>NC_032000.1:6904753-6955791 GCF_001879085.1 Nicotiana attenuata | reverse complement strand
ATCAAGCAAAAGAGGGGAAATAGTAAAAGCAAAAACACATACTAAAACAGGATTTATAGCATGATATACTGGCAAAGTTAGAAGCAAACCAAAGGAAAACACAAAAAAAATTGTCCACCCAATGATTTTCAGCCCAAAATAGCACAGCAAAAGAAACATTGCTTAAACTTCCACATTAACGACGAAGAAAATAGGTAACAGTATTACAGATCGCCTCCTTCGGTTGATAAAAACTAGCATTGGTTGAAACACTCATTCCATCAAGCTTGTCATGAACCTCCTTGAATGCCTTGACAACGTTTTCCCTTACTCTGAGAACTGCAACTCTGATCTTGGAAACATCAGCCCTGTTTCTTTGGAGATAGCATGAATGTCACCAACAATGGACTGAGTGGCAGAGAGAAGATCCTTGATTACAGATAGCTGATTGTCAATGGCACTAAGTTTTTCAGCAAGGTCAGGGTCAATGAGGCTAGGATGGGAAACAGAAGGTTTGGGTTTGGAATCTGTTTGAGCATGCTTTACTTCTCTTTCTTGTTTCTTAACCCATGAGCCATTCACACACACACACCCATACTCGCATTGTAAGATTTCGAAATAGAGATAAAGGGATATGTAGATATAGAAATATTGTGGGCTTTCAGGGTGTGAGTGATGGCCATACTATAGGGTAGAATAGTGAGATCTTCTGCACTTTCAATCATAAAATTGATGACCTAGGAGGACAACTTGATTTTGAGTTTAGTCACAAGACAATAGACAAGAAAAGTGTCTCTGAGAGAGAAGGAGGAGAAAGAGCCAGTACGAAGCAGAGTGGTTGGAACAATGTGGGCTAGAACTTGAGTTTCGAAATTAGCATCACTACGTCCTAACTGGTTTGGGAGAGACTCAGATGGACACTCAGCAATACACCTTTTTGCTTGATCATAAGAGATTTCAAAATCATTGGGCCACAAATTTTTTAAAAGCATGGGGAAACTAGAGCACTTACACTGAAAGATTGAATCAAACATGGCACAGTCAAGAATAATACGCTTTCCTAACACTTAAAACTCCAATTTATCAGGCTTACTAGAGCGAAGGTCTGCATAGAACATTCTCACTAGGGGTTCATAGACTTTAGGCGGAGGAACAGAAAAGAACTTTGACCACCCTTGATAAACGAAAAGATCTTTTACCTTACAATTTAGGGCTTCCATAACATCAAGGTCGGCACCCTCCCATGAGCAATAGACTTGTCTTTCAGGGCAATGAAGAATTCCCTATTTGGAGAATCCAAAAAATTTAGGCCTGATTCTAGAGAACTAGAAAGATCTATTTTAGGCTTCTTTGGAGTGAAGGAAACAAGGGGTTCTTCCATAGGACGCCTTCCCAAATCCATTTCTCCTAAGGGTTGCGAATGATCAGACAAATCGGCCTGAGAAGAGGCAAAACCTTCATAATGGTCGGACCCTAGGTCTACAGGTTTTGGGGGCGGAGAATGGGGTTTTGCTCTTGAGCGAGTACTCTTTCTAGTGGAGGCAGAGGGATTTTTGGGGTGTTTGGCCATTGAAGAGTTTGTGTTTGGGCAGAGTTTCTGAGAAGGGTTTCTAGGTGATAGGGACGATGGGGTTGACAAGAGGTTTTAGCATAAAAAAGAGGATTTCTGACGGTTGAGTACAGAAAAAGGAAAAGGCGCCAATTGATCAGACGTGATGATTGGCTTTCCTTCTTTGAGCTCTACAACTGATGTGAAAAGAGAGAAAAGAGAGGGAAACTGGGCGCAATTAATGATTAAGAAAAAAACATTAGGCATACAAGAAAGAAAATAGCACATAGGTGCTAACATCAATTATTAATGCAAATAATGCCAAGTAATTCTCTTAGAGAGCAAAATCTCTCTCTTCTAATAAGAGCTTAGTAAAAATATCAGCTAATTGATCAGTGGTTCCAACAAAAGATATTTCTATGTTTCCCTTAAGAACATGATCTCTAATAAAATGATGCTTGATGTCTATATGCTTTGCCCTGGAATGATGCACATGGATTTTAGAGAGACATATAGCACTAGAATTATCACAGAAAATTGGTATAGGCTTAAAAGATAATTCATAGTCACCAAGTTGATGAGACATCCATAATAATTGTGCACAACATTCTCCACTAGCGATGTATTCAGCTTCAGTCATGGATAGTGCAACTGATCCTTGTTTTTTTACTGTTCCAAGATATCAATGCTTTGCCAAGTAATTGACATGTTCCACTTGTGCTTTTTCTGTCTTCCTTATCACCTGCAAGATCAACATCTGAAAAACCTTCTAATTTAAACATGTTAGAACAAGGATACCATAGACCATGAGAGATAGTTCCAATAAGGTATCAAATAATTCTGTTTACTGCAGTCAGATGTGATTCTTTAGGAGCTGACTGAAATCTGGCACATTTACATACACTAAACATAATATCCGGTCGACTGGCAGTTAAATAAAGAAGTGAGCCAATCATTCCACGATACTTAGTTTCATCAACAGGACTTCCCTATTGATCTTTGTCAAGGCTTGTTGAAGGACTCATTGGTGTGCCAATAGCTTTAGCATTGCTCATACCGAATTTTTGGATCAATTTCTTTGTATATTTGGTCTGACATATGAATGTTCCTTCTTGAGATTGTTGGATTTGAAGTCCAAGGAAGAACGTTAGTTCTCCCATCATACTCATTTTGAACTCACTTTGCATAAGATTTGAAAATTCCTTGCACATAAGAGGATTAGCACTACCAAATATAATATCATCAACATGAATTTGAATAATGAGATTACCTTCTGATGATCTTTTAATAAACAATGTAGTGTCTACTTTACCTCTTGTAAAACCATGATCAATAAGAAATGAGCTGAGTCTTTCGTACCATGCTCGTAGAGCTTGCTTCAATCCATATAGCGTTTTGGTTAGCTAATAGGTGATAAGGAAACTTTGAATCTACACACCCAGGAGGTTGTTTCACATATACTTCCTCTTCAATAAAACCATTTAAAAAGACACTTTTAACATCCATCTGAAATAGCCTGAATCCCTTTACAGATGCATATGCCAGAAGGATTCGTACAGATTCCAGTCGAGCCACTAGGGCAAAGGTTTCGTCATAGTCGACTCCTTCTTGTTGTGAATATCCTTGAACAACTAATCTGGCTTTGTTTCTTACAACTTTTCCATCCTCATTTAGTTTATTTCAGAAGACCCATTTTGTTCCAATTACAGGAACCCCTTCAGGTTTGGATATCAGTTTCCATACTTGATTTTTGTCGAATTGGCCTAGTTCTTTCTGCATCACTTGTACCCAACTTGATTCTTTTAGAGCTTCCTCTATTTTCTTTGGCTCAATCTGAGAGATTAGGGCTATGTTTGCTTTCTTCTTGAGAGCTCCCCTGGTTTTCATTCCTTCCCTTGGATCTCCTATGATTAATTTTTTAGGATATTCAGGTTCACTTCTCCATTCATTTGGACGAACTATATGAGTAGTTGACTTCGTTGGAGGTTCTGGTGGATTGTTCCTAGTATCAATAGTTGACTCTATCACAATATCAGATCCATTAGTCGACTCTTGCGATTTGCTTGTCTCCTGATTTTCTTGAGCTTGATCTTCGTCACCTGCACTAATTCCTTTCTCGGCCGAGGAGTTATTTTCATCAAATATAATATGTACAGATTCTTCCACACACAAGGTGCGTTTATTATAGACTCTAAAAGATCTACTGTTTAATGAATAACCCATAAAAATACCTTTATCACTTCTTGGATCGAATTTTCCAAGATTGTCCTTACCATTATTGTGAATGAAACACTTACTTCCAAAGGATGAAAATAACCAATATTAGGACGTTTACCTTTCCATAGTTCATAAGGTGTTTTCTTCAGAATAGGCCTTATGAGACATCGGTTGAGAATGTGACATGTTGTACTTACTCCTTCTGCCCAGAAATGATTTGGCAGTGAATGTTCTAGTAACATAGTTCTCGCCATATCTTGCATGGTTCTATTCTTCCTCTCAACGACTCCATCATGTTGGGGTGATCTTGGTGTAGAGAAATTATAAGTATATCCTTGATCATTACAAAAATCTTCAAAAGCTCTTCTTTCAAATTCTCCTCCATTATCACTTTGGATTGCTGTAATCAAATACCCCTTTTCTCTTTCAACCTTCTTACAGAAAATCTCAAAATTTTTTAATGCTTCATCTTTATGAGATAAGAAAATCACCCAAGTAAAATGTGAGTAATCATCAACAATAACAAAAGCATATCATTTTCCTCCTATGCTAGCAGTTCTAGTAGGCCCAAATACATCTATATGAAGCAGTTGCAAAGGTTTTGAGGTAGATACCAAATCCTTGTTTTTGAAAGAGTTTCTAGTTTGTCTACTAATTTGACAAGCGTCACATATGTGATTTCTAGAGAAATTCAGTTTGGGTAAACCAATGACTAACTCATGCTTAGAAAGTTTGTCTATCAAATGCATGCTAGCATGACCCAGTTTTCTATGCCATAACCAAGGATCATCAGATATGGATGTTAAACAGATATGACCATCTATATTTTTAAAACCATCAAGAATGTAAACATTTCCAAACCTTTTACCTGAGAGAATTATTTTACCTGTCTCATCTTCAATTGCACAGCCTGTCTTCTTGAATCTTACCTTATACCCTGAATCGCATAGTTGACTTATACTCAGAAGATTGTAGTTAAGTCCATCAACGAGATAAACCTCAGTAATATTGCAGTTATTGTTGAAGGGAACTGTTCTGGTACCGACTATTTTTCCTTTTGAATCATCACCAAACTTAACACTTTCTGCATCTATTTTTGTAACTTCTTTAAACAGGTTTTTATCACCTGTCATGTGGCTGGAACATGCACTATCTAAGTACCATTTTCCTTTGTGACTTCTCCTATGGTATTCCTGCAAAACATAGTGATTACTTTCTTTTAGGTACCCAAGCTTGCTTGGGTCCTGGTTGGTTAGTATTACTAGGTTCAGAATTGTTTTTAGGTTTCCAAATCCATCCTGAAATATTAGATTTACGAAATTGACAAAAGGAATATCTATGTCCACTTTTGTTGCAGTAGAGACACGTAACTCCTGATCCATTTTCGGATATTTCATTAGTGTTAGTACTAGTGGACTCTATTCTAGCTGGTCCTTCTCTAGTCGACTTGTAAGTCGCCTGGTTAGACCTGATAGAACTATGACTAGTGGATAATCGCATGCCATTGAGTTGCATTTGCAATTCCTCAAACTCTTCTTGAAGTACCTCTTTTTCGATCTCACATACTTCATGTTTGAGTTTCCAGTCTTTTACTTCTTTGTTGAGTCTCTTTAGTTCATTCATCATTTTTTGAGACTCTTTCAAAGTAAGATCAAGAATATCCTGCAATTCATTACATCTTTCACAGTTATAAGACCTTACCTTGCTTGTTTCACTTCGTGCCATGAAACAGTTTTCATTGTCATCTTTGCATTCTTCGTCTGAAGTGTCTTCATCTATCCAGCATCCTTAAAATTTGTTCACGTCGTTTTCCAGTATTGTCATGAAGCAAAGATTTGCTATCTCTTCGTGTTCTGAACTATCTTCATCACTCCAGCTTCCAAAAGTGTTTACCTTGAAAATGGTAATTACAATTAAATTTTATTTTGTGATTCTAAAAAAACGTGATTTATTTTAATGCTAGTTGATGATGATAGATGCTAAGTGTGAGTCAAAAAAATGAGATAAGAGCTTGAAGACAATATATTATACAGACCGAATGGCTGTGAATCGGGGCCTCGAGCTGGCCTACGCTGGGCCTCGGGGTCGAGCTAATGTATCAGACTAGGGATAGCCGATGAAGAACTTAACAGTTCTGAGGGTCTTGATGATGGCTTTTTATGATCAATGATGAGTAATAAATGAAGAATAATCAATATAACACAATAAATGTAAGCAATAAAATCAAAGGAAAGACAATGGAGAATGTTTAAGTTATAGAGCAGAGAATGTTCTTGTTCTTGTATTGAATATCATGTGTGCAAGAAATGACAAGGGTCCCCTTTATATAGGAGGGGGAATCCCAACATAGTATAGGTGCATTTATTACAAAGATACGCGGCTGGTACAGCCATTTATTACAAAGATATACGGCTGGTACAGCCATTTAACGTCACGGTACGGACTTGTACTTTTCTTGTAGACCTGGTCAGCTCTAACCATGTGTTTTGGGAATTTCCCGCTTGTCCATCATAGCCACCGATTTGCACTGCCCCGAGGTCGAACATAGGGAACCCTCGAGGTCGAACCTCGAGCAGTTCCTCGAGCCTTCTAGAGACGGGCTATAGAGCGTCATAATTATCATAAAATTGGACTCTTTGATTTTAGCCGTATACAGATAGTCCCTGCGTTTCTTAGAGTAAAAATGATAAGAAACGACCTTGAATTCTTGCATCTTCGATATTTCCATCATGACGTCAGCCTGTCAGTGCATTAAATTACGTGACTCAAAGGCTACGCAGAGGTTTCTGTCGGCACGATCATCGAGAAGCCCACAAAACGTTATTGGTTCGACTCTTCCGCTTCTCAAACGTTGCCCAAACGGCTTCTATAAATACCTCAACTGTTTGTCATTCACACTTTTACAATATCTTCAAGTTTTCAAAGTTAAGTTCACCACCTTCTGCATTCATCTCTTCTCTGTGCTTGCCTCTTCATCTTCTTTCTTAGAAACTTTGTTATAGTTATGGCTAAAACCTCCAAAACGGTACCTCGGAAAGAGGGTACCACTTCTTCATCACGTCCGTCTAAGGGCAAACCAAAAATACCTCCAAGCATCAAGCAATGTACCCCTGTCTACTTCGATGCGGTGTCCGATTTTACCATTGAAAATCCCCCTTCTACACCGAGCCGATTCGAGCCTGTGTCTCGGTACATCAGTGTGGTGACCGACACGAAGAGAGTAAAGATAGACTACCGATGGGGGGAGGCAGTGCAAGTAGAGATCCCCAAAGCTGAGGAAAGCATAGTAGAACACAAAGCTAGCTTCCTCAGCGTATACATATACCCCTTTACTCTAGGCCCCGTAGATTCTTCTTCCCCGTTGATAGATCCGGTGATTCTTGACTTTGTCGTGAGTACCGACTGACACTCGGTCAGATCTATCCTTCTTTCTTGAGGATTGTTTACATGCTCAGATATTTCTCCAACCGGGTCGAGGGAATGACCTTCACCCTCGATCACTTGGTCAGATTGTACAGCCCTCGTCTCTTCCGAGGTTTAATCAAGCTTCATCCTCGATCCGCCAAGACATTCTTTGCGAGCATCGATGAGGATAAAGACCGGGGATGGATGAGCCAGTTTGTCAGAGTAAGAACCTCGGACATCATCCCTGCCGATAGGATGCCATTCCCAGAGGAATGGAACATGAAGCGTAAGTGTCTCTACCTCGAGCACATTTTGTTGCCCCTTCTTCCCCTTCTGAAATGATCTTCTTTTGATTATGTAGACACCGTTTGGTACCCCAGCGCGGTTCAGAACCTTCCAGGATGGATCAAACAATTAGACTCTGCTTTTCCTTACAATGAGCGTGTTTGGCATGATTTGGCCAAAACGTGATGGCAGGCCAAGAACCATTGTATGCTTTCGTTGTTGTTATTTCCACGTTTCTCATGAGTATTATTTGTGGCGGTAAGTTTAATACATCATGCATGTGCAGGCCTCGGGGAAGGCGTATCGATCAAACCGCCTCCTCCTGGTGAAGAAGAAGCCTCGAAACCCGACAAGGGTAAGAAGAGGAAGAAGGAGGCCTTGATCGAGTCTCAAAAATCAAAGAAACCCATGGTCCGCAGGCCTCAGACCGATGCTGCGGTCTTGACTTTGCCTGCTGCAGAAAGTCTTTGTTCCGAAGACGAAGATGATAATGATGGCGATCTCCCTTTGGTACAAAGGGTAAGACGGAGCGTTGATTCTCCACAAGCTGTTGAGCGGAAGGCCGCCGAGTCGGGGGTGGCCGATGTGGATCAAACACCTGCTGAAGAGACCCTCGGGGAGGGTTTGGGCACAGTCCCCGAGTTTCAAGTCGGACATGGTACAGTCCGTGCCGGCGAACCCTCGACTGCCGATTTTGGAGGGCCTGAATCCGAAGTTTCTCGGGGTCGAGAAGAAACCCTTATAGAAATTGATGCCATGAGTGGCTTTGAATCGGGCCCTTCATTTTCTCCGGGGGAAATAAGGGATGCCCAGGACGGGGGCGCTGCCGATATGGGGGCCTCTCAGGGAGAGGATGATACGCTCAAGGACTACTTTGTCGGTGTCGACGAGGACACAGATCTCGACGCTCCCATCGCTCTCGAGGAGGCTGAGAGGCTTCAAAAGCAGGTGATACTCTTGACATACCATTTGCGCTTCAAATTTTTACCCTTGCCTTTCTAACTTCTCCACTTTGTTGTAGGTCAAGAAATTGTATGACCATGCTTTTTCTATGCTTCAATATGAGCTTTCATGCCGTGGGGAGGAGCTTGAGAAGCTCACCTCGGAGCTAAATGAGTCAAAGGCTTCCTCCACCCGAAAGGGAAAGGAGTTGAATGAGCTTCGGGCGAGCCTAGAGGGAGTGCACCAGGAACGGACTAGCTTTGCCGAGCAGGTAACACGGCATTCATGAGTTTATTCTTTTACTCTTATAACTTGATGCTCACTATCTTGATTCGCCTTTGTATATTGGACAAAAGAATACCCTGGTGGGGCGACTTCAGGAAGAAGTTGCAGCCAAGGATACGGAGATCCTCGAGCTGAGGAGGCAGAATGAGGCCATGACCTCGGAGAAAGACCTTTTGCGGGGAGATTTGGCCTCGACCCAGGATCTTCTTCGAAGTGCTCAGAAGGACGCTGCTGCATTATTTGTGGCCAAGTCCAAGGCTGATGAAAACGCATCTTCATGCAAGAGAGACGTTGCTACCGCAAACGATCGAGCTAGAGAGATACTTGAGAAAGCCGAGCAGAAGCTGGCTCGGGCCGTTGCTCGTGCTCGTTTGCAAGATAGGAGGCAGGCTTTCGAAGAAGCAAGCGCCAAAGATGTCGATCTCTCTGCCGAGATCGAGAAAGCCAGAGCCTTGGAGGAAGGATCAGCACCTTCAACTACTTTGGACGAGGGTTCCGGAAGTGATTCAGACAGTAGTGAGGGTGAAGAATAGACTCATGTCGTCATCTCTCCTTCTTCTTTTCTCTCTTTTTGTATATGGATTCCTCGGGGGGGGGGGGCTTTGTAAAGACACCTTTTGTAAATGTATTTTTGGGAATGCAAAAAGATTCCTCTACTTCAAGCCTTCAAATTTTGTTGTTTAGTGTTTATGCAAAACTAATCTTTGAAATTCGATGTCGGCTCTTTGGAGCCCATATTTGGGGTAACCGAGATCCTCGAGATCGGACACCATCTCGAGGCTAGGTTGATAGCTCTTTAGAATCCATACTTGTAATAACAGAGATCCTCGAGATTAGGCAGCATCTCGAGGCTTGATCGATGTGGGGATCTCGATAGCTCTCGAGCGTTGTATGACAGTATCATTCGTATGACATGATCGTGAGTGACCGGGGTGGTCCCACCAGTACACTTCCCCAAAAATGGTAATGGCATGGTCAGAATTAATTGGCCTTTAGAATAGGCGAACAGTCGCCGCTTGCTCTATATATGTATTTGTTGTCTCCTTATTTGAGGCTTTCGCTACTTTGTGCAACTATCCTTTTTATAAAGCTCTCCTTCCTTGCATCAGTTATTTCACCATTTTGATTCAAAGATTACGCCTAAGTTTCATCTCCCTTCCCTTGTTTCACCGTAGTTATGGCTGCTACGCCCAAATCTGTTCACCAAGAAGAGGAGAGTTCCGCTTCTGTTTCCCGCTCGGTCAGTGGTACACCATTGGCATTCGGTGAGCTAACCTCGAGGTTTTTTGTCTCGAGGAGGGATTTTGTTAGAGAGACCTCCCAATGTTCAGGGCCATCAGGAGCATGCGTCGAGGTTCGTCTCATCAATAGGAGAGGAACACCTTGAGGCAGTTAGGAGAGACTGCGGATGGGGAGAAAAGGTGGTACTGCAGGTACCTTCCCCGGAAGAGAGCATCATGGCTCATGTAGAGGGGTTTTTGAATGTATATACGTACCCCTTTACATTGGGACCTCTCGATAGAGTCGTGCTCGAGTTTCTTAGAAGATATCAGGTTACCCTAGCACAGGTTCACCTGTCATTTTGGAGGATAGTGTTGATGATAAGGTTCTTTGCAGATAAAACCGGACTCGAGTTCACCCTCAGCCATCTCATTAGATTGTATCGGCCCTTGCATTACCGAGGGTTGATTATTCTATGAAGTCAATCCACCCGGCCCTTTGTTGCCAATAATGAAAAGGATGGGGACCGAGGGTGGATGAGTCGATTTGTCCGAGTGCGGACTGTTGACATTATTCCCGTAGAGTTCCTGCCATTCCTTGAGAAATGGAATTTCACACGTAAGTGGTACACTTGTGCTTTTTCATCTTTGTTCATGGTGGAGGCAGACTCCGTAACGTTGATTTCTTTCCCTTTCCGCATCAATCCCATGGTTTCCATGGACTCGAAAACTGGCAGCTTGCTCGACCAACGATGAGCGTAAATGGTGAGACTTGTCGAAGGGTATATGGGAGGCAAAACACCACGGTGAGTACCGTATGGTTCTTTTCTTTAAGGAATATTTCCCTCTATGTTTCCTAACTTCTTTATTGTAGGCGTTGGAGAATTTTCTGAGGTGAGACCATGTCCTCTCGGAGAGGAGGGAGGATCATCGGCTTTAGGGCCGAAGAGCAATAAAAAGCACAAGGAATCCTCGGCGGGCGAGGAGATTTATAGTGAGGCAGGGTCTGCCCGAAGGCAAAAAGGAGATGCAACCGTTGAGGTAGATCATGTACCTATCAGCCGTCGTGTAGACATTGGTGCAACGGAAAGGAGTGGCCACACCTCGATGGCTCAAGCCGAGAGGCCTCCCGGGGCAGCTGAGCCTGCAATACCCGAGATTTGGCCTCGGAGGAGTGGCTCCTTTATTGCCACCGTCTTTTTCTCCTGTCGAAGGTACTTCAAGGGATGCAGATGTTCTGCCGTCGTCATCTTCTCCCGTTGAAGGTACTTTGAGGGATGCAGATGTTCTGTCGCCGTCCTCATCTCCCGTCGAAGGTACTTCGAGGGATGGAGATGTTCTCCCGTCATCCTCTTCTCCCGTTGAAGGTACTTCGAGGGACGTAGATGTTCTGCCACCGTCCTATTCTCCCGTTTAACGTACTTCGAGGGATGTTCGAGGCCAGGGGCTGCATAAATCAAGCGGGATCTCGAGCGATCATATCCCCGCCGAGAGCGGTTCGACCGGGGCTGATTAGATCAGGCCAGTAGATGTACGCTCAACTTTTGAGGAGGCTCAGCGGCTCTGTTCTGTGGTGAGTTCTGGTTGACTTTGTTGGTTTTTCGGTTTTGCATTTTCATTTTTTCATTAGCTTCTTTTTCATAGGCCTTTGACAAGCTCAAGAGTGAGCAGCTCCGCCATGAAGCCCGGTTGCGGAAAGCCTTGGACGGGAGAAATCCCTCAAGCTTCTTTGATAAAAGGGCAAAGGAGTTGATATATCTTCGGTACGAGACGAGTTGAAGCTTGTACTACGAAGACCGCCTCGATAGATAGGTAACCTTTGCTTCGAGGGGATGCACGTTTTCTCTTCTATCCTCGGAGATTAATATTTTGATGCTTTAGTTGCAGAGTAAGGCGGAGGACCTGGAACGCCTTTGGGGCGAAATTGGTCATGCCAAGTATGAGTGTAATGTGCTAAAGGCTCAAATAGATAATGAGGAAGAGGCCGATGGAGCCGTAGTCCCCTAGGGGAAAGTAGACTAGGCTTTTCCTTTCTGATTCTATGTATTATGCTCTTAGAGAACATTGTAAATGAAGCCTTGTATTATTTCACATATACATATAAAAAGAAGCCTTTCGGTTTTCCTCTTTCATGAATTTCCCGTTGCTTGTGTATGTCTTTCTTTTGTTTTGAATTTTGACTCTTGTCAATGATTAGCCAGATGAATTGAACTTCGAGGAAAAACCCTTAGGTTTACAAATCAGCCCTGGGGCTAGTTGGCTTGGCCCGTAGGCTCTTACGTACTTGCCCTTATGCGCTTTTTAGTTAACCGTTTCGGGCTCAGTCTTCGAGTCGGGTTTCGACTCGAGCTCATCGACTCTTAGATTTTTGAATTTTAAACTGGCTCTTAGGCTCTTACGCGTTTGGTCGGCACAACCTCTAATATGCGATTTTACGGCGACGGTCGGGCATCCCCGAGTCGTGTTAGTTTGGCCGGAGCCTTATGACCGTAGTCATTGTGTTCGGTCGTAGCCTTTTAGTCCCCGAGTGAGGTAGCCTCGACGTCTATATCGAGGGTATGCCCTTTTAGGGGTCTTACAAGTTCGAATATATAGCCTTGACTTTAGGATCTGGATTATGCCTTTTGTAAGGTCTTATAAATTTGAACATGCCTTACTCGAGGTCTTATAGATATGTTACTTGGCACAAGTATAATTCATGCCTTTCTTGATGTCTTAGAGGTAGGTTACTTGGTACAAGTATAATTCATGCGTTGCTTGAGGTCTTACAGATAGGTTACTTGGTACAAGTATAATTCATGCCTTGCTTGAGGTCTTACAGAGTCAGTATTGCCTTATGGAGGTCTTTCGGGCTCGAGGTTGCCCGTTTGGGGTCTTATAGCCTCGAGTTTTTAATAGCTCGATGGGGTGATAGTCAGCGGCAATCCCCGAGACATAGAAAGTTTTTGGCTCTGGAGTCGTTCTTTGTAAACTTGATGTGCCTCAGTTGAAGGCTTACGAGCTCAAAATTTCCTGCCCGGAGGTCTTACGGTTTTGAGTTTTTGATGTCAGTTCCCGAGTGTTCGGGAAATTTCTGGCCCCGGGGCCGTTTCTTGTAAAAATAGCAAACTTCTTTGAAGCGCGAAGCGTTTTGATGGTAAAAGATACTCCTTTGATTACTTGGTACAAGTATACATGTTTTCGTCCTCGAGGGTTCGATTATTCTATGCGGATGCGGTTCATTTGACCGTTTGGCCCGATACATCATTTTTCTGTCGAGACCCTCTTTAACTCATCTTGATTTCTCCGGGGAGGTGATCTCCCAGGGGGAATGCCCCCCAGTATTCGTGGTTGGTTGAAGAGAAACCTTGAATACTTGTTAAGTTCTCCTTAGGTAGCATATAGATGTTGCCTCGTTAAAAACCTTGCCGGTAAAACCCTTCTTGGGATAAAATCCAATCAAAGCAAAAGAGTGCAACGCATGCTTTAAAACCTAAGGTCTTCAGGCTGGAAGGTGCTTCGATTTTTCTAACCGGACACCTACACACAGGTTAGTGTAAGACATAAATAGAAAGGGAGACGGTTATACCTTAAAAGTAATGGCGCTTCGAGCCTCGATATGCTTCAATTGCTCGCTCCGGGACGCGGTATGGTCCTTTGCTCATTCACTCGGGTGTAGCCGAAAATATAGCTTGTGATTGCTACTTCGCTGTTTGCTTATCCTTTGGCTCCGTCAAGGTTGAAGGTGTCGATGCCGGTGCCACATCGTGCACCGCGAACATCTCTCTTGCTGCATGTTGCTCCCCGTATACCGTTTTTATTCCGTCCTTTGTTGGAAACTTCATCATTTGATGAAGGGTTGATGGCACTGCTCTCATGCAGTGTATCCACGGCCTTCCGAGCAAGCATTGTACCTCATGTCCCCTTCGATGACATGAAACTTGACATTTTGAGTTGTGCCAGCCACGTTGACCGGGAGGGTGATCTCCCTTTTTGTTGTCTCGCTCGCCATGTTGAATCCGTTGAAGACTCGAGAGGCGGGCATGATCTGGTTGAGCAGTCCGAGCTGCTCCACCACCCTCGACCTAATAATGTTGGCCGAGCTACCTGGATCCACAAGCACACGTTTAATTTGAAATGTATTCACAAGAAAAGAAATTACCAATGCGCCGTTATGAGGCTAAGACAGGGCCTCGATGTCCTCTTCGCTGAATGTGAGGGTGTCCTCGGATATGTAACCTCGAAGTCCGTTTTTCCCTGGTGATGGATATTTTTGTTCGCTTGACAATAGGTTCCTATGGGATGTCGATTCCTCCTACGAACATGTGGATGACATGTTGCGGCTCTTCTATTTTATTTTTCCTGTTCGCCTCTCTTTACTGAAATTGATTTTTGGCTCGGTCGTTGAGGAACTCTCGGAGGTACCATTTGCTAATTAGTCGGGCTACTTCTTCTCAGAGTTGTCTGCAATCTTCGGTCCTATGACCGTGTGTGTCGTGAAACTCGCACACCAGGTTAGAGTTCCTTTGTGACGGATTTGATAGTACGGGTTTTGGCCACCTGGTGTCTTTGATTTTACCTATGGCCGATACAATGTCTGAAACATCAATGTTGAAGTTGTATTCAGATAATCAGGGTGCCTCGGTCGGTCCTGCGTGTCTGTCGAATCTGGCTCTGCTCACGAGTCCCCGAGGATTCTGACCTCGATCTGCCCTTCGATCGTTTTGGGGTATATTACACCTTCGGACGTTTCTTTAATCTTCAGTGTACGGTTGGTACCCTTCCTTGTTTAGCCTTGGTTCCTTTGCCAGGAGCCTCCTAGGATATACTGATCCCGAGGGGGATCCTAATTGGTCATCCTCGACCTTAATATTTGATTGATACCGGTTGTGGACATCCGCCCAAGTCGCGGCGGGATATTCAGCCAAGTTCTGCTTTAGCTGCTTCAAAGCTATCGAGCTTCGTTTGTTCAAACCTTGGGTGAAGGCCTGTACTGCCCAGTCATCGGAGATCGGTGGTAATTCCATTCGCTCCATTTGAAAGCAAGATACAAACTCCCGTAGCATCTCATTTTCTCTTTGTTTGATTTTGAAGACATCAAATTTCCTTGTAGCAACCTTGATGGCACCGGCATGTGCCTTTATAAAAGAATCTGCCAGCATGGCAAATGAGTCTATCGAATTCGGGGATAGGTTGTGATACCACATCATGGCCCCTTTTGAAAGTGTTTCTCCGAATTTTTTCAGCAGGACGGATTCAATCTCGTCATCCTTCAGGTCATTTCCCTATACAGCACAAGTGTAGGCAGTGATGTGCTCGTTGGGATCCGAGGTTCCGTTGTACTTCGGGAGATCGGGCATTCTGAATTTCTTCGGGATGGGCTTCGGAGTAGCACTCGACGGGAATGGCCTCTGTACGAATTTCTTTGAATCTACACTCTTCAAAATAGGGGGTGCGCCCGGGATCTGATCGACCCTTGAATTGTAGGTCTCCACCTTTTTGTCGTTAGCTTCTATCTTCTTTTCGCGCGATTCAATCCTCTTTGTGAGGTCCTTGAGCATCTTCATAATAGAGGGGTCGGCTGCTGACCCGTTGTTGCTCGATCTTTCCGGTACCTGTTCGGCTTGAAGAGCCGTTTCCGGTGATGCTGTGCTTGGGGTTTTTTGGTGGCTTTGCAGTTGATCAACGCCAGCTGTTGTGCTTGCAACATTTCAAAAATGACATGAAGGCTAACCTCTCTTTCCTCCCGAGCTGGGGTTCTCTGAGATTCTTGTTGGTTTTCTTGGCGTGTACTCATGTTAGTGTGAGAGCTTATATCGACGTGTTGGGCATCGCGTGAGACCACATCCACGGGGATTGGTTCTGGTGCGTCCTCAGGGTTTCGCGGTGGTTCACTGGTGCCTGGAACAGCTACACCATTCTCTCCATGGCCCTCAGGGCCGTTGTTTTCATGTGCATTCACTGAGTTAGAAATTTTGACCTGAAATCAAAGATTCTTAGGAAAGAAAAACTGTGAAGAATAACTTGTGTTTTTAATAAACTAGCACGAAAACAATCACTATTTAGCCCTACGGTGGACACCAAACTATTTACCTTGAAAATGGTAATTATAATTAAATTTAATTTTGTGATTCTAAAAATACGTTATTTATTTTAATGCTAGTTGTATGATGATAGATGCTAAGTGTGAGTCAAGAAAATGAGATAAGAGCTTGAAGACAATATATTATGCAAACCGAATGGCTGTGAATCGGGGCCTCGAGCTGGCCTACGCTGGGCCTGGGGGTCGAGCTGATGTATCAGACTGGGGATAGCCGATGAAGAACTTAACAGTTCTGAAGGCCTTGATGATGGCTTTTTATGATCAATTATGAGTAATAAATGAAGAACAATCAATAGAACACAATAAATGTAAGCAATAAAATCAAAGGAAAGACAATGGAGAATGTTTAAGTTAGGGAGCAGAGAATGTTCTTGTTCTTGTATTGAATATCATCTGCACAAGAAATGACAAGGGTCCCCTTTATATAGGAGGGGGGAATCCAAACATAATACAGGTGCATTTATTACAAAGATATGCGGCTGGTACATCCATTTATTACAAAGATATGCGGTTGGTACAGCCATTTAATGTCACGGTACGGACTTGTACTATTCTTGTAGACCTGGTCAGCTCTAACCACATGCCTTGGGAATTCCCCGTTATCCATCATAGCCACCGATTTGCACTGAACCGAGATCGATCATAGGGAACCCTCGAGGTCGAACCTCGAGATGTTCCTCAAGCCCTCTGGAGACGGGCTATGGAGTGTCATAATGATCATAAAATCGGACTCCCCGATTTTATCCGTATACAAGTAGCATATTTAAGCGTTGGCATGTGGAGTATCTTTCCTATGTTTTGAAATTGTTCATGATGCCTTGATGAAATTTGATAGCATGTTTTGTGACGCCTATGTCTCTTTTGCTTGACTATTGTTCACTTTGTGCTTAATGCTTAATATCTTGTGGCTCTGTGAATACTTTCATTGTTTGAGAGTCGGAATGAGACCGTCCTTAGTGAGTTATGTGCCATGTGTGAAGTGAGTTTTTGTGTAGTCCATGTTATTGTGATTGAGTCTAGAACTTGACCGGTATTGTGAGTTGAAGTGAAATTTTAGGTGATGCTCGGTTTGAAAAATAATTTTAGGCCTTCTTTGATCTTTTTGAGCTCAATTAATTGCTTATCACAAATAAGAACTATCCCTAGTTAACCCTTTTGAGCCTATAGACTTTTATTTGGCACACACATTATGAACCTATACCCTTTTTTTCTTAATCGACATTATTTTGATCCTAGTACCTCTGAAAGCACTTAATTGTGAAATGAGCGCTAGAAGAAGTGAGGACTAAGTGTGGGGTGGCTTTCGAGTGAAACCAATGAAAGAAAGAAAGGTGCACTTGTTTTTTAAAATAATACACTACTAACGAAAACTGAAAAAGGAAAAAAAATAGTTGAAAGAAAGAAAAAAAAGGAAATCTAAAAAAAGAGAAGGAAAGATAGAGATGAATAAATTGTTGTCTTATTCTTGCTAGTGGGGCATAAATTAAAGTAGTGCTTAAAGAAAGAGAGGATAATTTTGGGGAGTGATCTTGTTTGTGAAATTAAAGTGGATTGAAGAATTTGCACTTAAAGTTTATCATGTGATGTGTTAAAGTGCTTAGGAGGGTGAACCACTACTTCTAAAAATATCCTACCCGTCTCTTAACCCACGTTACAACCACAATAAAATCCTAATTGATTTTAGACCGAGTGAGCCTACATTGGTAGAGATTTACATTATGGGCAAGCCTATGGTACCTTTTTCATGCATGTGACTTATTTATGAGAGTGAGCGATTTCTTTGATAGGTGTGAGTCCTTAAATTATATTTGATCATGAGATTCGAATGTGCGGATTCAACTTACTCTCTTGTTCTTGTTGTGAGGGCACATGATTTTACGAGGGATAGGTAACGTTATTAGACTTCTCTGTGATGTTGGCGTTCAATCCATGAGTGCATTGTGGTATTGAGTCGGATTTTAAGGCTAGGGTTGTTATGAGTACGTTGTCTTTGTTGTGAATATTTGTGAAGAATGGCATAAGTAAAGGGAAGTGTAAGTGATTGTATATGCTACAGTTTAATTGTTGCAATCAACCATGGTCATTTGTAGAGTGTATGTTGAAAAATAAAATTAAATTGCTCTTCCCTTGTTGATATGTACGTGTTGGTGTGTAGTTGAGAGTTCCATTGCTCGAGGGCGAGCAAGAGTTTAAGTGTGGGGTGTTGATATTTAGCTTAAAGTATATATATATATATATATATATATATATATATATATATATATATATATATATTTATATGTATATCGCCTCACATTTTACTCATATTTCATAAATTTCGGATGGGTAATGTTATAAATTGTGTTATTCATGGTAATTTATTGTGTAGGAATCATCTGGATACAATATGGGACGAAAGGTGCGAGATTAGAGCCAAAAAGGAGCAAAATTGAAAAAAGGCCATTTGTAGCGCCACAGGTAGCGTGGGGCGCTACCTATGGCCCAGTTTCCATAACCTCGAAAATCCCAGTGCCAGGGCTAGCGCCCCATGCTACCCTAGGCGCTGGTGACGAGAAATCTCTCTTACTTCATCTAGGATAAGGTTATTTCGGCCTAAGACCTACCCAACGCGTATAAAAGCAAGATCAAGGCCTATTTTGAGGGGAGAGATGCCACTTTGAGAGGAAAATACAAGCACGGAACACTCGGGAGCAAGGATTCTCAGTTTTTCTTTCTCTTCCCTTCCTTTAATCTCATAGTTTATTAGTTCTAGAGTTTTGGGTGCTACATGAATGTTGTAGTTTGAAGCTTGAATTGTTCTTACTATTTTATCATATTGGTTTATTTATTCAATCTTGCGCTTAATAATTTGATTGTTTGATCACCAATCGAATACTATCTACGAATCTAGGATTGAACTCGGGAGAGGGAATTCTAGATTGCATATAAGATTGAGTAGAGAGATCTCTTGAACCTGATTATCGGGAACGGATTTGTGGTTAGGATAGGAATATACTAATCGCATTTCTTGGTTATTATACGGGAGTTATTAATGTGTTCTTGTTAATCCTAATTCCATAGCCATATAGGCGTTAGGTTAACTTGAATAGGCGAGTAGTACTTAGGGAGAAGGCTACGAGTAATATTAACCATGTTAACCAATAAACCTGATAAATTAATTAAACAATTTAAGTGAAAGAATCAACGCGATTGTCAGTTGATCCATAGCTCTAGAATATCGGCTCTCATTGAATTCATCTCTAAAATTTCGCCAACTTGTTTCTTTAATTTCTTAGTTTGCTACTCTAGATTAATTGTAGTTAATTATCCATACTTTAGGAATCGCTTGAATAGATTAATTGTTTGGGTTTAATTTAGTTGATAGTTAATCACAAGTCCCTGTGGGTACGATATCTGGACTTATAATCCTATATTATTTGATGACCACGTCTACTTGTGTGTGCATTTGGGAGCAACATCAACCAACCACACTATAGGGCTTGAGGGGTTACTTACGCCTCACTGGGTATTATATAAGGTTTATAAGAGGCTATGGTATTATAGCAAGGCCCCTGCATGACCTGCTAAAGCAAGGAAATTTCATCTGGAGTTCTATTGCCACTCAGGCATTTGAAGACTTGAAGAAGGCACTCACTACAGCACATGTACTAGCACTACCTGATTTTAACAAGGAATTCATAGTGAAACCTGATGCTTCTAGTTCTGGCATTGGAGCAGTACTGACTCAAGATAGCAGACCTATAGCCTTCTTTAGCAAAGGCTTATCAGAGAAAAACAAGGCACTATCAACCTATGAGAGGGAGCTATTAGCATTGGTCACTACAGTTCAAAAGTGGAGACCTTACCTATTAGGGAGACTTTTTATAATTAAGATTTACCACCACAGTCTCAAGTATCTCCTGGAGCAAAGAATTACCACTCTGAGTCAGTAAAAATGGTTAATCAAACTACTAGGTTATGATTACGCCATCTCTTATAAAAAGGGAAAGGACAACATTGCAGCTGATGCTCTTTCTAGGAAGGAGGATTCCGATGAACTATTCAGCATCTCTGGTATTTCTTCTAAGCTATTAGAGGTAGTTAAGCACAGCCAGAACCAAGATCTAGCACTTCAAAAGTTGATTCTCATGCTGCAATCTGGTACCTGTCAAAAGCCTGACTACTCACTTCAAGATGGCATCCTTAGCAGAAAGGGGAGAATGATGGTAGGTGCAGATCCTGAGCTAAGGAGAAAATTGTTAACATTCTATCAAGATAGTGCTATTGGGGGACACTCTGGTATCATATCTACCCTCAACAGATCAAGTCAAGACTTCTACTGGAAGAAGATAAAGCAGGATGTGCATCAATATGTAAGGGAGTGTGATGTGTGTCAAAGATGCAAGGGAGAGAATATGGCCTACCCAAGGCTATTACAACCCCTACCCATCCTTGCAAGAGTTTGGCAAGACATGTCTATGGATTTCATAGAAGGATTGCCTAGAGCTACACGTAAGGAGGTTATTTTTGTGGTAGTGGACAAGCTCAGCAAGGCTGCTCACTTTATGGCCCTCAAACACCCCTACACAACTTTAGAGGTAGCCCAAATATTCATGGAAGGAGTGTTCAAACTACATTGTATGCCCAGAACCATTGTGTCTGATAGAGATAAGGTATTTAGAAGTAGATTCTGGCAGTAGCTGTTCAAACTACAAAAAGTATCACTTCTAACTTCTTCTGCATATCACCCTCAAACATATAGGCAAACTGAAGTTGTCAATCGATGTTTGGAGTGCTACTTGAGATGCATGACCTTTGATAAACCAAAAGAATGTCCACACTTGTTTCCCCTTGCAGAATGGTGGTACAACACCACCTTTCACTCATCAACCAACATGACTCTATATGAGACTGTTTATGGTCAGAAACCACCTCCCCTGCTTCCCTATCAACCTTTTAATTCCCAGCTAGATATGATTGATAGAAGCTTGCAGGCAAGGGAAGCCACATTAAGAGCTTTAAAAGCTCACTTGGAGAAAGTTCAACACAAAATGAAGATGCAGGTTGACAAAGGCAAAACTAATAGAAGCTATCAAGTTGGTGATTGGGTATTCATCAAGTTACAACCTTACAGGCAACTCTCTTTAAAGAACCATGCTTATCAAAAGACATCTACTAAGTTCTTTTGCCCTTTCCAAATCATTTCTAAGGTTGGACCAGTAGCCTACACTCTAGCTCTTCCTCCATACTCTAAGATTCATATAACCTTCCATGTTTCATTGTTCAAGAAGAAGCTGAGAGCTCACACTACTTCTGTGGCATTGCCTGTGGTACATTCTGACTCAGGGCATGTTTTACTAGAACCTGAAGCCATAATGGATAGGAGGTTGACCAAGAAGTATGGTAAAGCAATTGCACAAGTCCTTGTCAAGTGGATGAATGTTGCACCAGAGGACAACACTTGGGAGGATTTACGAGACTTCAAGCTCAAATTTCCTCTTTTTAATCCTTGAGGACAAGGATTGTCTAAAGGGGGGTGTTACGAGCCTTTGTGTAATAACCTCAATTAGAAGAGTAATCACAGTTAATTCATTGTTAGTTGGTAAGCAGAAGTCAAGTTAGCAGTTCAAAATGTTAGTTAGATGTCATTAGCAGATGCACGCGTAGATCACGTGACCTCCAGAAGTTAGTTATAACTAACTAACTGAACCTCACGTGGATTCCATTATATAGCTCATCAAACTCACCTTTGTACTCAGATGTTATTGTGAAGATTAATAACATTCGCTCTTTCTTTATTCTCTAAATCGATTGAGCTTCATTGAACTCTTGGAACCACTGTTCAAGAGTAGTTCTTCTCGTTACTCTTTAGGTGTTTTTGTCTTCTCTTTAATTTCAGAAATTCTAATACGTATCAGTGGTATCAGAGTCATCCACTACCCTCTGTGCCCATCGTGCCTTGCATCGTTACACTGGTATTGCAGTGTTCGCCCGGGGCTAGAAATGTCTAGCGCATAGCCGTCTAGGACGATGGATGCGGAGCGTAGTGGTGTGTTATAGACTATTGCAAGGAATGAGACTTAAGTCACGCATAGGTACTACAAAGTGCTGATGTGGGGTTTATATGGCCTTGAATTCTCCCACCTCAATAGCTAGCTTTTGGGGTGTGGTTCTCCATTGGTTGTATCAATCTCATATTGAATTCTTAGAGGTGTGTCTGTCTAACTATATTAATATATGATTTATACTAAGTTTTTTACATAGTTTACCTACATTGTATTATTCTCGGATGACCGAAAAATTCTAGAAGTTTTGACCAAAATAGTACCTAATGTAATGTGTTAATTTTAGATTAAATTATGGTTGTGCTTTATGCCAGACTCCAATTAAATAAGTCCTTATTTACTTCACTTTGCAGCAGAATAAGAAAATAAATGAAGGCATATAGGGTTGCATTTATGAAAAATTATCTTATATTACATAAGCAAGATTACACAAAACGAAAATTCGTAACAAGAAACTAATCGGCCAGCAACTATATTCTCTGATTCTAGATTACACAAACAAGATTCAAGAGATTTAACTTTATTCTCTACAAGGCATTGGGTTTAATAAGAAGATTTAAATGAGTGTTTTTTTCAAAAATATGCGTAAGACATGAAAGAAAACTAAAACAAGAAAGAGAATACATTATTTTAGAGGAAACAAGAAAGGGATAATTTATTCTAGATGGAACCCATATGGAGAACTAAAGAAAAAAGGTGAAAAGATGAAGAAGAGGTGAAAAAAATAAAGAAGAAAGGTGAAAAAATAAGGAAGAATGGTGAAAAATAAGGAAGAAATATCAATATAAAAGAATTAAGGAAAATATTAAATAAATAAATAAATTTGAAAGAAAGTTAGGCTAATTAGCCATTACATTCGGTCATGCGGGCTATTTTAATATTTTTTTTTAGTTGTCGCGCGCTCCCAAGCAAGTTATTACACACGTTATGCCAGGTAAACAATAAGTAGGATTAAATATGAAGGAATATATAGTTTAAAGGGTTTTGGGGCACTAAATAATTTAAGTAGAAAAATGACAAAAATATAATAGTTTAAAGGGGTTTTATGGCATTAACTCTTTGAACAATTCGAGTAGATAACTAGGTTAGTACAGGTCAAATACCAATGTACTTGTCCTTTCATATGACAGATAGATTGTGCCACTCTGATTTATTTTCTAACTTGAATAGAAAAGCAATTAACAATTTCCTTAAATTTAGCGATTGAATCAGATCTATGGTCTTTCAGCAATATTAATAATTAAAAAAAGACTAACAAATAAAGTAGTATTGACTATTATGACTACAAATTGTAGTAGTAGTAGTAGTAACATTTAGTCACAAACTCTTTAGCCAATACCCTTATATTTGGGATCTATCAGTAGTTGAAAGAAAAGTTGAAATGATGGACTTAACACAGATTTTTATACTATTGTCTTTAATGCCAACTCAAATACTATGTCTTAAGAGTTGCCATTTTGCAGCCATTTATAACTTTGGTGACTCGAACTCAGACACTGGTGGTCTTTCAGCAGCATTTGGACAAGCACCTTATCCTCATGGTGAAACTTTTTTTCATGCCCCTGCTGGTCGCTTCTCAGATGGCCGTCTCATCATTGATTTCATTGGTAAAATTTCCTCTTTCTCGTTGAAAAAACTTGTCTATGGAACACAAAATTCCATTTTTGTTTTAAACTCAAATGGTCCCTTAAGCTTAAGTGTAGCCTGTAGGTCTAACTTAGTTGTAAACGTAAAGGATCATAACTGATCTTCTTGAGATAAAGGGCATGTTTTTCTTTTCTTGTTTGTTCAGCTTCTGATCCTTTTTTGGGTTCTTGATTTTTTGAATGGTCAGCTGAAGGCTTAGATTTGCCGTATCTTAGCGCGTTTCTCGATTCGATTGGTTCCAACTTCAGCCATGGAGCTAATTTTGCCACAGCAGGATCAACAATTAGACCTCAAAACACAACCATGGCTCAGAGTGGATATAGTCCAATTTCACTGGATGTACAGGGTGTTCAATTCTCAGATTTTCATACAAGATCCCAGACAATTCGCCAAAAAGGTATTACTAGTAGTATTCGTAAGCAAAACAATATAGAGTTGTAGACAAAACAAGTATGATTCATTTTGTTATAGGCTAAAGGTTTTGTTTTTGTGAACAGGAAATATCTTTGGCCAATTGTTGCCAAAGGAGGAAGACTTTTCTCAAGCATTATACACCTTCGATATCGGCCAAAATGATCTCACTGCTGGCTACAAGCTTAATCTGTCCACTGAGCAAGTAAAGGCTTATGTTCCTGATTTACTCTCTCAGTTATCCAATGTTATAAAGGTCAGTGAAAGTGAACCAAACTATAACAGTTGACTTCTACCAATCTACATTTGTTTACTTATTTTATGTACTGGTTTGCTATAAATGCAGAAAATATATGCACTAGGTGGAAGATCATTTTGGATTCACAACACTGGACCAGTAGGTTGCTTACCATACGTTATGGACCGCTTTTTTATCACAGCGGCACAAATTGATAAGTATAGATGTGCTGATCCTTTCAATGAAGTGGCAAACTACTTCAACCTTCAGTTGAAGAAAACTGTTGTTCAGCTCAGGAAAGAACTTCCTTTAGCTGCAATCACTTATGTTGATGTTTATTCGGTGAAATACTCGCTCATCGGTCATGCAAAGAAGCTAGGTAATTTTATGATCTAACTTACCAAGAACCTTGCACTTGAGTCCTTTTAATTGTTTTCATGGCATAAACGTAGTTTTTCTTAGATCAAAATTATACATTACGGATATATAGCTAGATATGCATATTATAGATTCTATATGAAATGACAGGATTTGAGGACCCATTTTTAGCTTGTTGTGGTCATGGTGGGAAGTACAACTATAACAGATTCATCAAATGTGGAAGTAAGAAGATGGTGAATGGAAAGGAGATCGTGATCGCCCCATCTTGCAAAGATCCATCAGTTCGGGTTAGTTGGGATGGAACTCATTTCACTGAAGCAGCTAATAAGTGGATATTTGATCAAATTGTTAACGGCTCATTCTCAGACCCTCCAATTCCTTTGAGTTTGGCCTGTAACAGAGTTAACCATTGAATTTTGTACTCTTTAACATACTGTCTTATGTTTTCTCCCTATTTGACCTTTATAGATGGAATAATCTCCTGTGTTTCATGAATGTCATTTGACTGAAACAAAAGCTTATTATTCATTCACAATGTTGGGGGTACCACTGTTCAAATTTGCACCTTGTTTTTGCTTTGGGGATTCATGACAAAGTGAAATTTCCATGAGAGATATACAACAGCTTCATGTTTTTCTTTTTTCTCTTTTTTTCTTAACGGCACCTAGAATTCTAAGGCTCTGGTTTTAAAGGACCCAATAAGGAGGTATAGAGATGAGGCTTGGCGTAACTGGTAAAGTTGCTGCCATGTGACCAGGAGGTCACATGTTCGAGCCGTGGAAATAACTCTTGCAGAAATGCAAGGTAAGGCTGCGTACGATAGACCCTTGCCTTTCCCGGACCACGCGACCTTAGCGCACCGGACAGCCCTTTAGAGATGGGGCTTGAAATCACCTTTGGAGCTTGTGACAGTCTAATTTGAACAGATGAACCAATATTATTCTGCTACTTTCATTGCCTCAACTTGCAAATGAGCAAATTCCTTTGTCAAATTGTTACTGCATTTGAATAACTAAAGCTCTTTAAATACTTGGCATTCTCAAGAAAGTCATGTGTAATTATCAATCTCATAGAATCACCATGGGAACAAATTGTTATTGTTATCTCTGTCTATGTAATTGATGATAGACTATAATTACGTATTTTAGTCGATTATTACACTCTAATTTACTGCACTTTAGTTGAGTTTGCGCTTTAATCGCTAGTGTTTTGCACTAAGTGTGTGTTTTATGCCTTGTAGGAGTGATTCCGAGCTATATAGATGTTATGGAATGAATTCAAGTGATTTGGAGCTTTGAAGTCTGAGTAAAAGCCCAAGGAATTAAGCCGTGATCGTATTCGGGGATCAACGGATGATAGAGCAACAAAACGAAGAATCGAGTAGGCATATTGCGCACTGTCTAGTAAAATGCACATAACTTTTTGCTCAGAACTCCATTTGGGCTCCACAATATATGGTTGGAAAGCTAACTCAAAGGGCTACAACTTTTATGTTTTACGTTTTTCCAAATTCCAAACGGAACAGGGTGAAAAATGCGGTCGAAACCGCGACCGCGGACCTGAGGCGGGCTGAGGCAGTATACTTGCCGAATACCGCGTTCGTACCGCGGTTGACTGCGGCCGCAGCTGTCCAGACGTGAAAAAATTGTCCTTTTTCGCGTGGGAAAAGGTATAATAGTTTGGGCTCGACCCTACTTGGTATATATACATGGAAAAACGGTATTTTAAGAGGTTGGACACACTTTTGACATAATTTAGACCTAAGGAGGCTAAGGAGACCGGAGATTTGACCTAAGGAGGCAAGAACACAGTAGAAGCAAGGCGGAAAATTCTTCTACGAGTTTTTCCTTCCACTTCCTATCTTTTATTGTTGGTTATGACTTTTAGTATTGTAGTTTTACATACTATTATGAATAGCTAATTCGTTTTCTAGGGTTTTGATAGAACCTTTTGTAGGATAAATTCTTGTTATGTTTTTATATAATTGAGCCATTGGATTTCTCTACTTGTTCAACTACGTGTTTATTGTTGTTGATTGAATGGCCATCAATTGACTGTGCCTATTTAGTGTGTACTGCTCGAGAGAGAGTACATATTTAGGTAGTTGTTGAACAACGTCACTCCTAACGTATGTGAGAAATCAATACATTGGGTTTAAAGGTAGGTTTAGAAATAACAAAGCCTTGACGTGGTCATAGTGAGCGGTTAGATGAAGCCAACTAGCGTAGTTCGAGAAAATATGTCTAGTAAATTATTGTAGTTGCTCGAGAGAGAATTACGGCACCTAAAGAGCTCACGATCAATAGAGAATACATCGGCGAAATTGTAGGGAACATAGCTGTAATGATTCCGACAATTGGGAAAATCATAACTCTAGATCTCCTTAATTTAGTCTCCAACCCTTTGTCTCGTTAGTTGATAATTTTATCACTTTCTAGTATTTGCTAGTTAATTAGTTAGAAATATAAATCTCAATCTTTATAATTTAGAAAATTGTTCAAACTTGTCTTTTTAGTGATATTAAACAGATATAGCTAAGCCTTAGTTTTCTGTGGGATTCGACTCCGGACTTTTAGACCGGATTATATTTGCAGCGACCGCTTATCCTTTTTAGGATTAGAGTTGGGCGTAAACAGTAATCTACAAGGAATCTTAGAATGACCTATTTTCTATTTTCTATTATCAATCTCATCTATTCACCTACTACATAGCATACACTCATCTAAAGTCAAAATTTATATAAATCTACTTCATCTCAATCAAATTTAACTTCTTAGTCAATACATAGAAAGGTTGGCATGCATATATCAGTCAATATGATTTTCCACAAGTTCTTCCATGTCAACTGTTTAACCCCAAAAACACTAGAATAACTGCCACTAACAAGTCTTATGTGTGCTGCATTTGAGATACATATTTGTTAATTGCATTCTCCGATATTATTGGTGCATCACCTACTTTATTCTTTTCACTCCTGGAAGTGATTGTTTTACAAGCAAGAGAAAACAATAAATGCAGCTATGGATATTATTGGATTTTAGTTAGTTAGTTGCTAGGGTCAACGTGTAAATACTAGAAGTTAGAGGTGCTTATTATTATTTTAGTGTTTCCTAGTAACTACTTTGTATATATGTAGTTGTTTACAATTGTTAATATCAGTTGAGCAATTCCCCAAACAATCGTCTTCTGCATTTAGTCGTCTTCGGCATGCTTCCAATTGCACATCTATGGCTAATTCTAACATGGTATCAGAGCTATGGAGATTGATTCATGTGGATACCTAGCCTTGCTCAACTAATTTCTTACTCAATTCAAGTGCTTGTCTTCGATTCAGTGAAGTTTTTTTTTCAATTGTGAAGCTCAATGCGACAGAGAAAATTGATCATACTCATCCATTTTTTCTCCGACCTTCAGATACACCTGGCTTGATTTTAATCCCAATTCAGCTCAAAGGTTCCAAAAACTATGGATTGTGGAGTAGATCGATGTGACTTGCCCTCAAGGCTAAGCGGAAGCTAGGGTTTGCTACAGGGACGTGTGCTAAACACTCGTTCAAGGATTCTCTTCATGAGGAATGGGAAACTTGCAATGCAATTGTCCACTCCTAGATTATGAACTTACTTTCGAAGGATCTGCTTAGCAGGATAATATATGCATCATATGCTAATGCAGTTCGGGAGGACCTCAAGGAGCTTTTTGATAAGTTGAATCGAGTGCACATGTTCCAATTGCACAGAGCAATTTCGCGATTATCACAACTACAAGGATTAGATTTAGTGGTCGTGTATTTCACCAAATTAAAGGAACTCTGGGCAGAGTATGATGTGTTAGTGTCGTCTCCTAAATGTGGATATGCAAAGTCAAAAGAGCATGTGACACCAATGACCACAGTACAAAGAACAGAGCAAGAGACTCCAAGAAAGCAGACTAAATCATAGATACGAAAGTTTTCCTACAAAGGAGTTGGCTTTAACAACCCATAAGGGACGGGTTGCCAAGCTACACTAACAGTTAATTTGCTTATAGTCGCAAAAGTTTTCCTACAAAGGGGCTGACTTCAACAACCCATAAGGGACGGCTTGCTAATGTACACAACTCAGAAAACTTTTGTACTATAACCAAATGTTAATGCAGTTTCGGATGGCCAGAATGACACCGATGACCAAGCTCAGATCTTACTGGATCAGACCTATATGTGTCGCAAATCGCAATAAATATTTGAGCTCCTGCCTCTTTTTTTTTGGGTGGGGGGCGCACATCTTCAATTAATGCATCATTTGATTAGCAAAAAATGGTTAAGCTTTTCTCCTTTTTATTTTGTCTAATAATCTCTTACTTAATTTTCTCATGCAGCTATGTTTGAATTCTTTTCTTCGACACAAACTCTTTGGCATATAGTTTAGGTTTTGATAAGGTATATTTTAGGTTTAGAAGCATAAACGCAAAATTATTGGAAATGATTTTCTTTATACTTTTTTTTTTGGGTTGGGGGAGGGGGAGGGGGTTGTTAACGTATTACAAATGTGATTTAGTAACAAAATTACTAGGGAGTATTAAACAAAACTCAACACTTAATCCCAATGTAAACAATATATAAGCTATAGCCAGAGCTAGGGGTGTACAAAGGAAACCGATAAATCGCACCAACCCGATAATCCGAGTCAAACCGAGAAAAAAAACCTGACTATGGTTTGGTTTGGTGTTGGAAATAAAATCCGACCATAACTGGTTTGGTTTGGTTTTAACTAAAGAAAGTCAAACCTAAACCAAACCAACTCGACATTATATATATAGAAATTTTAGATATATTTAATATATAAATATACTTAATGTGATGTAATTTATAAATATTTTAAAAAAATTCATAATTTTATCTTTTAAGGTATTATTTCAAGGTTGGACTTAGAACTTTTATATGCTCCAATATTATATCCATTAATGTTAGTAAATTAAATAAGAGAAATTTTCAGAAACCACTATTGTTTAGTGGCTATTAACTTGTTATAGCTACCATTTACTTAATTACTTCCTATAGCTATCTTTTCAGTTGTTTTGGAGTGTATTCGATGTATTCAAGCTACTGTATTCACGAATACAGTAGCAAAACTAGGCGAAAAAACAGGGCATGCCAGCTATCATCCGTTGTATTCATATGTATTCGTGAGATGTATTCATGAATACAGCGTAAAAATAGGCATCTCCAGCTGTTTAAAAACGGAAAGTGAATCAATTAATATGATAGACTCCTAATATAACTCAACAAACTCAATTATAACACGCAAAATTATTAATCCAGTTCAGGAAAAGATTTCTCAGACGAAAAACACATAAAAACATAGCAATATTCAGAGATTTAGTTCATCCTTTTTTTCATGGTATATACTTACAACCTCTTCACCAATTTGTTGTATCTAACTGTATGGATATGTATTCTAGCTAATTGTATAATGTATTCATGGTAGAATTTTAAAAAATACAGCATGTATAATGTTGTATTCATACTATATGTTTCTCTAACAAAATCTAAATACATCTAAAAGTCACTGTCTACAATCTAAATACATTCAGTGGTTGTATTCATTGATTTTCTATTTATATTGAGAGTATTTTACTGTATTTCTTTGTATTGTTATTTTAAATAAAGATGGATACAGTTAGCTTGAAAATAGAGATGAATACAGTTAGAACTAACAATGTATTTAAAAATGTTGTTGTATGAACTCAAATACATTTAAATACATTTAAATACATCCAAATACAACAGTCAAATACAAAATAAAATCCAGTGTATGCCTTATCGAATACATATAAACACATCTGAATACAAGAATAACTCTTCCGTTGGAATTGTCAACCGGCCGCAAGGGGGCAAAGAAAATCAAAAAGTACTGCCTACCCTACTCCAAGAACCAACTTTGCGATGTCGTCTTGAATTAGACTTCCTTTCACCTCTTCCACGCTTTGGATTTCTTCTCACTGGAGATTTAATAGAAAAATGATCACAAAACAACGCGGGTGGAGCATCCAAATTCTCCTCGTCAAGAACATTATCGGACAATTCGTCCAAATCTGGCAGGAACGTATCAGCAAGAGTTGTCATCCGAGAATGAAGCAAATTAGTTTAATCAGTTTGAAAAGAACATACGCTAGGGTTTAATAGGGAGGTAGTTTTATATAAAGAATGAGAGAGAAAAATATTAGAGAGAGTGTTTAACGGCTTAATTGTAGGAAGTAACCATAATACATATTTTGCTATAAAAAATAAAATGTAGCTATAGAAAATAATATATTAAAAGGGTTTTTATTTATAATAAATACGGTGTAAAGCTTTGCTATAGGAGGTAAAATTTCCAATAAATAATGCTAAGAAAAGCCCAAACCAAAATCAAATCAATAATAATGCTAACAAAAGACATTCAATTCAATACTATGAACGAGAATGTATTGAATATCTATTTTTTATTTTGCAATAATTTAGATAAAAATGCATAACCTATTTTTATTTTTTCTTTAGCGTTTAGTCATGTAATTAATACTCCCTTATTAGTCTATTTATTTAGCATGACTTAGTACTTTTAGATTATGTTTATTTTTATTATGGCGTTTTAATGGGAGAAATTCAAAAATAGCCAGATTTACAAGTGGTCATATAAAAGTAGCCACAGTTTCAAAAGTAATCGAAATTTAGCTACTTTACATGTAAAGATAAATTTGAACAAAAACACTGTTCAAAATCCGGAAAAATACTCCAGTATATTATACTGGAGTTCCAGTATAATATACCGGTCCAACATAATATACTGGAGATTGAAGCACCGGTGCTCCAATCTCCAATATATTATACTGGAACTTTCCGCGTGTTGGAGTCATACACAAGTACACCGATCTCCAGTATATTATGCTGGAACTTTCCGTGTTGCGGCAAAATAGTGGCTATATATTTCAATGACTTTGCAAACGCTGGCTATTTTTGAATGACCAGTCCGAAAACTGGCTAGCCCGTGCTATTTTTACCGTTTTAATTAGCAATATTTATATTACATAATTTTATTGTCTTTATTGTTGAATATTTTAGGATAATTCTATGACACATCTCATATTTTATATTATTTTCTTAGAAAATACTTTATATAGTTGTATCTTACTAGGATTAAAGAAATATATTGAGCACAAGTTATAGGGAGAAATTCAAAAATAGCTAGATTTACAAGTGGGCAATCAAAAATAGCCACAGTTTCAAAAGTAATCGAAATTTAGCCACTTTTCATGTAAAGATAAATCTAAACGAAAATACTGTTTAAAAGTCGGAAAATACTCCAGCATTATATATTGGAATTCCAGTATATTATACTGGAGTTCCAGCATAAGTTGTGACGACCCAAAGGCTCATCACCTGTTTTCTTACCCATTCTGTGCTTCCGAGGCCTTGAAAACCTCATTTAGAGTCCCCTCGATTTGCGTGCGCAGTCCGGGCGTAGCCGGAAAACATAAATATGAAATTCTGTGAAAAATGCTAAATTTTGGTGTTAAAATGAATAAGTTTGACTTTAGTCAACATTTTGGGCAAACGGATCCGGACCCGTGATTTGACGGTCCTGGAGGGTCCGTAGGAAAATATGGGACTCGGGCGTATGCCCGGAATCGAATTCCGAGGTCCCGAGCCCGAGAAATGAATTTTTTAAAGGAAATTATTTTTCTGAAATTGTTAAGGAAAATTGAAATAAAAATTGATTAGAACGTGTTGGTATGGGGCCCGTATTTTGGTTCCGGCGCCCGGTACAGGTCTTATATGTGATTTAAGATGTTTCTGTAAAGTTTGGTTGAAATCGGACGTCGTTTGACGTGTTTCGGGCTTACAGTTCTAAATTTGAAACTTAATGAAGTTTGAAGAAAAACTCTTGATTTTGAGGTTTGATTCATTGTTTTTTTATGTTATTTTGGCGATTTGATCGCACGGTTAAGTTCGTAGGATGATGTTGAGTTAGTGATGTGTTTGGTTAGGAGCCCCGAGGGCTCGGGAGTGTTTCGGAGGTGTTTCGGAGTGGTTTTGGACTTATGAAAATAGCAGATTTTGCTTCAGCTGTTGCAGACCCCATTTCTTCTTCGCGTTCGCAACGCATCTTCCGCGTTCGCAAAGCTTTGATTTTTCTTTCATCGCGTACGCATCCCTGCCTCGCGTTCGCGTAGGGTTATTTGACCCTGAGGGCTTAGCTTTCTTTTCCTCTTCGCGTTCGCATGCATATATTCGCGTTCGCGTAGCTTTGCAGGATTCCTTCATCGCGTTCGCGTAGGTCAATTTCAGGGCCACAGCCTTTTTACTCTCCGCCTTCGCGTTCTTCTTCTCGCGATCGCGATGGTCCGTTAAGTGTACTCATCGCGAACGCGACCAGCGTGTCGCGAACGCGATGAGTAATTTCACCCAGTTATTTTTAAAACCCCAAAACAGAATCATTACGGGATTTCACCAAGTTTTCACCAAAACCTTTCTTCTCCAAGCTCTTGGGCGACCATTGAAGCAATTCTTCACCAAAACCTCTTGGGTTAGTAATTCTTAGCTTATTTTCTTCCATTTCCTTAAACATCTATTGAAATTCTAGGTCTAAAACATGTGATTTAAGGTAGAAAATTGGGTATTTGGGTAGAGTTAGGGCTTTTTGATTTTTCTTGATTTAGACCTCGTTTTGGGGTCGAATTTAAAAATAAATTATATATTTGGGCTCGTGGGTGAATGGGGGATTTGATTTTGGTCCGAACCTCGGGTTTTGACCAAGCGAGCCCGGGGTCGATTTTTGACTTTTGGGAAAAATGATGGAAGAGCTATAATTAAGCATTGGGTTCTTATTGTTTAGCATTTATTGATGTATTGAAGTCATTATTGTATAGATACAATTGATTTGGAGCTGAATTCGAGAGGGAAAGCGGTAATTGAGGATTAAATTGGCCATGGAAGTTTGAGGTAAGTGTTTGGTCTACCCTAGCTTGAGGGATTAGGAGTTGAGTCTTATTTGCTAATTGCTTCTTGTTAAGTACGACGTATAGGCATGGTGACGAGTATCTATACGTTGGTGTCGAGCATGACCGTGAGTCTTAAATTGATAGTTGTTGTGTTCTTAAATGATACTGCGGATGCTTTAAATTGATGACTCTTGATATTGAGTAGAGATTTAGTTCATTTTCGTGGACTTTATTTACGCTTGAGTACTGGTATTAATTGAGCTGAGTAAGAGTTGAGCTAGGATTTGGTTATAGCTGATTCTCCCTTGTCGGGATGGTTATTTTGATATTGTTGTTCCCTTGCCAGGAAATTATTATTATATTGCTTTTGTTTTCCTTGCCGGAATTTTATTGTGACTTTGTGTTGAATTGAAAGGGAGCGGGTGGTACGCCTACCACAAGTTATTGATTGAAATGGGCGCGGGTGGTACGCCTACCACAAGTTATTGATGAAATGGGAGCGGGTGGTACGCCTACCACAAGTTTTTGATGAAATGGGAGCGGGTGGTACGCCTACCACAAGATATTGATGAAATGGGAGCGGGTGGTACGCCTACCACGAGTTATGATGAAATGGGAGCGGGTGGTACGTCTACCACGAGATTTGATGAAATGGGAGCGGGTGGTACGCCTACCACGGAAACATTGAGAAATGGGGTCGGGTTGCACGCCTGCAACGAGATGTGTACTGACAGTGAAATCTGCTTTTATTTCTCTTATCCGTGTTAGAGTTAATTTATTAATGTTCCTTATTATTCTCTTGAAATTCTGTATTATCTGCTATCCCCGAAGCATGTTCCCCTCCCATTTAAAATGTTTATTCTTGTTATTTTCCCACTGTATATGTACATATATATATAACTGCAGGTTTATGTGGTAGTCCGGTCTAGCCTCGTCACTACTTCGCCGGGGTTCGGCTAGGCACTTACCAGCACATGGGGTCGGTTGTGTTGATGCTACACTCTGTGCTCTTTTGCACAGATCCAGGTGTCGGAGCAGCTTTCGATGCGCAGCAGTAGTCAGGGAGCCGACCATCAGTCCACGAGACTCCGAGGTAGCCTTGCTGGCGTCCGCAGGCCCGGCGTCTCTTCTTTCAGTTTTCATGTTCTGTTGACACTTGTATTCGAAACAGACTATGTCCTTTATTTCAAACTCTTATTTGTAGTAATCCTAGACAGTCCGTGTATTATTGTGACACCAGGTGCTGGGTAGAGACTTGTATTGGCTTTCTAGACGCTGTTTCTATATTTAGTTCAGACTTCCGCTAAATTTTACTTTCCGCTGTCTTTAAACTGCTTATTCATTGATAATTTAATTGTAAATCATGTATAAAACGAGATAGGTTAATGTTTGCAAAGGTTCTTGGCTTGCCTAGCTACCACGAGTAGGCGCCATCACGACTCCCGAGGGTGGGAAATCCGGATCGTGACATAAGTATATTGGAACTCCAGTGTATGAACTTTCAGCATATTATGCTGGACCGATATATTATACTGGAACTCCGATATATTATACTGGATCTCCGGTATATTATGCTGGAACTTTCCGTGTTGCAGTAAAATAGTTGCTATTTTTCAATGACTTTGCAAATGCTGGCTATTTTTGAATGACTAGTCCGAAAACTGGCTAGCCCATGCTATTTTTACCAAGTTAAATGTTTTGTTCTACGAAGATTTTACCGAAAAAAACCCGAATAACCCGAAAACCCGAGAAAATCCGAGATTGAAAAACCCGAGTTTTATTGGTTTGGTTTGATCTTCAGATTTAATAACCTAACACAATTGATTTGGTTTTGTAATTGTAAAATCCGAACCAACCCGACCTATTAGGAATAGAAGTAACTGATCCTACTATTTTCCTAATTGCTACTACAAGCTTTCATGATCCAAGCGAAATATACATAACTGAAATTCAACATCGACAAATGTATAGAAATCAATTTCCATGGGATAAGAACAACTCCAGACATCATTCTAAAGATAAATCAGTGTTGATCAGGCTTGTCAAAAGGAATAGAAGCTGCATTCTAAGTTTACAAACAAAATGGAAGATAAACAGGCGAATCCAAGATTGTAACTTGACGGGTTCGACCTTTAAAGTTGAAGAGTTCACAAGGCTCATGCACTAGAAGTAGTTAAACAACTATGGCAAGCCAGAGAATTGAGGACACAGGTTCCAAAAACAGGTGGCCTCATTCTTTTGGGGTCTGCAACAGGAATATCCATTCTATCCAAACAAACAGAATAAAACATGGCCAAACTACCCTTGAGAAATGATCTTCTAGTACATAAAATTTGTATCTACGATCTTAATTTGGTGGCAGAAATATGATACAACTTCCACCTACCTTGTAACAACATACAAGCTCAGAAGATACTCTTAAGTAGTTCACGTAATCGCATTTTAAGTGACTAGATTCAGAACGCTTACAAAAATAAACAGCTTTCATATCTTGAAGTGGAGATCTACCTCGTGCTTTTTCTCATAATTAGCTAAAGAAAGCAACATGGAGTGAAGTAGACATACTATGTCTCCAGTTATTTTATGTGGCAACTACTGTTCCGCCAAGCACTAATAGGAAAAAGCAATAAGCATCGGAAAGGAGTAATCAAAGTTAAAAGAAAAGGCAGCTGCGAGCAGCTACGAATTATCAATTCTGGTCTCGAGCATAAACAATGGAGTAACATTAGCACCAGAATGATTACTCTCCATAGAGATTTTCAACAAAGTGTTTAAGTCCGCTATGAGATCACTCAATTTACAACAAGCAGGACTCACCTCTACATGACACTAAACCACGAGACAGCAGAAATAAATTCTTATCAGAAGATTAGGGAAAATAGCCCAAGATAGCTGTATCATGCTGTCCAATGCTGTTAGCCTGTTACCAACAGCTATTTGATATTTCATATTCATCTGAACAATCTTGCTTTATATGCGACTGCTGCCATCATGTCTTCACAGACAACAGCTTACCTCAATAAGAAATACAGAACTGAGGAAAGTCGAGCTCTTATGCAACCACGGAGTAGAGCAGCTTTTTTAGAGAACTACATTGATCAATATACTTAGAGAATGTTGTTACCATTGACTCCGAGGTCCATTATGACATTAATGCTCCCAAATTGACATTTCCTTCATTATTCATCACTAGTAGCCGACAGGGGTTAAATTAGACAGCAACATGGAGGCTGACAAGAGAAACACAGTGCTAACCACAACATAATTACACCTGTAGAAGTTCGTCTAAGTGAACAATTTCAGCACTGACACTATGCACCAAATTCATAAAAACACAGCTGACTTTGACCTGAAGACAGTAATAGGCTGGAAAGTGGATTCATAGTCTTGTAAGGACCAATACAAAAAGATACTAAAAACTGAAACACCACTTATCCAATAAAAGGTTCTAAATCAAAGACTCAGGTATTATACAGAAGACAGTTTCCAGATATATCCATAAGCCAAATTAACAGGATAATTGCATAATGACAAATCAACAGTTACCCTGAATATTAATCATCCCCAGTTGGAAACAAAGTAAGAACCTTTCTCCCATTAGCAGCTGTAGCTGATTCCACATCCTCAACATAAGATGGCACCATAGGCCTACTACTATGCACTGATGTTCCCATTCTTTGAACCTGCTGCTGCGACTGCCGCGACAAGAATGGAACCTCAAACTGCCCGTTTGGTGGCGACCGAAATGCCTATACTGTTGCTGAAGCTGTGGAGGGTGTCCAACAACTGCAGCCATCTGATGATGATGCTGCATTGCTGCCACTGGCACGAACGGCATATACTGGTCAGAATTACCCCTCCCCGGATGCAAAAAATGTGGAGGCACTGGCGAACTAGCAAACAGTTGATCTGTTGCTGTATCCACCATCCCTCCCCCGGATAAACCCGGTATACTGCCATTACCATTGCCACTGCCACCATTAGAAAGTCCCTGCATACGTTTCAAATATAGCCTATACTTCTGCAAATGACTAGCCACATTCTCACGAGTTAAGCCATCTACACTCATCAACTGCAGTACAGTTTTGGGGACAGCATTCTTGATCCCCAAATGAGCAGCTGCATCCACAAACCTCTTGTGGAGCTGTGGGGTCCACACAAGCCTAGGCCTTTTTAGGTGCGGGCAGGTTCATCAACGCCCCCTGAACCTGCAGTGCCACCCAACTCGGCCGAGTCAAACTCGGCTGATGAGTTAGGGTGAGATGAAGGTGTATGAACTCCTACTGGTAGAGTACTCTGCTGGTGTTGTTGGTGGTGGGTTTGGGGAAGCGGACTATTGGGGTTTTTAATATCAAAAGCTAATGCTAAATCAGGAGTGATTAGGGTTTGGGATAAAGGCATTAGCTCCTCAGGAGAAGGAAGTTCTTCTTCCCACTTCGCAAATCAATTAGAATCTTCTTCCCTCATTTCACTAAACCTTCAAGAATATTCTAAATTACAAGATTTTGGACCAATTGACAATTGAACTGAAAAAATGAGTCTTTTTAACAGATGGGGTTGGAGATAGAGAGTGTAAAAGTTGAAAAAAATCGGATTTTTCGTCTCCTTTTTGAAATTCAGATTGAAGAACTTAATTGATAAATGAACTTGAAACACAAGGTAGGAGCAGGAGAAGGAATTTCTTTTTTAGAGAGTGGAATTGTGATATAAAGCATAAAACTTGAAAGGATTAGATTTTTCTGAGATGGAGTTGAAATTATTTCTGCGGTCAATGATCTCTACTTCTTGGAAATTCAGATTGATGGACTAATTCTAACAAATGAACTGAAGACTAAGGTAGAAGAAGATTAAAAAAGGAGTGTTTTTGAGAATTATTGTCTTAACACTTCAGCTACCTAATGACAATTATTGTACCCCACATCCCCAATACTAGCTCCCATTTTCTTGTGAATTACATGATACAAACCTAAAAATTGAAAAAACAGAGAAGGGCAGCTCGGTAGCGAAATTCCTGCATTCACGTAGGATTCAGGAAAGGGTCACATCCAAAGTGACTGATTCCACAACTCGAATCCGTAACTTATAAGTCACACGAAAACAATTTTATTATTGATGCAAAGCTTCCCTTCGCTAATTGGAAAAAGAAACGTCATCCTACTAATAGATAAAATGTAATACTAATAGAGAGCCAGAGACACACACCAAAATCCTAAAACAAAACAAGAATAGCTTTCTAGACTCTAATGAAACGTTAAATACATTCCCAATATATAGATATATATATATATAGAAGTTTGCTCATGAAGATGAAGCTGTATCGAGAAAAGAAATAGCACTAGACTACATATATGTCATGAGGATGGTTGGTTTCAAAGGACAATTGTATTATTATTACGAGTTCATATCCGATAAGTTTGTGGAAAAGAATAACGAAAGAAAAAGAATTATTATAAAACATTTTGGCTTTGAAGTTGGCAATAGAAGAAGGATCCTTTTTTTGTTAGATGTAGTGCATTTTCAAAGTGACATTGCAAAAAGAAATGCTAAAATCTTGTAGTTCAAGACCTTAGGCTAGCGTAGCAATAAAGTGTCTTAACTTCGACAGTCCTAGTGAAAACTTTAGATTTCGCGAAGCTCTTTGAATTCCCAACATGAAATCCACATAACAGGAACAGTCTCATTGCTATTTCTCGATTGAAAGTTCCACCTCTAAATGTATGGTTTTCTTTAAATATAAGAAAATATCAGCAGCTTAGCAGCCTTGACATCTTATTGTAGGTGTAAAGAGCTAAAGAAAGTGTTTACTTCTCAATAACTCGTTTAGCTCCATCCAAGGTATTCTTGAGAAGCATTGCAACAGTCATCGGTCCTACACCTCCCGGAACTGGAGTTATCCATCCAGCTACATTACATGCTTCCTGAAAATCGACATCTCCAACAAGCCTATATCCTGACTTCCTAGTAGGATCATCAACAGCATTTGTCCCTACGTCAATCACTGCAGCACCAGGTTTGATCCAGCTGCCTTTGATCTGAAAAATAAGGAGCGACTTGGTTCAGAGGCCAGTCATCTATGGAATAAAAATCAGCACTTGCTGAATGGTTTTATTACTGCCATAAGCAGGGTTATATTTCATTGAGAAAGCTCTATTGCAAGGGAATAGTAAACAAAGAATTAATTAATAGAAGCAAAATGATTACAAAAAGGAGGGTGAGAAGGGAGAAATGAATGCTTCTTGTTACCATCATAGCTTGCCCCGCAGCAGCAATAATAATGTCTGCTTCACGAACGATTTTTTCTGGTTCCTTGGTGCGCGAGTGAACTATAGTAACAGTGGCATTTTCCTTCAGAAGGAGCAGAGACACTGGTAATCCAACAATGTTACTTCGACCAACCACAACTGCATTCTTCCCCTTTATGCTAATCCCACTCCGATGTAAAAGCTCGATGCATCCCTGTTTAGCAGAGACCAGATAGGGTGCTTTTAGAAGACAACAACAGATGGTTGTATATAGATAGTATAGATTTGAACATTTATTCTTAAATAAGGCAGGAGAATTAGAGAACTGGATGTTTCGATCTTCCATAATAAAAATATTAGTTGTCCTCAGAATTACCTTGGGCGTGCAAGGGAGGAACAGAGGTTGTCTGTCTTTCATTGCAAGCTTGCCAATATTCAGAGGATGAAAGCCATCTACATCCTTTTCCAGACTGATTTCACCTAGAACTCTCTCTTCATTAATATGTTTTGGTAACGGAAGCTGTACCAGTATACCTGTAGCAATGCACAGAGTGCCTTTAGTTCACTTGTCTTTGTTATGCATCATTGATATTCTACCCCACACATTTGCTTCTCAACAATATACTTGTGGAGCATTACCAATAAACCAAGAGTGGAAATGCTAACTCAAGGAAAAAGAGAAAAAGAGAAGATAAGAAACATCTCAGCGGCAGTCAGGAAAAACTCGCAAAAACCCCACCTGCTGAGTGAGAATATAAGAGATTCTACAAGGTGAAACCTACTTTAAAAAAGTCATGGTAAGAAGCGGTGTAAATAGAGTAGCAGCAGCAGCAGCAGACACCTATATGTATAGGAGTGTCTAGCAGGTAAGCTCTAGCCAAGTTGAAGTCAGAACTACAGAAGTCAAAGTGTAGGAATGAGATATTAGATAGGTGGTACCTTTCAGACACAGCATATTAGATATGCGATCTGATCTGAGGATTTCACAATATGTCAAATACACTTAATATACTAACTGATTATGCAGTACCCGCTTAGTACCAACGTCATAAAGCAATATGCAGGTTGCATAAATGGCTGGTCACTATAGATGCAACTATGTTGCCAACAATTAACACAATTGAGTTTGTCCAACAGAGCAATTTCATTCAGAATATTTTGCATTGAGCCAACAATAGCTAGGACCTTAAGATTTTCTTCTTGACTAACTACCCAGGCATGGACAATGTTGGCTAAAAATAACCTGGTTGTGTACAAAAATAAAAGTAGGAGCATGGATGACAAATTAACATCTGCAATATGTGCAAACCAAGTACAGACAAACAAGGCTAAATTTCCCCCACTCAAACAACATAAGTATAAGAAAGCAAAAGGCCAGAAAGATTAACTTCCTACTATCGCCAATGACTAACCATGTACATCAGGATTAGCATTCAGCTCGTGGACCTTGCTAATCAATTCATCTTCAGCTACGTCCTCTGGGAGATCTATGTCAAAAGATTGAATGCCAAGCTCAGCACAAGATTTTCTCTTCATATTCACATAACTTTGAGAATCCTTCCTATTTCCTACAATGACTACTGCCAACCCAGGGACCTGAAAATAACAATAAACTTGGATACTTGAATTCCGCATGAGCCATGAAAAAATACAATTTCTGATTAAGAACATTGCTTCACCAGCTTCAAAATTCAAATACATCATATACACATTAAAGCATGCACGTAGTCTGTGAATTATCTTCATAATCCACGATATAATTACCAGATTAATAGGAAAATCTGCGTACATGCATTCGCTTAAGCATGCAGATACACATGTCAGGGAACTAACCTTGCCATACTTTTCTGAAAGGAGTCGGACTTCAGAAGCAATCTCAGAACGAATAGTTTGAGCAATTGCTTTACCATCAATGATGGTAGCCTTGTGATCTGACGGCGATGCCATTGTTTCTTCAAACGAGAGATAACTTCCCTATAATTTCAGGACTGCTAGTTTCATAGCAGAAAAGATATGTTAAACCAAAGGGTTGGACTAGGGTAAGAGTAGGCATATTCAAAGTCAATATTCTACTACATAATTCAGTACCAATCCAAAACATATTAAGCAGCTATCGATTTACTTCAGCTATAGTGATATTTCAAAGTATATTGTGATTAGCGTGGTGCCTAACAAGAGTGTGGCTTTCAGAAGGCTAATATATGTCTGGCTAAAGTGTATTTGTGGACTGATGAGTGCATTCTTTCCCTACTTCAGAGGAACAAGTGCACTACTTTTCCTAAAGTTCCATTAGGAAGAAAAAATCATTTAGAGATGGAGCTTTAAAAGGAGTGGAAAAACTAACAGATTTGATTGACTGTTTGTTTGCAAGCTTAATGTTGAATAACAGGTCTTTTCAATTTTGAAGCCTAATTAAAGATGATTAAGTTCGGTTTTGATTTGGACATGAATATAATCTTGTTCAGCCAAATTTAACATTGAAACTTTCATTACCTCAGTATAGCGGTAGCTCGTAGAGATGCAAGGTGCAGATAAGCACAACTTATTATGACAGGCACAATTTTAAGAAAAGCAAACCTTGCACCACAGTGCTCTATAACTGTAGGTGAATTAGAAAATTCAACAATTAAGGTCCATTTTCAAGTAGTAAAGTGTTCATATAACAATGCTGGTAGTTGGTTCTGCTACAGAAGCCATTGAGGTTTTTAAAGTAAACTTAAAGGTCCTCAATTGGGAGGAAAAAACTTTTGTAGCCTCCTTATTTGAATTTTTCATATAAACTAATTGGAGATAACCCCAATTCAAAGTGACTTCCTCTAGCATTGATAGCTCGAAATATCTCAAAGCTTTTCTCAATTATTTAGCCAGCTTTGGGTTACATGCTTAAGTTTAGCACCTTCAACCAGTAAATAATCAACTACGTCTCAATCCCAAACTAGTTGGGATCAACAAACCATATGACCCTCTATATCCATTTTGCTGCTCTCTTGCCCTTTTCATTCCAATACTTGGAAATAATTACTGTTATAATCACACTATATAATGCTGAAAAGAATAGTCAATCAAACCCACTTAATTTCAGATAAAAATTCAGTTTTCCTTCAGGAAGCAGCAAATAATTCGGCTCCGTATATGCAATTTCATCCTAAATCTCAGTACATACAATTTTAATTCAGTAGCAGATTGTCAATTTCACAATACCATTTAATACATATATCCCCACAGAGCAAAATAGATATGGAGGATTCGTATAGCCAATCCCAATTTGATTGATTGATTGATACCTTCAATAAATGTGATTCGCATAGCATACAGCTTAATTTTAGTAACAACATTCTGAAATACTTACAGCAAAGAAAATCTTGAAATTGTAGCATAGAAATTGGGTCGTCGGATCTGTAAGAAAAATTGGAAAAATTGGCACCCTTTTTAGATAAAATATTCTTTTTGCAGGAAGAGGAGCTGACAATCGCGGGTAGGTGAGTCGGAGAGGATAAAAGACAATCGGGGGTAGGAGCTGACAGAAGCGAACCGTAGAAATTTGAGATTTTTGGGTACCCAATGTGAAAAAAATGAAATTTTGAGAACTAGATAATTTGAAAGTAAAACGCAAGCCATCTCCGAGGCTAGCACCATTTCTTGCGCCAAATTTCACACTAAAATGATGTAATACTAAATTTATTTCAACCATTACACTATTTTTTACACCAAATCTTCTCTCTCTTTTATATTATATTATTATCTTTTATTTACTTTTCATTTTTTATTTCCTTCAAACTAATACTATCTTTTTTCTTTTTTCCATATTCATTATATATAATTCACATTCACCACTTATATAATCATATTTATTACAAAATTATTTTAAAGAATAAATTAACTAAAAGTGAAATCATTGATAAAAGATAATTAAATAAATATTACATCATAGTCAAATTTAATTTAAGTACCACATAAATAGTTAATTTTCGCCTCTATTCTCCCATAAATGCTCGATTAATGCATTACGAAGTGCGAAATGCGCATCTTTATCCTTAAATGAAGCTTCGAGACAGAAAGAATACAAAGAAGAAATAAAATTTTATTGACGAACTTGAATTCCATTGAAGATCCAAATCTTCGTGAATTTTTGCGACAAGAACAAAAACGAATAATCGATAAAAGAAGTCAACAATTTGAACAACCACAACCACAACAATCTTCTACCCCGTTCACTCGGTATTTTGGTAATTATGGTGCACCTGGAAATGACATAGGGGATTACTAAACTTATGTTTTATGTTTTTAATGTAATTTCAATTTTAATGTATCCTCCTTTTATGTACTTTAATTATAATGTATTTTTATTTTATGTATTGTTATTTTTAAATAATGGTTGTATTTCTTTTTATACAATTATAACAATAACAAAATTAACTTATAATTTTATATAAATATAATATATACAAAAATTAATATATCAAAAAATAGGATATAAAATTAAAATTATAAAGATCTTAATATAAAAATTAATTATATACTCAATATATGATAAATTAAAATTACAAAAATAAAAAGATTGAATAAAATATTAATAAATCAAATATAGAGTGATGAATAGTGTTGCACCAAATTTGATGCAACACTATTCATGCTCTATAATAGTGCAAGAAATAGTGTTGCATTAGAGCAAAAAAATACCATTTCTTGCACTAAATTTAAATTTAGTGCAAGAAATAGAGTAGCATTGGAGATGGTCTAAATACAACATACATGCTTTAAAGGGGATCACGTGCGCTCCTTAGCAGGATGAGATTAAATATGTACTACTAGTAGAATCTAACCCAGCAATCCACGTGTCAGCCTTGTCTTTGTTTGTTTTATTTCTTTTTTCTTAAAAATGACTACAAAAGGTAAAAACATGCTACGAGCAAAAATCGAATCGCTGAGTTCCAAGGCTTCAAATGAAGCCCCTTACCGCAGGATTATCACTCTCTAGGAATGGCAGGCGGTGCGGGTGCGGGACGGGTTCTGTCTGAACCCGCAAAATTTAAACCCGCTCCGTCCCGTCCCGCATAGGATTTAAATCCGTATTCACCCGCCTCACACTTTACTCGCGTTCTCCCGCCCCGCCCCGCATCCGCATTTTTTTTTTTTAATGAAATTTCTTTTTTTTTAGTAAGCTAGACTTAAATCTGATTTTTTACTACATAGGCCAAATTTTTTACATGTTTATGTTTTGGCAATTACTAATTGGCCATACTTTTATGTGCTATAATTGTCTGTTTCCTCTTTTCACCGCATGTGAGTAGGCAAAGTGATTTTATTATTGAATTGAAAGCTTGTCTTTTTTTAAAAAAAAATTAATCTAGCCGCAAAGTTAACTTGTAATATGGCTTCTTTATTTCACAAGCTTTAGATAATTTAGCCTTCTTTTTATAGCTAGCAATTCACAAGATATTAAAATAATAAAGTTGTTCTATAGATTATGGGGAAAAACTGAAAACTTTAGACCTAAACAGCAGTTGAACCAATGGGATCAAGAAAATAACATTATGTTGTAGAGGTCAGATTGCATAAATCCCAAGTAAAGAGGTGTATTCAGAAACAAAAAACAATATTATAAGATGCAGAAAGAATTTTACAAGCTATCATAAGAATTGATGGCTACAATAGCCATACATAATTGCAATTGCAATGAAACCACAAGTATTAAAAAGCATTGATTATAGTTGAAGGTTTACTTTTTTAAAAAGATTATTTCATATCATTTGCAGACAAATATGTAATCCAAGCCTCTGCAATCATAAAACTAGGTTAAGCAACATCNTTTATGGTGAGGATAGTTTTGTCTTGAAAAAATTAATTTTCTACTTCTGCTTCTGCTTCTGCTTCTGCTTCTTGGAAGAAGCTAGTTTTCTGCTTCTTCCCAAAAGCAGAAAAACTGCTTCTGATGCTGGCAAAAAGTACTTTTCTGTATTGGCCAAACAACTCAAATTTTTTAAAAAGTACTTTTTTGGGGGAAAAAGTACTTTTGGCCTCCTAGAAGCTTGGCCAAACTGGCTCTAAATTTTATTTATTGTGTGCTTAGTATGTGGAAGTCATTTTCCATGAAAAATGTGTATTCCTAGAAAATATTTTATAAAAAATAATTCTAAATATTTGGTTGGCGAGTAAAAAATACATATAATTATTAATAATATTAGTAAATTAGAGAGCATTGAAATGAAACTTTTGAGCAACCGAGATTAATAATATGTTCAAAGTTAAATGTTGTAAAAAAATCCTCCAATAAGTGAAGAAAGTTATTTTTTTCTGTAACTTTCCTCTCAACTCCATTCTTCGATTCTTCCTCTCTTACAGTTGAATCTTGTCTAATCAAACGCCGCCAGCAATCAGAACCCTAGAATCTACAAACGGAAGACGATAGACATATTTTATCTGTATTTTTTTCGTGTATTCTTCCTATAATCTACAAACTGAAGACGCTAGACATATTTCCACCAGTTTAGATCCCGATCAGAAAATTTCCTTCTCAAAATCAGTAGCCAAGGTGCGTAAAAATTGTGAAAACCCATTTGCTATTCATGATTTTTCGTCTTTTTGTAGGAGTTTGATTTTTGTATTACAGCTTGCACTAAGTAGAACCAGAGAAACTGCCTTCAATAGATATTCATAGAACTTGCATTTTTTTATCGTGTATAAATGAAATCTCGTCGTCGGTCTCTTTCATATTAAACAACCATTGTTGTAATTTAGAGTGTCAAGGATTATTGTTTTTCTTTCTTGGTATTTTTCTCTGCTTTTAAGGATTATTTTTCAAAATTATACTGGTTTTCATTTCGGGGTGTTTTTTTCTCTTCTTTTAAAAATGATCTCAAAAGATATAAAAGGGATTTTTGACTTTTAAAAGTGATCTCAAAAGATATAAAAGGGATTTTTGGCTTTTAAGGGTAATTTGAAGAAGATATTGGTTTTCATTTCTGGGGTTTTTTTCTTCTCCCCCCTTTCTCTTGGTTCCGTGGGTGTTTGCGTGTTTTGCAGGTATCACTTTTGGGAGGTGCACGCGCACAAACAGTAGAGTTGTAGCTATACACCGGGTTCCGCAACATCGGGAGTATACCAAGTCGAGAATTCCAGGTTCTATTTGTGGGAATTGGTACCTCCCGCCTCTTGTTTCTCTATCCCCTGTGTTAATTACTTTGTTGCCGTAGTATTTCGTACTAGTCTAGTCAGTCTATTGGGCTTGTAGTTACTATTTGCTCTCTTTGTTGTTCTGTGTGGTATTTTTTTTCTCCTTTTTCATTTTTAGACCTTCGTAGGTATAGAGACTGTGGTTTGTAATGGCAGAGTAGAGTCATGTCCTCGGGGAGGTCGGGTGGTGGGGAGGGGGGTAGGGCAAGGGTCAGGGGGCGAGTCGGGGCCCAAAGGGTGTAAAGGGAACAAGGTAGCCTGTAGGTTGAGAATTGGATCATGGAATATAGGGACGTTGACGGGTAAGTCTATAGAGCTGGCGAAGATTCTCCAGAAGAGAAGGGTCAATATAGCGTGTGTGCGGAGACTAGGTGGGTAGGATCGAAGGCGAGGAATGTAGACGGGTATAAATTGTGGTTCTCCGGAGTCGTGAAGGGCAAGAACGGAGTGGGCATTTTGGTGGATAGGGAGCTTAGGGAGTCGGTGGTAGAGGTTAGATGGGTGGATGATAGATTGATGGAGATAAGGGTAATAGTTGGAGGGAGCACTCTGAATGTCATTAGCGCTTACGCGCCACAAACAGGCTTGGACGAGGAGGTTAAAAGGCGCTTCTGGGAGGCGCTGGATGAGGTGGTACGGGGTATTCCGCCTATGGAGAAGCTATTCATAGGAGGAGATTTAAATGGTCATTTTGGGTCGTCTGCTGGTGGCTATGGTGAGGTACACGGTGGCTTCGGCTTTGGTGATAGGAACGGGGGCGGTACCTCATTGTTGGATTTCACTAGAGCTTTTGAGTTGGTGATCGTGAACTCTAGTTTTCTGAAGATGGAGGAACACTTGGTTACTTTCCGGAGTATGGTGGCTAAGACTCAAATTGACTATCTCCTCCTCGGGAGGTGTGATAGGGGGGTTGTGCGAGGATTGCAAGTTGATGAAGAGGAAGAAGAGGTTTGTACGGGGCCAGTCGAGGATCGGGTGGGGAGCTTTGTCTAAGAATAATGCGCAGGAGTTGGAGGGGTGTTGATACCCAAATTTTTTTCTATATGTTTTTAATACACGTATATACTTCCAAAATAGCATATATGCATATATAAGCATGCATAAGCTTTTTTATAATTTTTCTATAATTTATAAAGGCTTTAAATTGATTTATTTCTTCCTTTTTTACTTATAAAATTTTCAATAATTATCCTTCAAATTATTGTTGTGGTAATTTAGCCATCTAAATTCTATATTTATGACAAAAATTGCTTAAATATTTTTAGTACATTTTATATAATTGCATTTACGTTTTAAAGCCAATTTGCATATATTTGCAATACTAGCCTTATTAATGCATAATTATGTTATTAATGCATAAAAGGGTCTTTTATATTTTCAAAATGTTAAACAACTATTTTTAATCATTTTTAGCACACGAAATATTTTTAGAAAATCATTTTATTATTTTAATAAATTATATAGTACTCAAAGTGGCTATTTAAAACTTAGCCTATTTTATTTCAATTTCAGCCTAATTTCAACCCAATCCAATCCCAATACCTAGCCCAATTTCTAATTAGAAATACCCGACCCACACCCCAAATGCCCGATCCAGTCCCCTCACCCTTTAATCCCGGCCGTTGATCACAAAGATCAACGGCGATCATTCCTCCTTCCCTTAATTAAACTACCCTATACCCCAAAAACCTAATTCATTTCCCACCTTATACCACCGCCCTAAAATCCTCTCTGCTCTCAAACACTCTCAACCTAAGCCCTAATCTCCAAATGCCGACTCTCCCCCCCCCCCATCTATGGCCATCTCCGGTGAACTCTCATCATCTCTCATGCCTCCAATTGCCTCTCTCATGTCATTCTTGCCATCTCTAAGGCCCTCAAGGGACCAGGGCCATGCTGACTTGCATCTAGGGTTCATCTCCTGCCTGTTCCTGGCCATTGCAGTGTGATTTCGAGTGAAATCGTTCTATATTTGCTATGATCTATGGGTTTCTAGACATGTTTCTTCATCTCTGTATGGTTCTCTTCGAAACCCTAATTTCGTTTCTAAACAGATCTAGGACGATTTGAGTTTGTTTCTTGTGTGTTTTACAATAGCCTTGAGATTCTTTACAATAATCATATGATTTCAAGTGTTTTTCATCTTTTTCTAAAAATTAGGGTTTTCGGAATTTCTTTTTAAACTTTGTTGGATGATTTTTTGTGTTTAAACTTCTGTTTCTCACATATTTTGAACGATTCTATGAGGCTACTACAACCTTAACTCGCCTATGTTGAAAGCCCTAATTTTTAGGGTTCTTCATTTGGTTTCTAAGTATTAGCATGTCTGACTGGTTCTCGCTTTGATTTCTTATGATTTCTCGTAACTGTCTTGCCTTAATATGCTTCTACTGAGTTTCCTAGTCTAAACTTTCACCGATTCTATGTGCTTGTGTTCATCTTGACTGTTCACATCAAGACCTGTATCTTTCTCATTGAATCAGTATTGTTTAACTTTTGTTTTGCTAGAGTTATATGTCGACTCCTGAGTATCTATGTTTTACCCTATTTATATGCTAAACATGCTGACTCTTTTCATGACTTTCTCTTTGATTGAGCCATTTAATATTCTGAATTCCTTATTTCTTGCGTTGATTTGAACACTTTCCCTTAAACTTTCGATTCTTACCTTTCTACTCGATTTGATTGATTTGCTTGCCTTAATTAATTTTCTTTTACCTTGTCTGCATTATTACTTGATTCTTACTGATTGTTTCCTTAATTAGAACTTTATGCATCTACCCTTAATTACCTATGCTATGCCTAAAGCTTTACTTTATTCTTTTTCTTAAATACCTGGCAAGTTTACCGTTGATTGAACTGTCCCTTGATTAAGGGAAGATCTTGCTGATTTATGGGCGACTTCCCTGATTTACTACTTAATTGATTTATTACCTTGTTTTGTTAAGTTTTTATTCCTATATAAACCTTCTCTTCTTTCAAGTTCAAAGAGGAAAAAAAGGAACTCTAGTTCATCTACATTATTATACTTTCAAAAAACCCTCTACTCTCTTCTGTTCCTTACAATTCCTACTAGTTCAGCCGGTTGTAAGTCAAGGCTGACTACTGGCATTATCTTTACTCTGTATTCTGCATACTCTCCTTAACTGGTATGTTCTGATTAAATTCACATTCCAAGCTATGTGCTTACTTTGTTCCTACAGTTTATCAATCTTGATTCCTAGTTTTATGAGTTATTCTACTTAGATGCAATCAGTATGCCTAGATTACTGTATCACAAAGCATGTTTTAAGCTTATGATTCTATACTGTTTAGTATGACCAAACCCTACTTGTTCTAAAATCTTAAATGCTTTCATGAAATGTTTGTCTGGTACAGTTTGTTCTAATGTAATTCTGTTTGTGTCTTAAACCTATGTGTTCTCAACTTAACTTTGTAACTACCACCTATGTATTTGATTTCCATCACTGAGGTGTATGCTAGGTGTTCCCCCTACCTCTTTCCCTTATGTGAGATTTGTTCTGAAGCTGTATGTTCTCTAACCTGCTATCTGACTATTTTAAAATGTCTTCTTAAACTATTCCTACTCTTAACTCTGTTCTGACTTTCATAAAAGTTCTTTCTGCTACTAAGACTTTTTTCTCTGTCTACCAAACTCTTTCAAAGTCATTATACACTCCCACATTACTCCTAGAGTATTAGGTTCTACCCCTCTGGCATGTGTACTGCCTTGAGATCCATGAGATTTCTCTGAACTCTGGCATGTTGATTATCGCGCAGCGGACTCAACCTTAGGAAGAGTGGGCGCTAATACTTTTACCCAATAGTGGTGTCGGGGTCAATTTCCACAGGGAGCTAGAAAGGGAGTCGGATATTTGCTTAGCCTAGAAATGCGTGTTTGCTTCTAATTGATCTTCTATCATTTTTGGGTTTTTATGATTATCAACTACAATTTAACAACTACTAATTATAACTAAATTATG
>NC_032000.1:6902916-6904160 GCF_001879085.1 Nicotiana attenuata | reverse complement strand
CATAGCATAGATAGTAAATAGAACCTAACTGCTGGCCAGACAATTAAGCAGTTAATCACAGAATTGAAGAAACAATCATATACTAGTGAATTGTAATCAAGTTTAAGTCAACGTTAAACAACAATATTCATGGCTAAATCACAACCCCAGAACGATGGGTTTTTAGCCACTCATGATAATAGCAAACAATTTCATAAGTTTGGATAATTGAAAATACTAAGAAAAGATGAAGAAATCTGAGATGTTCTTGCTCCCGAATGTTTCTTGTGTGTATTCCCTCTCAAAAGTGGCATCTCTCTTCCACAAATAACTTTAGTCTTGCTTTTTGTACGTGTTGGGCAGGTCTAGGGCCGAAATAACAGTATCCCGGGCGAACAAGAAAATTCACTTCACTGGCGCCCTGGCTAGCGCCAGGCGCCCTCCACGGCGTTGCCATCTTGAACATTCTGTTTCTGGCGCACAGGTTGCGCGTAGGCCGCTCGCCTCGTGGCGCTCCAACTGCCATTTTTTTCCTGTTTTTCCGTCCGTTTTGTCTCTAATTTTGCACATATCTCCCCCGATTGCTCCCGGATCATTCCTACAGATAAAAACACATCAAGTTATATAAATCAACACATTTCACATCCTAAAATCCACGAAACACAAGTAAGATATGAGGTGATATATGTACAAATATATATACTTTAAGTTTCAATTATTTAAATACCTTCAATTATTTTTCTACGTGCAAATACTTGACTACATGTTATTAATTGCTGCATAAATCATGCTCCACATCATATTCCACTCGTGCGTATCAAATCCTATAGCAATGCTTGATGAGTGGTTGCGCTCTTCCTATTTATTACCCTCAAATTCGGAAAGGCTTATTTGCGGTAAAACTAGTCGATCAACGGTGCAGTTGACGGTTCCGTGCCTTTCCCCCTCAAGTTGTCCGCTTGAGGGTACCAGTGTAAAACCCCATAGTAACCTTACTCTGGTCAAAATTGTGCATAAATCATGGTCAAACCTAGTCGGATAAATTATGTTGTCCATATAATGATCCTTTAAAGATGAGCCTTATCCAAAGTCCACCGGGGTTTCCATAATCGCAACGGACACAACCACGTTCTGTGCATTAATTTGGAGAATTAAATTCTGATATGCTGATCGTGAATGTATAAATAGTCGAGTCTGGTGGGGGAGAAAGGCCTAACCCTTTTGTTTTGCAGAAAATGAGGCACGAGGTCCCCAGATTCGGTATG
>NC_032000.1:6898865-6902816 GCF_001879085.1 Nicotiana attenuata | reverse complement strand
ACTAGGACATACCAGTAAAGAGCAAGAGCAGGATGCAAAGATAAAGTGATAACACAATTTTAGCCTTGGCTTACAGCCGGCTAATAATAGACAAGAGCAGAGAACAACAATAGAGTAAAAGAGCAAGAGAGAAAGAGCACAAGAGAATATAGAATTGAGAGTATTCAATGATGTCTGTTAATGAAAGAGTAGTGTATTTATAGTTCTAAAAACGAGTAGAAAATAAGGTAAGAAGTAAAGTGTAGTGTAATTATGGAACTAAATACAATCAGAATCCCAATCAATGTAAGTACTCCCCTTTAATTGGGGAGTCCTAGTTCAAACGGCTACCAGGGTGACAAATAAGGAAAGAGACTAATTGAAAGACTAATTTCAATCATACATAGAGTAGTAAAGAATAAGGCGTGTGATTAGGACCAAGTACAGAATATATGAATTAAGGAAAATAAGAATCAATTGGCGACATGCTTGCACCTAAAATAAGGCAGAGTATCATTTTGAAAATCAGTAAGAGATCCCCTAGTATCGCAGGGAATCAGTTATCAGTTAAGGCAGATGTCAACAAGTAAGGAAATTCACAAAATCAGTGAAGAGTATTAAGGCAAGTATCACAGTTAAAGGAAAATACATAAAATCAACAAAGAGTTCTAAGGCAAGTATCATGGTTAAAGGAAAATATACAAAATCAGTAAAGTACTAGTCACAATCATTCAAGGATTAATACCGATTTAAAGGGAATAAACACACATTAGACGAAAATCAGAAACCCTGGTATATAACATTATGGGTCATGTGAGTCAGGGATGCGAGATGAACCCAAAGACAAACAGCATAGGGTAAAGATTAGTGAAACATGAACGCAAATGCAAGCACACAGGAAAAAGAGCAGCTTTCAGGGTTCTAAGTCTAAAAATTAGGGTTTCACACAGATACTAGTACAAATCAATAGAGTAGACATGATACATGCAAAGGAGACGAAGAGCCATAAACCCTAATGGGAAAACAGAGTAGAATCACTAAAATTTCAAGCCATTCGTGATAATCAAACACATATACTGACCCATTCACAAGGAAAAAACTTCAGCAATGGTAAATATGAAGGAAAATCATGAGATAGTGTTAAAAATCGATAAAGAAAACCATTTTGAGAAAGGGTTACGGAACCCTAGTTAAAAGTGAAGGTCCGTTCAGAAAAATAGAAAGTTATTTAAAGGAAACATCATAATAACTCGTAATATGCGTAGATCTATTGTAAATCTAAAAGAATCGGAGGTTCCAAACATTAGGGTTTCAAAGAAAACCTCAGAGAAGATAAGAAGAACCTCAAGCGTTACTGGTTCGAGCCTCAAAGGTCACAGGCCTCACTCGAAATCAAACTTCGGAGGCCTGAAGCAAACAGGAACACCATGGGTGTGAGTAGACGGGTCCTCGCCCTTCGAGGGCCTTAGGGATGACATTTACCGGCATGAGAGAACCATACGAGGCAGAGGGTGAGGAATCCATGGTCTCCGGTGGAGAAGGTCGTAGGAGAAGATGAAGGGATTCGTCGGAGAAGGGGAAAAGATAGAAGTCTCTAGAAGAGACTAGAGATAGAGAGAGAGAGTAGAGAGATGAGAGACGGTGAAGAATGAGGGGTCAGGGGGGGAGGGGGTAGTTAGAATTTTAATTAAGGGAAGGTAATCTGGGTCGTTGATCTCATTTGATCAACGGCTCAGATTAAATCGGGGTTGGGCCGGGTTATATTAGGGATTGGGCTGGGGTGTTTTAATTGGGTATTTGGCCAATAAATCTAATGGGGTGTGGTTAAATTGGCTAGGATTGAAATAATAAAGGGTTGTTTGTTAAATAACCAATTTTTCCTCTTTTATTTTTTAATAAAATAGTTAAAAAAGATTTTAAAACAAATTAAAGGTACTGGACTAATTAATAACGTATAAATATTAATCTAAAAATACTGGAAATGATTTTACAATGTAAGATGCTGTTAATCGTAAAAATAGGCTATAATTGCAACTATATGCAACTTAGCTTTAAAAATACCAAACAAATGCGTAAAAAATATGCAAAAATTATCTTAATTATATCTTGGTGTAAATATGAGAACTAAAATAGGTTAATCACAAAAAGGATAATTTTTGGGGACAATTATTGGTTTTGTACTGCTAAAATGGAAAATAAATTGCTTTTTAAAAATTTTAAAAATAAGGGAAAATACCAAAATTCTTGGGCATGATTATATATGCATGTATATGCTATTTTGAGACTATTTTGAGTATATAAAAATACATGGGGAAAATTGGGTATCAACAGCTGCCCCTCTATACCCGAGAAGGATGAAAGAGTTGTCGGGTAAAGATATGATGGCCAATTTTGACTGAATGAAACGATTTGAAGAATTTTGACCGAGCTCTGGTTCCTGAGTTGCCTACATATCCCTGGTCTTACAGGAATCAGGCCAGATGTAGTTCGGGAATCCGTCGGCGGAACGTGCCGATGGAGATTTCGAAAGACGGACGCGATATTCAGGTTGGAAATGATGGTCAGGGATTGATAGGCTGCGGGAACCAGAGCGGGATCGCTCCTGCTGTGACGGCCATTGCTGGCCGGTGTACCTGCAAGTGAGCAATGCAAACATGTGTTGTGCGCAAATTTAAACATGATGCAAGTTCCCATTGGACCATGAAATGCTCGTCTTCGAACGGCTAGGATGACGTCCTCAGACCATGACGTCCTGGGCCATGAAGTGTATAATAAAGGATTCGCAGGCTATGAAATGATGTTCTCAGGCTATGAGGATGATGCCTCCGAACCATGATGCCTTTGAATAATGATATGCAAAAGATAAAGAAGGGGGTCCTCAGGCCATGGCATGGCATTCTCGGGCTATGAAAATGGTGCCTATGAACAATGACGCCTTTGGATAATTTGGCGATCTTTCAGCCCATGCAAGACTTAAATAAAGTGGCAATATTTAAGCCGTGCAAAAATGTAAATGCAAATGGCGATCTTTCAGCCGATACAGGATGAAATGGCGATATTTCAGCCGATGCGGAATTTAAATAAAGGTGGCGTTATTACAGCCGATGCGGAATTTAAATAAAGGTGGCGTTATTTCAGCCCACGGGAGATTTAAATAAAGTGGCGATATTTCAGCCAATGTAGAGTGTAAATATTAATGGAGATATTTCAGACGATGTGAGATTTAATAAAGTTGTCGATTTTTCAGCCATGCAAGATTTAAATAACGGTCTGGCGATCTTTCAGCCATGCGGATAGAGGTAGAGCTTAACCTCGAAAGGCAGAATGGTAGCCTTATGCAATGCAGAAGAATGCAGATGGAGACAATGCTTAGTCTCGGAAGGCAGAATGGTAGCCTTATGCAATGCAAAATGCAGATGGAGACAATGCTTAGTCTCGGAAGGCAGAAAGGTAGCCTTATGCAGTGCAAAAAATGCAGATGGAGACAGAGCTTAGTCTCAGAAGGCAGGAAGGTAGCTGTATGCAGTGCAAAAATGCAGATGGAGACAATGCTTAGTCTCGGAAGGAAAAAAGGTAGCCTTATGCAGTGCAAAAAAATGCAGATGGAGACAGAGCTTAGTCTCGGAAGGCAGGAAGGTAGCCTTATGCAGTGCAAAAATGCAGATAGAGACAGAGCTTAGTCTCGGAAGGCAGGAAGGTAGCCTTATGCAGTGCAAAAATGCAGATGGAGACAATGCTTAGTCTCGGAAGGCAGAAAGGTAGCCTTATGCAATGCAGAGGTAGAAGGTGAATAGTAACGAAAGCTCTTAGCTGATAGATGATAACTGATAGCTGATTGCGTCGTTGTGGCTCCTGGGGATGTCATGTGCGGATAGCGCTTGTAAGTAAGTGATGATTCTGAGAGTTGTATTCCTACAAAAGTATGAGTATGTAATCGTATCTGATGATTTTATGTCTTGGGTGTCCTGCTAT
>NC_032000.1:6873567-6896008 GCF_001879085.1 Nicotiana attenuata | reverse complement strand
GGCGACTTACGATGAACCCAAGCAACTTTCCAGCAGGAACCCCGAATGCGCACTTGGCGGGATTCAGTTTCAGATTGTACCTCCTCAGCCTGTTAAAAAATTTCCTCAAATCTTCCATGTGATCAGTGGCCTTCTTGGACTTGATGATAACATCATCTACGTACACCTCGATCTCCTTATGTATCATGTCATGAAAAATAGTAGTCATGGCCCTCATGTAGGTGGCTCCGACATTCTTTAACCCGAACGGCATCATCTTGTAACAATACATCCCCCATGGCGTGATAAAAGCTGTTTTCTCAGCGTCTTCCTCATCCATCCATATTTGATGATACCCAGCAAAATAATCGACAAATGACTGCAGCTCGTGCTTGGCGCAGTTGTCAATCAGAATATGTATGTTTGGCAAGGGGAAGTCGTCTTTCGGACTGGCCCAGTTGAGGTCCCGGTAGTCGACACAGACTCTAACCTTCCCGTCCTTCTTCGGCACTGGCACAATGTTGGCTAACCATGTTGGGTACTCTACTACCCTGAGGACCTTGGCTTTGACCTGCTTGGTGACTTCTTCTTTGATTTTCAAACTCATGTCAGGCTTGAACTTCCCGAGCTTCCGTTTTACCGGCGGACATGCTGGATCTGTTGGCAGTTTGTGAGCTACAATAGATGTGCTGAGACCAGTCATATCATCATACGACCAGGCGAATATGTCTTTATACCCTTTTAGAAATTCCGTGTATTCCTCATTTCCCAATGGTGACAGATGACCACTGATGCGGGTTTCCTTGACAGTCTTTGTATCCCCCAAGTTGATAACCTCAGTTTCATCCAAGTTAGATTTAGGCCTATTCTCAAAGTTCTCAACTTCTTTAACAACCTCTTCTGGTATATCATCTTCTTCTGAGTCTGTATCCATTTGTTGCGTTATCTCATTGCACGTCACAGTCATTGGTTCATCAAGATAAGTAATAGTAATGCTGTGTAAATAAAGTAAATGATAGAAAAAATAATAAGCGCTTTGATATAAGAAACTGAAATGCTTTGATAAACTTCATAATTGTTTTGAACATTGGAGCTCTTGTTTTTGAAAATAAAATGCGGAAAGAAAATCAACTAGCGAAAAATAAAGAAGATGCATGGTGCTTTGTTCAGCCTTGCTACCCCGAAGCTTTTCGAGTCGTGGTGGTTCTGATGGACCAATTATTGAGGCGCGCTCCTCGGCTCACAGCTTGTATGGAAGGGCCTTCCTCTCCTTCCTCCTCAAAAATGACACAGCAGTCCATATTGTCGTCTTCCAAAAATAGATTCCTCATTGCTGCCAGTGCTTCCTCTTCTTCTGACCCATATATGACATCTGCTGGCTGGAAAGTCTGCTCCAGGCGAGGTATCGGATGCTCCAGTGGGTAGTAGGGACTGCACCATGGTGGCGACCAGTGGTTGAACTCCTCCCAAGTGTATTCATACCCCAAACCGAAAGTGGTACCATGTTTCCTTTAGCTTGATGGGTTTGGCGATTCCCCGGAGGTTCTTGCCGAGCCCCTTGCCAGGTTCATATCCGCTCCAATTTAGTATACTTCGATCTTGTCATCCCACCACTTATCCTTGTCTACGACGTTGACTCGCTCAATATGATGGTAGGTTTCCCCACCTATCTTTCTCCTTCCTCCGATCGCTGGAATGGTTTGGCGACTGTATATGGGATTACTACCATCGCCATGAATAATCACCTCTTGGTGATTCCACTCGAACTTCACTGCCTGGTGCAGGGTTGATGCTACAGCTCCAGCGGCGTAAATCCAAGGTCGTCCCAATAGCAAGTTGTAAGATGCTGGGATGTCTGTCACTTGAAAGTCGACATCGAACCAAGTTGGTCCCATCTGCAGACACAAACTGATTTCCCCAATGGTGGACCTTTGGCAGCCGTCGAAAGCTTTGACGTTGATGGCTCCATCTTTGATCTCATGTAGGCTTTTCCCTAATGTTCGTAGAGTCACCAAGGGACAAATGTTGAGGCTGGACCCTCCGTCAATCAAAATCCTGGTGATGAAATAATCCTCGCATTGCACAGTGATGTGCAGCGCCTTGTTGTGGCTCAACCCTTCAAGTGGCAGCTCATCTTCAATGGAAAGTAATTTTGTGACTTTCCAATACTTGCCCCACCATGTTCGCCATTTCTCCTCCAGTTATATCGCTGGGTACATATGCCTCACTCAGTATCTTCATCAAGGCGTTCTTATGTGCATCGGAGCTTTATAGCAGAGCTAGGATGGAGATCTGTGCTGGCGTCTTGTTCAACTGATCGATGACTGAGTACTCCTTTGCTTGTATCTTCCTCCAGAGGTCATCAGGAGGAGTTTCGGTGGATCGTCCAGAGGCCTGCTTACTTGATTCAACCAAATGTTCTGGAGTATAAACCCTGCCAGTTCGGTTCATACCCTGTGCTGCAATTGCTTCTCCAGATTTGGTTTTCCCTTTCCTTCTCGCCTCGGCGGTGTAATCCCAAGGAATGGCCTTCGTATGGAATGGTGCTATGGCTGACATGCTACAGGAATGGGTACCCTTGTTTTGGGAGGTAACACAACAACTTCAAATGGCACAGGTGCTTTCGGGGATCCAAACTCAACCTCAATTGGTCCTGGCACCTTGGCGGAAGATGGTGCTTCAAGATCGAGCGGTATGGATATGTTCCCTTCAGCGTCCCTAGAAAGCTGGATCTGGACAACAATCGATTAAGAGTGAATGTTGGCTTCTTTGGATCATCACCCTCTGCAATCAATCCAATCGACCCTTTGGGGTCCCAATCATCTTCTATTTCTATCATATGAACGCCTCCCCCTTTGTGGTCAGGCAGAGGGTTGTTGCGGACGTTCGGAGCAGGCTCCTTTGCTACAATGATTTTGTTGTCAATCAAGGCCTGAATCTTGTCCTTCAGGGAGCGGCACTCATCAATGGTATGACTCTTCATGCCGGAATGGTATGCACAGGTTTTGTTCGGGTTGACCCATTGGGAAGGATTTTTTGGAGTTATGGCGGGGATAGGGGTGGCGTAACCAGCGGCTTTAAGCCTTTCATACAGCTGGCCGATTGGTTCGGCAATAGCGGTGTACTGTTTGGGAGGTCTGCGGTCGAAGTTTGGCCGGGGTCTAGGGAAATTTTGGCGAGGTGATTGATAGTGAGCTTGTTGGGTATTGTAGGCTTGGTAGACGTGTGCTGATTGGGAGTATTTGGGTGATGTAGACTAGTATACAGGAGGCGGAGATGATTGGTAAGTAGGTGGCGGAGCTTGGTAGGAGGGTGAGGGTGCTTGGTAATTTGGGATAGGTTGATATGTGAGTGGAGGTAATGGGTAGGTTTGGTATTTGACTGGGGATTTTGTCCTATGTGCAACCATTACGGCACTCACATCCCTTTTCTTGGATGTGCCACCGGACTGTAAAGCCTTGTTGGTAGCCTGCAATGCTTCGAAATTAGTGACCATACCACTTTTGATACCTTCCTCTATCCTTTCCCCTAGCTTGATGATGTCGGAAAATTTCTGGCCTTCGATCAACATCAACCTCTCATAGTACTGTGGGTCCTGAGCTCGGACGAAAAACCTGTTCATCTGTTCTTCTTCTAAGGCTGGCCTGACCTTAGCAGCTTCAGATCTCCAACGAGTAGCATACTCGGGAATGTCTCCATGGATTTCTTCTTTAAATTCTGGATGTAGAATACATCTGGCGCATTCTCTGTATTAAATCTGAATCTGTCCCTGAAATCGGACGCCATACCTACCCAATTTGTCCACTTCTTGGGGTCTTGGCTAATGTACCAAGATAGAGCATCCCCTTTCAAACTTCTCATAAGGAGCTTCATGCGGATCTTTTCATCTCTCTCGACTCCGACCAACTTATCGCAGTATGTCCTCAAATGGACTCTGGGATCTCCTGTGCCATCAAACATTTCGAACGTGGGAGGTTTGTACCCTCCGGAAGTTCAACATCTGGCTGGATGCAAAGGTCCTCATAATTCAGCCCCTCGATGCCTTTGTTTCCTTCAACACCCTGGACTCGGCTAGTAAGTTTCTTGAGCTCTGCGGCCAGGTTCTTGATAAGAGAGTCTTTGTCATCAGACTCAGGTGTGCTTGAAATGGGTTGCGTGGGATGCAGCATAGTTTCCACATAAATGGGATTGTTGTGATGAGGGTAAGAATGGTCATTTGTAGAGTTTAGTGGTTCGGGGATGAGTAATGGGATGTTACTTGAAGTGTGGCATGTGTTGCAGTGGTGATGGGGAGCGGGTTGATTTTGTGGTTTCGGGATGTTTTGTGGGGGTGCGGGGTTTTGAGTGTTGGGAAAGTTGACATCTGGGGTAGTGAGGGAAAATGACAAGCTGGCCAAATTCCGGACTTGGTCTAGTTCTTCCTGAAATTTCAATAACTTTTGTTCAAGCTGGGAGGCACTTTCCTTGGAAACCTGAATACCCTGGGAAGTCTCTACCCTTTCAACCGAATTCTCCTTCCTGATGTTACCCAAGTCTTCCATTTTCCCTTTGTTCTTGTTTCTGATAGGACCTGGAGGAGGAGGAGGTGGAGGGCCCTTGGATCTCGTAGAGTATGATGATGCCAGAGTGCAACGGACTAACCCTTTGGGGAAGGGGAATAAACACAAAAAGGTAACAAGTTAGTAAAGATTATGAGGAGAAAACGTTGCGATATTTAAACACATAGTGCAAGAATATAAATCGTTTCCTAATTTGGGTGCCTCATTGTGCCCGAGGTAGGCCTAGCGACAAGTTGATTTGGAGAACTTATAATGCTAAATGCCTCATTTTATTGATAAAAATAAGACGAATCCCAAAACGACACTAAAATAGCAGAAAAAATAAAAATGTCACTAATGGCTGTGGGCCTTATTACATTAAAGCAAAAGAAAGACTCCTAACTACTTGGTCCCAGAAGGACCTTCCCCAGACTCGGCATCTTTGGCTCCATCGAACAGCTTCACTAGCTCAGGCAATCCCAGCAGCAAGTAAGCTCTAGCCAAATGTCCCCATTCGCTTCCCCCGGCATTCTGGCAGTTTTCGATCCTTTGGATGAACTTCCTTTCCAATTCTACCAAACCTCGCTCCAAATACCCTAGTCGTTTGTTGGCACTGACAGCCATATCTTTCCATTCCGATCAACTTTTGATGGGCTTCTTGAATTTCCCGGTGCTCATTCTCGTCCTCCCGAATCCTCTTACGCAATTGGTTGTACTTAACCCGCTCCTCAGCCTTCTCATCGACGACCCTGTGACCTCGAGCAAACCCTGGTTGTCCCAAGCCATCATGATCATCCTCCAGCCAACCTGAGTAGTATGGCGAACAAACGGCGTGATATCTGTCCGGCTCAATAGAATCTCTCCCCAATATGATTTTGCAGTGCCACATGTGCTGAGCTTGGCACTTATGAGGGCTATCATTATCCTGAAAGTCGGCCCTGAAATGACCCATTTTGTCGACCCTTGGTATAACCTGCTTCCTTCCTGCCTGTCTCATGACTTGGAGAGGGACATAAGGATAAGTTCCTCTCAGGCCGATGAGAATAAGAAATGGTGCATCCCGAGATCGGACAATGAACTCTTCAGTAGGGAACCATTCAAACATCCACTGCACTTGGTCTTCTTTCAGATTTTCAAATAGCTCTACCCATCCTTTAGCATCTTCTGGTTGAGCGAACATGTTGGGCATATAGTTCATTCGCCTTGGCTGATGGAAGGCGATATGATCATCCCAGTCCCTACGTAGGATCTCCTGCCGATATTCACCCTTTTGGAGGTGCTCCATGAGCCAAAGTTGGAGTAGTAAGTTGCAACCCTCAAAGTGATTGGCCCTTTGCTGACATTTTTCTAGGGCTAGGTATATCTCCGCGATAATCATTGGTACTATGCTGAAAGGCTGCCTGCCGATTCCTTCCATTAGAGTCTTGGTGACCATGGCTAGTGTGGTATGGATCCTAGCCTTCTTCATAGGAAACACTATCATCCCCAAAAAGCAGAATATGAAGACGAAGACTCTTATGTGGATATGCCCCAACGAGGTAAGGGCGAATTCGTCTGGGTAAGTGCGGTAGGACTTGCTATGGCCGTACCTCTCGTACAGATAGTCGAAAGGAATGTAAGAGTCCTTCAAACAAGTCAAGTCTGGGTTTTTCTTCAGTCCCATCATCTTGAGGAAACCCCTACCCCTGCGATTTTCTGCATAAGCAAACCCGGAGTCTCCCAAGGAACACCAGCTAACCCTCCGATTTCTTCGAGCAAAGGGGTCATTTCAAGGTCCCCAAAGCGAAACACTGATATATCACTGTCCCAGAATAAGGTTGCAGCCTCTATGATTTTGTTGTCGGGCTGGATTTCCAAAAGAGAAGGCAAATTCCCCAAATATTTGCGGACGAGAGTCTGGTCACTGGAGTGAAGGTCTTCCCACCAGCTTAGCAACCTTGGGTGTTGGTTACCATGCCGAATCTGGGGACTTCGTGCCTCATTTTCTGCAAAACAAAGTGCTAGACCCTTACCCCACCGGACTTGACTATTTAAACCAATAATTAGCATAAACGACACTTAGTTCTCCAAATAAATGCACAGAATATGGTGGTGTCCGTTTGGGTTCCAAGGAAACCCAGTGGACTTTGGACAAGGCTATCTTAAAGAGTCATTATGTGGACAGCATAACTGACTCGACTAGGTTTGACAGTGATGCATGCGCAGTTAAAACAGAGTAAGGTTTCTATGGGGTATTAGACCGGTACCCCTGAGCGGACAACTCAAGAGGGAAAGGCTCGGAACCATCGACTGCACCGTTGATCGACTGGTTTTACCGTAAATACGCCTTTACCAAATTTAGGGGGTAATAATATCGGAAGGGCGCAACCACTCATTATAAGCGTTGCTATGGGATTTTGTTTGGCACGAGTGGAATATGATGTTGAAGATGCAGTTACAAGAATGAAACAAATTGTCACGTATTTGCACATTCATAAAATAATGATTGCTCATAATTACAACAGTATTGAAGGAAAGCAGTAAAGGCATTAAAGAAAAGAAAATAAAGAGCCAAGTCAGTTTCGCAGTAGAAGAGAAATAAAGACATTAAATGAAAGCAATAGAGAAGTAATAAAGTCACAAATAGCATGAAATGGTAAAAGCCTGAAGAATAATCCCCAGCAGAGTCGCCATGCTGTCGACGCCCCCTTTTTCTTGCAAAATCGGGTTTACGATATTTGGGAGGACAACTCTATTCCCTTTTGGGATTTGGGTTTTTTTGGAATTGAAGAGTTGCCACCTAATGATTAAGTGCATTAGGACACTAAGGGTTTTTGAGTTGGAAAACCAGAGTTTGGGGTAAGGGCTAGAAATTATCTCGAGGGGAAGGTGTTAGGCACCCCTCAAGATCCACTAGTGTGGTTCCCGGGCATGCTATATTGTGACTTTATGTAATCAAATAAACAATCAAAGATTCAAATATACAAAATTGCAAATAAGCTAAAAAGACTTTGAAGGTAAGTAGGGAAGACAGAGATTTACGAAAAGGTTTGAATGGTTTTACAAGAAGAGACGAAAACAAACAAAAGGAGAGGGGTCCTAGGTTCATGATTAATATGGATCATTAATGCAATACTCAGTAATTGCTCCTTAGAAAAGGGGCTACATGAGATATTAGCGCATCGGTCATCATCTCCATATTCTACCATTCCCACCCCGTAAAGGTTACTAAACGCGTGTGTTGGTCACGAATACTTACCGCGTGCTATTACCCGTCCCGTTCTATAAGTCCTGGAGGGTATTTAGGACCATTATTCCTATGTGGTAGGGACTAGGCTGAACCCTTAAGTTTAAAGGCAAAATGCTAAGCGACATACATAACAAATAGGACTGCACATAAGGGAACATAAGAAATCAAATAAAGGCTCACAGGTCCCTCCTCAAATGAACGCATAATTAGCACGTCTTAAACACATTCAAGGTCTCAAAGATAGGAGTTTTTTGCAAAGGAATAGGTAACAGCAGTTAAAGTATGGTTTTAAAAAATGAGGTAGCAACAGTAATTTAATGAGGTACAGGACAAATAAAATAGCACGATTCTGGGTAGAGGTTGGTAACCCAGTGATTTAAGAACATAAAAATCAGAAACTAAGTAAGAGTAAATAGGTGCACCATTTCAAAATCGTTTCCAGATGGAGCAGAGTTTTTTTTTTAGAAAAAATAGAGTGAACTTCAGAGAATCAAAGCAAGAATGGGAGCGGCAGAGTTCGAAATTAAAAGAAGTTGGCTGGTCCTAAACACGATTAATCAATTCTTATTGGGCCTAAAGTTTGCCTAGGCGTCGTATACATTGTCTGATTATTTTAAGGAATGGGCATGCATATTTGATTCTGATTTTTCTAAGGTACGCATAATAATGCATTTGCAGAAACGTTTCAAACACTTAGCCATATTTTAGCAAAGTTATTAGACTAACATGTTAATTAACCACTGTAATTCGAACGAATAAGAAGTCCTAAGGGCAGGATATCTAATGCACATAGGAGTACCTAAAACATGATTTCTAACATGCCGATGCAGTAATGACAGTTTATTTGGCTTGTTGTTAATTGATTAAAATTACGAAGTGAGTACAATAACATACTGAGAGTGCATGACCTAAAACATGATTTCTAGCACATGAAAATGCATGCCCTAAGCAGGTTATCTATTGCGCAAATAGGTAAATAAAACCTATAAACAAGTTTTCTACCCATTACTTAAAATAAACATGCATTCCCCTCCCCCATGTTCACTATTTAGCCTCAATCGTTCATTTACAAATTATTACAAACCAATAGTATATGAATTACAGTAATAAATAAAAAATAAGAAGTTATTCTATAGGGAGCCTTCAATCAGGCCCAGTCTTCCAACCTCATTTCTTTCGAGTTTCACAGCCTTTGCCATGGTCTAGGTGCGGCAAAGCTCCCTAGGGCCCCATTGGGTCCCTGGCCAATACCAGCACCTAAACACTTAGAAGAATGTAGGACAGGTGCAGTGTGGGATTACTAGCCTTGTGTGTCAAAGTTTAGTGAGTACTCAGAGGTACCAAAGCAATGCTCACACGAACGGGGCAGAACCTATTCTCTAAGAGTAGTGTGAAGTGCAGGAAGAAGTAGTTTAAAAGAGTTTTCAAAAAACGAGGGATTTTTTTTTAAAAAAAGAAGCACCAGTTCAACAATATAGGATTGCATACAAGGATCATGGGGAAAGGGAACAGATAGATCACATAATGCTAGAGGAGATACAGAGATTTACTGAAGCATGACTACACAGAATCAGAAGATTCAGGGGACCAAGAAATGGTCAAACTTAAACATAATACTTAGACAACAACAGGGCGGGGGGGGGGGGGGTAGGGGGGGCAATTATAACAATTAAGATAAACATCAGTTAGAAGCATGTAAATCAAGCAGGACATATAAAGTGCCAGGGATCAGGGGACTTAGGAAGTGGTAAAGTTTAGGCATAATAATGTACAGCAATAGGATACATGCATAGTAAGTAGAAGTTAGGGATAGACAATGTCATATTACAGGCTTTGAATATAAATCAGAAGACATGGTAAAATACTAAAACAAAAGAATCAATAGCATGTTGAGCAGTAGAAGCGTAAATAGAAGAAAATCAAGAAGATAATGAACTGAAACAAGAATAAACACATTGATTGGAGACTTGAAGATTAATTAGGACATACCAGTAAGAGAGCAAGAGAAGGATGCAAAGACAAAGTGATAACGCAATATTAGCCTTGGCTTACAGCCGGCTAATAATAAGCAAGAGCAGAGAACAGCAATAGAGCAAAAGAGCAAGAGAGAAAGAGCACAAGAGAATGTAGAATTGAGAGTATTCAGTGATGTGTGTCTCTGTTTTGCTAATGAAAGAGTAGAGTATTTATAGTTTTGGAAACGAGTAGAAAAAATAAGGTAAGAAGTAAAGTGTAGTATAATTATAGAAGTAAATACAATTAGAATCCCAATCAATGTAAGTACTCCCCTTCAATTGGGGAGTCCTAGTTCAAATGGCTACCATAGTGACAAATAAGGAAAGAGAACTAATTGAAAGACTAATTTCAATCATACAGAGAGTAGTAAAGAATAAGGCATGTGATTAGGACCAGGTACAGAACATATGAATTAAGGAAAATAAGAATCAATTGGCGACATACTTGCTTATAAAATAAGGCAGAGTATTATTCTGAAAATCAGTAATAGTGTTAAGGCAAGTAGCACAGTTAAAGGAAAATACACAAAATCGGTAAAGAGTTCTAAGGCAAGTAGCACAGTTAAAGGAAAATACACAGAATCAGAAAAGAGTTCTAAGGCAAGCATTATAGTTAAAGGAAAATATACAAAATTAGTAAAGAGTTCTAAGGCAAATATCATAGTTAATACACAAAAGGATCAATACAAGTAACAAGTAACAAACCGTAGGAATCATCAAGCATTTAAATAGCAGTCATGCGATTAACAGGGAGAAATACTCATAGAACAGCAGGAATTAAAGGTCAGAACAATGAATCAACGCGGGAGTTGCAGAGAACACATAGATGCATAGTCAAGTAGCAAAGAAACAACCCAAAATACCTAGGGTTTCATCAATACTCGTTAAAATAACATAAAATCAGGAGATAATAGAATAAACACAGTAGAGACGTTAAAAATTATAGGAAACCTTTCTGATAACAGGGTCAAGAAACCCTAGTTTCAAATAGGAGACAAAGATGCTTAAAACTTGATTATTTGTAAAGATCGAGTAAAGAAAGGTTTAAAACATGAAGGAATGGGTCACAAATCGTTAAAATACAGATGGGTTTTTAAGAGACTTGGGTCGAGGTTAGGGTTTCCTAAGAAAACAGAGGAAGTAGAGGTAACCTGGCCGTGAAACTCAGGAACCATGGTGATTAGAACACCATCGAGTCAAAACTCGCCGGAGAAAGGCTGGAAACAAACCAGGCGAAGCTTCAGTGACTGACTTGTATGGCAGAGGCTTCTGGGGTCTCAAGGATAGAGGGAATCGGCGAGATAGGGTTTCATGGCGGCTGGTGGTCGAAGAGATGGTGGAGGTCATCGGAGAAGAAGAACCAGAAGGTTCTAGAGAGAAGGGGGAGAGGAAGAGACAAAGTAGAGAGAGAGACTGTCTCGAAGACTGAGGGGTCGAGGGAGGGGGGGTAGTTAGATTTAATTAAGGAAAATAGATCTGGGTCGTTGATCTTACTTGATCAACGACTCAGATTAAATCGGGGTTGGGCTGGGTTATATTAGGGATTGGGCTGGGGTGAGTTTAATTGGGTATTGGGTCAATTAAATCTGATAAAGGTGTGGTCAAATTGGATAAAATTTAAATAATAAAGGGCTGTTTATTAAATAGCCAATTTTCCCTTTTTTTATTATTTTATAAAATGGTTAAAAAGATTTTAAAATAACTAAAGGTACTGAAATTAATTAATAACGTATAAATATTAATTCAAAAATATTAAAAATAATTTTATAATTGTAAAATGCTGTTAATTGTAAAATATATAATTGCAATTATATGCAATTTGGCTTAAAAAAAATACCAAACAAATGTGTAAAAATATGCAAAATATTATCTTAATTATATCTTGGTGTAAATATGAGAATGAAAATAAATTATTCACCAAAAATGCTAGTCTGAGAATAGTTATTGAATTTTGTACTATTAAAATAGACAATAAATTGACTTTAAAATCTTTAAAAAATAAGAGAAAAATACCAAACCTCTTGGGCATGCTTATATATGCGTGTACATGCTATTTGAGAATATTTTGAGTATATAAAAATATGTTAGGAAAAATTGGTTATCAACAATTGGTTCTATTTGTATTGCTTGGGCAGGCTGTTGCGTGTGGTATATATCAAGATTTTGCATAGATATATCCTCCGCCACTTGTCTACTTTTGTGTTCCAAGTGTTTTAGGGAGGATTGGTCGTGAGGGTTGGGACATGCATGCATAATAGGAGTGTTATTATTATTGGTTAAATAATTATTATTAGTAGAGTACTTGATCACTTCTTTGGTTCCAGGATTGGTGGTGGTATGGGTGATGTCCAATTCCATAGTATTAAGCAAAAGATTTTCTTCACTAATCATGCCTGAATTTTGTGCCACGTCTGTGACATTTGTCACATTGACAGCTCGTTCCTCATGCAAAATATTAGTTTTTTGATTTTCTTTATTGATTTCCTTTTTTCCCAAAACCTTGTGCTGCTTTACTGGTTTAGCTAAACTACTTTCACCTTCATCATTTAGTTTAGCAACTTGAGTTTTGTTGATAAATATTTTTTCATTATTAAGGTCAGATTGAACTGTGCTAGGAAATGTATTAGGAATATTAGTTAATATCTGTTTGTTAACATAACTTAAAGGTTGAGTATTGAGGTACTTACCTGACACATCATCATACATTCGAACATTTATACCTGGGGATAGATTTGCACCAGCCTTGTGCGTGTGTTGATTGGCTATCTTAGCTTGCCTTTCCTAGGGAAGAAAACTGTCATCCACTCCCCTGCTTGCTCAGTTTTTGATATTGGTGGCTCAATGTCTGGCTGGCCTCTTTGGTGCAGTTGGTGAGGTGCCTTGTGTACAACGCAGACTTATGTGTCCCAGCTTGCCACATGTTTTACATAGGATGTCATTACCTTCGTAAAAAATAGGTTATTTATGTTGACCAATTAGGAGGTAGTTTTGTACTGGTTGGTCGAGAGGCAACTCCACACACAGTCTAGTTGTACCTCACTCTTAACGTGGCTGAGGTGCATGCATCTACTTTGAGCAATTTTCCAATGCAGTTGCCAATTCTTGATAATATAATTCTATCATAAAACTTCGTGGGTAACTAGGGAAGACGAACCCACACAGTTGTAAAGCTTTGGCTTGCTTCTTTGGCTACAAAATTTGGCACCCATTTTTGAGTAAAAAGAAAGAATCCATTAATAAACCAGGGTCAATTGTGCAGTATTTTTGTCATATTTTTTTCCCTGGCCAATTTGACAGTGTAATAATCTTCCCCAAGATCAATGAGGGGAAAGTTCTCATTAATTTTTTATATGTCTTGTAACTTCTTTTTAAGGTAGTGATGCACCAGTCGTTTACCTATAAGTTTTATGATGACTGAGAATCTCCAAGGACTGTACATATGTTTAATATCCTCCTCAGTCAGCATTATTTGCTTCAAGTCGGTTGTTATCATCCCTGAGCTCGTGGTATCCAAATCTACTTGTTGTATGTCCATGGGTTGTGTTGGGATATTTTCAGCTGCTGGAGTGGTGTTGTTGTTGATGAAGAACTCATCCTGTAGCAGTTTCGCCTTGTAGGATGGTGGGTTTGGGGGTTGAGGATCGAGTTTATCTGGTGGTTTTGGAGGAATGTGGTTGTGGGTAGTGGGTGTTTTTTTAGTGAGAGGTCACTCGTTCTCTCTCTTTCCTATGTACTATCTCTTCTCTCACGCGCTATGAAAATACCTCAATTTAGTACCTCAAATTCCTCAATCTAGATCAGCCTCCACCACTGCCATCACCTCTGGCTGAAACTCATGGCCAACTGACCAAATTTCTCAAATTTGATTGTATTTTCTCAGATCTGAGTGTATTTATCAGTTTTGTGTTTATTTTATTTCTTGTGGACGAATTAAATACAACAAAATATTCATTATGGCCGAATTTTTGTTCGTCTGACCGAATTTTGGTAGATACAAAGTGATAGTGTATTATCAGATTTGGACGAATTTTTGTTCATCTCGATTTTTTAGTTTTAATACCAATATTTCATATTCTATATATAATATATATATATATATATATATATATCGCATTTCGTTTGGCTGGAAGACGTCACCTACAAATGCAATGTATACGACAACCTTTTTCTCTTATTTGCTATTGAGTCACATACAATAATATTAAATACACTCAAATCTGAGTATATTTTATATTTTTCAATGCAAATATAGTTTTTTCTTTTTTTTTTTTTTTGTATTTTTGCTTATATTTATGTATTCCGATGGTTATTTTTTTTGGCAGATCCTTGTATTTTTTGAATTTTTGTTATTTGAATATAGCCAAATTAAATATAGTAAATTGAATACAATATAAAAGCAGCTACGAATGAATACAATTGAATATCAATGTTTTTTGTGATTTTTTGTTATTTGAATACAGTCGAATTGAATACAATGTAAAATAGTTAAGAATGAATATAGCCGAATTGAATACATCGTAATACATCCGAATTGAATAGAATGGTATACATCATATTTCTTGATTTTTTGTTGTTTGAATATAACTGAATTCTATACAATGAAATTAAATACAATGTAAAATATATAAGAATATATACATCTGAACTGAATAAAATGTATATAACCGAAAAACATACGTCCTATGACAAGTAATTAGTAGCTAGAGAATATAATTAGGCCTCCAAACAATATTCCCCTATAATACGGTTCCCCTCGTGGCTGGCCTTTTAGACTTGCTTGACCTTTGTCTTATCATTAACTAATTAAATATTGTTCTTGTCTTTCAACCATTAATATCACTCCACATTAAAGAAAGAATCTCTTTCTCTCTCATAGCCTCTATCTCAATGGAGCAGCAGTTCGGTGACCATTAATGGAATTGTTGTGGTCAACTGACAGAGAGTAGCTGTAGCTTCTCCCTTCCTTATCTCTTCTTATTACTCCACACCCATTTCAAGATTTCCCTCATTAATACTGTTTCTTCTTTGTAAATACCGAAAACAGCTTGATTATAGTAAAACCACAAGCAGCACTTTTATTTCACGTAAAATCCAAGAACCATGGCTGCTGCATGCACTGGTTCTAAAACCACGCGTCTTCTCTCTGCTCAAGATAGCACTGACTTCACTCTTGTCCATAAATGCCCACAACAAAAACTTCTGCCATTCAACCCCTGCTCAAGAATATGATTCTTAGCAGTAATAGCAGAACCAATAAGTGAAAAAGTCAAACCTTTTCTGCTGTCCTATTTAGTCCCTTTTTTGCTTTCTTTTTCTTCATATTCTATTAACTAAAGAGAGACTTGTGACTCAGTTCATTTCTCTTCAATCACAGATATGAGGATGCTTAAAGGAGTTTTCTTAGCTTTGTTTGTTGTAACGTTAGTTCTTATATGTTCAAGTGGATATGTGTTTTGCAAGAATGCAACAGAGTCATCATCAACAACACTGAAGATTCTTTTGGAGACAAGGAAATCATTTGTTGATGATCCGGAAAATGTTTTGAGAGATTGGTCTGAAAACAATCCAAATTACTGTAAATGGAGAGGTGTTTCATGTGCAAGAAACTCAGTACAAGTGGTGAGCCTAAACCTTTCAGGTTCTTCACTCAGTGGGTCAATTTCACCGTCTATTGGCCTTTTGCATGACCTGCTCCAACTTGATCTTTCTTCTAATCTGCTCTCAGGTCCCATTCCACCTACTCTTTCTAACCTTACTTCTTTGGAATCTCTCCTCCTTTTTTCCAACCAACTCACTGGCCCCATTCCCACTGAATTTGGCTTGCTGAAAAATCTCCAAGTCCTTAGAATTGGTGATAATGGCCTAACAGGGACAATTCCAACTACTTTTGGTAATCTTGAAAATTTGGTCACTCTTGGTTTGGCCACATGCAGCTTAGGTGGTAAAATTCCTTCTGAATTAGGAAAACTCAGCCAGCTTGAGAACTTGAATTTACAGGAGAATCAACTGGAAGGTCCAATTCCAGCTGAGATTGGCAACTGCTCCAGCCTAGTTGCATTCAGTGTTGCTGTCAACAATCTCAATGGATCAATCCCAGAAGAATTAGCAAACCTTAAAAACCTCCAAGTTCTCAATTTTGCTAATAATAGCCTCTCTGGACAGATTCCTACTGAGCTTGTTGGAATGAATGAGCTGCTTTATCTTAACTTGCTTGGTAATCACCTTGAAGGTTCGATCCCAAAGTCCTTGGCAAAGTTGAGCAACCTTCAGAATTTAGACTTGTCTGGAAACAGACTTACTGGTGAAATCCCTGGCGAATTCGGCAAAATGGGTCAGCTACTATTCTTGGTTCTGACGAGCAACAATCTTTCTGGTAGCATACCGAAAAGCATTTGTTCCAATGCGAGCAGCTTGGAACACATGATACTATCTGAAAACCAACATTCTGGTGAAATCCCTGTGGAATTGAGAGATTGCAGGTCACTAAAGCAGCTCGATTTGTCTAATAACACGCTCAGTGGTTCGATACCAGTAGAGCTGTACGAGTTGGTTGAGTTGACTGATCTCCTGCTTAACAACAACACTTTGGTTGGTTCAATATCTCCATCGATAGCAAACCTCACAAATCTGCAAACGTTGGCATTGTCTCACAACAACTTACGTGGCAATATACCAAAAGAGATAGGAATGCTTGGGAACCTTGAGATCCTCTTTCTATATGAGAACCAGTTATCTGGAGAAATCCCAATGGAGATAGGCAATTGTTCTAGCTTGCAGATGATCGATTTTTATGGAAATCAATTCACAGGAAACATTCCCATTACAATTGGAAGGTTGAAGCAGCTGAATTTCATTGATTTTAGACAGAATGATCTCTCTGGTGAAATTCCTGCCAGCTTGGGGAATTGTCACCAGCTGAAGACCCTTGATTTGGCAGATAATCGACTATCTGGTAGCATCCCTGCGACGTTTGGTTATCTTCGATCTCTGGAGCAGCTTATGCTTTATAACAACTCCGTTGAAGGTAATCTTCCTGATGAACTGATCAATGTTTCAAATCTGACGAGAATCAATCTTTCTCATAATAAACTGAATGGTAGTATTGCTGCCCTATGTAGTTCAACATCTTTTCTTTCTTTTGATGTTACAAATAATGCATTTGATCATGATATTCCACCCCACCTGGGATATTCACCATTTCTTGAAAGGTTAAGGCTAGGAAACAACCGTTTCACTGGAAAAATCCCTTGGACATTGGGATTGATCAGTGAACTATCGCTGCTAGATCTCTCCGGAAATGAATTGACTGGTTCAATACCTGCACAGCTTTCTCTGTCCAGAAAGCTCACCCATCTTGATCTCAATAATAACCTTCTTTCTGGATCAATCCCTACTTGGCTCGGAAACTTGCCGCTCTTGGGTGAGCTCAAGCTGGCCTCTAATAAATTCTCAGGACCTCTTCCTAGAGAATTGTTCAACTGCTCAAAGCTTTTAGTGCTGTCTTTGGAAGACAATTCACTGAATGGAACTATACCCCTTGAAATTGGTAACCTCAATTCCCTTAATGTCCTAAATCTTGACAGAAACCAACTCTCTGGTCCCATTCCAACTACCATTGGCAACTTAAGCAAGCTCTACATACTCCGTCTCTCGGGAAACACCTTTACTGGTGAAATACCCAGTGAGCTAGGACAGCTCAAGAATCTCCAAAGCATACTGGATTTGAGTTTCAACAACCTCACTGGCCAAATTCCTCCTTCTGTTGGGACACTCTCTAAACTTGAAGCACTTGATCTATCTCATAACCAGCTCATCGGAGAAGTTCCTCCTCAAATTGGTGAAATGAGCAGTTTGGGAAAGCTTAACGTTTCTTACAACAACCTTCACGGCAAATTGGACAAACAGTATGCACATTGGCCAGCTGATGCATTCACCGGGAATCATCTATGTGGAAGTCCTCTGCAAAATTGCGAAGACTCCAAGTCCAACAATCAGGATCCAGGACTAAGTAACTCAACAGTGGTAATAATTTCAGTGATATCAACTACAGTGGCAATTATACTTCTGTTGCTTGGAGCTGCCCTCTTTTTCAAGCAAAGGCGAGAAGCCTTTAGAAGAGCAAGTTCAGTAAATTATGCTTACTCTTCCAGCTCTTCCCAAGGACAAAAGAGACCACTCTTTGGAAATGTTGCTGCCAAGCGCGATATCAGGTGGGATGACATCATGGAAGCAACAAATAATCTAAGCACCGAGTTCATAATCGGATCTGGTGGATCTGGAACTGTCTACAAAGCTGAGTTGTTTAATGGAGAGATAGTGGCAATCAAGAGAATACCAAGCAAAGATGATCTCTTGCTGGACAAAAGCTTTGCAAGAGAAATCAAAACACTTTGGAGGATAAGGCACAGGCACTTGGTGAGGCTAATGGGGTATTGTAACAATAGAGGAGAAGGTTCAAATCTACTGATATATGAGTATATGGAGAATGGAAGTGTGTGGGATTGGCTGCACAAGCAGTCGGCTAATAACAAGACGAAGAAGTGCCTCGACTGGGAGGCGAGGCTGAAGATAGCAGTGGGATTAGCACAAGGAATTGAGTACCTTCACCATGATTGTGTGCCCAAAATCATTCACAGGGATATCAAATCCAGCAATATTCTGTTAGACTCTAACATGGAGGCACATTTGGGGGATTTTGGGCTGGCCAAAGCCATTAAGGATAACTATGATTCCTTCAACACAGAATCAAACATGTGGTTTGCTGGTTCTTATGGTTATATTGCTCCAGGTATTTAAACTGATATCTTTTTTTCTGAATGTTCGAGTTGCATGTGTTGTATCCGCCAAATTTTGTTTAAACCGAGTTGACTTTTTTTGTTCGCAGAGTATGCTTATTCTTTGAAGGCAACAGAAAAGAGTGATGTTTATAGCATGGGTATTGTACTCATGGAGCTTGTGAGTGGAAGGATGCCAACTGATGGGAGTTTTGGAGAAGACACGGACATGGTGAGGTGGGTTGAGTCGCGTATTGAAATGTCTGGAACTGCTAGGGAAGAGCTCATTGATCCCGTGTTGAAACCATTGTTACCCAATGAAGAAAGTGCTGCATTTCAGGTGCTGGAAATAGCACTGCAATGCACGAAAACTGCACCTGCTGAAAGGCCATCTTGTCGGAAAGTTTGTGATCAGTTACTACATGTATTTAACGACAAGGTGGTTCACTCTGATAAGATGAGTCCAGACAATTACGTTTAGTTGTTTTAGCCAAGGAAATTTCTTAAGCTTTTGAAGATCAGAGAACATTCATCTTCTGCAAAATTGAATATGTAAAAGCATTTTTTCAGGCTAGGAGCCTCAAGTTCACAGTTGTTTGTTGATAGTCTAATTCCTAAAGATTTTATGTACAACTGATGGGAATCATTATCAAATGTCTCAAATGTGAGAAACAAAAAAAATCTAATGATAATCAGAACAAAGACCTTTTAACCAGTGCTTACCAATAGTCCACCAAGCAAAACATGTTTTCCTGCAAAATCAAGTTTCTCAACCTGGTATTGGAGGTTGTATTCAGCCACAGTAGTTGATAGTATGGCTGATGGCTCGGCAAATTGAGCTATTGTAAGAGAATTTAATCAAGAATTTTAATGGAGAAGGTACTGCAAATGTCATATTATCCCAATCCAAGAAGTTGCGAGGAGCTATTGTTTTGGTGGTAAGATTGATCCTTAACCAATAAGCATAGAGGTCCATGCTGCTGTCTCAGCTACAAACCAATTCATTAGCACTGTCAAATAACAGAAGTGGATATTTTGCAAGAGAAGCATAAGAATATCAAGAAACATATACTTTCCACGTTTACATATAATCGATCCTCACAATCCTAAAACAGTAATACGCATCAAAACCCATATATCATAATAATCTGGGGACATCTTTTTCCCTGCAATGCTTTTCTTTCCATTTAATGGAATTGATCCGACTCAACCAGAACCAACTATTAAAACCAATTTTCAGTTGAAAGAGCTAATTAAAGCTCAGCAAGCAACAACTTATGTCCTAACACACTCATACATTGCTGAAAGTTTGAAGTAGTTATATTGAATTGACAGTGAAGTATTAAGGGAGTCCACTTCCACCATGCCAGAGAATGGACCATAATATAAGTAGCTTTATTACTTATAATGCAATTTTCATTATTAGAGAACTCGACTGGAGGCACTCCACATAAAATTCCATCATAAAGCGTTTTTTAGCTGATTCAAAAATCAATGATTTCTGCAGCCTAATAAAAAGGAAACAGCAGCTTAAACAAACAAAGCTGACCACATCTTCAACAAAACAAACAAAGCTGACTCGTCATATGAGCGGCTACAGGACTAAATTCTCCGAAAACCACCCATACTCTTAATCTTCATCATCATCTGCAACAAGTGTTTCAATATCAATATGGGAAGTGATATACAAGAGCACAAAAGAGTCACATAAGGACTACACAAAGCATAAGTGGGAGGCCACTCAACAAAACAAAAAAATCTAGACCAGAGAGCAAATAGAGATAGTTCTAGCATAACTGATGCAAATACAATGCAAAAACTTGTCTCTATCCCACCATTGAGTATAAGGACAATTGCAGCTTTCGTGCTTCATCAGTTTGGCTAAGCCTTGGATATTGTAGTTGGCTGCTATACCATTCTAACTAGCTTCTAGATAGAAATATGATCAAGTCATTTACAACTATTGTTAATCTAAATTATATGTTCTGAATCAGAAACCTAAAGGATTGGCAATTTATGGATTCAGCTAGTGTCTTATTTCCTTTGATAAACTCTAACTGCAAATATAGATCTTTGCATGGAAAAAGGTCAAAAATACCTCTCTACTATGTGAAAAAGATCATTTATACCCTCTATTATACTATCCGTCCACCACAATTTCCGAGTTATAGAATTGATACAAAAATACCCCTCTACCGTTAGGGCCCTCCACCATGGCTAACACTATCTCATATGGCATGACATTTCACTGAAATGGACGCCATGTGGCGTGCCACCTCACCCGCTCAATCCCATTTTACCTCCTTCTTCCATTTGGTCTCCAACACCACCTCCCTCCAACCACCATCGCGTACATAGACCGGCAAGTCAATCAAAGACTACAACAGAGTAAAAACAGAGTTTCAGGACAGGCAAGGCAGAGAAATAAGTGCTACAATGAAATAAATATTATCATTGAATCGAAGACTCATTACCCACATTCCAGTTACTAGACGAGAGACCCCATGTCTAAGGTGCGGCAAACATGGAACCAACTCTTCCAAAGTAAGTAAGTAACCAAAGCACCAGAAGCTATGTCGCCATTCAAGCAGCAGGGACAAGTAAAATACAAGCTCCAATTTGTTCCTACAACTTGTGCGTGCCATGTTTGATGACTGATGAACATATAAGAAGGATTTAAATTTGAACTTCCCCGTAAAAACAAATAGAGTACATATAAATCCTTTTTTTCTTTTGGATGAGCACTGAGTAGGTCTAATCATATCATCAATCCAAATCAAAGACCAAAAAAACAAAATAGCAAATAGGTATCGGACATAAGTTTGTTATGCATCAAAGTATCGTCAATTTGAATTAAGTAATGTGACTAAAGAAGCAACTCTAAGTAGCCAACCATTTGGCAAGCTATCCCTTATCATACCAAATCGCCGTTTCAACGCAATATCAGGAGAAGTAGCAAGAATTTAAATAAAATAACAACAAATAATTAGCACTACAATTACAAGAGGAAGCAAAGTGGGATTCTGGGACTTAAACACGCATTGCGAAATGGGAACCAATTCGCAGTTAAATTTCACTTCCGGAGACGATAGAAAATGCAATCTTGACAGATAAGTAAAAGAGTTTTGTTTACCCTGGAATCCGCATAACAATTGAATTTATATGGGGTTTTAAGGATCCGTGAACTAAAAGATACAAAAGGTTTGGATTGAGGAAAATAAAAGATAAAGACTCAACAATTGCTGTTAAAGTAAATAATCGCAGAATATAATATTGCTTAGAACAATTGTGCTTGATAGCGTACAAGAATTGAGAGAGATGGTACTGTAGTGTAATGGTTTCCGATCCCCTCTTTATGGGGTCTTCTCCCCTTTTATACATTCTGATTAAGGGTAAAAATAAGGTAGGTAAATTAATTACATCGTGGATCCCTGTAATTACGCCTTAATGGCCTGAAGTGGTTGAGAAAATCACGTTTGGGCGAGATATCCGGCGACGCTTGGTTATCCGTTACGAGTCCGGCTTCCGACCTTGTGTGTTTCTCCATCCGGTGGTGACTCATATCGAGCTCTGCAACGGTCTCGAAATGACTCGACCTCGGTTGTTGACGTGGCCGTCGTTCTACCTTGCATACAGGTCGGGTTCGATGGCCCCGACTTGCCCCGGACCGGACCCAACCCGGTCGGGCTCAAGCAAAAAGGGTATCACCCAATACAAGTTTCAGAGTAGAAGATGGTTAGGTGGAGCGGGGAAGAAGTGTTGGAGGAAAATTAGGCCACTTATGATGGTGTTACATCGGGCGTGGTGCGGCTATGGCAACGATTTGGCGTGATGGCCTTGCCATTGGCCTATGAGCGGGCAAACAATTATGGAGGTAATGGACAAGACAATGTCGTATGGGCTGTT
>NC_032000.1:6848014-6866835 GCF_001879085.1 Nicotiana attenuata | reverse complement strand
TTCTAAATTTCTTAGGGATAGGTTTTGGGGCGGCACTGGATGAGAACGGTTTTTGTACAAACTTTTTAGCGTCAAGGCCTTTCAGGACCGGAGGTGCACCTGGTATTTGGTCGACCCTGGAGTTGTATGTTTCTACTTTTTTATCGTTGGCCTCGATCTTTTTCTCCCCCTTTTCGATTCGTTCGGTCAATTCTTCTAGCCTCCTAAGAACCGCAGAATCAGCATCCGGCCCACCCCGTTCCGGCTGTACTGGGGTCGGATTGATGATTGCAGCTGCACGGGGAGCCTCCTCGGACCTGACAGGCTCCTGGACCCGGCTCTGGAGCTGAGCTATAGCCGATTGCTGGGCTTGCAGCATGTCAAAAATCATTTTAAGGTTGATAGTCTCTTCGCCGACTGCCTGGGCCCTCGAATCGTCCTCTCCCCGGACGCTACGTGATGATCCGGAGGCCTGATCAGTGTTGAGCGCCATCCGGGAATCGGCATCTACTCGGGTTTTCGAGCCCGGGCATTCCATTGTTTCCTGTCTGCTGTTCAAGTTCGTTGTTGATTGATTGTGCCATTCTATGAGTTGGTAATTTGAATGTAAGATGGACTCTTTTGCAAAGAACCAGTGTACTGTGATGCGTCAAGAAAGAGTATCAAAGAGCTCACTAATATCCTTAGCCCAACGGTGGGCGCCAAACTGTTTACCCTGGAATCCGGATAACAATTGAATTTATATGGGGTTTTAAGGATCCGTGAACTAAAAGATACAAAAGGTTTGGATTGAGGAAAATAAAAGATAAAGACTCAACAATTGCTGTTAAAGTAAATAATCGCAGAATATAATATTGCTTAGAACAATTGTGCTTGATAGCGTACAAGAATTGAGAGAGATGGTACTGTAGTGTAATGGTTTCCGATCCCCTCTTTATGGGGTCTTCTCCCCTTTTATACATTCTGATTAAGGGTAAAAATAAGGTAGGTAAATTAATTACATCGTGGATCCCTGTAATTACGCCTTAATGGCCTGAAGTGGTTGAGAAAATCACGTTTGGGCGAGATATCCGGCGACGCTTGGTTATCCGTTACGAGTCCGGCTTCCGACCTTGTGTGTTTCTCCATCCGGTGGTGACTCATATCGAGCTCTGCAACGGTCTCGAAATGACTCGACCTCGGTTGTTGACGTGGCCGTCGTTCTACCTTGCATACAGGTCGGGTTCGATGGCCCCGACTTGCCCCGGACCGGACCCAACCCGGTCGGGCTCAAGCAAAAAGGGTATCACCCAATACAAGTTTCAGAGTAGAAGATGGTTAGGTGGAGCGGGGAAGAAGTGTTGGAGGAAAATTAGGCCACTTATGATGGTGTTACATCGGGCGTGGTGCGGCTATGGCAACGATTTGGCGTGATGGCCTTGCCATTGGCCTATGAGCGGGCAAACAATTATGGAGGTAATGGACAAGACAATGTCGTATGGGCTGTTGCAGGCAAGTATTGGCCATGGTCTTGGGGCAGGCAAGACATGCGTGGGAAAGGCTTGACAAGGCAGTATGGGCAAAGTTGGGGTGGCATGGCACGACATGCGCGCTAAAGTCAGTAGCACGGGCACTTTGGGTTGTGACAGCGCCAAGTGTGGGCTAAGCTAAATGCGGCAGTGCGGAATGATGGCAAAGGCTATGTGAAGGAAAATACAAGCAATGGCACGAGTGAAACAAGGGTTGACATGGACAAGGCAGAAACACGACCAAGGCATGTGCGAGCGGTAGTAGCGTCGGGCGTGTGTGGCAAAATCATGGGCGGCAGATTGCGGGCGAGGCATTGGTGCGGAGCAATGTCAAAATGAGCCAAGGCTGGACGCAATGCTAGCCTTGGGCATGCATCAACTGACCAAGTCAAAGGGCACATGCAGTGCACATGCCAAAGCAGTTGGCGGTCTCCTTTTCGTAACCACCTTTATCCATGTCTAATTTATGCTTGTATCCACTTCATTTCGTATAGAATATGGCCTATGTAGCTGGGGATGTCAACTACAAGATAGGAACAAACTTAGTCTTAGCCCGACAAGTGGCAAAAGTTGTAGACAACAAGTGTCCATGTGTTGTCAAGTCCTAAAGGCTGCCTATGTGCTATAAATAGGTGCCTTTGGATTTAGTCAGATGAAAAGTGCAATTTAGTGTGAAGTTTAAGTGGGAAACAAGAGTGGAACGTGAAGGTCTCTAAGCATTTCAAAAGGGACTAAGGCTAGGCATTGGACATGTCTTAGTGTTAGCAAAAGAACGACTTGTGTTCTTTGTCAAAAGTGGGGCTGTGGTCGAATTTTGATCATAGTCAAGTGGAGGTTTCCTTTGTAAGTTTTCGAAATTAATACAAAGGTTGGAATTTTTTCGTATTTAATTGTTTTCTTTTTAATTTGCTGCCAAAATTTATTTAAGGCCAAACTTGCTAAAAATTTGACTAGGTGTAGGGAAAGGCTGAGTCAAGTGCGCAACTTGACTGCCGCGCGGGTGTAACTTTGGACTGACTTAAAACGCCCCGTGACATTATCCATGGTGGAGGGCCCTAACGGTGAAGGGGTATATTTGCACCAATTTTGTAACGTTGGGAGTTGTGATAAACGGATAATATAACAAAGGGTATACATGATCCTTTCACATATATAGTTGAGGGTCATTTTTGGGTCTTTTCCTTCTTTGGAATAGAAGAGCATTTTCATTAAAGTCAATCATAAGCAGAAGTGATTCACAAATTAATGCAGCTTTGGGAACTTCCTATATCAGGGGTAAAACCTTACTCGCATCGGGCGTTCGCGCCCAACTAATAAATAAATGACATTTGTAACTTTGGTGCGAGTAAGTTTTTACCTCGAGGACTAGTGGTGTACGATTCAAATCTCGGTGGATAATAGCCTGGCATTATATCCTTGTCCACTTAAATTAAACATTACTTAAATACTAGGCTTTGTCCTTTTCCACTTAAATACCTTCTCGGGCTTCCCCTCGAGCATTATTCATAGCCTTTATAGCTTTTGTCTTAACACTTTTATACTCTTGAAAGTCTTCTCTATCTTCTGCTTTTCAAAATTCATACAACACTCTCGTTTAGCTTTAATAACACATTGTCACCTCCTCATTGCACCAATAGGATTCTAGCGGACAAGGTCCTAAACCCTTTGACACACGTAACACTTTAATTTTTGAGAATGATAAGAATTTTCATATATCAGAGCACTGTAGCTGTGCCAAAGCCATTAAAGGAGAGAAAGTGGAAGAAAGGAGGAAGGAAAAAAAATTCATATACAACTTACAAGGATGCTAAAATCTCTAGGATATATTAAGTATTGACTGTAAATTCCTCTTTACACCAAAAATAAAATAACAAAAGGGCATTCATCTTGATCTTCTGAATTGGGCTGTCTGTACTCTCAAAACATCTTAGATTTCTTTATGTTCAGATAGTCCATCAAATGCATGGTGGTATCATCTTCCACCTTCTTTTCGGCCCGGGAAGACTACGTCCCCTGTTTCAGCATTTAAGAAATTCCAAGGAGCTTTTTGGCATTGTCCAAGAGAAACCTCACAATGCAAAAGTAGATGACAGTTGGTCTCAGTCTTCCTACCACATAGATGGCATCTAGAACACAAAGGAAAGTCTCTCTTCATCAGATTTTCTTTAGTTAAACAAGCCTCTTTTATCACTGCCACTTTGTATGGGATTTTGACTTTCCATATATGTTTTAATAGCCACAGTTCTAGCTGAATGAGAGCTTTGTTGATAGTCCTAAAGATAACTTTATTCCCTGATTGTTGTCTTGCCTCCATAATCCGCCTTCCTTTTGTTGTGTGCCCTTGAACTATCCAAGCACCATATAGAAATTAATAATTTTCATAATTTCTCAATCATTTAAAAATCTTCTATAAGTTAGGTTCCATCCCTGATGAGTCCAAACTTCTCCCGTTTTACATCCATATTATTGACTTACGATATAAATATTTGGAAAAAACAACTTTAAAGCTCCCTGTCCCAACCAATTATCCTCCCATAATAAGATCTTCATGATCTTCATACCATTTCACACCCTAAAACCGTTACCATTGTTGAAGACGGGCCATAGATTCCTAATAGATCTCCCCACCCCACCCCACAAGGAGTAGTTATATTTTTAGTTGTCCATAGCCCCTCCTCCCATACTTGGTGCTAATTACTTATTTTCAAAGTGCATTTTCTTCTATGGCAAATCTCCATAACCATTTCATAAGTAGACTCTAATTGTGTTTCCTCAGATTCCTAATACCAAGACATCCATCCTTCTTACATAATGTGATAGTTTTCCATCTAACCAGTTTGAAACCTTCTTTTTCCTTATTCCCATGACATACAAAGCTCCTTCTCAGTTTTCCTAATCTCTTCTCTACCATTGTAAGAATTGGGAACAAAGACATCATGTATGTAGGAAAAGGATATAACACACTATTGATCAAGGTTAATCTACCTCCCACGGATAGATATTGACTTCTCCATTTTGTAAGCTTTTTCTCACACCTCTACAGAATACTATTCCAGATCTCTAGAGATTTGATTTTTGCTCCCATAGGCATTCCCAAGTATGTTGTCTGTAGATTCCCTACTTTGGCCCCTAGAATTTTTGCCAGGCTCTCCATCTCAAGGACTGGATTGACAGAAAATAACAAGCTTTTGCTCCTGTTAATATGTATGCCAGAAATTTCTTCAAATATAGTGAGAATCATTCTGATCATCCTCAATTGATATTCCTTTAGCTTCACATAGTATAAGTGAGTCATCTGTATAAAGAAAATGTGTGATCTCCAAGCTTGAGTCACGTCTGTTAAGCAATTTAAATTCCCTAGTCCATTTGTTTTGTTTTTCCACTTGTATCATGTTATTGAGTCCTTCCATAACCAAGCTGAACAGGAAAGGGGATAAGGGGTCACCTTGCCTTAGACCCTTATGCGATGAAAAAAACCTTCTGGAAAATCATTTATTAGAATAGAGAACACGACAAATCATTCAGACGCTCGAGGACATGTGATGAGCTTGTGTTTAGATTTCAAAGAAGGCTGGGAAGATCGTTTATCGCTCATCGATTTTTCTTTCAACAACAATTACCATGCTGGCATTTACATGGCATCAAAAGAGGCTCTATAAGACAAAAGTACAGATAACCTATCGGCTGGTTCGAGATAGCAGAAACCAAGTTATTGGGTCCTACGTTGGTACAATAGGGTGTATAAAAAGTGAGAATGATTCGAGGTCAATTACTGACCGCTCAAAGCAGGAAAAAATCTTAATTGGTGACCAACATCAAGATTTAGAGTTTGCTATGGGAGAATGGGTATTCTTGAAGGTATCACATATGAAAGGCATGATGAGGTTTGGCAAGGAAGGCAAACTCAGCCCCCGGTATATCGAACCCTATCAGATTACTAAGAGAATCGTTCAAGTGACTTATAAGCTTATTTTGCCCCTACCATTAGAAGCAATACACCTGGCGTTCCATGTGTCCATGCTTTATAAGTTCTTGAGTGGTTCATCTCGTATTATCCCTATTTAAGGTATCCAAGTCACCGAGGACCAATTGTTTGAAGAAATTCAAATAGCTATCTTAGATCGTCAAGTTTGCAAGTTGCGAATGAAAGAGGTGACTTCAGTTAAAGTACTTTGGAGAAACAACACTGTAGAAGAAATAACACGAGATCCTGAAGAGGATATGCAATCTGGATACCATCATTTGTTCCATTCTATGGGAGATAATGTTGAGACTACTATAGTAGGCACAACCCAAGATACCACCCAAAGATGATTGGAGAATTTTGCAAGAGCAACTTTGATTCAGCACATGAGGATGGATGTTCTTAAGGGGGATGATGTTACACCCCACACTTTCCCCATATGAGAATTTGAATATTAATGAGGTCTTGGCACAACTAACCAGTCGGCGATACATCTTGGGGATAAAGAGGTGATTACATTTGATCAACTCATGCCATGTGCCCCCACCGGGCATAATGGCCGATGCAGGGCGACCCATTTGGCACTTGGGCTCTGGTATTTCTAGATTTAATATAAAAATAATACAACTTTCTTCTCTTTCATTCTAAAAGATATCGACAGCTTTAGCTCACCCAAAACACTCTTAAACCCTTTTAGGAACTCCTAAAAGATTCAAGGTTAAATTAAAGGTGAACCTAGTATGATTTAGCATAAGAATCATGTAATCATCACTGTATCCTCTGTCTTCGTGTTATATTGATTTTGAAGATTCCTTGGATGCAAAGATAATTACCATAGAAGCGTAAAAATCTAGGAAGCGCAGTTAGTCCTTCAACAAGGTATGTAGTGCAATATTCTTTCTTGGCATGTCTATGTGTAAACGCTTCTTCTGAATAATCCATATGAGGTAAGACTGAATTTTTCTAAGCCTAACTTGACAAGGCTTCTTGTTTATCTTTTGCCGGTGGCATTTTCTTTTTTCCAGACTGAGATGTTTCCGGATAATATCTTGAGGTTGTGAACATAATTAATTCTGAGTCTAACCTTGACATTTCTTGAAATTGATCTTGTATTGCACACACACACACACACACACACACACACACACACATATATATATATATATATATATATATATATATATATATATATATATATACACACACACACACACACATACATGCACACACATATATATACTTTACCAAGCCACGCTGAGCGGGTCTATTGCGCAACCACTGATAAGTTGGGTATGATAAGATAAGATGTGAAGTGTTTACCGAGCCCTTGAGTGGCCGGGTACAGAGATATGTGACGCGAGGCTACCGTGTTCTCTTGGGGCCGATTACGCCGAGTCCTATTGAGGCCGGGTACGCTCGAGTCCTATATGAGGCTGGGAATGGAGTGATGTGATATGAGATATTATCGAGGCCTTGTGTGGCCGGGTACGATCGAGTCCTCTTAAGGTCGGTTACACCGAGTTCTGTTGAGATCAGATACGGCCCATACCTCCTGAGGCTCGGTACGATGTGATGCAAGCATGAGATTTTATCGAGTCCTTTATGAGGCCAGATACGAAATGAGATGATGTGCCCCTAAGAGTGGTTGAATTATATTGTATTATATTTAATGCTTATCCCCAAGAAGTGGATTAAGTTTCACAAAACTTGCATATATCCACGATTCATAATTACTGCAGTGCACGACCCCGGTGGCTTGCCTTCAGTGTTCATCGAACTGAAATTGTGTATCCATAACTCTCTTGTTATGTTCTTGTCTTCCATACATTATTTGCTTTACATACTCTGTACTGATGCCCTTTTCTTTTGGGCGTTGTGTCCACGCCCACAGGTATAGATAGACCTAGTGACGTCTCTCCCTAGCAGGGTATACATTTCAACGATTAACTGTCGTACTCCGCTTCTCTGGAGTAGCTGTATAGAAGCCAATAGGTACTAGAGTACATGTCATTAGCATTTTGGGTATGGTGGGGCCCTGTCCCGACCAAGTTGTATATCATGGTACTCTTAGAGGCTTGCTGAAGGCTCGTGCGGACCAATGTCCATACTCAAGTGTGTGTGTGTGTGTGTGTATATATATATATATATATATATATATATACACACACACACACTTGAGTATGGACATTGGTCCGCACGAGCCTTCAGGCGTCGTGTGCCGGTCTCTCCTCTCGAGGTTGGGTGTGAAAAGATGGAATTTCCATATATACTTCTTCTTTATCAACACCATGTAAAAAAGCAATTTTTTCATCAAATTAATGTAATGGCCAACCTAAATTAGTAGGAAGTGATAATAGTACTCTCGCAGTATTCAACATTGCTATTGGAGAAAAAAAAGTTTAATTATAATCCATGCCAACAGATTGAATGTACCCTTTTCCCACGAGCCTCACTTGATATAGTTCAACTGGAGGTGGCAAAATGATTAAAAGAAAATAGTTATCCACCCATATTATTCATTAAAAAATGAGTTGGATAATGAACCATTTAAAAACGGGTCGAATATGAATGAAGAACCATATTATCCATTTAGAGAATGATTAACCAAATGGATAACTAATGAATAACTAATGTGTTTAATTTTTACATTTGTAAAGCCTTAATTGGAGTTCCTCAAGTTTGGAAGATTAGGAATTCTCTCATAAGTGATCATATTTAAGAAGCCATGGATGCTATGAATATCCATATTATCTGAACCGCCCGGTTGCCACCCCTATGTTCAACCGACCCATGTGTACCATATTTGATGGAAACTACCCACTTTTATCCCTCCATTTTTTTTTTCATTTAAGTAGTAACAATAGTCTCCATGTATCCGTGTTCTCAAATGCTTTCATTTATTCTCGTATTGCTTGAGCCCACGTTGAGTCTTTTAAGGCCTCTTGTATTATGCGTGGAATATTTTCAGAAGATAACGTGTATGCAAATGCCTTGAGAGGTCTTGATAACCTCTAAATACTACATAGTTGGCTTTGGATACTTCTTTCTCTTGGTTTCATGAACGGGAGAGAAACAACTTGGTGGCTTCCCTCGATTGTGCCTAAAAGAGACTTCATATCTAGCAGTGCCATCTGTATCAGTATTATGAGAGGAGTTCAAAACTGTACCTCAGGACTATTCTCTGGAGATTGGTATTCTTTTGGTGCAAATATTTTGGTGGCTTCCCTCGATTGTGCCTAAAAGAGACTTCACATCTAGCAGTGCCATCTGTATCAGTATTATGAGAGGAGTTCAAAACTGTACCTCAGGACCATTCTCAGGAGATTGGTATTCTTTTGGTGCAAATATTTAAGGGACATGTTGATTTATTGATTGCTCATGTAGATGTTCTGACTGCTCCATTATGTGCTTTCATGTATCCAAATCGGCCTACTGTACATATTATATGTATACGGTCAAATTCAGGTATGCTCGATTTTACGAGCTTGTAGATTCGCTTCAAGACCGAGTTCAGGGTGGATGGAGTTCAAGCCTGATGGACCAAGCTCGAGTCCGATGACGGAGTACAAGGCTCGATGATTGGAGTGCGCAATGGGAATCGAAGCCGAGTATGACCAACCCCGAAATAATGCCGTTACGGGTTTGTAATAGAAAGAGCAAGATTCCGGCCACATCCCCAAGATCATCGCGTAAATACCGGAATAGATTTGTACGAGTTAGTACAAATCCATACTAGGCGGTTAGACAACTGTCCCAATAAGATTCCTTACTGTAAATAGAAATGTACCTTATTTTAGGGTTCCCCTACTATAAAAGGGGACCCCAATCATTTGTAACATTATCAATCATTGGCAAAAGAATATACTCTCTTACTTTTTCGCTCATTGCTCTCCAGAACTTCCTTTAACTTTATTGTTCTTGACCTACCTCGAGGCTACCTAAGCTTGAGGTCGAGACTGGCTTGCACACTTATTTGATTTTACTTATTTCTTTCATTGATACGTTAGATTTCTTTGTTATTAATTAGTATTGAAATAAATCACATATCTTTAAAACCACAAATCAAGTTTAATTGTTACTCGTATTTTCGAGGTAAACAGTTTGGCGCTCACTGTGGGGCTAAAGATAATAGTGGTTATTTTAGTACCGATTCAGATAACACACGTTATTTTCACACTTGTTCTTGTCAAGAATTTTTGTTCTCAGGTTAAAACATGTCAAACTCGCAAAACGCACTCGTACACAGCGATGAGGGTCTTGGATTTCACGGGGAAAACAACAATGTAATTGCTCCAGGAGTCGGTGTACCACCGATTAACCCTGGGGAAGTGGCGAACGTGGAGCCAGCCGATGTTAGTTCACACATTGCTTTGAACGCAGATTTAGGCGCAGACCCCGGAGGAAGTGTATGCAGGGAAGTCCGATCTAGTGGCCAAGGAACACAGGGTGTATGAGATGGGGGAGTTAGCCTCCAAGTGATATTCGAGATGCTACAAGCTCAACAGGTTGCTATCGCTCATCTTCAATGTCAGCATAAAACTCCAAGTGTGGTCGAACTAGAAATCACTCGCCGTACTGAGCCAGTGCCTGAAAGATCAAAGGTAACGACTCAGAGACTGACCCCACGATTATGAGGATGCTCAAAGAACTCACCAAAAGAATCTAGTCAGGGGAGAAAAAGATTGAGGATAATGACAAAAAGGTGGAGACATATAACTCCCGTGCCGATCAAATACCGGGAGCTCCCCTGATCTTGAAGGGATTGGATGCCAAGAAATTCATACAAAAGCCATTCCCTCCAAGTGTGGCTCTGAAGTCCATCCCTAAGAAGTTCCGTATGCCCGATATACCTAAATACAATGGAACCTCTTACCCAAATGAGCATGCTACTTCTTACACATGTGCCATAAAGGGAAACGACATGGAAGATGACGAAATCAAGTCTGTACTGCTTAAGAAATTCGGGGAGACTCTATCAAAGGGTGACTTAATATTGTATCATAACTTACCCCCTAATTCTATTGATTCGTCTGCTATGCTTGCAGATTCTTTTATAAAGGCACACGCCGGAGCCACTAAAATTGCAACAAGGAAATCGGACCTTTTCAAGGTAAGGGAAAAAATAACGAGATGCTCAAAGAATTCGTATCTTGGTTCCAAGCGGAGAGAATGGATTTTCCTCCGTTCACCGATGACTAGGCTTTTCAAGCTTTCACTCAAGGTCTCAACACTCGAAGTTCCATAGCTTCACAGTAGTTGAAGAAAAGTTAATCGAGTACCCGACTGTCACTTGGGCCGACGTACATAATCGGTATCAGTTAAAGATTAGGGTCGAGGATGATCAACTGGGTATTCCTTCGGGATCCGTTTATCCTAGCAGGACCATAGATAGGATTAAAAGGGATATCGATCGAGATACGAGGTCGAATAGAGATCTATATCAACCGTATAACGGAGACCATAGAGGCAGCAGTTCTGGGCAAAGCTTCACACGAAATGAGAGGAGAAATGATCGAGGTCAATATTAACGGGGGCTTGATGCCGAGGAAGATCACGTTAAATATCCAAAATTCTAATAAAGGTACGACCCCATCCTAATCTTTTCTATTTTTTCGGCTAACACTTGCAGGCTATCGACAAGGAACGACACGAAGCTTTGGATCTTAAAGCACGCGTTGCACTCTTTTTCCCTTAGATCGGTTTTATCCAAAATGTGTTTTTCCGGCGAGGCTTTTAACGAAGCAACCATTGTTCGTGATAAGTTAGATAGATTCAACAGTGTCTGAGGTTCCCTATAACAAGCCTCGAGTACTGGGGGGGCATTACTCTTGAATGTCTACTTTGTTGCAAATCACTTCGTGGCAGCGGGGGTATTGATAGGAAAATGTTGTAAAGGTCAAACAATCAAATGAACTGTGCCTGTATAGGTGACTCAGACCCTAACATCAAACATGCGCGCATGTATAAACATCTATTAAGAGAAGTATTTTCCCTTGTCGATATCCCCTGCCTTTAGACAAATTTCCTGTTTTATACTCTTGATCTATTGTGTAAACAGGCTTAAGGACCAACCATGATGGAAATTGAACTGATAACATTTCGAGACCATAAGACCGTAAAGGCAACCCTCAATTTTACAGGCCACGGCCTCCCCACTCGGGGACGCATTTCAGGCAAGCTTGAAGTGAAACAGAAAATAAGCCCAAAGAGCAAGTTTCGAACTAAAGAGGCTACAGCCAAATTAACGCGGAACGGAGACGTCCGAGATCCATAACAAATACAAAAGCCCAAGGGCTATCCTAACCTGAGTTTGAGCAAACTCTCGCTCGCGGACTATCTATAAAGCATAAGGGCTAACTTTACTTCGAGTTCTAGGAAATCCTCACTCGATCATAAAAGCCCAAGGGCTACCTTAACCATAGTTCGAGCAAAATCTCGCTCGGTGACTATCTGTAAAGCTTAAGGGCTAACTTTACTTCGAGTTCGAGCAAATCCTCACTCAATCATAAAAGCCCAAGGGCTACCTTAACTCGAGTTCGAGCAAACTCTCGCTCGGAGACTATCGATAAAGCCTAAGGGCTAACTTTACTTCGAGTTCGAGCGAATCCTCACTCGATCATAAAAGCCTAAGGGCTATCTTAACCCGAGTTCAAGCAAACTCTCCCTCAAGGACTATCTATAAATCCTAATGGCTAACTTTACTTCGAGTTCGAGCAAATCCTCACTCGATCATAAAATCCCAAGGGCTACCTTAACCCGAGTTCGAGCAAACTCTTGCTCGAGGACTATCTAAAAATCCTTAGGGCAAACTTTACTTCGAGTTCGAGCAAATCCTCACACATCATAAAAGCCGAAGGGCTACCTTAACCGAGTTCGAGCAAACTCTCGCTCGGGTACTATCTATTAAGCCTAAGGGCTAAATTTACTTCGAGTTCGAGTAAATCTTCACTAGATCATAAAAGCCTAAGGGCTATCTTAACCCGAGTCGAGCAAACTCTTGCTCGGGGACTATTTATAAAGCCTAATGGATAACTTTACTTCAAGTTCGAGAAAATCCTCACTCGATCATAAATGCCCAAGGGCTACCTTAACCCGAGTTCAAGAAAACTCTCACTCGGGGACTATCTATAAAGCCTAAGGGCTAACTTTACTTCGAGTTCGAGCAAATCCTCACTCGATCATAAAATCCCAAGGGCTACCGTAACTCGAGTTCGAGCAAACTTTCGCTCGGGGACTATCTATAAAGCCTAACGTCTAACTTTACTTCGAGTTCGAGCAAATCCTTACTCGATCATAAAAGCCTAAAGGCTACCTTAACCCGAGTTCGAGCAAACTCTCGCTCGGGGACTATCTATAAAGCCTAAGGGCTAACTTTGCTTTAAGTTTGAGAAAATCCTCACTCGATTATAAAATCCTTAGGGCTATCTGAACCAGAGTTCGAGCAAACTCTCACTCGGGGACTATCTGTAAAGCCTAAGGGCTAACTTACTTCTAGTTCAAGCAAATCCTCACGTGACCGTTAAGCCTAAGAGCTACTCAAACTCTAGTTCAAATGGTCATTCAGGGTCCATCGATCTCGGTCGAAAGAACAAACCCTCGAGTATGGATCTCTTCAAAGGTCTCCCTTTGAGACTGACACTTGGTGCGCTCCTTAGCCCGGACCGAGCGGTTTCCTTTTGTGGAACAATTTTAGATGTTTTGGCCATTTTGTTTTCGCGAGCAAGGAAAAATGGAGATTGGAATATTTTGTATTTCGGGAAGAACAAGCAAAGAATCTTGAAAACTCAATTCGTTTCTTGTCATTACACTCCAATAAATGCGGGGACTATCTGTATACGGTCGAAATAAGGTATGCCTGATTTTACGGGCTCGAAGATTCATTTCAGGCCCGAGTTCAGGGTGGATCGAGTTCAAGACCAATGGACCAGCTCAAGTCTAATGACAGAGTACAAGGCTCGAAGATCGGAGTGCGCGATGGGAACCAAAGCCGAGTATGGCCAACCCCGAAGTAATGCCCTTACGGGTTTGTAACAGAAAGAGCAAGATTCCCCCCATATCCCCAAGATCATGGCGTAATATTCAGAATAGATTTGTATGAGTTAGTATGAATCCATATGTATACGGTCAAAATCGAGGAGTATGATTTTGAAGGCTTAAATCAGACTATAGGCCCAAGTCCGAAAGACTAGAAGCGGGTGTCGTATCCGGCTAAGGGACACCTACCTCGGGGAAGCTGATCGAGTGTCTGGCACGGACCGCATCTAGGGCAGCATTATCTCGAAGTCAATCAAGAAAGAGCGGGAATCTCTCAAGGACACGTGGACCTGGGCATTAATTATAGGATAAAGATTGTACGAAATAGTACAGATCCGTACTAGGCCGTTATACACCTGTACCAATAGGATTCTTTACCTTTGTTAGCAAGGTACTATATTGGGGTTTTCTCCTCCTATATAAAGGGTCCCCAATCATTTTGTGAGGGGATCAGATCATTCATTGCAATAGAACATTCTTATTCTTCTTGTTTAACGTGCTCTCCAACTATTCTTCAGCTTTATTGCCTTTACTTTATTGTTCATACTTTATTACTCTTAGCTGACCTCGAGGTCCCTGTATAAGTCAAGCTCGAGGCCCCTTACTGTTCTAACAATACTGATTTGGTTCTTTATTTCTTCTTACTTAAGCTCAATATTACTTGTATAATCACTAGTATTAGAATATATCACGTATCTATAAAACCACAAAATATCTTTAATTGTTAAACTCATTTTTTGAGGTAAACAGTTTGGCGCCCACTGTGGGGCTAAAGATAATAGTGACTATTTTAGTGCTAGTTTTTTGATAACACACGTTATTCTTCATACTTTTTCTTGTCAAAGTTTCTTTGATTTCAGTCTTAATCATGTCTAGCATACAAAATGCACCTACCTACGACAGTGAGGGACTTATAGAAAACAGCGGCATCGGGCTCGGTGTACCACCCGTAAACCCTGGGGGAGTGCCAAACGTGGAGCCAGTTGATATCAGTTCCCACAACGCTTTAAACACGGACGTAGGCGCAGACCTCGTAAGAAATGCACACAGGGAAGCCCGGGCTGGAGGCCAAGAAGCACGAGAACTAGAAGAAGGAGGAGTCAGCCTCCAAGTGATATTTGAGATGCTGCAAGCTCAGCAAGTCGCCGTCGCTCAACTTCAAAGTCGGAATAGGACTCCTAACACTGCTGAACCATTAAACATGCAGCACGAGCTAGTGCTTAAAAGGCCCGACTAAAGCGGCTCGGGGACTGACCCCACAATCATGAAAATGCTTGAGGAACTGACTAAAAGAATTGAGTCAGGAGAAAAGAAGATAGAAGGCAACGATAAAAAGGTGGAACTTACAACTCCCGGGTAGACCAGATACCTGGAGCAGCTCTAGTTCTGAAAGGCCTTGATGTCAAAAAATTCATACAAAAACCTTTTCCCTCGAGTGCGGATCTGATGCCCATTCCCAAGAAGTTCCACATGCCCGATATACCGAAGTACATTGGAACAACTGACCATAATGAACACATTACTTCCTACACTTGTGGAATTAAAGAAAATGACTAATGATGACGAAATCGAGTCTGTACTATTAAAATGTTTGGAGAATGACTGTCAAAAGGAGCTATGATCTGGTATCAAAACTTCGATCCTAACTCTATTGATTCATTTGCTATGTTGGCATATGCCTTCATGAAGGCACATGCCGGGGCCATAAAGGTGGCCACGAGAAAATCGGACGTCTTCAATAAAAAACAAAGAGAAGACGAGATGCCTGATAACTGCGATTTTAACACGTTTTATGCCCATACTTGCCTATGCTTTATGTATGATTTGCCATAAAATAAACCCAGAATGCTTATAATTTGCGCTTGATTGCAGGTTTGAGCAACAAGATGACGAAAGTCAAAAATCGGCTCGAAACGGAGTGAAACCTACTCAAGTGTCAAAGATCATGAAAGCAAGGATATTCAGAACTTCATGCGGACCGCACCATCATGTCATGCAGCCGCACCACTGGAGTTCAGAGAGTTGGCATTCTCAGTTCCAGCCAATGCGGCCGCACTGCCAGTTCACGTGGTCCGCACCACAAAAGTTCAGAGAGTTGGCATTCTCAGTCCCAGCCAATGCGGCCGCACTACAAGTTTACGCGGTCCGCCCCACAAAAGTTCAGAGACCATCACAAGCCACTCATGCGGCCGCACATGCGGTCCGCGCCAGTCATCATGCGGCCGCACTTCATCATTGTGCGATCCGCGTCAACATCTTCAGAAGGCAAGTCTCAGAAGTCAAGCAACCCAGTGTGGCCGCGTGTCAATTTCGTGCGGACCGTACGGACCCCGCAGGGGTATTTTTGTCCGGTTTTTCTTAACATAGTATAAATAGAATATTTTCCATTTTTAGGGTACGAATTAGATACAGGAAAGCTGCTGCACTCGTGAGACAAAAGTTTTAGCCTATTTTGGGCATTTTCATATTTTTAACGTGGATTCTTGTAGATTTATCTTCTAGTTAATTAATATGTTCATTTTATCCATTTCTCCTTCAATTTCTATTGTTATTATGGCTAGCTAAACCCATAAGCTAGGGTTGTGGCTCAACCCTAGTGTGGGTAATTAATGGGTATGATTGTTTAATGCTTGAATGATGTTGGGTGTTTGATATTTGGGTTAATTTTATGTTTTCACTTGGATTTGGTGGTTGCAAACACTAAGTCTAGCTTTGTGGGTCTTGACTCTTTGAGAAGAGTGTCTATGACTCCAAAATTAACCCAACAAGGAATTGGGATGGACCTATGAGAATAGTAGTCCCAATTAACGGGTAAAACCTAGAGAGAGTAATTACCCAACTTGAACCCTAAGTTGCTTGGTTTTTAGCCTACCCAATTGGTCTCGAGAGAGTCAATTGGGCAAAATCATTCTTTCTACCGAGACATGTGAGAGTGAGTGCTATCGTGCAACGGTTATATCATAGGCCCCATAATCATCATTCTCGTATTAGGAATCTCTACCCGTTAGTTGACCACCTAGGTAAATGCCACGACCCTAGTGCCTTTCTCTATCTTGTATACAACCTAGACTTAATAACTTAGCATAATTTAGTTATAATTAGTAGTTGTTAATTGTAGTTGATAATCACAAAGAAAAACCCAAAAATGATAGAAGATCAATTAGAAGCAAACTCGCATTTCTAGGCTAAACAAATATCCAACTCCCTTCCTAGCTCCCTGTGGAAATTGACCCCGATACCACTATTGGGTAAAAGTGTTAGCACCCACACTTCCAAAGGTTGAGTCCGCTGCGACCTAATCACTTTTTGGCGCCGTTGCCGGGGAGCTTACGGTGTTGACTATTTGTGTAGCTAGTTTTGTGTTTTGCTTCTCTTTCCTTGGTTTTACTAATTTTATTTGTGTTGATCCATCAGGTACACATGGCTCTAAATGGAAATGACCCTCTTGGCAATGCCTTGGCGGGGGAGGAGGTTGAAGATGTTGAGCAAGATGAGCTTCCAGTACCTCAAGTACCACGGAGAGGTCGAAATGCCAATGCTAATGTACATGACAACAATCCTATTCCAGACCCTCGTCCGCCACCACCAAGAGTGGTCCCAAGAGTTCTTCCTAATCAAGGGTACGCAAGTGCCATCGTTCCTCCCCGAATCCGGGCGGAGAACTTTCAAATCACAAATGTCTTGTTGACCTTGCTCGAGCAAAGGGGATATTTTACGGGCGCCTCCGACCAAAATGCATACAAGCACTTGAAGGGGTTCGTAGATACTTGCTGGGGCAGCAAACAAACAAACGTGTTAGAGGATACGTTGAGATTGAGGCTTTTCCCGTTTTCTCTTCGGGGTAAAGCGTTGGACTGGTTAGAAAGGTTACCAAATAATTCTATCACCACATGGGATGAATTGGCAGACAAATTTATTGCCAAGTTCTTTTCTCCAAGTCATATGGCGGCTCTTCGGGATGAGATTCTAGCCTTTAAGCAAATGCCAACGGAACCCTTGCATGAGATTTGGGAGCAATATAGAACAATGGTGAAGGAATGCCCTAACAACGACATGACTGAGGCGATGATCCAGCAGACTTTTTATAGGGGCATCAACACCACAAAATCAATGCATTGTGAACCAATTGGCCGGTGGGAACTTCATGAAACTTTCTTACCAAGAGGCATGTGATGTACTTGATGAAATGGCGGACACCTCTTCGGCATGGCAAAGCCGAGCGAATGTACCCCAAGGTGACCCCACGGTCATCCATTTGCATAAGGAGTTGAGTGATCACGGCCAAGCTATTGCCGAACTTACAACAACAATGAATCAGTTGGCGAAGGCGCAATTGTAACAAGTACAAAACCCGCGCCAAGTCAATGCAATGGAGAATGTTTCTATGCTAAAAAAGAGGCAAATAGGGCAACTACAACCTCAAGGTAGCGGTGACCAATTTGATAACAACAATGATGGTTGTGGATGTTCGAATGAGTGTTTTGACGATCAAAGTGAGGAGTGCCAATATGTCAATAACTACCAAGGAAATAGAGGAAATCAAGGAAATCAACAATGGCGCCCCCAAGGCAATTGGGGCAATCAACAAGGAGGCGGCAATTGGAACAAGAACAATCAACAACAGGGTGGCAACAATTGGAACAATGGCAATCAAAACAACAATTGGGGTAATCAAGGCAATAACCAAGGCAATTGGAATGGTAACAACAACAATTGGAACAACAACAATAGCAATCAAGGAGGGTGGAATAATGGTGGTAGGGGGCAAGGCTTTCAAAGGCCCCCATGTTCCAACAACCAAACAATCCACCCCCCTTTCAGTCACAAGGGCCTAGTTCTTCTGGAAGTGATATGGGACGGATAGAAATGATGTTTGAGCAGATGATGAAAAAGAACCAAGATTCCGATGCACAATTGGCTTCGCATAACACATCTATCCGAAACCTAGAGGTGCAAATAGGGCAAATCTCTCAAGCTTTAAATACCCGCCCAAAAGGTGCGCTACCAAGTGATACGGTAGTGAACCCGAAGGGGGGTAACAGTCATGTGATGGCGGTTACAACTAGGAGTGGAAGAGGCGGTGATGTGCATGCCTCGGTTGAGAATCAAGTCGTGAATGATGAAGTTGAGTTGCATGATGATGAAGCACCTTTGAATGTTGACAATGTGGTTGAACCAATAGTGACAAATGATGTGCGGATCGATATTGATGATGAGGCCGGGGTAGAGACTCAAGAGACCGTGAACCCGTCTAGGGAACACATCATTGATATACCCGAGCCGGCGGTGCCCAAGGCAAAGGCACCCTTGCCTAGACCACCTCCACCATATCCTCA
>NC_032000.1:6793419-6847562 GCF_001879085.1 Nicotiana attenuata | reverse complement strand
CCCGTTGTATATTCTACTCCCCATTGTACATATTCATTCGGTTTTTCTAATTTTCGTTCAAATTTTTTGTTTTTTTTGTTAGCCTAGTAGTGAGGCTTGTAGTTTTGTTTCGGTTTTAGTGTTTTCAATAAGCCCTTGGTTTTCTTAATATCACGGTTCTTTCCAAGGGTAGTGTGTTGTGCGAACCGGGTGGCTCTTCCCAATGATAGATGGCGTGATAACCTTCTTAAGGGTTTGAGTCCGTTTCTGATTTTTCTTATTTTGATTTTCAAATTTTGTAGTTAAGAAGACCTCAGGCAAGCTTCACTTGGGCCTAACACATTTGCCTTTGATCCCATGGTCAAAGACATAAGGTTGTGTTAGGATGGTGAAAAATTGTGGCCTTGAGACTCTAGTGTTGACCAAACAATCATCGTATGGTCGTGTGGGGCCATTGTGCGCTTGAATTGGAACTAAGGTCGTTGTGGGCTCTCAACTCGATGTCTTTAGCAAACCCTGAGTGTGTGTGTGGTGAGAATTTGAATCATGAGTCTAAGTTCCAAGTCAATGGTCTAGAACTTGTCCTGAATGTTTGTTGAGGCGAAATCATAGGTGAAACTTGACTTGAGAAGTGAATATAGGCCCTCCTTGATCCGAACTTCCAAATTTGAACAACTTTCATAACCTACCAATGAAGTGATCCCTAGTTCAACCCTTTGAGCCTTAACCTTCTTCTTTCATGAACCAAAGCTACAAGCCTATACCCGTTCTCAATGAGACTCTCTCTTGGCACCCAAATCTTCCCTTGAGCGATGGCAAATACCTAAGTTTGGGGGGTTGAGGCAAGAAAGGACTCAATGCGGTAAAGAGGCACAAAAGCAAAAGAAAAGGGAAGGCAATGAAAAAGAGAAAAAGACAAAAAGAAATCCAAAAGTGAATAAGAACCGAAAAAGGGGATTCAAAGAAAACAAAGTGAAAAAGGTTGTGAAAAAGTAGAAAAAGAAGAAAGGTTTAAAGTACAAAAGAAAGAGTGACAATGTGTCTCTCTAACCCCTTTAAAAAATTGAAAGAAGTGAAACACTCAAATGAGTCGAAAAGTATGCCATGAAGAATCAAAGGAAGTGCTAAAGGGAAGATTGAACCTAAATGAACAAAAACTTATCCTACCTTCACCCAAAAGCCTTCACAAAGACTCCTCAAAAGCCCTATATGATCTTGAGTTGAGGGAAACCTACATTAGTGGATACTTACATAAGGGGCAAGCATATGGTACCTAAAGCTGGACTTATGACCTTCTTTGTGAGAGAAATGAGTGAAAACAAAAATCCATCAACCTCGGGTTGTGTGTCAATAATCTAAAAAAGTGAGGTTCGCTTAGGGAGAGTTGAGGATGTGTGAGTTTGGGTCCCACAAAGACCAAGGTATTTGAGAAAAGCGCCTTGATGAAATGAGTCACCCTTGATGCTCACGTGTCACATTTGAACCATAGTTCTTAAAAGATTAAAAATGTGTTAATGATGCATTCGTATTGAGGGCAATTGTTAGTCCCAATTGATGTGTGATGAGGCTTCCTTAGGATAAGCTGGAATTACTTGGATGTTTCCCATTGAGGGGTGGGTCTTGTTTTACTTGCTTGAGGACAAGCAAATGTTTAAGTTTGGGGGAGTTGATAACTGTGATTTTAACACATTTTATGCCCATACTTGCCTATGCTTTATGTATGATTTGCCATAAAATAAACCCAGAATGCTTATAAGTTGCGCTTGATTGCAAGTTTGAGCAACAAGATGACGAAAGCCAAAAATCGGCTCGAAACGGAGTGAAACCTGCTCAAGTGTCAAAGATCATGAAAGCAAGGATATTCAGAACTTCATGCGAACCGCACCATCATGTCATGCGGCCGCACCACTAGAGTTCAGAGAGTTGGCATTCTCAGTTCCAGCCAATGCGGCCGCACTGCAAGTTCACGCGGTCCGCACCACAAAAGTTCAGAGAGTTGGCATTCTTAGTCCCAGCCAATGCGGCCGCACTACAAGTTTACGCGGTCCGCACCATAAAAGTTCAGAGACCATCACAAGCCACTCATGCGGCCGCACTACAAGTTCACGCGGTCCGCGCCAGTCATCATGCGGCCGCACTTCATCATTGTGCGGTCCACGTCAACATCTTCAGAAGGCAAGTCTCAGAAGTCAAGCAACCCAGTGCGGCCGCGTGTGAATTTCGTGCGGACCGCACGGACCCCGCAGGGGTATTTTTGTCCGGTTTTTCTTAACTTAGTATAAATAGAATATTTTCCATTTTTAGGGTACGAATTAGATACAGGAAAGCTGCTGCACTCGTGAGACAAAAGTTTTAGCCTATTTTGGGCATTTTCATATTGTTTAACGTGGATTCTTGTAGATTTATCTTCTAGTTAATTAATATGTTCATTTTATCCATATCTCCTTCAATTTCTATTGTTATTATGGCTAGCTAAACCCATAAGCTAGGGTTGTGGCTCAACCCTAGTGTGGGTAATTAATGGGTATGATTGTTTAATGCTTGAATGATGTTGGGTGTTTGATATTTGGGTTATTTTTATGTTTTCACTTGGATTTGGTGGTTTCAAACACTAAGTCTAGCTTTGTGGGTCTTGACTCTTCTTGAGAAAGAGTGTCTATGACTCCAAAATTAACCCAACAAGGAATTGGGATGGACCTATGAGAATAGTAGTCCCAATTAACGGGTAAAACCTAGAGAGAGTAATTACCCAACTTGAACCCTAAGTTGCTTGGTTTGTTAGCCTACCCAATTGGTCTCGAGAGAGTCAATTGGGCAAAATCATTCTTTCTACCGAGAGGTGTGAGAGTGAGTGCTATCGTGCAACGGTTATATCATAAGCCCCATAATCATCATTCTCGTATTAGGAATCTCTACCCGTTAGTTGACCACCTAGGTAAATGCCACGACCCTAGTGCCTTTCTCTATCTTGTATACAACCTAGACTTAATATCTTAGCATAATTTAGTTATAATTAGTAGTTGTTAAATTGTAGTTGATAATCACAAAGAAAAACCCAAAAATGATAGAAGATCAATTAGAAGCAAACTCGCATTTCTAGGCTAAACAAATATCCAACTCCCTTCCTAGATCCCTGTGGAAATTGACCCCGATACCACTATTGGGTAAAAGTGTTAGCGCCCACTCTTCCAAAGGTTGAGTCCGCTGCGACCTAATCAATGGCGAGGGAGTTCGTGTCCCGGTTTTAGATGGAAAGGATGGAATTACCCTCGGTCTTTGATGACCGGGTAGTTCAAGCCTTCATGTAAGGTTTGAATGAGAGAAGTTCGATAGCATCTCGACAATTGAAGCAGAACTTGATCGATATCCAGCGATGACATGGTCGGACGTGCACAATCCACACCAGTCAAAAATTAGGGTCGAGGATGACCAGCTGGGAGCCCCTTCGGGCTCAGTTCACCCAAATAGGTTCGCTGCCAAGCCCCTGAGGGACGCAGACCGGGGATCAAGATTCAACAAGGAAAGATATCAACCGTATGTCGAAGACATAAGGAACATTTTAAGGCGGAATACACCTTAGAATGATCGAAGAATGGATCGATGCCAAAGCTCCTGGGGATTCAAGAGAAAAATCGGGCCCGACAGGCGCTCGGGACCAGTGGAGGCTCCCAAATTTTCAAAATACAACTTCAGCTTCGACGCCTCAAGTATCATCTCAGCCATTGGCAAAATTAAAGATACTAGATGGCCCAAGCCCATACACATGGATCCTTCTCAAAGAAACCCCAACGTAATGTGTAAGTACCATGGTACTCACGGGCATAAGACCGAGGATTGTAGAAAGCTTAGAGAGGAGGTAGCTCGACTATTCAACGAGGGACACCTTTGTGAATTTCTCAGTGACCGAGCCAAAAACCATTTCCGAGAAAGAGATGCAAACAGGAAGAATGAACCTGAATAACCGTAACACGTCATTCACATGATCATCGATGGAGCTGACGTCCAGCAAGGACCTACATTCAAACATACTAAAATATCTATCACAAAAGAACAGCGGACTCGGGGCTATGTGCCCGAGGACGCTCTATCATTCAGCGACAAGGAATTAGAGGATGTATCCCAGCCTCATAACAACGCACTGGTAATTTCTATACTTTTGAATAAAATTCAGGTTAAGCGTGTTTTGGTGGATCCAGGTAGCTCAGCGAACATAATCAGATCCAGGGTCGTGGAACAACTCGGCCTGTAAGATCAGATTGTACCTGCATCCCGGGTGCTGAATAGCATCAATATGGCAAGTGAAACAAAGAGGGGAGAAATTATCTTTCCTGTAAACATAGCCGGGACCATACAAGGAACCAGGTTCCATGTCATCGAGGGTGACATGAGGTACAACTCACTCCTCGGAAGGCCGTGGATACACAATATGCGTGCAGTGCCTTTGACTCTCCATCAGATGATAAAGTTCCCAATAGAAGAAGGAGTGAAAACAGTCCTCGGAGAGCAGCATGCTGCAAAAGAGATGTTCTCCATAGAGGAAGTGGCACCGATACCGGAACCGTTGACCTCAGAAACATCAACCCCCAAAGTCAAACAGGTGGCTAAGTAGTAGTAACAGCTCCGAGCATCGATGCAAATGGAACAATAGGTAACCGAGGGCGAAGAAAGGAACTCCCTAGATTCTCAAACCCTCGTTGTTCCCGGAAGGCCCGATCCACCAAGCCAATCGCTGAAATGAAAGGTACACCTGAGAACAGGGTTAGTCCCCCTCTCAGGAAAAAACTCATTTAGTTTCTTGTCGATGATGTAGATGACATTACTTCGGTATGATAGGGATTCCGCTCGAGGGATAAACATGTAAAATAATTAAAACTTATATTGATGTTATGACCGGTTAAGTCCTTGTGCGCAGATGACCACTTTAATTCATTTGCAGGAAATAGTCAACATTTCGAGGCAATATGACACGAAGCTCATTCCAGAAAAGTGTTCCCTCGAGGTTGGAGCAACTTAGCTTCTCGACCTTCATGGTGTCAAATCAGGGCACCGAAATCATCCCCAACCAGGCCGAGGTCCTCGGAGATAACATGGTCAGGAACAGCAAAACCTCAGAGTTGTTAATAAAGGAAGTTACAGGCTCGGAACAATGGAAAAGGCTCGTGCTCTTGAGAATACCCCCTCCTACAAGAAGGCCATAGGTTATGGAGCATCCGTTGCACTCTTTTTCCCTTAGCTCGGATTTTGTCCCAAATGGGTATCACCGGCATGGTTTTTTACGAGGCAACACCTACATGCTACCCGAGGAACGACCAGCAAATATTCAAGGCTTCTTTTCAATCAACCTCGAATACTGGGGGGTATCACCCTCAGAGGTTACAGTTTTGGAAAAATATCTCAAGCCTAAAATGGGCCTCAATAGGAAAACTTTGTAATGGGCCGAAACGGCCAAATGAGCCGTGTCCATATAGAATACTCGAGCCCCGGCATCAAATCATGTATGCATGTATCGACTGTTTGAAGAAACATTCAGGATATATCAAAAATACTTTGTGTCTCACACAAGCTCTACACTTAAAATCCTACGGGAAACAACTTAAAAGCAGAAACATAAAAGCACCCCGAATACTCGGGGACTACCATCAAAATTTGAATTAATAAAGACCTCAAAGAGGCACCCCTTCGAAACAAAGGCCAAGGCCAATATTCTCAGGATTTAACTTCTCGAACAAGTTCAGAAAGTTATTGGGTAACAAGTCCAAGTGACATACCCAAAGGCTACGGCCATACTAAAGGCTACGGTCACATAAAGGCTACGGACAAATAATGCGGCTCGGAGATGTCCGACCTCTACTATAAATTAAAAGGCCTTCAAACACTTCAAAAAAATCGGTTAAATCAGGGTACCCTCGGCAAAAAGCTAAACACAAAGGGCTTCGATAAATTCAGCCCTCAAAAATTCCAAAGGCTTCGATAACATCGACCCTTGGAAACACCTCAAGAGGTGTTCGATTATGTTTACACAAACGAATAACTAATAAGATTCCGATACGTTAGACCTTCAAAAAATCTATGGGTACAAAAAGCACATGCTAAGGCATAATTAAATTTTCAATAAGTCTTTTAAGCCGAAATAAGGGAAAAATTATATAGCCATACTAAGAGGCCGATCGACCCAACTTAAAGAGCCTAAGGACCGAGATATAATATCCTAAGGGCCAATCTTAAATGAGCCTAAGGGCCGAGATATAAGAGCCTAAGGGCCAATTTAAACAGAGGGCCGATGTATAAGAGCCCAAGGGCCAACTTCCAAAAGCTTGAGAGCCAGAAACTTATAGCTCGAGACTCCGATCCGAACTCAAGGATTCACAATATCCCGGGCTTACCTCGGATCGTTTTAAAAACTTAGCTCGAAGATTATATCTATCGATAAAAATCTAAGGGTTTATGACACCCCGAGCCCTAAAGACCAATAGTCGGGTTGGTCATTCAAACGAAGTCTTCCATAAATAAAGACAATGTTAAGTTCAGCTCAAATGAAATACAAGACAAAAGTTCCCCTTGTATTTGCATAAGATGATTACAGGGAATATTTACACAAGGGGGGTCTACAAGAAAGCAAAATAGAGTAACCTAAAACTACTTTGGGTTCACATCCTTAGCAGCCGCATCTTCAGGAGTTGCATCTCGGGAAGTCTCATCCTCAGCGGCTTCATCCCCGTCTCCTTTACCCTCGGAGGCACTGGCTGAATCATTCTCATCGGAAAGTAGAGCGGCCGCCTCTTCTTCCAAAGCCTTCTCCGCTTCAATATCGGCTGAAAGATCAAAGCCGCGAGCATGTATCTTCTCGAGAATCATCCTCCGGGATTGTTGCCTAGCATGGTCCAAGGCACTTGCTAACTTAGCCTCATCCGTAGACAAAATCTCCCTTGCCTGGGCATTAGCATCTTCCGCGTCAGCTCGATAAGTGATCATAACGGCCGCAACATCAGATTTGGCCTTGGCCAGCTCAACAGCAGATCGGGTTTTTAGCTCATCGATTTCAAGGCCCCGATCTAGGCTCTCCTCCTTCGCACCTCGAAGTTGGCATTCGAGCGAAGCTAACTGCTATTTTAGAGTGTCCTTCTTAGAAACGATATAATCCATACCTCGCCTCCACCTCAGGGCATCGGCTTCTTTTATCTTAAGCTCCTCCCGAAGCTGCGCCTCCACTTTCGCTTTCAGTCTAAACTGTGAAATTTAACGACGTCAGCCACTAGAATAAAACAAATGCGTGACAAACTCTCTGGAACTTCTTACCTTCTCAACATACTAGTCTCGATCTTGGCACACCTGCGTCAACTCAGCTCGAAGATTCTGAATCTCCAACGCTTTCTTTGCATAAAAAGGCTTTTACGGCGTCCCTCTCCTCTGAAGTTTTCTTAAGCTCGCCTACGCACCGAGCAAGAACGTCTCGGGACTTGGATATTGCCCTTTTTTGGAGCGCCATAGCCTTCATGAAAAAGAAGGAAAGTCAGATCCGGAACAGTTAAAACAAAGGCACAATAAACAAAAGACTCGCTTACTCAAAAGAGTCTATGTACCTTGTTCAAAAATGAAAGAAGCATCGGGGTCGGGGCCGTCGTCGAGCCCTTCGAGACATTCTCGAAAGATGTCGTGCCTTTCTTGGACGTCGTTCCCTTCTTGGTTTACTCCCACTCCAGAGGGTATCTTGTTCGCAGCCTCCCGGATTAGCCCCTCGGAGAACTCGGGGTCAGGGGGAGAGTCATCCACGTTGATCACCGCGAGCGATCCGCTCGGGACATTTTCTTTCATCTGAAGGGGCTCGGGGTCAGGATGTTCGACCTCACCCTCATAATGATCTCCTAAATGAGGCGCCTTCTTTCTAGATGATGGTCCGGGGACCCTGTTTGAACTCCATTCGAAGATTTCTTCAGCCCTGGAGTGGGCCTCATTAGCCGCCGCTAGTTCGGTGGGCTTCGAAGTATCATCATTCTTTCTTTTATGATTTACCAATAGGCAATCATCACCTTCTTCTTCCTCCTGTTCCTGAAGGTGTTGGGCCATTTCCGGGGATAAGGCCGCCGTATCGGCCTTAGGCTTTCGAGCCACGCTCTTCTTTGGCTTTGGAGGATTGTCAGATGTTTCACTTCTTCTTTATCTTTCTTTGGGAGGTTTCGGAGCTTCCACTTCACCAACTGGGGCCGACCTCAATGAAATGGCATCCCCAAGACCTGTGTAAAATCAAGGTCAGTGTCCCATAACCGAAACACCAAAAAATAAATGAAGAACTCACCATGGTATTTTGCCCCCCATCGACCCTTGGCCAAATCTCGCCAGCAACGCTCCGAGTAACGGGAGGCGGAGGTCAGCTTTCGAACCCAGCCCTCGAGGTCCGGGACCCCACCAGGAAACCAAGAAAAAGCTACACCATCGCAAAGAATTAAGGTCAAAAGGAAAATACAATGTCGGGAAAAGAAAAGGAAGCAGGGTATACTCACGATTCATGTTCCACTCCTCGGGGATCGACATCCAGTTAGCAGGAATGAGATCGGAGGTTTGGACTCGGAAAAATCGGCTCATCCATCCATGGTCTTTGTCCTTATCGATACTAGAAAACAGAGATTTTAAGGATCGGCGTTGCAACTTTATCAAGCCCTCCCCCCCGATAAAGTCGAGGACTATACAATCTGATCAAATGATCGAGGGTGAAGGACATCCCCTCGATTTGGCTCGAAAAGAATCTGAGTAAGTAAACAATTCGCCAGAAGGAAGGGTAGATCTGGCTGAATGTCACTCGGAACCGTTGGCAAAAGTTGAGGATAACCAGGTCTATGGGACCCTGGGTCGGAATTGCAGGGCCTAATGTAAACCGGTAAGTATATACACTCAAGTACCCCGCTTTATACGTGGTTATATCTTCCTTAGAGGAAGGAATCACTATCTTTTTATTATTGTCCCATTCGCAATCCTCTTTTACTTGATCAAGCTCGGTCTTGGTTACCAAACAAATACATTGAAACATAGGCTCGCATCGGCCCAGCATGGAAACAGGTTTTTCGATTTTGAAATCGGATGTTATCTCACACGGCAGGGGGATGCATTCCTCGATACGAGGTGGCACTATCGTTTTGCTCTTGGTCGATCGAGAAGATGAAGGAGCTTTTTCCTTTTGAGGAACAGATTTAGAAGTTTTAGCCGTCTCTAAGGGAAAGATCCGAAAAGATGGAAAATTTTGTTAGAAAAGAGAAAGGAGAGATCAAGGAGATTGAAAAAGGCTAAATGAGACTTTGGAAGCACTAAGGGAATAAAATTTGTAAGGTTATTTGATTTGTCTATTTATAAAGATCGTTTCAACGTGCTAAGGAAGCCAAAAGGCCGACCATCAGCCGCCTACAATTATGATTTTGGGAATCGTACAAAAGCAACCCTTCAGTCACTTCAACCGCTTATGTCATGATGTTGACATCAGGACCTAGGCATCGAGAATCAGTTTGTCAGAAATCATTAAGGAAAATCTACAAGTTGAGTTCGAGTAGACACTCACTCGACTACTAAGCCCAAGGGCTACCCGAGTTCGAGCAAATTCTCACTCGGGGACTATCTATAAAGCCTTAGGGCTATCTTTATTTCGAGCTCGAGCAAACGGTCACTCGACTATTAAGCCCAAGGGCTACCCGAGTTTGAGCAAGTTCTCATTCGGGGACTATCTATAAAGCCTTAGGGCTATCTTTATTTCAAGTTCAAGCAGATTTTCACTCAATTACTAAGCCCAAGGGCTACCCGAGTTCAAGCAAATTCTCACTCGGGGACTATCTGTAAAGCCTAAGGGCTATCTCTATTTCGAAGTTCGAGCAAACGCTCACCTGGTTACTAAGCACTAAGGCTACCCGAGTTCGAGGAAATTCTCATTCGAGGATTATCAACAAAGTATGAAAAGGCTAGCTTTATTTCAAAAATCAAGACCCTGCTCTCACTCAACTCGGACTCAGAAGTCCCGGTGACCCAAGTTCGCATCAAATAAATCCAAGCTTAGTGCGAGAGTTAACAAAGAACTTTAAGAAGTATTATATTAGTCAATTAGAAACTTATTATGTTCCGGGTCCAGTATTCGGACTAATCGTTAGAGTTATACACTTGGATTTTTCACAAATGAAGGCAGAATGGAATTCAACACGAATCAAAGACAAAATGGAGAAATTCTTAAATTAACAAAAAAATGTTTACAAAGCTCACGAGGGGCCCTTACATAGAAACAAAGACGTAAAAACAACCGCCAAGGACCTAGTCTACTTTCGGGGATATATCCTATAGAGCGGCATCTTCAAGAACCTTTTCCTTAGGGATTCTATTTCGATCTTTAGAGAAGATTGTGGCCTGGTGAAAAAACTTGGCGAGTATGGCTCTTGTCAGCACTACTATTGTGAAGCCACTTCTTGAGACATTGTACCGTTATAGGATGCAAAAGTTAGTAGATGATAGTTCCACCTCATTCCATGGAAATAAAGAGGAATGAAGTGCCACAACAGGTTGAAGTAAAGAGAGATGAGCAGCGGTGTAAAGTCCACATATCTTCTGATACGGGAAGAACTTGGTGCCCTTCTCTCATTGTTTCGAGCCAACAACAACAACAACAACAACAAAAACTCAGTATAATCCCACTTAGTGGGAAAAAGCTTTGAAAAAGAGCCATGGCACAACTGACAAGGTTGCAGCCGTATGACCTTGTGGTCGCAGGTTTGAACCATAAAAATAGATGATTAGAAGAGAATATAGAGAAGGGAAAGGGCTAAAAGTTGTTGAAGAAAGAATGAGTGTAGTTTTCGGTTCAAGTAATCCCTTATTTATAGGAAAATGACGATGAAACTGACGGCGCATTCAAGTTTTTTAGGCAAACGGACCGGCGGTGCATTTAATGCTTCTGGGGGGAATGAACCGACGGACGTTTCGATCACTTCAAACACCTACGTCATGAGCATGACGTCATCGCAAGAAGTTCAAGAAAATCGAGGTCAAAGTCATTTCATATCATTCTATTCTAAGAAATGCGGGGACTATCTGTATACGGTCAAAATCGAGGAGTATGATTTTGAAGGCTTAAATCGGGCTATAGGCCCAAGTCCGAAAGACTCGAAGTGGGTGTCGTATCCGGCTAAGGGACACCTACCTCGGGGAAGCTGATCGAGTGTCTGGCACGGACTGCATAGAGGGCAGCATTATCTCGAAGTCAATCAAGAAAGAGCGGGAATCTCTCAAGGACACGTGAACCTAGGCATTAATTATAGGATAAGGATTGTACGAAATGGTACAGATCCGTACTGGGCCGTTATACACCTGTACCAATAGGATTCTTTACCTTTGTTAGCAAGGTACTATATTGGGGTTTTCTCCTCCTATGTAAAGGGGACCCCAATCATTTTGTGAGGGGATCAGATCATTCACTGCAATAGAACATTCTTATTCTTCTTGTTTAACGCGCTCTCCAACTATTCTTCAGCTGTATTGCCTTTACTTTATTGTTCATACTTTATTACTCTTAGCTAACCTCGAGGTCCATGGATAAGCCTAGCTCGAGGCCCTTAATGTTCTAACAACACTGATTTTGTTCTTTATTCCTTCTTACTTAAGATCAATATTATTTGTAGAATCACTAGTATTAGAATACATCACGTATCTTTAAAACCACAAAATATCTTTAATTGTTAAACTCATTTTTGGAGGTAAACACCGTACTAGGCGGTTAGACAGCTGTCCCAATAAGATTCCTTACTGTAAATAGAAATGTACCTTATTTTAGGGCTCCCTTACTATGAAAAGGGGACCCCAATCATTTGTAACATCATCAATCATTGGCAAAAGAATATAATCTCTTACTTTCTCGCTCAATGCTGTCTAGAACTTCCTTTAACTTTCTTTTTACTTTATTGTTCTTGACCTACCTCGAGGCCACCTTAGTTCGAGGTCGAGACTGGCTTGCACACTGGTTCTATTTTACATATTTCTTTCATTTATACGTTGGGTTTCTTGGTTATTAATTAGTATTGAACTAATTCACATATCTTTAAAACCACAAATCAAATTTAATTGTTACTCGTATTTTCGAGGTAAACATTACACTTGCTCCTGCATATGCTCTTGTGCAACCCTAGTAATCGCTTGTACATATTCTTACTGCTCCGGGACGTCCTCTTGTGTACCTACCCTTACTTTCTTACGTTCTTTAATTAGGATATTTGTGGTACTCAAAACTAGGTCATTATTTTCCAAACCTGGCCAGTTTTTCTAACTCTTTGCATTCTGCTCTTCACCAAGTAGCTCTCCCTGAATAGAAGAATTCCCACCATGTTCGATGAAAAATGGTTCGCACTCCGAAAAAGTAACATCCATCGCGACATATAGCTTCCTACTAGTGGGATCATAACATCGATATCTTTTTTGCTGCATAATATCCAAGAAAAATATAGTGAATGGCACATGGACCAAGCTTAGTTGAATGATTCTTGTTGAGATGAACATAAGCTACGTATTTGAATATTTTGGGTTCATGCATTAGCATTGATGGCAAGCAAGTGATTGCAATGAAGTTTGAAAGTTCAAGATTCGTGATGGCACTCTATTCAGCTTGTAAACTGCAGTAACAACTGCATCTGCCCAATAACGTCGAGGGGCATCAGTTGCTATCAAAAGGGATCGAGTTATTTCAAAAATATGTTTATTTTTCCCTTCTATAGCTACTACACTATTTTGTTGTGGTATTTGAGAATATGAAGTTTCATGGTGCATGCCATTTTGTTGAAAATGTTCTGCAAATTTATTACTGTCATATTCTCCACTAATATATGATATGAGAATCTTAACAATAACAGAGAATTGAGTTTTATCATGTTATGAAATGAAAGGAAAATTCCAAACACTTCATCGTTATGTTTAATAAAATAAAGCCAAGTCATGCGTGTACATTCATCTACAAATATTGCAAACTATGTAATACCCGAAGGAATTATTATAGGAGCCGGATCCCAAAAATCAGAATGAATCAACATAGTCCATGTAATATATATAGTCATGCTCTCTTAGTACCACAATAGTTATGTCCTTCAAGAGAATATCCTAAATGGAACTTTAATTAGATTACTGCATAATAATTTAATCCATGTATGATATTGCCTACAGACAGTAATTTATTTGAAAGAGATGAAACAAGAAAAGTATTTTGTAATGCAAAAATTTCATATTTCATATTTCATACTCTCATAATATTATTCTGGCACGTCGGCCATATTTCATATTTCATACTCACCCCTATAACTTTCAAGGTTACCATGGATTATCACCAATAAGAGGATTTCAAATCAAGACTTTAAGTACATTTAAGAGCAACAAGAGCCTTAAGCACATTGAGTTTCTTTTCAACAGTTTGGCATTATTTGAAACACGACTCGAAGTCATAATAGATTAATACATAGTCCATACTTTTTAAAACCACATTCCCAAAGGATAACACAATAAGATAAGAGCATTCGGAACACATTTTTAACATATAAATTTCAACACAGAGCTTATTCGAAATAGTCAAATTTATAATGAAAAACTTGGGGCTTACCAGATTATCATGGGATTCAATTGTAAGAGAAAGGTTTAGACAACATACCTTGTTTAATCTTCTTTGATTTACTAAAATATTCCGGAAATATTAGCAACTTTGATCTATTTGGAAATATAACAAATTCGAACACAAATTAGGAAGAAATTCACGGGTTCAACTCATTTGAGCATTTTAACAACCACTTGGTCGACATTATAATCTCAACGTCCTCCTATGGTGGATTCCTTCATCCCACAACCCAAAGTCTACCTATATGAGCCCAACAACCTTCCCACAAACCTTGATAGTACATGCATGCATGAAAAGATCACTCTCACCCAAGAATCACACTCCCCATTAACCATCTTCTACCCCAAATTCCAAATTGAATCTTGGGTGTGGAACCTTACCTTTTGGATGAAGAACTTGTGAGTTTTCCTTGTGGATTCTCCAACTTTTGAGCAAGGATTGATGAACAACAGCTTAGGAACTCCCTTCTCACTCTAGAGCACTTCCTCACTCTAAATATTTTAGCTTTTCCTTTTAATAACTCGACCCTATTTGGAACCTTCGATCATAGCTCTACTGTCGCAGAGTGGACCACAGAATGGATAAGCGATTCGCAAAATGGGCCACAGAAGCGATGTCAAGAACTGGGCTGCTCGGTTCAAGTTTGCGGCAGATCTGCGGTCGCATAATGCGCCGCATAATTCCCCTCCGAAAATACTGGAGTTGGATCTGCGATGGATTGTGCCGCCCGCAAAAACATTATGCGATCGCATATTGGAATGCACAACAACCCTCCAAAATTGGCCATTTTTCTGTTGCACTCTAAGGCCGATCTGTGGTCCGTAGAGTGATCCTACGGCCGAATAGTGGACCGCAAAAATGCCATGCTCTGCAAAAATTTTGTTCAACACCCCAACATATTGTTCAACCCAAAAAGTTCATACCGCGGCTACAATAATCAAACACATAGGTCTACCTCGGCATCACGAAACCCCGGGTTCTAGATGAAATTTCTACGGGGCCTTACATCCTTTCCCGCTTAATATCATTCGTCCTCGAATGAGGGTCGAAATCTGCAAATAGAAACAAATGTGAACCTACTGTTATTCACACACCAGCAACTCCAAATTTTGACTAACTCCCTATTTTTCCAGAAATTTCGCCAGAGTATCCTCTGTAACCGGGCCTATCCCCCTGTCAGAGAATCACAGAAACCAATCCTAACAACATAACCATAACATAACGATGTAATACAATTATGGAGACAACACAGGCTAGAACATTATAAACATTATATTAACAAAAGAGACATCCTTAACATGAAATGTACAAGTGAAACATAATTCATAGAAGGTAAACTCTTAACATTTTCACAGAACATATCCACCTTAAATACATAGTCGTTCAAACAAATGGGGGTACTTCCTCTTCATCTGTTCCTCGGCCTCCCAAGTGGCCTCTTCAACCTGCTGGTTTCACCGTACCACTTTCACAAAGGCAATTCCTTATTTCTCAGCTTTTGAACTTGCCTTTCAAGAATGGCAACTGGAATCTCTTCATAAGTCAATTCCTCATTAACCACTATAGTCTCAACCGGAACAATAAGCGACAGATCTCCAACCACCTTCTTCAACATGGAAACATGAAACACCGGTAAAAGTACAAGGGGAGGGGGTGAATTGCTTATTTTTAAAATTAACTATTATAAGTTGACTAGTTTTCCAATTAGTCGACTAATGACGAGGTATTAAAGAACGCAGAATTAAAATGTAGAAGTAAAGTGCAGGAATTTAAGACACCGGAGTTTTTATACTGATTCAGATTCAATGTGAATCCTAGTCCAGTATGATTGTGTTTCTCGAGTACAAATTGAATGGTGTAGTTTACGCCAACTGCTCAGTTTCTATGTCACTTGTCTTTTCTTGATACAATGCCTCACCAGTATTTTTCTCTCTTTCTTCTATAACTTGTTACAATGCATATCTAGAAGAGCTACAATATTTGTTTGTAGTAGAACAAAGAGAGGGTAATTGGTTCGATCAAAGTATGAATCTCTGAGTTCTAAGGTTGAGCGTAAATACTCGGTATGTGACCGTTACTGAAGAGATTTTCCAACCCAAGAGATTTGATCCTTGGAAAGAGATTGGTTCTTTCCAAGAATAAGGTTAATGACAACTTTCCATCTTCAAGCCTTGATAGCACCGGATTTGCTCCTTAAATCTAGGTCTTTCCATCTTCAATACTTCGTTTCCTTTTTAACTCTTTAGGCAATCTTTGATTGATTTTCTTACCAGATTCTCAGTGCATCTTTTCCTTTTAGATGCTTCAATCAATCTACTTCCTTTCCCTTTAGATGCTTCAATCAATCTTTGATTGATTTCTCCCTTCAGCTTTGATTATTTCTCTTTATGCACTTCGATCCCTTGAGTCCCTATACCAAAAGCAAATATATTATTTTTCATCATTAAAACTAAAACCCAAAAATCTCCCCCTTTACTGATGATGACAAAAAAATAATATATGTAAACATCAGTTAACTTCCCTGTATTTTACTCCCCCTCAATGAGTGCATTTGACTCCCCCTTAGTAGGTGCCATTGAATTGGGAATACTTGCTTTAGTCGACTTCCCTTGTAGTATCTGTAGTTGTCGACTGTCCTTGCAATTAATGTGCCTGCACGAATATATAGATAGCAGCCTTTCTCCCCCATCAGCAAAGAGGGGATAAAAACAACAAAACACTAAAGAGAAATAGTAGCATGAAATGCATTATATGCATGCAGAGTTATAGCAAAACAAAAAAAATCGTCAAATGACTGGTTACCCAGTCCCAAAACAGCACAGAAGAAAATGGTCTGAAACTTCTACACTAACGACACAAGAAATAAGTAAGAGTGTTGCAAATCACCTCCTTCAATTGTTCAAAGCTATCATTGGCTGAGACAGTCACTCCATCAAGCCTGTCGTGTACTTCCTTGAATGCCTTGACTGCATTTCCCCTAAGTCTAAGAATGACAACCCTTATCTTGGAAACATCAGACCCTGTCTCTTTGGTGATTGCATGAATGTCCCCAACAGTGGACTGAGTAGCAGCAAGAAGATCTCTGATGGTGGTCAGCAAGTTATCAATGGCAGTCAGTTTCTCAACAAGGTCAGGATTACTAAGGTTGTGATGGGAAACAGAGGCTTTGGTTTTGGGATCAGGCTGAACATGTTTGACCTCACCTTCCTATTTCTTAACCTAGGAGCCCTTCACACACATATCCTATACTATCAAACGCCCTAGAATTTTATGATTTTGAAACAGAGATGAAGGGATAGTTTGGGATAGAAATATTGTGAGCTTCCAGAATGTAAGTGATGGCCATGCCACAGGGCAGACTGGTGGGATCATCAACACTTTCAATCATAAATTTATGACCTAGGAGGACAATTTGACCTTGAGTTTTGTCACAAGACAATAGACAATAAAAGTGTCCCTTTGGGAGAAGGTGGAGAAAGAGCCAATACGAGGAAGCAGAGTAGTTGCAACAATGTGGGCTAGGACACGAATTTTAAAACAAACATCACTTGGAACTAACTGATCGGAAGGGATTAAGAGGGGCATTCAGCAATACATCGTTTGGCTTGATCAGGGGATTTCAAAATCATCAGGACAAGAATTTTTGAAAAGCATGGGTAAACCAGAACACTTACACCGGAAGATTGAATCAAACATGCAACAATCAAGAACAATGCGATTTCCTAACACTAGGAATTCCAAATTGTCAGACTTACTAGAGTGAAGTTTTGCATAAAACATTTTCACTAGGGGTTCATAGACTTTAGAAGCGGGAACAGAGAGGAATTTTGACCAGCCTTGATAGACAAACAAATCTCTTACCTTACAGTTTAGGGCTTCCATTTCGTCAAGGTCGACTACTCTGCCATGAGAGATTGGCTTGTCTTTAAGAGAAATGAAGAAACCCTTATTAAGAGAATCCCAGAAATTTAAGTCAAACTCTAAAGAGCTTGAGAGATCAAATTTCGATTTCTTTAGAGTAAAGGACATAGGAGGTTCCTCTAGAGGTCTTTTTCCTAGAGCTTTTTCTCCTAAGGGATGAGAATGATCTGAGAATTCCGCCGGAGAGGAGGCAAAACCCTTTGAGTGATTGGACCCTAGGTCTACCTGTTCTGGAGGCTGGAAAGGGGTTTTTTCTCTGGAACGAGTACTTTTTCTGGTGGAGGCAGAGGAATTCTTAGAGTGTTTAGCCATGGAAGAAGAGACTGGTTGAGGAGAGTTTTGAGAGGGTTTCTAGGAGATGATAATGACGGAGATTGAAGAAGGGTTTTAAAGATTAAAAGAAAGGGCTTTTGACGGTTGAGTACATGAAATGAAAGGGCGTTAGTTTGACAGAAGTGATGATTGGTTTTCCTTTCTTGAACGCTGCAACTGATGTGAAAAGAGAGGAAAAAAGAGGGAATTCGGAGGCGCTATTAATGACTATAAAAGGACAAAATTTAAACATTAGTCATACAAAATATAAAAATATCACATAGGTCCTAATATTAATGATCAATGGAAATAATACCAAGTAACTTTCTTAAAAAGCAAAATCTGTCTTCAAGTAAGGGTTTGGTGAAAATATCAGCTAATTGATCAGTATTTCCAACAAAAGATATTTCCATATTTCCTTTTAGAACATGATCTCTAATGAAATGATGCTTGATATCTATATGCTTTGCTCTAGAGTGATGCACATGATTTTTTGAGAGACATATAGCACTAGAGTTATCACAAAAAAATTGAATAGGTTTAAAGAACAATTCATAGTCACCCAATTGATGAGACATCCATAGTAATTGTGCACAACATTGTCCAATGGCAATATAATCAGCCTCAGTTGTGGATAGTACAACTGATCGTTGCTTTTTACTGTTCCAAGATATCAGTGCCTTTCTGAGTAACTGACATGTTCCACTGGTGCTTTTTCTGTCTTCCTTATCACTTGCAAGATCAGCATCTGAAAAACCTTCTAAATTAAAAATATTAGAACGTGGATACCATAATCCATGAGAAATAGTTCCAATGAGATATTGAATATTCTTTTTACTGCAGTCGGGTGAGATTCTTTCGGAGCTAACTGAAACATGGCACATTTACAAACACTAAACATAAAATCTGGTCGACTGGCAGTAGATAAAGAAGAGAACCAATCATTCTACGATATTTAGTTTCATCAACAAGTTTTCCATGTTCATCTTTGTCAAGATTTGTTGAAGGACTCATTGGCGTGCCAATGGCTTTAGCGTTACTCATACCGAACTTCTGGATTAACTCCTTTATGTATTTCGTTTGACATATGAACGTTCCTTCTTCAGATTGTTGAATTTGAAGTCCAAGAAAGAACGTTATCTCTACTATCATACTCATTTCAAACTCACTTTGCATAAGATTTTAAAATTCCTTTCACAAAAGAGGATTAGCACTACCAAAATATTATCATCAACGTAAACTTGAATAATGAGATTACCTTTTGATGATCTTATAATAAAAGAATAGTATCTACTTTACCTCTTGTAAATCCGTGATCAAGAAGAAATGAGCTAAGTCTTTCGTACCATGCTCGTAGAGCTTGTTTCAGTCCATACAGTGCTTTGGTCAATTTGTAAACGTAGTAGGGGAACTTTGAGTCTTCAAAACCAGGAGGTTGTTTTAAATATACTTCCAGCTCAATGAAACCATTTAAAAAGGCACTTTTGACATCCATTTGAAAGAGCCTAAATCTTTTAAAGGATGCGTATGCAAGAAGAATTTGAATTGATTCCAATCGAGCTACTGGAGCAAAGGTTTCATCGTAGACGACTCCTTCCTGTTGTGAGTATCCTTGAGCTACTAATCTGGCCTTGTTTCTAACAACTTTCCATCCTCATTTAGCTTATTTCTGAACACCCATTTGGTTCCAATTATAAGAGCTTTTTCAGGCTTAGGCAGCAGTTTCTATACTTGATTTTTGTCAAATTGATCTAGCTCTTACTGCATTGCTTGTAACCACATTGAATCTTTCAGAGTTTCCTCTATTTTCTTTGTTTCAATCAGAGAGATCAGTGCTATATTTGCTTTCTTTTTGAGAGCTCCCCTAGTTTTCATTCCTTCGCTTGGATCTCCTATGATAAACATTTGAGGATACTCTGGTTCACTTCTCCATTCATTTTGATGAGTTGTACTTTTATGAGGAGTTGACTTCTCTGGAGATTCTGATTCGCTGTTGCTAATCTCAGTAGTTGACTCCATTACAATATCATGTTTATTAGTCGACCCTTGAGCTTTGCTTGTTTCCTAAATCTAATCTTCATGACCTGCAATAATTCCTTTATCGGTCGAAGTGTTATTCTCATCAAATATAACATGTACTGATCTTCCACACATAGTGTGCGGTTATTACAAACTCTAAAGGATCTATTATTTAATGAATAACCAGAAGAATACCTTCGTCACTTCTTCAATCGAATTTCCCAAGATTTTCCTTACCATTATTGTGAATGAAACACTTGCTTCTAAACGGATGAAAGTAACTAATATTGGGTCATTTACCTTTCCACAATTCATAAGGAGTCTTCTTCAAAATGGTTCTTATGAGACATCGGTTGAGAATGTGTCATGTTGTACTTACTCCATATGCCCAGAAGTGATTTGGCAACGAATATTCTAGTATCATAGTTCTTGCCATATCTTGCAAAGTCCTATTTTTCCGCTCAACGACTCCGTTCTGTTGGGGTGATCTTGGGGCAGAGAAATTGTGGGTGTATCCTTGATCATTACAGAAATCTTCAAATTACCCTCCATGATCACTTTGAATTGTTGTAATCAGATACCCCTTTTCTCTTTCAACCTTCCTATAGAATATCTCAAAAAATTTCAAAGCTTCATCTTTATGAGATAAGAAAATCACCCAAGTAAAACATGAGTAATCATCAACAATAACAAAAGCATATCATTTCTTTCTTATTCTAGCAGCTCTAGTAGGTCGAAATAAGTCCATTAGAAGCAATTGCAACGGCTTTGAAGTAGATACAATATCTTTGTTTTTGAAAGAGTTTCTAGTTTGTTTTCCAATTTGACATGCATCACATATATGATTTCTAGAGAAATTGAGTTTAGGCTAACCAATAACTAAATCATGCTTGGAAAGTTTTTCTATCAAATGCATGCTTACATGACCAAGTTTCTTATGCCATAACCATGGATCATGAGATATGGATGTTAAACAGATATGGCCATTATTTTTTCAAAGCCATCAAGAATATAAACATTTCCATACCTTTTACATGGGAGGATTATTTTACCTGTCTCATCTTCCATAGCACAACCTGTTTTCTTGAACTTTACTTCATACCCTGAGTCGCATAGCTGACTTATACTCAAAAGATTGTATTTAAGTCCGTCAACAAGATAAACCTTAGTGATATCACAATTATTATTAAAAGGAACTGTTCCGGTACCGACTATTTTTCCTTTTGAGTCATCACCAAGCTTGACACTTCCTCCGTCTATTTTTGTAGGTTTTTGTCACCTGTCATGTGATTGGAACACACACTATTTAAGTACCATTTTCCTTTGCGACTGTTCTATGGTGTTCCTCCAAAACATAGTTATTACTTTCTTTTAGGTACCCAAGCTTGCTTGGGTCCTGGTTGGTTAGTATTACTCAACTCAGGATTGTTTTTGGGTTTCCAAATCTATTTGATTTACGAAATCGACAAAAGGAATATTTATGTCCACTTTTGTTACAGTAGTGACACGTAATTCTTTATCCATTTTTGGATCTGTCATTAGTGTTAGTACTAGTGGACTCTATTCTGGCTGGTCCTTCTCTAGTTGACTTGTAAGTCGCCTGGTTAGACCTGACAGAACTATGAATGGTGGATTTGCACATGCTATTGAGTTCCATTTGCAATTCCTCAAACTCTTCTTGAAGTACTTCTTTTTCAATTTCACATACTTCAAGCTTGAGTTTCCAGTCTTTTACTTCTTTGTTGAGTCTTTTTAGTTCATTCATCTTTTTTTGAGACTCTTTCAAAGTAAGGTCAAGAATATCCTGCAATTCACTACACCATTCATAGTTATAAGATCTTACCTCGCTTGTTTCACCTCGTCCCATAAAACAATTCTCATTTTCATCTTTGCATTCATCGTCTGAAGTGTCCTCATCTGTCCAGCACCTTGAGAGTTTGTTCATGTCATTTTCCAGAATTATCATGAAGAAAAGATTTGCTATCTCTTCGTGTTCTGAACTGTCTTCATCACTCCAGCTTCTAAATGATTTGTTCTTGTTGAAGCCTCTAGAAACTTTTCTTTGAAGATCGGAACATTCAGCTTGAGCATGCCCGAATCTTCCACACTCATAGCATTTTCCATCATTTTTGTCTTGTTCGTTATATTGCTTGGTTCGCCTGGGTAGTATCCTTCCTCTTCTTTCATTCATGTATCTCTTCATTAAACCATCCTTATTCCTTGACACCATGAAAATTTCTTCTTGAAGAGCTTCAGCGTCATCATCAAAATCATTTTCTGCTTTTTCAATTGTGGCCTTGAATGCAACTATTTTCTTCTTTTCTTCCTGGTTTGTTTTCTTGATATGAGTTTTCTCGAAAGCTATGAGTTCTCCTCGAAATTCATCGTATGATAGTTTGTTCAAATCCTGCGATTCAAGTGTAACCACTTTTGTTTGCCAAGTAGTGGATAGACTTCTAAGAATTTTCCTAACTTGATCGCCACTTGAGTATGGTTTGCTAAAAGCTTTTAGATCGCTAATGCTTTTGCTATATCTGGCAAACATCTCCTCAATAGATTCTTCATATTTCATTTGGAAGAGTTCATAATCATGAACCAACATGTTGATATGAGTTTCTTTCACTTTATCGGTTCCTTCATACGTAAATTCAAGTTTATCCCACATATCTTTGGATGTATCGCAACAGGAGATTTTATCATATTCCTCACCACTTATAGCATTATAAAGCAGATTCCTTTCCTTATCGATAACTTGCACAACTGGCATTTGCTCATCTGTATATTCATCTATGTCTTCAGGATCAACAGGTGGTTGAGCGGCGGCCGGCAGAGGGTAGTTCCGCTTTTTGATAACTCTCCAGACTTTGACATCATAGGCCTTTGTGTATATTTCCATACGCACTTTCTGGTGAGAGAAATTTTGTCCATTGAAATACGATGGCCTCACTTGCAATGTTCCTTCTTGGAAGAGTGCTCCGATAATAATTTGATTTTCCATGATCTTTTCTCACAAGCTGTTAAGCAAAAGAAAAAATGTAAGCGTTGCTCGGATACCAATTGAAAGTACAAGAGGGTGAATTGTTTATTTTAAAAATTAATTATTATAAGTTGACTAGTTTTCCAATTAGTCGACTAGATGTAATGACGAGGTATTAATGAACGCAGAAGTAAAATGCAGAAGTAAAGTGCAGGAATTAAAGACACCGGAGTTTTGATACTAGTTCGGATTAAATATAAATCCTAGTCCAATCCCCTTGGATTGTAAGGGAGTTCTATTTTAGTGATTGAGTTTTTTGAGTACAAAGTGAATGGTGTAGTTTACACCAACTGCTCAGTTTCTATGTCACTCATCTTTTCTTGATACAATGCCTCACCAGTGTTTTTCTCTCTTTCTTCTCTAACTTGTTACACAGCACATCTAGAAGAGCTACAATGTTTGTTTGCAGTAGAACAAAGAGAGGGTAATTGGTTCGATCAAAGTATAATCTCTAAGTTCTAAGGTTGAGTATAAATACTCAGTATGTGACTGTTACTGAAGAGATTTTCCAGCCCAAGAGATTTGATCCTTGGAAAGAGATTGATTCTTTCCAAGAATAAGGTTAATGACAGCTTTCCATCTTCAAGTCTTGATAGCGCCGAGTTTGCTCTTTGAATCAGGGTCTTTCCATCTTCAATGCTTCATTTCCTTTTTAACTCTTCCGGCAATCTTTGATTGATTTTCTCGCCAGATTGGCAGCGCTTCTTTTCCTTTTAGATACTTCAATCAATATGCTTCTTTTGCTTTTAGATGCTTCAACCAATCTTTGATTGATTTCTCCCTTCAGCTTTGATTATTTCTCTTTATGCACTTCGATCCCTTGAGTCCCTATACCAAAAGAAAATATATTATTTTTCATCACTTAAACTAAAACCTAAAACTGCATGCACTAACGACATTTCTGGAGGCAATTCTAGCCTGTAAGCCAGTTGACCAATCCTCTGAATAATTCTGTACGGTCCGACATACCTCGGACTCAATTTCCCTTTCTTCCAAAACCGCATTATACCCTTCACGGGGGAAAACTTCAAGAATACCCAATAATCCTCTTCAAATATAAAACTCACATTCGAATAGGACTTCTGACGACCCTGGGCAGTTTTCAGCCGCTCCTTAATGACCCTAACCTTCTCAATAGCCTGATGCACGAAGTCTGGTCCTATTAATTCTGCTTTCCCAATTTCAAACCACCCAATGTGAGATCTACATCTCCTACCATATAAAGCCTCAAAAGGCGCCATCTAAATGCTAGCATGATAACTTTTGTTGTAGGTCTAAGGCCCCATAAAATTTTACCTAAAACCCAGAAATTTCGTGGTGCCGAGTCAGGCTTATGAGTTAAAGATTGTTGATATTATTCACGGCGAGCAAGCTCGTCGCAGTACAGACTTTTTGGGTTAAAAAATACACTAAGGAGTTAAAGGAAAATGTTTTGCAGAAGTGTGCATTTCTACGGCTCATTATGCGGCCGCATAATTACTCTGCGGGTTGCAGAATGGCCGCAAAGTGAGGCAGTCTTTTTGGCCATTTTTTATGTCATTTTTGCAGCGCGTTATAGGACCGGACCATTTTGCGGGCCGCTCTCCAATCGCATACCCAACCTTGAGATTTTTTAGATGATAGTTCTACGGCGTATTATGCGACTGCAAAATAGATCTGCAGACCGCATACTGGTCAAAAACTGAAGCAGAAAATGTCTGATTCGGAGGACCAATTATGCGGCCCACATTCTGACCGGATAAGCATTATGCGGTCATATATGCGACCGTAGATCCTGTTCCGGGACTTCATTCTGGGGTTTTTATAACCCGACTCAATCTCATTATATAAGCATTTTGGACCATTTTTCTTGTAAAATCTGATACTTTTGGAGTGAGAGAGTGCTTAGAGTGGGGAAGTGTTCTTCAACCTATTATCCATCAATTCTTGCTCAAATCATTGAAGATTAACAAGGAAATTCACTGAGTCTTCACCTTAAAGGTAAAAATCTATGCCCTAACTCTTAATTTCAAAATTCTACTAAAAATGGGTAATTAGCAAGACCATCCTTGGGTAAGAGAGGTGTTATCTTACATGCATGTGTGATGAAAGAATGTAGGAGGGTTGTGAGCTAAAAATGATAAAGAACGGGGTGTGGGATGATGGAATCTTTCACAAAAGGGTCTTAAAAACGTAATGCACACCTAGTGTTTGATAATGTGCTCAAATTAGCTAGAATCATGATCATCTTTCTAATTTTTGGTTCAACTTGTTATATTCCTAAAATATATTGACGTTGCTAAGAGTTACAGAATATAGTTGAATTTAAGGAAACTCTATTGAGGTATGTGTGGCTAAAAACCCTTCTTCTTAGAATTGAACCCCATGGTGTTCATGCAATTGATATAAGTCCCAAATTGATCGTTATAGAAATTGCTATTCCGAATGTGCTTTCTTTGAAAGATATATGTGCAATATGTGTTCCCGTACATCCTCCTCCCAGCAGTCTTGGTGAGCCCCATTTTATTTCGGGGTCATACATCTTTTGGTTCCTTCTGTATTGTACTTGAGGTATAGCCGGGGCCTTGTTGTCGGCACTTTTGTAGTACTCTTTTGTATCCATTTAAAGGATCTGTAGACATAGCATGGGTTATATGTATATGGGTGCTGGGAAAGTCAAACGAACCATGTTTTGTTTGGATCATTTATTCCACTTCATACTTTGAAATAGTGTGTATTTTGAGACATTAAATAATGAAGTAGCTAAGGAAGATGACTTGGAATCGTATTTATGATCTCCTTAATATCTAATTAATGAAATGTGTTTTCTCTCAATGCATGAGCGACTTGGGTAGAAATAATCAAATAGGCTTGCTTAGCTGGGTTCACCCGATTGAGCGCCGGTCGCGCTCCTCATTTTGGGCGTGACAGTAGGCAAATTCTATGAGCGGCAATTGATCATCCTAGCTACCTTTGAAGTCAAGAACACAGGTGCGCAACATTTCCTCAAGCGTCTGAATAGCTCTGCTTGCCCGTCGGTCTGTGGATGGAAGGTTGTACTAAGATTCACCTGAGTACCCAAACCTTGCAGAAATTTCTTCCAAAAGTTAGTTGTGAACTGTGCCCCCCAATCAGAAATGATACAAATTGGAGTGTCATGCAACCTGAATTTTTCCTTGATATACAAGTGAGTATACTGTTCTATTGTGTCGGTAGCCTTAATAGGTAAGAAGTGTGTTTATTTTGTGAATCGATCCACAATAACAAATTCAAGTCGAACTTGCAAGGACTGCGAAGTTACCCTACCACAAAGTCCATATTGATCATCTCCCACTTCCAAATTGGAATTTCTATGTTATGTGCCAACCTACCAGGTCTTTGGTGTTCGGCCTTCACTTGGTGACAATTTGGACATCTTCCCACAAAGTCCGCTACATTTCTCTTCATATCGTTCAGCCAGTAGACTTTCTTAATATCATGGTACATATTTGTAGAGCCTGGGTGCACATAATATCTAGAAGTGTGAGCCTCGGTCATGATTCTTCCTCGAAGACCATCTACATTTGGAACACGTAGCCGCCCTTGACACCTTAGTGTACCATCATCCATGCCAAGAGAAAAAGCCATGGTCTTATATTTATGAATCCCCTCCTTACTAACAATGGATCGTTGTATTGCTTCTCCTTGACCTCCACAACAAGCAATGATTAAGCCTTATTTTGCACAATCACCCCTCCTTCACTAGAGTCCGCAAGATGTACTCACAAAATAGCTAACCAATGAACCTCCTTGGCCAACGTCCTTTGATATGCCTCCAAGTGAGCCAAATGCCTATAGATTTCCGGCTAAGAGAATCCGCAGTACATTATCCTTCCCCGGATGATATAGGATATCGATGTCGTAATCTTTGAGTAGCTCATGCCATTTTCTTTCCCTCAGATTCAATTCCTCCTGCTTGACAATATCTTGAAGGCTCTTATGGTCTGTGAATATATCGACATGGACCCTATACAAATAATGTCGTCAAATCATCAATGCAAAGATCACCGCCGCAAGCGCCAAGTGATGTGGTGTCTTCTCATGATTCTTGAGCTTCCTAGAAGCATAAACTATCACCTTACCATGCTGCATTAATACAAACCCAAGTCTGATCCTTGAAGCATCACAATATACCACAAATCCATCTGTACACTCTGGTGGGGTCAATACCGGTGCCGTAGTCAATCTTGATTTCAACACCTGGAAGATCCTTTCACAAGCATCTGGCCATTGGAACTTAACCGACTTTTGCGTCAATTTAGTCAACGGTGAGGCAAGTATAGAGAACGCCTCCACAAATTTCCTGTAATACCTAGATAAACCTAAGAAATGGTGCATCTATTGGGGTTCTCGGTCTAGGCCAATTCTTCACAGCTGCAATCTTCTAAGGATCAACCTTAATTCCTTCTCTGGAGACGATATGACCTAAGAATGTGTTCAAGACAAAATTAACATTTCAGAAACTTCGCTTACAACTAGTGCTGATACAGAGTCTGCATGCAGAACCTCCTTGAGATGATCAACATGGTCCTCTCGACTTCGTGAATACACAAGAATATCGTCAATGAACACTATCATGAATAAGTCAAGAAAAGGCTTAAAGACTCGATCCATAGGATACATGAAAGCTGTCGGGGCATTTGTTAGCCTAAAAGACATTACAAGAAATTCAAAGTGCCCATATCGGGTTCTTAAAGTGGTTTTCGGAATATCCTGCTCCTACTCTTCAATTGGTGATACCCGGATCTTAAATCAATCTTGGAGAAGTACTTAGCACCTTGTAATTGGTCAAACAGGTTGTCTATCCTTGGCAGTGGGTACTTATTCTTGATTGTGACCTTGTTGAGCTGCCGATAGTCAATACACATTCTCAGTGACCCATCTTTCTTCCTTATAGAGAGAACCGTTGCGCCCTAAGGCGACACACTTGATCGGATGAAACCCTTCTCTAACATACCCTTATTGATCATCCGTAGTAGATACAGAGAACGACTCATAAAGTTGTTCCGGTTCTATCCCATATTCCATAGAAATATAAGCAGTGATATATGATAATGTGGAATCGAGATTAATGAGAGCATATACCTCAAAAGATTGGACAGTCAATATACTTGTGACAACATTCGGAGAAGCCTCTGAACTCTGGCGACCCCTCATAGAATAGAAACGGCTTGGTCCTCCCGAACACTGTGCACCACCCCTAGCTGCACCATGCCATGCGGGTGCTGGAGTGCCTCGTGCTGGAGGAGGTATTGTGGATGTAGTAGCTATAGAACTGGCTGGCTATGCCTACCCCTGCCCACACTTTGGTGGGACAAACGGTAATTACTTTGAATGCAACCCTTGATATCACACCCATGGAATATGGGTTGGTCCATGAAGCAGGTCCCAAAGTGCATCTTCCCACACCAAGGGCATGGGGGCCTCCACTACAGCTGAAATCTCCCACCAGGCCGACCGTGCCGGTAGGATCCCTGGTTGCCCTAGCTGGGCCTTAAACGACTCCACTGTTGCTGACTGGGCCCTGATGGCTATGTACTAACCGAAAACTGAGCAGAGGACTGGGATGGACCTGATGAGCCTCCCCTAAATGCTGACCTACCACTACCACCACCACCACCACCAGAAGAACAACCAAAATAGCCCGCGGACCAGGCCTTATCAGTACCCTCTTGCTCCATTCTATTCTTCAATTTACAGGCCTCTGTGGCTTGAGCAAATGTCACCATCTTACCATAGTTCATATCAGAATTCAAAGCAGCTGTAGCGGCCTCTTTAATAACCAAGGGGCTAAGGCCCTGCACAAATCGGTGAACTCTAGCCTCTATAGTGGGAAACATATAGATGGCATACTTAGACAAGCGTGCAAACCTCATATGATACTCCCACACACTCATGATACTTGTTTCAGACTCTCAAACTCGGCGCCACGGGCTGTCTTAGTCTTAGTAGGCAAGAAATGATCGATAAAGACATTAGCAAACTTACTCCACCTCGTTGGAGGGCTCCCCTCCTTACGGAACTCCTCCCACATCTCAAACCAAGATTAGGCCACCTCTTTCAGGTGGTAGGATGCCAACTACACTCCCTCTGTCTTCTTAGAACACATAACTCAGAGGGTCTTGTGTATCTCATCAATAAATTCCTGTGGGTCCTCCTCGGGATTAGTAGCCGCGAACACCGGAGGATCCAACTAAAGGAATCTGTTCACCTTAGAACTAGCAGAATCCCCTTGCTGACTAGAAGAAGTAGGTGCAATATTTCGTCCTTGGGCCTATGAAGCCACTATCTGAGCCAACATCTGTATGGTTGCCCTAACATCCCCATCAGAAACACCGCGACCGGTACTTGGGGCTGGAGGTGGAATAGCTGCACCCTCAGTAGAAGTAGGGATTTGTGTAGTCTTAGTAGGAGTAGTAGAATCGGGTGGTGTAGTAGTTGGGGGAATATCCTTACCCCCCGGGTGCTCACCCGCATCATTAGGTATAGAATCAAGTGCCACTCCTGGGGTGGCACTGACTCCTTGGCTAGTTCTTTCTTTCTTCCTAGGCGCCATATACTGTAAATTAGAGCAATGCACAAGTTGGAGGAGGAACAGTAAGACAATCAGCTATATCACATGATCTAGAACATCAAATAAGGGTATCATTCCTAAATGCTAGCGTAGCCTCCTAATTATAGATGTGGTCAACAACACACCGCTCTACTAGGCATGACTCTAGGACATTCTAGGACACTTTAAAACCTTTGGCTCTGATACCAAGCTTGTCACACCCCGACCTTGGGGAGCGCGACCGACGCTCAACCGAGATACACTCGTCGAGCAAGCCTGTGCAATGCCATCTACCCAACTCAGCCATCGATAAAGAGAAAGTACATTTCATTAATTAGACAGTAAGAGTTCATGTGAGCAACACCATTTCATTGCCATTTGTTACGTCATTAATAAGTCCCCAAAATAGTACACTACACAATCATAGTTTGAAGTTGAACATGTGATACAATTACGATACTTTTAATTTAACTTTCCCGAAATGAGATACAACCTACATTATGTCTACGGAGCCTCTAACAGTAACAAAAGAGTGCTACGACAGTGCCGGCAACAAGTTCCTGGCTATACCTCATAATGCTATGTACAAAGGACAAGAGATACAAGACCCAGAAATGAAGTGGGGCCCACCAAGTCAGCTTAGGAGAGGATGTACAACTATCAATGCTCAATGTTGCCCCGCTGTGGAACCACCTGCATCCATTTAAGATGCAACACCCCCGGCAAATGGGACGTTAGTACATATGGAGCAGTACTAGTATGAAAAACTAAACACCTCATCAATAAAATGAGTTACAGTACAATGAGAAAGAAATATGGAATCAATGAGGTCCTTAAACAACATTAAAGTACCAAGTTAGGTGAAAGATAGATTTCAAGTAAATTTCAATATCTTATGTTGGGAGATCTTTAGCATCGATACACCACCGTGCTTCTAGCATGGAGTCCGGTCTCAGTCCGATCGGCTAATCTGTCTCACCCCGAGACATCCACTCACAATACCACCATGTGCGCGGCATGACTTCCGATCTCAGCCCAATCGTCTAAGCCATCTCAACACAATTCCGTGTGGGTCGACATCACATCACATCTTGCTAGAAATAATCTCATCTCATTCAAGGGAAATATCTCAACACATCAGTCTCATCCCATGTATGGGGAAACAATCTCATCACATCAATACATGAATTTACCCCTCAATCACTCCTACACTAGCACGTGTAGTTTTGGGGTTAGGTTACTTCGACCTACCCTTCCGCTGTGACTAAACGACACTCCCAAAGCATTTATTATTTAAAGGATTCACAGATCATTTCAATATCTTTTACACGTCTCTTTATTTCATTGGCGCTAGTGGCCCTAAATGTAATATCATTCTTGGCACGTTGGCCGTATTTCATATTTCATACTCACCCCTTTCAAGCGTTACCATCGATTATTATCAAGTGGAATTCAAATCAAGACTTTAAGTACATATAAGAGCAAACAAGAGCCTTAAGCACATTGAGTTTCTTTTCAACAATTTAGCGTACTAACTTTTATTTGAAACACGATTTGAAGTCATAACAGGTTAATACACAATCCACAATTTAAACCACATTCCCGAAGGATAACACAATAAGATAAGAGCATTCGGAACACATTTTTAACATATAACTTTCGACACAGAGCTTATTCGGAATAGTAAAATTTATAATGAACAACTCGGGGCTTACGGGATTATCGTGGGATTTAATTATAAGACAACGGTGTAGCCAATATACCTTGTTTGAGCTTCCTTTATTTACTAAAATGTTCCAAAAATCTTAGCAAATTTGACCTATTTGGAAATATAACAAATTTTAACACAGATTACGAAGAAGTTCACGGGTTCAGCTCATTTGAGCATTTTAACAAACACTAGGTGGACATTATTATCTCAAGCTCCTCCTATGGTGAATTCCTTCATCCCCCAACCTAAAGTCTACCCATTTGAGCCCAAAAACCTTCCCACAAACCATGAGAGTACATGCATGCATAAAAAGATCATTCTCACATCCAAGAATCACACTCCCCATTAACCATCTTCTACCCCAAATTCGAAATTGAAACAAAGGTGTGGAACCTTACCTTTTGGATGAAGAACTTGTGAGTTTTCCTAATTTATTCTCCAACTTTTGAGCAAGCATTGATAAAGAACAACTTAGGAACTCCCCTCTCACTCTAGAGCACTACCTCACTCTAAAAATATTAGTTTTCCCCTTTACAAATGGTCCTTAAAGTCTATATATCGAAATAGGGTCGGGTTATAAAAACCAAAAAATGGACCCTTCGAACACAGCTCCGCGGTTACCGAGTAGACTGCAGAAAGGATATGCGATCCGCAAAATGGGCCGCAGAAGTGATGTTAAGAACTGGGCTACTCGGGTCAGGTCTGCAGTAGATCTGGGGTCCGCAGACCAAATCTACAGTCGTATAATGCACCGCAGAATTCCCCTCCGAGAATCTTCGTGCTGGATCTGCGATTGATTGTGCTGCCCACGAAAACATAATGCGATCGCATATTGAACCACAAAACGACCCTCCAAAATGGTCCACTTTTTGTTGCACTCTGCGGCCGATCTGCGCTCTGTAGAGTGATTATGTGGTAGCATAGTGACTGCCTAAATGCCATGCTCTGGAAAAGATTTCTTCAACTCCCCAACGCGTTGTTCAACCCAAAAAGTCTGTAGCGAGATTACAATCATGAAACACATAAGTCTACCTTGTCATCACAAAACCCAGAGTTCTAGGTGAAATTTCCACGGGGCCTCACATACCTACTCAAAGAGATCCTTACTTGATGTGTAAGTATCATGGCACTCATGGCCACAGGTTCGAGGATTGCCGACAATTGAGAGGATAAGTTATCGGGTAGTTCAATAACGGGCACCTCCATAAGTTTCAGAGTGATTGAGTCAAAAACCACTTCAGGAACAGGGACGCCAACAAACAGGCCGAACAAGAGGAGCTTCAGCCCGTCATCTACATAATTATTGGAGGGGTCCATATCCCCCAAGGGCCAATGATAAAACACACTAAAGTATCCATCACAAGGGAAATATACACCTGAGGTTATGTCCTGGAGGGGACCACTGCGTTCAGTGATGAGTATATCGAGGGCATCATACAACCTCTCGTAGGTAATATCCGCACTTATCAAGAAATCTCGAGTTAAACGTGTGTTGATGGATCCAAGTAGCTCTGCTAACATCATCAGATCGAGGGTCGTAGAGCAATTAGGGTTGTAAAACCAAATAGTGCTAGCAGTCCGGGTGTTGAATGGATTTAACATGCAATGCAAAATCACTAAAGGGGAGATAACCCTGCTGGTAAACACCATCAGGACGATCCAAGAGATAATGTCCTACGTGATCGAAGGGGACATGAGGTACAATGCCCTATTCAGAAGGTCGTGGGTTCACAACACGAGGTCGATATCCTAGACCTTGCAGCAGGTGCTGATGTTCCCTATATCGGGAGGAGTCAAGAGTGTCTACGGAAAGCAGACGGCCGCAAAGAAAATGTTCGCGGTCGATGGGGTAATGCCAGTGCCAGTGGTTTTGACATCAACGAATACGGAGCCAACTAGAAAGAAAGAAATTAAATAGCACTAATCGATGACGGTCTCGACCGAACCAGAGGAACAAGGAGTAGACGAGGAGGATGATTACGTAGTTCCGAGATCATTCATAGCTCATGATGACATCGACCCTACCAAATCGATGATCGAAGAGTTGGAGAAAGTCATATTAATAGAAAACCTACTGTTACACCCCGTAAGATTAACAACCTTGATACCGATATATATATATATATATATATATATATATATATATATATATATATATATATATATATATATATATTTGATATATGAGTGGAATATTTTTGTAAAATAGTTTAAGAAAAAAAACTATAATTTCATATAGTTATTAAAATTACTACTTTTGAATATTGTTTTTCATCTTCTAATGACATGTATCTATTTTTGAGACATATCTTTACTTCTTTCGTCTTTAGACACCTTATCAACATGTAATTTTCACGTGCTCGATTTTACTTGGCCTTTTGTTTAAGAGACCTTTTTGTTTATTTTAAATGTTTATCTGGTCTAGCTAAGTTGGAGTGTCTAATTGATAAATCATGTCAAGTGTAAGGGGATATCTAGGTATTTAGCCTTGTAATTTATAGAGTAAACAAAACTGTATGTTACATCTCGCACTTTCGTACGTTAAAAATTTATTTTCAGTTAACCGACGTAGACTCGGGGATGAGATCATCTTGACGTTAACGTACTTACACTATTTATAGCAAGCAATAAATAAGGGTTATGAAGGATAAAGGGGTACACGAATTAAAGAAAACGAGTTTCGTGAAAGTGACAAATTTGGAATAAAATACGGGTCGAGCGATAACACCCGATAATTATGAACTAGTACCATGCAAGGTACCATATGACCACGATAGTATAATGTATAAAGTATATATAAAGTATATAAAAAAATAAGTAAAATTTTAAATAATTTATGGCAATTTTTAAATTATGCGGGTAATTGATTAATTATCGGGTAAAAGGACATTACCCAATTAACTAATAAGTGGATAAAAATTATAAATTATACCACCCTCCCACGTGGCAAGAAGCCACCAAGTCAAGAAGTGACTAAGAAGTCACTTATGCCTAGGTGGCAAACTAGGCATAACTAAGAATGGATAACTATCTAGGATTGTCTGTTACACAATCCAATATGAATCACAATGAGAAACCAGAAAACGTTTTTCCTCTCAAAAATTACAAGGAACCAAAAAAAATGTTATTTCATTCCATAAAGTAACTTAAGTGAACAATTAAGTAAAAGAAGTCTTTCATTTTGGATCAAGTTACGTTATTTTTTTTCAAGAAGGAGGAATACTTTTACACGGAGTTTTCCCTACTTTAGGTATGTTGAGGCTATCCCTTCTTTCTTTTGGCATGATCCAATAAACGATACGTAAATGTAATGGTATTCCATAAGTGGTTCTACTCGTAGCAGTTAAGGTTGTCTATGTTATTCATTCCCGTAAAGTAATATTCAAGCATGTCTAAGTATGTATCTAGTTCCCTATTAAGGTATTTGATAAAGATGTTAATGTTTATAATATTATAGTAATTTATTTTTCCTTTTGCAAAACATGTTTCTCCATGCAATACATACTTGTAGTTGTATATGGAAATATTACTTGTGTCGTAAAAGCTTAATCTTGTCTTGCTAGATTAACGTTTGTCTTCAATTATTGTTTAATTATGATATCATAATATTTTCCATTATCAAATAATCACAATCCGTTCTTGTAGTGCATGAAATACACGTAAAATCTCTACTTTGCTCCTTATTTCGTCTTCAACGTACCTACACATAAAATAAGCTCAATTAAGCATAAATATAGTATAGTTTAGCATCAAAGTCCCAAAATATAAGGTAAATAATGCATTAAAAATATGTAATTATAGCCAAACATCACTACCCCACACTTAAACGTTGCTCGTCCTCGAGTCAACTAACAATTCACACTATCCTCGAGCACTTTGTTTTTACACAATTGAGGCACACTACACCAATAACCATAGTTGATAGCAACAATTAAACTTTAGCATATGCAATCTCATACACTTCCCTTTTCTTATGCCATACTTCAAAAGTATTCAAACAAAGATAACATGCTCATAACAATCCTAGCTCAAAAGCCGATTCAATGTCACAATGCACTCATGGCTTGAACACCCAACATCCTAGAGAAGTCTAATAATGTTACCTATCCTTCATGAAATCATGTGCCCTCACAACCAAGGCAAGAGAGTAAGTTGAATTCACACATTCGAATCTCATGATCAAATACATTTTAAGAACTCATATATATCAAAGAAAATATCGCTCACCCTCACAAAAGAAGTCACATGCATGTAATTGGTACCATAGGCTTGCCCATAATGTAAATTTCTACTAATCTAGGCTCACTCGATCTAAAATCAATTAGAACTTTTTCATGGTTGTAATGTGGGCTAAGGGACGGGTAGGATATATATTTAGGAATAGTGACTAACCCTCCTAAGCACTTTAACACATCACATAATCAACTTTAAGCGCAAATTCTTCAATCCACTTCACTTTCACAAACAATATCATCCCCAAAATGCTCCCTTCTTCTTTAAGCACTACATTAATTCATACCCACTAGCAAGAACAAGACAAGAATTTATTCATCTCTATTTTTTTTTCAATTTCCGCTAGTGGTGTATTATTTTACAAAACAAGTGCAACTTTCTTCCTTTTATTGGTTCCACTCAAAAGCCACCCCACACTTAGTTCCTTCTTACTTCTTTTAGCGCTCATCTCACAATTAAAGTGCTTTAAGAGGAAAAAGGATCAAAAGAATGTCAATTAAGAACAAAAAGGGTATAGGCTTGTAATGTGGGTGCCAAATAAAAGTCTATAGGCTCTAAAGGGTTAACTAGGGATAGATTTTATTTGTGATAAGCAATAAAGCTCAAAAAAATCAAAGAAAGCCTAAAGTCACTTTTCAAACCGAACATCAACCAAAATTTCGCTTCAACTCACATACCGGACAAGTTCTAGACACAAGTACAATACATAGACTATACAAAAACCTCACCACACATGACTCACTAAGAACGGTCTCATTCCGACTCTCAAACAAATGCAAATATTCACGGAGCCACGAGATATTAAGCATGAAGCACAAAGTGAACATAAGTCATGGAAAAGAGACATAGGCGTCACAAAACATGCTATACAACTAAGCAAGGCATCATCAATAATTTCAAATCATAGAGAAGATACTACACATGCCAAAGCCTAAATATGCTACTATCAAACAAGTCAAGGGCGCCTAGGTTCATCATTCTTCCTCCATTTATTCCCTAAATTCTAATCTACTCTAAAAATAAAAAATAAAAAAAAGTTACCCGGTTCAAACTACATCCCATGGAAAAGAACCGTTGCACAAAGAAAAACCACGGGGGATTATTACTACCTAAAGAAAGCTAAAAGACATATTTTTGTATTTTTTTGTTTAGACTTTAATCCCTCAAGAAAACTGTCTAGGAGATCCATCGTCGGGAAAAGTCCCAATTTTTATTTTTATTTTCGTTTTTTTTTTTAAAAATTACTACACTAAGAACGAGTACTATAACTAATCTAACATAGCACAGAAAATCACCCAGACAATCTCCTCACCCCACACTTAAAATTGTGCAATGTCCTCAATGCACACTGAAAATAACAAGAGGGTAAAAGAGACTCCCTGGTAGGCCAAAGGCCGAAGCATTAGCAGCTCACGCGATACTCAGACTTCTCCCACGTATGATCCCTTGTGCGGGTACCTCACACTCAGTTTCAAACACATGCTCGCTTTTGCACTCTTCCTGTGGCTTTGCTCCCTATGCTCAAAATACTACAAAATAAAACAACACTACAAAAATAATACAATAAGAAAAAAAAATCAAAAATAAAAAGAAAGCAGTGAAGCTGGGTTGCCTCCCAACAAGCGCCTAATTTAACGTCGCGGCACGACGTGAACCACTTTTTTGTCTCCACCTTGAACTTATGAATTGTACCCCTAACATGGCATCCAGTCTATGGCTATGCTCATTTGGTGGGGCTACAAAGATAACCGGGCCAAGTAATAAATTTTTCACTCTGCACCTCTTGGCCTTTAGATGAGGAATGTAATATTTGCTTTTTGGCACAACAAATTCAAGAATATAGGCGCTCTCATCCTCTTTCTTTGACCCCTTCATTGGCTCAGATGGCTCGATTACTATCTTACTATCTAAACACAATGTGGAAAAATGATTGGAATGAGGTCTAATGCGCCCTAACTCATGAATTTTACTACTATTTGCATCCCCATCTTTACACACACTCAAGTCTCCCAAAGTAATGTTATCTACTCCCTCACATGACTCTAGAGCACTCTTCTCAATATTGGCATCCTCAAGAAAAACATGGTCTAGTGATTGGTATTCTCGTTTTAGCTTCTCAATTTGGTCTAAAAGATTTTTTTCAGCTTCACACAACTCATTATTAAATTGTTGGGCGTTATACACATCAACCTTTGTGCTCAAATCTGCATCTAAGTTATGTAAATCCAAGCTAAAATTATCAATTTTATGTGCAAGTTCATCTCTCTCCTTAGACCAATCATTCACCAACGTTGCTAGAAGACAACGTCGTTCCTCATATTCGCCTAATTGAGAATATTCATTCCAATACCAACCCTTACTCCCATATTCAAATTCAGATCTCCAAGAAGTTAGGCCATGACTAGACCAAAAATACGAGCCATAAAAGTCTTTTGTCAACCAAGAGTCTTCATCAATAGCCTTACCTCCGTATATTTCATCCCCAGATGTCATGCTGAGAGAACTAGGAAAACACTAAGAGAAAAATATCAAATATTTGTAAAAATAAAAGTATATACAAAAAAAAAGAAGAAAAAAAAAGAAATTTTATTCTCTTTTTTTTTTTCCTTCTTCTTTTTTCTTTTTGTGTCTTCAATTATTGTTTAATTATGATATCATAATATTTTCCATTATCAAATAATCACAATCCGTTCTTGTAGTGCATGAAATACACGTAAAATCTCTACTTTGCTCCTTATTTCGTCTTCAACGTATCTACACATAAAATAAGCTCAATTAAGCATAAATATAGTATAGTTTAGCATCAAAGTCCCAAAATATAAGGTAAATAATGCATTAAAATTATGTAATTATAGCCAAACATCACCGTTTCAGTTGGGAAAACAAATGGCATACGAATTGTTGCTGGTGCGTTTTTTTCTTTCTTAGAAGCATGCTTTAATTTTAAGAGTTAAGTATCCAGATTGCATTTAGCATCACAGATGCTATTCCTTCTTCAGGCAACAATATTTACTCCTTTAAGGGACAACTGAAACCTTTTGTTCTGGAGTAGTTTAGCTATAAAAAAAAAAGTCTTAGCTGACGTTTAACCTTGATTAAATTAAGGGCACATATCTTGTGTCATGCATGAAGAAAAGATTGGAGATAGAGAATATTGATTATCGTTTAATGGTCGAGAACGGTTGAGCAGTCATGCATATTCATTTACGACCGTGCTACGGCCGGTTGGGCAGACATGCATTTACCATCGGGCTACGGCCGGTCGGGCAGTTACCACCGGTTGGGCAGTTATGTATCATTATTTACCACCGGTTGGGCGGTCATGCATTTACCAGCGTGCGACGGCCGGCCGGGCAGTTACCACTGATCAGTTGGGCAGTCATGCATCATACGATATGGATAATAGTCTCAAAGAGAAGCATTATATATATGTAAGTATGATAGGTATGCATATACGGTGGCACGTTAGAGATTCAGATTGATTCTTATATGTCTTCAATTAATGTTGAATTATTATCACGTTTCAGTTTTGCCTTATATACTCAGTACATTATTCGTACTGACGTCCTTTTGTTGAGGACGTTGCATTCATGCCTGCAGGTATAGATAATCAGTTTGACGAGCCGTCATAGTAGACGAGATTGGCATTCAGCGAAGGATCGGTAAGACTCTACCTAATTCGGAGTGCAGCCAAGTCTATGAGTCATCGTATTAGAATTTTGCTGCAGACTTATGGGCAGGCCGGTACCCTGTCCCATTTGATGTCGAATAATCTTAGAGGCTTTGTAGACGGAGGTTCAGTTTGTACAGTATGTCTGAGGCTTTGACGCCCCATATGTATTCATGTTTTATGAAAAATGATTTAGTGATACAGTGTTGTCCACTTACAGTTGTACATTATGAGTTGTGGCCATGTCGGCCCATGATAGTTGGAAAAAAAAAGAGTTGTAGAGTGGTTCGCTCGGACCAGTGCGGCACCGAGTGCCAGCCACGCCTCCCCAGGTTTGGGGCGTGACAAAGTGGTATCAGAGCAAGTTGTATCCTAGGGAGTCTACAAAGCCGTGCCTAGTAGAGTCTCACTTATGGGTGTGTTGCGCGCCACACTTATAATTGAGAGGCTATAGGGCATTTAGGAAATGTTACTCTTCTTTTGTTTCCAACTCGTGCCATAGAGCTGAGTCGTACGAAGTCAGTATGAAGGTTTCGCCAGATTTTATATGCACTAGAGGTGCAGGTATTACAGTAGAGCTTCAAGGCGTAATGTGGAAGGAAGGTTACGAAACAAACAGAAGATACAATGCGAGATTGTAAAGTAAGTAAGGTAAATCTAAAGAAGATACGAGATACTCAAGTACAAAAGGTTGTGAATAGTTGAGACTTTAGATATAGTTTGGGTATTAGCTTAAGTTACAGAGGAGAACCTAGTAATTTTTTTTTTAAAATCTCTAAGAGTTAACATTCGAGGACGAATGTTCTAAAGGGGGAAGGATGTTACACCCCGTAAGATTAACAACCTTGATACCGTTATATATATATATATTTGATATATGAGTGGAACATTTTTATAAAATAATTTAAGAAAAAAAAAACTATAATTTCATATAGTTATTAAAATTACTACTTTCGAATATTGTTTTTCATCTTCTAATGACATGTATCTATTTTTGAGACATATCTTTACTTCTTTCGTCTTTAGACACCTTATCAACATGTAATTTTCACGTGCTCGATTTTACATAGTCTTTTGTTTAAGAGACCTTTTTGTTGATTTTAAATGTTTATCTGGTCTAGCTAAGTTGGAGTGTCTAATTGATAAATCATGCAAGTGTAAGGGGCTATCTAGGTATTTTGCCTTGTAATTTATAGAGTAAACAAAACTGTATGTTACATCTCGCGTTTTCGTACGTTAAAATTTCATTTTCAGTTAACCGACGTAGACTTGGGGAAGAGATCATCTTGACGTTAACATACTTACGCTATTTATAGCAAGCTATAAATAAGGGTTATGAAGGATAAAGGGGTATAGGAATTAAAGAAAACGAGTTTCGTGAAAGTGACAAATTTGGAATAAAATACGGGTCGAGCGATAATACCCGATAATTATGAACTAGTATCATGCAAGGTACCATAGGACCACGATAGTATAATATATAAGTATATATAAAATATATAAAAAAAATAAGTAGAATTTTAAGTAATTTATGGTAATAAATTATACCACCCTCCCACGTCGCAAGAAGCCACCAAGTCAAGAAGTGACAAAGAAGTCACTTATGCCTAGGTGGCAAACTAGGCATAACTAAGAATGGATAACTATCTAGGATTGTCTGTTACACAATCCAATGTGAATCACAATGAGAAACCAGAAAACGTTTTTCCTCTCAAAAATTACAAGGAACCAAAAAAAAATGTTATTTCATTCCAAAAAGTAACTTAAGTAAACAATTAAGTAAAAGAAGTCTTTCATTTTGGATCAAGTTACGTTATATTTTTCAAGAAGGAGGAATACATCCTTTCTTGGTTTGAAGTTCAAGAACAGAACTTAAAATATTCACTTAGCACTTCAATAAGCAAGAGCTTGAAATTTCATTCAAGAGTTTTAACGAAGCAGAAGAAAAATTTCAGTCAAAATATCAAACAAAGCAGAAGCTAAATCTGATTTTTGGAGTTCTAAGAAATTTTACACGGAGTTTTCCCTACTCCAGGTATGTTGAGGCTATCCCTTCTTTCTTTTGGCATGATCCAAGAAACGATACGTAAATGTAATGGTATTCCATAAGTGCTTCTACTCGTAGTAGTTAAGGTTGTCTATGTTATTCATTCTCGTAAAGTGATATTCAAGCATGTCTAAGTATGTATCTAGTTCCCTATTGAGGTATTTGATAAAGATGTTAATGTTTATAATATTATAGTAATTTATTATAGTAAAGTAATATTCAAGCATGTCTAAGTATTTACCACCGGTTGGGCAGTCATACATTTACCAGCGTGCGACGGCCGGTCGGGCAGTTACCACTGATTAGTTGGGCAGTCATGCATCATACGATATGGATAATAGTCTCAAAGAGAAGCATTATATATATGTAAGTATGATAGGTATGCATATACGGTGGCACGTTAGAGATTCAGGTTGATTCTTATATGTCTTCAATTAATGTTGAATTATTGTCATGTTTCAGTTCTGCCTTATATACTCAGTACATTATTCGTACTGACGTCCTTTTGTTGGGGACGCTGCATTCATGCATGCAGGTATAGATATGCAGTTTGACGAGATGTCATAGTAGACGAGATTGGCATTCAGCGAATGATCGGTAAGACTCCACCTCATTCGGAGTGCAGCCTATCTATGAGTCATCGTGTCAGAATTTTTCTACAAACTTATGGGTAGGCCGGTACCCTGTCCCGTTTGATGTCGAATAATCTTAGAGGCTATGTAGACAGAGGTTCAGTTTGTACAGTATGTCTGAGGCTTTGACGACCCATATGTATTCATGTTTTATGAAAAATGATTTAGTGATACAGTGTTGCCCACTTACAGTTGTACGTTATGAGTTATGGCCATGTTGGCCCATGATAGTTGGAAAAAAAGGAGTTGTAGAGTGGTTCGCTCGGGCCAGTGCTACAACGAGTGCCAGCCACGCCTCCCCAGGTTTGGGGCGTGACACCTACTGGATCAAAAGGTCTACCTAGGCACTAGGTTAACCCCCATGCTTAATAAAAACTCATTGATTTTCTTAAAGCTAATTAGATTATTTCGCTTGGTCCCATCTTGACATGACAGGACCGGAAGTAACCACTCATAAGCTGAGTTTGACCCGAAGTTCCATTCGGTTAAGTGGTGGAGGAGGTCGTAGTACGAGTTCAAGCATGCATTCATCAAGGACGAGGTATCCAAACTCCTTAAAATAGGATCCATTCAGGAGGTTAAGTACCCGGACTGGTTAGCTAACGTAGCAGTAGTTCCTAAAAAAGGGAATAAGCTAAGAATGTGTGTAGATTACAAAGATCTAAACAAGGCATGCCCCAAGGATTCTTTCCCTTTTCCTTACATCAATCGGATTATCGATGCGACAGTCGGGCATGAGATACTCAGTTTTCTCGATGCCAATTCTGAGTACAACCAAATTCGGATGGACCTGAGCAATCTAGAAAAGACTTCTTTTATCACTAAATTCGACACCTACTATTATAACGTAATGCCTTTTGAATTATAGAATGCGAGTGTCACCTATCAACGCCTAGTAACCCAGATGTTTGATGAACAAATAGGTAAATCAATGGAAGTTTATATTGACGACATGGTAGCAAGTCCCTACGAGTAGTGGACCATTTGAAACATTTGCAGGCAAGCATCGACATATTAAAGAAATACAATATGAAGCTGAACCTAGAGAAGTGCGCATTCGGGGTTGGATCGGGAAAGTTCCTCGGGTTCATGGTGTCCAATCGAGGGATCGAGTTCAATCTCGACAAAATCAAAGCCATAAGGGACATCACCGTGGTGTACAAAGTCAAGGCTGTTCAAAGGCTAACCAGGCGTATAGCTACCCTGGGCCAGTTGATATCGAGATCCTCAGACAGATTCTATCGGTTCTTCTCATTGTTATTGAAGAAGAATAACTTTTCCTGGACCATAAAATGCCAGTAAGATTTGGAAGAACTCAAACGGTACCTATCGAGTTCGCCCCTACTCTATACTCCAAGGGAGGACGAAAACTTGGAGGTTTTCGAGGTGGTGGTAACTGGATTCTTAGTTCAGGAGGAAAAAGGTACGCAATTTCCTATTTACTATGTCAGAAAAACTCTAGGTAAGGCGGAAACAAGGTATCCTCACATGGAAACATTGGCCCTCGCTTTGCTAAACGCTTCGAGAAAGCTAAAGCTGTACTTTCAATGCCACCCCATATGTGTCATGACCTCTTACCCTCTGAGAAACATCACACACAAACCCGAGATCTCGGGCGGGTTAGCCAAATAGGTCGTCAAAATCACAGGGTACGATATCGAGTACCGACCCCGAACCACCATAAAATCTCAGATTTTGGCAGACTTTGTGGCCGACTTTAACCCGGCCTTAATACCCAAAGTTGAAACGGAATTACTGTCAATATCAGGGACACTTCGAGAATCTGTACCCTTTTTACGGATGGTGCCTCGAACGCGAAGAGGTCCGGGCTCGGCATCATATTGAAACCGCCTGCGGGAAATGTATTAGGAAATCTATCAGAACTGCGAAATTAACTAACAATGAGACAGAGTATCATACCAAGATTGCAGGTCTAGAATTTTCTAAATGCCATGAGGACGAGGTTGTCACAGCACAAACTCGGGGAGAGCGACGGCGCTCAACCGAGTGAACCCGGCCAAGCAAGCCTGTTAGATTTTCTTCTACCCAAACTCATCCATGAATAAAGAGGAGATGTACTTGTTTACCATGAAAATGGTATTAACAATAAAATTTGTTGATGGGACTCTAAAAATACGTGATATATTTTTATGCTAGTTGTTAAGCAATTGATGCTAGATAGGTGAGACTTAGGAACAAGATAAAGGTTAAGGAGAGAGTGATAATCAAACCAATAGGCTAGTCAATCCTGGCCTCGAGCTTGTCAATTCGGGGCCTCGAGGTCGATTCCAGGGCTCGACTACGAGCTATCGAGGGTGATCGGGGTAGGGCTAACAGCTATAAGATAACTAGCGAAGGCTCTTTATAGCCAATGATAAGCAATAAATGAAGAACAAGTATGAAGATAATAAATGAAAGCAATAATAACAAGAAAGTATGTTAGAGAGTAGAGAGAATGTTCTTTGTATATTTGTGTGAAGCAGCTGAAGCAACAGAGAGTTACATAATGATAGGTATCTCCTTTATATAGGAGGGGAGTCTCAACATAGTACAAAATATATTAAAGATAAAGAAACAGAGATGTGATAGCTAGATATGACACCCTGATTCAGGGTTAGGGTAGTCCACTAGGCTCTGTCAGCCCTGGCTGTATATCTTGGGAGCTCCCCATTACTCCCAATATATCCGTTGATCCGCAAGGCCCTGAGATCAAACACTGACAATCCCTCGAAGGCGAACCTCGACCCCAGTCTCGAGCCTCGGGAAGTATCCTTGTGGGGCATCATGGTGACGGGGAAATTGGACCTCTCGATTTTGCCCTACACAGATAGTCTCCGCGTTTCTTAGAGTGAAAGCGATAAGAAATGACCTTAAATTTTCGCCCCCCTCCGATACTCTTGCAACGACGGCAGCCATACGGTGCCAACAAGATGATACGCAAAGCCCTTGAAGCCCTTCGCATTGATTATAGCAGATAGCCGCCCCCTTGGCCTTCTTCGACGCGCACGTGGGGTTTCTACAAATACTCCCCTTTTCGTTCTTTCCAACTTATTGCATTTTCGAACCTCATAAAAGGCTACTTCTGTACTTATTTTCGTTCTTCTTTAAGAGCGCAACTTCCCTTTTTCATCAGGAATTTTCTAGGGATGGCGAGAACTTCTGCCTCCGTTTCCCAGGAGAATGCGACCTCGTCCTCCTCGCTTCTATCTCAGGGTGAAGTGGCAATGCCTCCCCGTGCTGAGGAATAGGTCCTCGGAATTTTCACGATGGCTTCTGATTTCAAGGTCGAGAAGCCCTCTTCGAAGCCGGGACGCCGCGAGCCCGTGACTCAGTACATTAGCTCAATAACAGATGTCGAAAGAGTGAGAGCTGATTGTCGCTGGGGGAACGTGGTGCTTGTGAAGACCCCCCGCTCGATGGGAGGATGTTACGACATACAAAGCCGGTTTTTTAAGTGTGTATACTTACCTGTTTACCCTAGGGCCGGTGGGACCGTCCTCGCCCATGATGGACCCTGTGATTCTTGGCTTTTGCCAATGGTATCAAGTGACCCTTGGCTAAATTCATCCTGCCGCATTGTTTATATGATCAGGTACTATGTGAACATGGTCGAGGGGATGCCATTTTCTCTCGATCATCTGATCAGGATGTACAGCCCTCTTTTCTTCCGCGGGGGTCTAATTAAGCTCCGCTGCCGAGCCCTGAAGGCACTTTTTGCCTATACCGAAGAGCTGGGAATGGGGGATGGATAAGCCGCTTCGTCCGAATAAGGACTTCTGACCTGATCCCGACGAAAAGGACGCCGTTCCCTGAGAGGTGGAATGTGGAACGTAAGTAGGCATGTTATCTAGCGTTCCCTTGCATTTCTTTGACTATATTAGAATGCACTGAATTTTTCTTGATAATACAGCCGCAACTATCTATCCCGGCGCGGTTACGAACCTCCCAAATTAGGTTGATCGTCTGAATTCAGTTTGCCCATATGCCGAGCGGATGTGGCCCGATTTGTCTCAAGCTCGCTGGGAGGCTAAAGATCACGCTGAGCCTTTACCCCTGTCGTAGTCATATTCTTTTACCTGAGTCGCTATTAGCAGCATTCTTGTTTCCTGCGTTTACCCCTTCCGCTTGTGTAGGCCCGGGGGATGTCCCCTTGATGAAGGCAGCATTGCATGGTGAGGAAAGAACTTTGGCATCCGATGAAGGGAAAAAGAGACAAAGGGATTCGTCGGACGGGCCCTTGGAATCCAAGAAGATGAAGGCAGGAGAAACTGAGGCCGGCCCTAGCTCGAGTTGACGGCGAGGGAGAAAATAACTTCTCGACGGCATTCGAGGGAGCGACAAACCTGGCCGACCCTTGGGCCGTGGAGGTGGTGGCTTCTGAGCCGGAGTCTGAGGGTACTGTGATCCAGCTTTGTAGCAGGGAGACAACTGACGGGGCACCAGGTGTAGCCTCCGAGCTGGCCGATGGTCAGGGTTTCTCTCGGGCAGGGGTGCCTTCGGTAGATGGTTCAGAGGGTCCTAGTTTTGGGACCATGTGTTGATACCCAATTTTTCCCTATATATTTTTAATAGGCAAGATACTTTCAAAATAGCATATGCATGCATATATAAGTATGTCCAAATGTTTTATTATTTTTCCTTAAATTCTAAAGATTTTTAAATCAATTTATTGCCCTATTTTATCCCTAAAAATCCAATAATAATTTCCAAAATTATTATTTTTGATGATTCATTTATTGGATTCTCATATTTATGCTAAAACATAGCTAAGATAGTTTTCCATATTTTTACAAATTTATTTAGTATTTTTAAGCTAAATTGCATACAATTGCAATATTAGCATCTTTTAAGATCTAATTGCGGTTATATTCATAAAAATTAAGCCAAGTATTTTTAAATTGATAATTATAAATTATAAATCTTTTTTATGCTTTTAATTTGTTTTTAGAAATTAATTTGCTATTTTTTATAAATTAAATAAGGGAAAAGTGGCTATTTAAAATCTAGCCCCAATTGCATTTCAATTACAACCTGAATTGGACCTCCAATATAAACCCGATTACCCCAACCCAATTAATATCTGAACCAACCCAAACCCTATTCTCTAAGCCGCCCCACCTACCCGTTCAATCTAGGCCGTTGATCAAAATGGTCAATGGCCACCAGACCTTCTTTCCTAATTAAACCCAAAGACCCCCAAACCCTTTTCATTTTCCAAACTCCGCCGCCCCTGAATCCCTATCTCTCAATCCTCTCTCAAATCCTCTAAAACCCTAGCCGCCACCATCAAACTACAACCCTAATATCTCCCAAATCTATGACTTCCAAGGTCGTCGGAGACCTGTATCCACCTCCCATGGCTTCTACGTGTCCGATTCTGTGGTCCTATGACCATATCATGAAGAGTTTTGTCCAGTCTTTGCTCGGTGGCTATTCTCCGGTCGTCTCTAAGCTTTTCTCCGGCCAGCCATGGCTATTCGAGTGAGACTCTTGACTCTCATGCTTAGATCGATGGTTTTCAAAGCCGTTCTCATCATTTGGGGTTTTTCCGAAAGCCTAACCTCTAAGGTCCTTCCGATTTCTTTTAGATCTGTTTCAGATCTATGGTTGCTCTGAACTTCTAAGCGTTTTCTTAAATTCTCTTTAAAACTCCACTTTCAAAACTCTTTCTCTTTTCCGATTAGGGTTTTTTCTTGTTAAGTTATTCCAAAACTTTTCTCTGATTTTGACATATGTTGCTATGTTTGCTCGTGTTATCCTGCTGCCTGAGTTTGCCTGTTAAAGCCCTAATTTCATTTGAATGTTTATTAGGCGAATGTTTGTTTGCTTGAGTTTTATTCGATTTGTTTGTTTATACATCTTTAAAATTCTTCTATTGCTGAAAACTCTATGGCTCTGAGTCTGAGACTGTTAGTTTAAGTGCATGATTCGATTTGAAGTTCTTTATTTTGAAACCTCTTGCTCCTTTGTGTGATTTTTATGATTCTGGGTTTCTATCATCTCTAAAACTTGATTATGTTCGAAACCCTAATTTTTCAAAGGAGGTTTTCCGCAGCTGTTACTGTGAGATCATCGCATTCTATGTTTCTTCACTACTGATTCAACTAACTATCATGCTTCGAGTGTTGCTATCTATTGAATTTTCTTTTTGTGCTACTATTCTATGCTATTTCCTTTTGCCAATTGGCTTGGCCTCGCATGTATAATGTTTATGCACCCTCTTTATATGATGATTCTCCTTCTCTGACTCGTTTTCAAACTTGTGACTAATTTCAAACTTTTCCTTTGTGAAATTCTAATTTCGCTTGCCCGTTAAAGTTAACTGATTTCTTTTCCTATTTTGCCTTGCTGAATCCTTTCCAAAATTAGAGTATCTCTGTACCTAGACTCGATTGCTAGCTAAATGTTTTACTACTGCTTTTATGGCAACTGTCAGCCTGCTGACAATTTGATTTCTTTCCTTGTTTTAAACCTGTCAATAACCGTTAAACAAGTGCTCCCTTAATTAAAGGGAATCACTTGTATAATTGATTATGAATCATGATTGTTTCCATGTTCTGGCTTATTACCTCTCTCTCACTCGTTTTCAAAAACTATAAATACCCTGTACTTCTTTTCTTTCAACACACGAACACAAGGCATAACACTTGAGCTGAAACACACACTACACTAAAACTCTCTCTCTTCCCTGCTGCTGCTATATTGCTGCCTTACCTAGCCATCTGAAAGGCAAGGCTAGGCTGTGGGGAAACTTGCTCATTTTCTGCATTTGCTTTTTTTTACTGGTATGTTCTGATTAAGTTTTCTGCACCAACAACAACATGCTTATTTACTGTTTCTTGCATTCTTGTCAGCCTACTGATTGTATTTAACCCAGTACCACTATTTAGCATGCTACAATTTTACTTCTCTTGTTCTGGATCAATGTATTATGACCTGTGAATCCTAAGTCCCTACCCCAATGTGTTTAATACTTGTGGTTGGTTTGGGGCATGACAACTGTCGATGCCCCATTTTTCTCGCGAAATCGGGTTTATGACATTCGGGCGGACAACTCATTTCCTTTTAGGAATTGGGTTTGCAATTGAAGAGTCACCACCTAATGATTTAGTGCATTAGGACACTAAGAAGAAATTGATTTAGAAAACTAGAGTTTTGGTAAGGGCTAGAAATTATCTCGAGGGGAAGGTGTTAGGCACCTCTCAAGATCCACTAGTGTGGTTCCCGGCCATGCTATAATTGTGACATTAAGTACGAAGAACAAGTAAGCAAATAAAATCTCCAAATATGAGGGAATATCACATATGGCGGCAAATGAATAAATGTTTTGAAGAAACAAAGAAAAGCTGAGATTTTGAGGAAATAGTTGGAAAATTCTGAAAATAAAATAAAACAAGTAAAGGGAAGGGGGTCCTAGGTTTACAAATAATATGGATCACATCAATGCAATACCCGGTAATCACTCCTCAAAAGAGGGACTACACGTGGTATTAGCGCATTGGTCATCATATCCATATCTAGCCTTTCCCATCCCGCGAAGGTATTAAAGCGCGGAATAGTCTCGATACTTATTGCATGCTATTACCCGTCCCAATCCTATCAGTCCCGGAGGCATTTGGGACTACTAGTCCTAAAGGGGAGGGAGATTTGGGCTTTTCAGAGTTTAAAAGGATGAAATTCAGGATAAAATTCTATGGCAACAAACAAAAACACATAAAGCAGATGTGGGAAACACATAACAGTTAGAAAGGCTCAGACAGGCCTCCTCACTTAAAGACAGATTGTTTAGCATGTCTTGCACGTACTGGTTATGGTCTGAATTTAACTTAAAGTGTTAAGGCAGACTGATTTATCACATATTTTCAGATAAGAAGTCCGAATTAGGCCTGCCTGCTGGTTGTAATAATCAAAGACTGATGCAGTTGATTAATTACCTAATGGCTTGCCTAGGTGTAACCTATAGGCATGATATCTAATAATGCAGGAGTACACTGATTTTGAAGAAGGCTTGCTGATTATAGAAAAACATAAGTTCTGCAGGTATTGCGTATCGTTACCACTGATTTTAGACTTGTAGACGATTCAGATTCAGTTGATTACTCCTATAGGCATGCTTTCTAAGCGTGGTTGGTTTTAAAACGTTTATAGAAATACAGGAGTCCTATAGGCATGGTATCTAGAAGGCAATTTGTTATTTAAACCTATAATCTGTTTGCCTAGTGATAGATGATTATGCAGAATTTAAGAGATCCTATAGACAGGTTCTCTATATGAGATGCAGAAATGCAGAATCCTATAGACATGTTCTCTATTAGAGATGCAGAATCCTATAGACATGTTCTCTATATGAGATGCAGAAATGCAGAATCCTATTGACATTGTTCTCTATATGAGATGCAGAAATGCAGGAACTATTGATGTGATATCTATGTATGAAAGACAGAACTTATAGACATGATTTCTAAAATGCAGAAGTGCTGAAAACCTATAGGCAGGATTTCGAGAATGCAGAAATGAAAGCAGGATATGATTGCAGAAGTAAATACCTAAGAGCATGATGTCCACCCTTATGCATACATGAGTGACCCTTCCCTTTTCACTAAAACCCCCATAAGTTATTACAAAATTATTACAAACCAGAACGAATCAAGAAGAGTAAAATTACATCAGAAATTAGAGTACAACCAAGGAGAGCCTAATTCAGACTCCAGGTCTGAAATATGAAATGAATCAACTCCAAAGATCCAATTTCCAAAGCCTTTCTCATTTTTGGGTGTGTCAGAGTTCCCAAGAGCCTCATGAACTCCGGGCACTGCTTACACCCAAATTCATTAAAGAATTGAATTATAGTGCAGTGTGGAAGGGCCAGCCCTCAAATGTCCAAGTTCAAGGGGAGCTCGAGGTCCCAAGGCAAGGCTCATAGGAGGGGGACAGAACATAGAATCTAAGAGTGAGTGTAAGTGCAGAAATGGATTTAGGGGAAAGCCAAGACAGGCTGGTGGTCATACCCAGCAATTGGAAGTGCTGGCACACCCCAACCAATATGTTAGCCACATTGTTTGGGAGTTAGGATCCTTTAAAGGATCAAGCACAAACATGAACAACAATTTGGATACTACCATGCCTGAACCTTAACTCAAACACATAGAGGGGAATAGGGGTATGGGGATTCACAGCAGAAAACAGATGCAAAGAGGATAGCATACATATTTAACACTATGCATAGACAGCAAAGTAGATAGGATGATAGAAGCTGTGAGATAAACACATTGGGATGAGGCTGAAACTTAAATTACAACATACCAGTTTCAGGGAAACAAGAAAGTAAAAGCAGTAGTCTTGTAAAGCCAAATTGCAAGCAAATAGTCAGAATATCTCTGAAGAGAGTAGAGTGTTGAGTGAAGTGTAAGAGTATTGAAATTGAAAGTAAGTAATGTGTGTTAGAGTATTGAACTCAGGGTGTCTTAAAGTGCTGAAAGGTCGTGCCCTTTATAGTGCAGAAAGCAAGTAAGAAGAAGGTAAGAAAATAGTTTTGAAATCAATTACATAAGGTCTCCCTTTAATTAAGGGATTCTGATTTCAAACGGGCAGAATAAATGAGGAAAGAATTTGATCAAAATCTTTTCCAAAGTAGTACAAGAAGGGCAAATACACAGAAACTATTTAAGGAAAGAGTTTGATAGCAACACGGTTTGTGCAAATAAGGAAAGGCAATCAATCAACAGCAGGCAAAAATCAGAAATTGAGTTTTGGTATGAATGAATCTAACCAGAAAAGGTGAAGAAAGGTTTAATTAATGAAAATCATAAACAATCAATCGAACCGTATTAAAAGGAATTTTGAATCAATCACAAATTGGCAAAACCTTTTTTTTGAAGGAAGAATTCCTCATATATAAAGCATACAGACATGTCAAACAAGAAAGAACTATCATGCTAATTAGAAAGAATCTAGTATAGAAAAGTTCAGAGTCACAAACAAAGAGGCTCATATTCAGTACATAGACTCTGACTTGGTTTGAGAGAATCCAGGGTTCCATAATAGAATCCTAGTCCACACACAAGATCAAACTCGCCAAAAACCTCAAATCCTAGGGTTTTCAACTCGAATCAGACGCAGAGACGAGAAGACAAATAATCGAAACAGGCTCAGAGGTATCTTTCAGAGACTCATGAGAAAACAAACAGGTAAAATAGCAGGTTCGAAACAAACATAGTGAAAAAGCTGATTTGGAAGCACAAAAAACATGTTTTAAGAAAAGTTTAGAACTTAAACAAGTTCAGAAGACAAAGAGGTAGTATAAACATAAGGAAACAGTAGATGAAACATGTTTAGAAGAACTCAAACAAAGTCCAGAAGAAGGCAAATAAAAAACTAAAAGCTTAGTAGAAAATACAGTAAAGGAACACAGGGGTAAACGAACACATAAGATAAACGTGTGAAAGCATGATATAGAAACCAGTAGAAGAAAGAACGGAGCACAACAGAAGAATATGCATAATAAGGCAAACATACGAACACAGGAGAAGGACATGCGAGGTAGAAAAGAGAACATAAAAATATAGCATAGACAGATTCACACAAAGAAAAGAAGAAGAGGAGTCAGAAAACATTTTAAAACCTTTTCAAAAACCCTAAATCGAAGAGAAATAAACTTTGAAAGAAAAGATTGGGGAAAACGTATCAAAACTCCAGTAGAACACAGATATAACATAGATCTAATAAAACAACCAGAGAAAACCTCGAATAGCTTAGGGTTTTAGAGAAACCCTAGAATGAGAAAGGCTTGGAATAAAGTCCGATCTTGAGTCGGAGAGGTCAGAAATAGGCTCCTGAGGCTTGGATACGCCGGAGCGAGGCCGGAGAGGCCATGGAACCTTGAATCGGAGATGATCTGAACGGACACCATTGAGGTCAGACCTCGAAACTTCGAGCACCAAGCGTTTAAGGGTGGAGGGGGGGTGAGCATTGGCCATCCATGGCCTGAGAAGCCATGGATTCCGGTGAAAGTGCGGTTGAAAAGGGCAGAAGGTGACTAGGGTTCCAAGGAACCTTTGAGAGAGTTTTGGGAGAGGAGAGTGTTGAAATGAGGGGATTAGGGTATAGTCAGTGGATTAAAAATGGTAAGGGGTGATCGTGGCCGTTGATCAAAACGATCAACGGCCTGGATTAAAAGAAAAGGCCAGGCGGGTTAATTGGTTGGGTCGAGGGTCGGGTTGCAATTGAGATTGGGCCGGTCCAATTGGGAGTTTAGGATTGGGTCAATTGGAGGGGTCAATTTGGCTATAATTGAAATAAATTGGGGCTATATATTAAATAGCCAGTTTTTCCTTTTTATCTTATAAAAAATAGTAACAATTCTGAAATTAAATTAAAAGCACTGAATCAGTAAATAATATATAAATATTAATTTAAAGATATTGGAACCAAATTATAATTATAAAATGCTATTAATCTTAAAATAGGCTAAAATTGCAATTATATGCAATTTAGCTTTTAAAATACCAAATAATTTTGTAAAAAAAAATATACAAAAATTACCTTAACTATATTTTGGAATAAATATGGAAATAAAATAAATTATCCACCAAAATGATAATTTTGGGAATAATTATTGGTTTTTATACTGCTAAAATGTGCAATAAATTGATTTTAAAAATCTTTTAGAAATCAGGAAAAATACTAAAACACTTGGGCATGTTTATATATATATATATATATATATGTTATTTTGAAAAATATATAGGGAAAAATTGGGTATCAACAGCTGCCCCTCTTTACCCGGGAAGGATGAAAGAGTTGTCGGGTAAAGATATGATGGCCAATTTTAACCGTGCTCTGGTTCCTGAGCTGCCTACATATCACTGGTCTTACAAGAATCAGGCCATATGTAGTTCAGGATCCATCGGCTGAATATGCCGATGGAGATCTTTCAAGAACGGACGCGATATTCAAGTTTGGGATGGATGGTTAAGAGTCTAATAGGGCTGCGGGAATCGAAGCGGGATCGCTTCCGCTGAGATGGCCGTTGCTCGCTGGTTTACCTGCAAATAAACAATGCAAGCGTATACTGTGCATAAATTTAAACATGATGCAATTTCCCGTCGGACCATGAATGCTGTCCTCGGACGGTTAGGATGACGTCCTCAGACCATGATGTCCTGGGCCATGAAACATATAATAAAGGATTCGCAGGCCATGAAATGATGCTCTCGAGCTATGAGAATGATGCCTCCGAGCGATGATGCCTTTGAATAATGATATGCAAGAGATAAAAGGAGTCCTCAGGCCATGGCATGGCGTTCTCGGGCTATGCGAATGGTGCCTCCGAACAATGACGCCCTTGGACAATTTGGCGATCTTTCAGCCCATGAAATGCAATAAGTGGCGATCTTTCAG
>NC_032000.1:6617844-6792336 GCF_001879085.1 Nicotiana attenuata | reverse complement strand
GAATCAGGTCAGACGTAGTTCAAATTACATCATAAAGGAAATCATAAATGGTTACACATAGTATCGCTTCACTGCATCTGAATTGATCGGCTTCGGCCAAACTTCTCCGTCCATTTCTGCAAGTATGAGGGCTCCTCCTGTTAGAACCCGGTGAACCATGTACGGACCCTGCCAGTTGGGAGAGAACTTCCCTTTGGCCTCATCCTGGTGCGGGAAAATCTTCTTTAACACCAGCTGCCTCGGTGTAAACTGTCTTGGTTTGACTCTCTAGTTGAAGGCTCTGGACATTCTGTTTTGATAAAGCTGACCGTGGCAAACTGCATTCATTCTTTTTCCATCTATAAGAGCCAACTGCTCGTAGCGACTCTTTACCCATTCTGCATCGTCGAGTTCTGCTTCCTGTATGATCCTCAAGGAAGGAATTTCTACCTCGGCGGGAATGACCGCCTCTGTACCATAAACCAGCATGTAGGGAGTTGCCCCGGTTGATGTGCGGACTGTGGTGCGGTACCCCAATAAAGCAAATGATAATTTCTCATGCCACTGCTTATGCTTTTCTATCATCTTCCTTATAATTTTCTTGATGTTCTTGTTGGCGGCTTCTATGGCTCCATTCATCTGAGGCCTGTAAGCTGTGGAATTCTTGTGTTTGATCTTGAAGGTTTCACACATAGTCTTCATCAAGTCACCGTTGAGGTTGGAACCATTATCAGTAATGATTGATTCTGGAATCCCGAACCGACAAACGATACGGTCCCGGACAAAGTCTGCCACGACTTTCTTAGTTACTGATTTGTAAGATGCTGCTTCGACCCACTTGGTGAAATAGTCGATCTCTACTAGGATAAACCTGTGCCCGTTGGAAGCGGCAGGCTCGATTGGTCCAATAACATCCATTCCCCAAGCGGCGAACGGCCACAGTGAGCTTGTTGCATTAAGCTCATTTGGAGGTACCTTTATCATGTCTGCATGTATCTGACAGCGATGGCATTTCCGGACATACTGGATGCAGTCTGTTTCCATAGTCATCCAAAAGTAACCAGCCCGGAGTATCTTCTTTGCTAAGACAAAACCGTTCATATGTGGACCGCAGGTCCCAGCATGAATTTCCTCTAGCAGCTTGGATGCTTCCTTTGCGTCGACACACCTTAGTAATCCCAAATCTGGAGTCCTCCTATACAGGATTCCTCCGCTGTGAAAGAAATTATTGGACAATCTTCGAAGCGTGCGCTTCTGAGTAGTATTTGCAAGCTCTGGGTATTCTCCTTTTGCCAAATATTCCTTGATGTCATGAAACCAAGGCTTTCCGTCTGCTTCTTCTTCGACGTGAGCATAGTAAGCTGGCTGATTGTAGATCTTCACGGGAATAGGATCAATGAAATTCTTATCTGGATGTTGTATCATAGAGGCCAGGGTAGCCAATGCATCGGCGAACTCATTCTGGACCCTGGGGACATGTTGGAATTCCGTCTTTGTGAATCTCTTTCTCAACTCCTGTACATGATGCAGGTATGGGAGTATCTTGGAGTTCTTGGTTGCCCATTCTTCTCGGACCTGATGTATAAGAAAATCTGAATCTCCAATCACTAGCAACTCTTGGATGTTCATGTCAATGGCCATCTTGAGCCCTAAGATGCAGGCTTCGTACTCGGCCATATTGTTAGTGCAGGGGAACCTGAGCTTGGCGGATACCAGATAATGCTGTCCGGTTTCTGACACTAGAACTGCTCCTACGCCAACTCCTTTGAAATTTGCTGCACCATCAAAAAACATCCTCCAACCATCATAGGATTCTGCAATGTCTTCTCCTATAAATGATACCTCCTCATCAGGAAAATATGTCTTCAGGGGGTCGTATTTTTCGTCCATAGGATTTTCCGCAAGGTGATCCGCTAGTGCCTATCCCTTGACTGCTTCCTGGGTCACATAGACAATGTCGAATTCACTCAGCAGGTTTTGCCACTTGGCTAGCTTGCCAGTGGGCATGGGCTTCTGGAAGATGTACTTCAAAGGATCCATCCTTGATTTGAGATACGTAGTATAAGCACATAAATAGTGCCTCAACTTCCGAGCTACCCAAGTCAGAGCATAACAGGTGCGTTCCAAAAGAGAATACCGAGCCTCGTATGGGGTGAACTTCTTACTGAGATAATAGATGGCCTGCTCCTTCCTCCCTGTTTCATCATGTTGCCCAGCACACATCCGAATGCTCCATCCAATACTGCAAGGTAATTAGCTAGAGCAGCGGATGAGATAGGAGCAGAGTCGTTCAAAGAGCCCTTCTTTCTATTTTGTGAAAAAAAAAGGCCCTCGGGTCCAGACCCACAAATGAATAGGAAGCGAGGCGAGGGTCCACGTGGGAAAAAGCTCTCGATGGCCATAGACCTGAATGGTTGGAGTATTAGGAGTCTACCTGGCTCGGGCAGGAAAAAAACTGGCGGTGTTGACAAGTACTCCTTGATTCTCTCGAAGGCCTTTTGGCAATCATCAGTCCATTTGGTAGCGGCGTCCTTCTTCAGCATCTTAAAGATTGGCTCCAGATGACAGTAGATTGTGCTATGAACCGGCTGATGTAGTTAAGTCTCCCCAAGAAACTCATTACTTCTTTCTTGTTCTTTAGCGGTGGCAATTCTTGAATAGCTTCGTCCTTTGATGGATCCAATTCGATCCCTCAGCGACTCACGATGAACCCAAGCAATTTTCCAGCTGGAACCCCTAATGCACATTTTGCGGGGTTCAATTTCAGGTTGTACCTTCTCAATCTATTGAAGAATTTCCTCAAATCTTCCATGTGATCAGCAGCTTTCTTGGACTTAATGATGACGTCGTCTACATACACTTCGATGTCCTTGTGTATCATGTCGTGGAAAATGGTGGTCATGGCCCTCATGTAGGTGGCCCCTGCATTATTTAACCCAAACAACATCATCTTGTAGTAGTACATTTTCCACGGTGTAATGAAAGCTGTTTTCTCAGTATCCTCTTCATCCATCCATATCTGATGGTACCCAGCAAAACAATCAACAAATGACTTCAGCTCATGCTTGGCACAGTTGTCAATGAAGATGTGTGTATTCGGCAAGGAGAAGTCCTCTTTCGGACTGGCCCGGTTGAGATCCCGGTAGTTGACACAGACTCTGACCTTCCCATCCTTCTTCGGTACTGGCACAATGTTGGCTAACCATGTCGGATGCTCTACTACCCTGAGAACCTTAGCTTTGACCTGCTTAGTGACCTCTTCCTTCATTTTCAAACTCATATCTGGCTTGAACTTTCTGAGCATCTGCTTTACTGGCGCACAGGTTGGATCAGTCGGCAATTTGTGAGCCACAATAGATGTACTTAGACCAGTAATGTCGTCGTACGACCAGGAGAATATGTCTTCATACTCTCTTATAAACTCTGTATACTCTTCCTTCTCTGATGGTGACAAATGAACGCTGATTCGTGTTTCTTTGATGTTTTCTGCATCTCCCAGGTTAACAATCTCAGTCTCGTCCAGGTTGGACTTAAGCCTATTCTCAAAATTCTCAACTTCTATAACAACTTTTTCTGGTATATCATCTTCCTCTATATCTATTTCCGTTTGTTGCGTTGTCTCATTGCATGTCACAGTCATCGGTTCATCAAGATAAGTAATAGTAATGCTGTATAAGTAAAGTAATGAGAGAAAATAATAAGAGTAAGATTTATAAGAAAACCGAACTGCTTTTGATAAATTCCATAAATGTTGTGAACATCGGGGCTCTTTCTTGCAAAAACAAAAATGCGAAAGGAAAGTAAACTAGTAAAAATAAAATAGTGCATGGTGCTTGTTCAACCTTGCTACCCCGGGCACGCCGGGCTCTGGTGGTTCTGACGGTCCAGTTGTTGAGGCATGCTCCTCCGCTTACAGCCTGTATGGAAGGGCCTTCCTCCCCCTCCTCCTAAAAAATAACACAGCAATCCATGTCATCATCTTCTAGGAACAAGTTCCTCATTGCTTCTAGTGCTTCCTCTTCTTCTGTACCGTAGATAACCTCGGCCGGCTGGAAAGTCTGTTCCAAATGCGGTATTGGTTGCTCCAACGGATAGTAAGGACCGCGCCAGGGTGGCGACCATTCATTGAATTCCTTCTAGGTATACTCATATCCCAATCCGAAGGTGGTGCCGTATTTCTTGAGCTTGATGGGTTTAGCGATTCCTTGGAGATTCTTGCCAAGTCCCTTGCCAGGTTCATACCCGCAGTTCAATATGCTTTTAATTTTGTTATCCCACCACTTATCTTTATCGACGGCGTTGACTCGTTCGATGTGGTGATAAGTTTCTCCGCCTATCCTTCTTCTTCCTCCGATTGCTGGGATGGTCTGGCGACTGTATACGGGATTGCTACCGTCGCCATGAATGATCACCTCCTGGTGATTCCACTCAAACTTCACTGCCTGATGTAGTGTTGATGGCACGGCCCCGGCGGCATGAATCCATGGTCGTCCCAATAACAGATTGTAAGATGTCGGCACGTCTATCACTTGAAAGTCAACATCAAACTAAGTGGGCCCTATCTGCAAACATAAGCTAATCTCCCCAATAGTGGACCCTTGAGAACCGTCGAAAGCCTTAACGTTGATGGCACCGTCCTTGATTTCATGCAGCCCTTTTCCCAATGTTCTAAGTGTTACCAATAGACAAATGTTGAGGTTGAACCCTCCATCAATCAGGATTCTGGGGATAAAATAATCTTTGCACTGCACGGTGATGTGCAATGCCTTGTGGTGACTCAACCCTTCTGGTGGTAGCTCATCTTCATAAAAAGTGATTTTGTGACTTTCCAATACCTGACCCACCATGTTTGTCATTTCTCCTCCAGTGATATTGCTTGGTACATATGCCTCACTCAGCACTCTTAACAAGGCATTCTTGTGTGCATCGGAACTCTGTAGCAAATCCAGGATAGAAATCTGCGACGGTGTTTTGTTCAACTGATCAATGACTGAGTATTCCTTTGCTTGTATCTTTCTCCAGAGATCATCGGGTCCGGTTTCAGTGATGGCTTGTCGCCCAGAGGTCTGCTTACTTGACTCAGTCAAGTGTTCCGGAGTATAAACCCTGCCGGTTCTTGTCATACCCTGTGCCGCAACCGTTTCCCCGAACTTGGCTTTCCCCTTCCTTCTTGCCTCGGCTGTGTAGTCCCATGGTATGGCTTTTGTGTGGAATGGCGTTACGGCTGTAACCATACAACTCTTGATACCTTCCTCGATCCTTTCTCCTAGCTTGATGATGTCAGAAAATTTATGGTTTTCGATCAACATCAGTCTTTCATAGTATTGCCGATCCTGAGCCCGTACGAAAAACTTGTTCATCTGTTCTTCCCCTAAAGCAGGTCGAACCTTAGCAGCCTTTGATCTCCAACGAGTGGCGTACTCGCGGAATGTTTCTATGGGTTTCTTTTTTAGATTCTGAATGTAAAACACATCCGGTGCGTTTTCCATATTGACCACTTCTTTGGGTCTTGGCTAATGTACCAGGACAGAGCATCTCCTTTCAGGCTCCTCATGAAAAGCTTCATGCGGATCTTCTCATCTTTTCCTACTCCGACCAGCTTGTCGCAGTATGTCCTCAAGTGAACCCTGGGATCCCCTGTACCATCAAACATTTCGAACTTTGGAGGTTTGTAGCCCTCGGGCAGTTCGACATCGAGCTGTATGCATAAGTCTTCATAGTTTAGCCCCTCAATTCCCTTACTACATTCAACGCCTTGAATTCTGGTGGTCAACTTCTTAAGCTCTTCGGCCAGATTTTTGATGAGCAAATCCTTATTATCGGGCTCGGGTGTGCTTGAGATGGGCTGGGTGGAGTGTGGCACGGTCTCCACGTAGATGGGGTGTTTTGTTGGGTGTGGCAGTTGTCATTTGTGGAGTTCAGCGGTTCCGGGATGAGCAGTGGAGTGTTGTTGGGAGTGTGGCAAGTATTGCAGTGGTGGTGAGGAGTGGGCTGCTTCGGGATGTTTTGTGGAGGTATGGGATTCTGAGTATTTTGGAAGGTAACTTCTGGAGTGGTAAGGGAAAATGACAGACTTGCCAAATTCCAGACATGATCAAGCTCTTCTTGGAATTTCAGTAGTTTTTGTTCTATCAAAGAGGCATTTTCCTTGGGGACCATAGCACCACGAGTGACCTCTACCCGTTCAGCTGAGTTGTTTGAATCTTCCATTTTTCTTTTGCTTTTGTGCCTGATGGGACTGGGAGGAGGAGTAGGTGCCCTGGATCTGGTAAAGTATGCTGATGTTGCCAGAGTTCACGAACTAACCTTTGGGGAGGGGAATAAACAAAAAGTAAAACAAAAAGGTGATAAGTTAGTAAGGATCATAAGGAAAAATGTTGCAATATTTAAACACATAGTGCAGGAAATATAAAGCGTGTCCTAATTTTTGGGACCTCGTTGTGCCTTAGGTAGGCCTAGCGACAAGTAAATTTGGAGAACTTGGAATGCTAAATGCCTCATTTTATTGATAAAAAGGTAGACGAATCCCAAATTGACATTAAATATGCAAGAAATAAAAATCACTAATGGCCATTGGCCTTATTACATTTGTAAAGCGAAAAATAAACTCCTATCTACTTGGTCCCAGAAGGACTTTCCCCAGGTTGAATGCTCTCGTTGATCAGATCCTCCAGCTCGCGTAGGTTCACCAGTAAAAATGCCTTTGCCAGGTGTTCTCCTTTGTTTCCCTCAGAGTTCTGGCAATCGGTGACTCTCTTCCTCACTTTTCCTTCCAATTCCAACGGACTGGATTCCAGATATTCCAACTTTTCGCTAGCTTTGGCGGCTCTCTCTTTCCACTCATTGATTTGGACATTTGATGGAAGACTCCTCCACCAGCTAGCAAGAGTGGGGGTATGCTAATCATACCGAAACAGGGGACCTCGGGCCTCATTTCTGCAAGACAAAAGTGTTAGAACCTTACCCCCACCGGACTCGACTACTAAATATCAATAATTGGAATAAAAGCATCTAGTTCTCTAAATAAATGCACAAAACGTGGTAGTGTCCGTTTGGGTTTAGGGAAAACCTAGTGGACTTTGAACAAGGCTATCTTAAAGAGTCATTATGCGGACAACATAACTGACTCGGCTAGGTTTGACCATGATGCATGCACAATTAAACAGAGTAAGGTTTCTATGGGGTATTAGACTAATAAATACTTAAAGGCATTTAAACAAGTAAAGACATGTAAAGAAACATAAAGTCACAAATAGCATGAAATGGTAAAAGCCTTAAAGAAATCCCCAGCGGAGTCGCCATGCTGTCGATGCCCCCTTTTTCTCGCAAAATCGGGTTTATGACATTTGGGAAGAAAACTCGTTCCCTTTTGGGAGTTGGGTTTGCAATTGAAGAGTCGCCACCTAATGATTAGGTGCAATAGGACACCAAAGAAATTTGATTTAGAAAAACCAGAGATTGGGTAAGGGTTTGAAATTATCTCGAGGGGAAGGTGTTAGGCACCCCTCAAGATCCACTAGAGTGGTTCCCGGCCATGCTACAATTGTGACTTTAAATACAAACAACAAGTAAACAAGCAAGCATTGTAAATACTAGATAGATTTCACATAATGGTTGCAAACAACTGAAGTACAAGAGGTTTAAAGAATGCTGAAATTTGGAAGAAGGCAGTTTTATAATTCTAAAAAAAGGACACACAAGTAAAGGGGAAGGGGTTTGCAAATAATTAATGCAAGTAATCAGAAAAAGAAGTGAAAGAGGCGGATGTTTTGGCAAGAAAAGAGTACTGAAAATTAAAAAAGGTTTTTACGTAATTGGTGCGAGTAGTTGAAGTAAAAGAAAAGTTAAAGAAACTGAAAATTAGTCAGCTTTTAAAATTCTGGAAAAAGTAAACAAGTAAAGGGAAAGGGGGTCCTAGGTTTACAAATAACATGGATCACCCCACTCAACACCCGTTAACCGTTTATACACGTGGTGTTATCGCGTGGTCATCATATCCATGTCTACCCTTACCCACCTCGTTAAGGTATCAAATCGCGGAATAGTCGTTACTTATTGCATGCTATTACCCGTCCCAATCCTATCAGCCCCGGAGGTATTAGGGACTACTAGTCCTAAAGGGGAGGGAGAATTGGCTTTTAGTGGTTTAAAAGGATAAAAGTCTAAGGCGACAGTCAAAACATATACGACAAGTATGGGGAAGCACATAAACAGGTAAGGCTCAAACAAAACCTCCTTAAAACAAAGAGAAACATATAGTTTTAACATGTCTTTTAGATACTGATTGGGTCTTAATTAAACTTAAAACGTTAAGGCGTGGCTGATTTATCACATATTTACAGATAAGAAGTCCGAATTAGGCCTGCCTGCTGGTTGTAATTATTAAAGACTGGTGTAGTTAATTAATTACCTAATGGCTTGCCTAGGTGAAACCTATAGGCATGATATCTAATAATGCAGGAGTACACTGATTTTTAAAGAAGGCTTGCTGATTATAGAAAAACATAAGTTCTGCGGGTATTGAGTGTCGATATTACTGATTTTTAAGCTTGTTGACGATTCAGATTCAGTTGATTACCCCTATAGACATGCTTTCTAAGCGTGACTGGTTTTAAAACGTTTATAGAAATGCAAGAGTCCTATAAGCATGGTATCTAGAATGATATTTGTTATTTAAACCTATGAACTGTTTGCCTAATGATAGATGTAAATGCAGAATTTAAGAGATCCTATAGACAGGTTATCTATATGATGCAAGAGTGCAGAAGCCTACAGACATGTTCTCTATATGAGATGCAGAAATGCAGAATCCTATTGATATGTTCTCTATATGAGATGCACAAATACAGAATCCTATTAACATGATATCTATGTATGAAAGACAGAACTTATAGACATGATTTCTAAAATGCAGAAGTGCAGAAAACCTATAGGCAGAATTTCGAGAATGCAGAAATGAAAGCAGGATACGACTGCAGAAGTAAATACCTAGGAGCATGATATCTACCCTTATGCATACATGAGTGACCCTTCCCTTTTCACTAAAACCCCCATAAATTTTACAAAATTATTACAAACCAGAACGAATCAAGAAGAGTAAAATTACATCAGAAATTAGAGTACAACCAAGGAGAGCCTGATTCAGACTCCAGATCTGAAATATGAAATAAACCAACTCCAAAGATCCAATTCCCAAAGCCTTTCTCATTTTCTGGGTGTGTCAGAGTTCCCAAGAGCCTCATGAACTCCAGGCAGTTCTTACACCCAAATTCATTACAGAATTGAATTATATGCAGTGTGGACGGGCCAGCCTCACATGTCCAAGTTCAGAGAGAACTCAAGGTCTCCCAAAGCAAGGCTCATAGGAGGGGGGCAGAACATAGAAACTAAGAGTGAGTGTAAGTGCAGAAAGGGGTTTAGGGGAAAGTCAAGACAGGCTGGTGGTCATACCCAGCAATTTGAAGTGCTGGCACACCCCAACCAGCCTGTTAGCCACATTGTTTGGGAGTTAGGATCCTTTAAAGGATTAAGCACAGACATGAACAACAATTTGGATGCTGCCATGCCTGAACCTTAACTCAAACACATAGAAGGGAATAGGGGTATGGGGATTCACGGCAGAAAACAGATGCAAAGAGAACAGCACACATATTTAACACTAAGCATAGACAGCAAAGTAGACATGATGATAGAAGCTGTGAAATAAACACATTGGGATGAGGCTGAAACTTAAATTAGAACATACCAGTTTCAGGGAAACAAGAAAGAAAAAGCAGTAGTCTTGTAAGGCCAAATTGCAAGCAAATAGTCAGAATATCTCAGAAGAGAGTAGAGTGTTGGGTGAAGCGTAAGAGTATTGAAATTGAAAGTAAGTAATGTGTGTTAGAGTATTGAACTCAAGGTTGTCTTAAAGAGTATTCCATTGGAAGTTGTCAAAGTGCAGAAGGGTCGTCCCCTTTTATAGTGCAGCAAGCAAGTAAGAAAAAGGTAAGAGAATCGTTTTGCAATCAATTACAAAAAGGATTCCCTTTAATTAAGGGATTCTGATTTCAAACGGGCAAAATTATATAAGGAAAGAGTTTGCTCAAAAAAATTTCCAAAGTAGTACAATAAGGGCAAATACATAGGGGTCTATTTAAGGAAAGAATTTGATAGTAACACGGTTTGTGAGAATAAGGAAAGGGAATCAATCAAACAGCCAGTAAAATCAAAATTTCAAGCTTTGTTCGAATGAACCAAGTCAGGAAAAGAGAGGAAAGGGTTTTACTTAAGGAAAATCAGTAACAATCAATCAAACCTTACTAAAAGGAATTCTGAATCAATCATAAGTTGGCAAAACCTTTTTGAAGGAAGAATTTCTCATATATAAAGCACACAGGTATGTCAAACAAGAAAGAGTTGTCATGTAAATTAGAAAACCTATCATAGAAAAGTTCAGAGTTATAAACAAAGAGGTTCCAGTCCAATTTATAGACTCCAAATGAGTCTGGGAGTTCAGGGTTCCAAAGTAGAACCCAAGTCCAAACACCAAATCAAACTTGCCAAAAACCCTCAGATCCTAGGGTTTCAACTCGAATCTGATACAGCGATGAGAAGACAAGCCATTGAAGCAGGCTCAGAGGTCTCTTTCAGAGACTCGTGAGAAACAAATAGATATGATAGCAGGTTTGAAAGCATAAAGAACATGTTTGAGAAAAGCTCGAAACTCAAGCAAGTTCAGAAGAGAGAAGAAGTGATATAAACTTAAGAAACAGTAAAGGAAGCATGTTTAGAACTCAAATAGAAGTTCAGTAAAGGCAAACAAACTTAAGAACTCAGTAGGAAACACATACAGTAGAAGAATAATGAAAAGTATAGCAAAGAACAGATAGAAAAACATAACAAAGATTGACATGCGAGCCTAGTCTAAAGGCACTGTAGAATACAAAGTACAGGAGAGTCATGCATAGTAGAAAGAAAAGCAGAAGAACAACACATGCGTGGTAAAACATAGTATAGGCAAACACACATAAAGAAAAGAAAGAATCAGAAAGACGTTTTGAAATCCTTTCAGAAACCCTAAATCGAAGAGAAACAATTTTGAAAGAAGAGATTGGGGAAAACACCTTAAAAATCCAATAAAACACGGATATAGCATAGATCTAAGAAAACAGACAGAGAAAAACCTCGAATAGCTTAGGGTTTCGGAAAAACCCTAGAAATGAGAAAGGCTTGGAAGAAAGCCCTATCTCGAGTCGGAGAGGTCGGAAATAGGCTCGAAATGCTTGAATGCGCCGGAGCAACGGCCGGAGAGGCCATAGAACTATAGCTTTGAGAAGATCTGAAAGAGAACCATCGAGGTCAGACCTCAACACTTCGAACACTCAGGGTTTAATGGTGGAGGGGGTGAGTACAGGCCATCCAAGGCCTGAGAAGCCATGGATTCCGGCGAAAGTACGGTGGAAAAAGGGTTGAAGACGACTAGGGTTATGGAGAACCTTCGAGAGTGTTTTGAGAGAGGAGAGTATTCGAAGGCGGCGGACCAAATGAAATGGGGGGATTAGGTTAGGGTAGGGAAATTAAAAATGGCAAGGGACGATCCTGGCCGTTGATCAAAATGATCAACGGCCTAGATTGAAAGAAAGGTCGGGCGGGTTAAATAAACGGGTTAAGGAGCTAGGTAAAATTGAAATTGGGCCGGTCCAATTGGGAGTTAGGATTGGGTCAATTGATGGCTAAAATTGAAATGTAAATAGGCTGTAATTGCAACGAAATGAGGCTAAATGTTAAAATAGCCAGTTTTCCCTTTTATTTTATAAAAAAATAGTAAAATGATTTTAAAAGCAAACTAAAAGTACTGAGTTAGTTAATAATACATAAAAATTAATTTAAAAATACTGGAACCAATTTTTATAATTAAAAAGCTATTAAACTTAAAATAGGCTAGAATTGCAATTATATGCAATTTAGCTTTAAAATACCAAATAAATTTGTAAAAAATACATAAAAAATTACCTTTACTATATTTTTGTATAAACATAGGAATTAAATAAATTATTCACAAAAATTGAGGATTTTGGGAATAATTACTGATTTTGTACTGCTAAAATGAACAATAAATTAATTTTAAAAATCTTTAAAAAGTTGGGGGAAAATACTAAAATCCTTAGGCATGCTTATATATGCATATATATGTTATTTTGAAAGTATTTCGTATATGTGAAAATATGCATGGAAAAATTGGGTATCAAAAATTCTCAGAGTAACAGTCACTCAGTCCTCCTGTCACTCCAACCTCATAGTCACTCATTCCTTATAAACTCTCAATTCTCCTAGTCGCTAGACACTCACACTCAGTAGGTACCTATGCTCACTGGGGTGTAAAGACTTCGTGTCACGACCCACCCCCGGTCGTGATAGCACCCAACACACTGCTAGGCAAGCCCGACCATTTAGACAACCTTGACCAATTAATCACAGAGGATAAATAAATATTCACAATTGAAATACCAAATTAAATGTGGAATTTCTGAAATAATTTCTAACATTCGAAACCCCAAAATAAAAATACTAATCAGCCCACAGAATCTGGTGTCACGAACATGAGCCTCTAATACAAAATATTCACCTATCACAAGTCTGTCTAGGAAAAATGCGAACAAAAGGATAAAGATAGATGGGAGAGATCAACGCTGCGAACGCCATGCAGCTACCTCGATACTCCCGAATACTGCTGCTCAGCTAAACAAATCCTCACTCACCCTGTGGTGTACCTGGATCTGCACACAAGGTGAAGGGAGTATTGTGAGTACTTCCAACCCAGAAAGTAATAAATAAATAAAGTCTGAGGATAAGAAATCCCAAATAAACACAAGGTAAAGCTATAAATACAGTAAAACAGCAAAGATAATTATACTAATGTCACACAGATAAGAATAAATGACAATTAAATATACAATGCAACACATAAACCGGTACTCTCCAGTACCCCGCTGCGGCCTGCAGCCCGCTCCATTTATTTAACGTCGACGACGCTCACTAGGGGTGTGCAGACTCCGGGAGGGGCCCCTTACGGCCCAAGCGCAATAATAAGCCATATCGTGGCATCAAACAGGCCTTCGGCCTCATATCAATATCAATATCATACCACTGCGGCGTGCAGTCCGATCCCATACTCAGTCCAAAATCACATAAGCCTTTCGGCACAATAATATAAAAATATTCAGCTCAAACTTCATTTAAATATATTACTTTAGTTTCTACTTTTAGAAAAATGGTTGAGTTTACAAAAACAGTGTTAAAGACCAGGACTGAGTTCAATATCTAGAAATATGGTAAGAAACTAGTAAAAATAATCCCTGAAGGATTCAAGTAGTTGGCACGAAGCCCAATTATGACAATTAATCCATTTTTATAAGGATATCACAAAACTACAATCAGTGAGGTAGTAATTTTATTAAGCGGGACGGACCAAGTCACGATCCCCGACGAGGCTCTACCCCACGCCCGTTATCCGGCGTGCAAGTCACCTCAACATAGCACTACAATGTGCAAATTCGGGGTTTCAAACCCTCAACACAGCATTTACATTTATTACTAACCTCAAGCTGGCCAAAGTCCTAGCTTGTTATGCCCCTTGCCTTTCGAATTAACCTCCTCGTGCATCGAATCTGACCAAAACCACAACGAATACGTCACAATATGCTAATGGGACAATACCCAATCGAAAACAATCGAAAAATAGAGAAATTTCCGAAATTAGCAAAACCCGAGCCCCGATCCCACTTCTCGAAAAATCAGAAAATTAACATCACCGGATTCCTCATCTCGCCACGAGTCTATACATACCAAAATCTCTCAAATCGGACCACAAATGGTCCCTCAAATCTCAAATTTAGAATTTCAAACTCAAGCCCTAATTTCTTACAATTTGGCTATATTCTCATTAATTTCAAGGATGGTTCTACAATAAAATCATGTTTTTAACTCATAAAACTTACCTTCAATCGATCCCAGTTGAAACTCTCTTCAATCCCCGTCCAAAAGCTCTCAACAATGCCCAAAAATGGTGGAAAAATGGGTTGGGTTCGCGGATGAAAAGTTTTAAAACATTCTGCCCAGGTCTGACCCCTCCTTCTTCGCGAACGCGAGGGCTATCCCGCGTTCGCGATGCTCAAATTTTCCATCTGCCAAAATTGACCTTCGCGAACGCGGCCCACACCACGCGAACGCGAAGCTTTATTTCTCATACATACGCGAATGCGACACACATGATGCGGACGCGAAGACCGAAAACCCTAAACCTCAATTCCTTATACGCGTTCGCGGCTACTGCCTCGCGAACACGATGCACACTCAGCTACACCTCCGCGAACGCGAACCCACACATCGCGAACGCAAAAAGTAATTCACCTGCCTTCAAATTCCCTTCTTCGCGAACGCGACACAACTACGCGATCGCGAAGGTATAAAACCTGCAACACCTGATCTGAAATTTCTGCAATATTTTCCAAGTTCCAAACTTCCCGTTAGCCATCCGAAAACACCCCGAGGCCCCCGGGACCTCAACCAAAAACACAAACATGATCCAACACCTTACTCAAACTTGCTCGAATCATCAAAACACCACCAATAACACCTAAACCATCAAATTACATCAAATTCAAGCCTAAGTTCATCCAAATCTTCCGAAATTTGCATTCGATCAAAAACCCAACCAAAACACCTCCGAATGACCTGAAATTTGGCACACACATCCCAAATCACCTAAAGAAGCTACTGCAACTCTCGGAATTCCATTCCGACCCCCGGATCAAAATCTCACCTATCGACCGGAATTCGCCAAAATCCTAACTTTGCCAATTCAAGCCTAATTCTACTCCGGACCTCCAAAATCACTTTTGATCACACTCCTAAGTCACAAATCATCCCCGGAAGCTAACCAAATCATCGGAATTCATATCCGAGCCCTCTAACACAGAAGTCAACGTCCGGTTGACTTTTCCAAAACAAACCTTCCTTAAAGAGGCTAAGTGACTCATTTCCTTCTAGAACCAATCCAAATCAACTGTAACACATCTAATACTGATATTGAAGCATAAAGAAATAGAAAATGGGGGAAACGGGGCGGTAACTCACGTGAAGACGGGTCGGGTCGTCACATCCTCCCCAACTTAAACAAGCGCTCGTCCTCGAGCGGGTCAAGAAACATACTTGAAGCCTCAAATAGGTGAGGATATCTGCTCCGCATCTCCCGCTCGGTTTCCCAGGTAGCCTCCTCCACGGGCCGACCTCTCCACTGCACCTTCACCGAAGCAACATCCTTTGACCTCAACTTCCGAACTGACGATCCAAAATGGTTGTTGTCTCTACGTTATAAGTCAAATCACCCTCCAACTGAACTGTACTGAAATCCAAGACATGGGACGGGTCTCCAATATACTTCTGGAGCATAGAAACATGAAAAACTGGATGCACGCTCGACAAGCTAGGTGGCAAGGCAAGCTCATAAGCCACCTCCCCAATCCTCCTAAGTACCTCAAAAGGCCCAATGAACCGCGGGCTCAGCTTCCCTTTCTTCCCAAATCTCATAACACCCTTTGTGGGTGAAACCTTCAGTAAGACTTTCTCACCAATCATATACGATACATCTCGGACCTTCCTGTCTGCATAACTCTTCTGTCTCGAGTGTGCTGTACGGAGTCTCTCCTGAATCACCTTCACCTTCTCCAATGCATCCTGAACCAAATCTGTCCCCAACAATCTAGCCTCCCCGGGCTCGAACCAACCAACTGGAGATCTACACCGCCTCCCATACAAAGCCTCATATGGTGCCATCTGAATGCTGGACTGATAGCTATTGTTGTAGGCAAACTCTGCAAGCGGTAGAAACCGATCCCATGATCCTCCAAAATCAATAACACAGGCACGTAACATATCCTCCAATATCCGAATGGTGCGCTCGGACTGCCCGTCCATCTGAGGGTGAAAAGTTGTGCTCAACTGTACCTGAGTACCCAACTCTCGCTGAACAGCCTGCCAAAACTGAGAGGTGAACTGAGTGCCCCGATCTGATATGATGGAAACTGGGACACCATGCAATCGAACTATCTCCCGAATATAAATCTCTGCCAGCCGCTCTGAAGAATAAGTAGTACAAACCGGAATGAAGTGCGCGGACTTGGTCAGCTTGTCCACAATCACCCGAATAGTATCAAATTTCTTCAGAGTCCGTGGGAGTCCGGTAACAAAATCCATCGTGATCCTCTCCCACTTCCACTCAGGAATAACCATCTGCTGATGTAAGCCACTCGGTCTCTGATGCTCATAATTCACTTGCTGACAATTAAGACACCGGGCTACATACTCCACAATATCTCTCTTCATCCTCCGCCACCAATAGTGCAGTCTGAGATCCTGATACATCTTCGCGGCACCCGGATGAATGGAATACTGCGAGCTATGGGCCTGCTCCAATATCAACTCCCGAAGCCCATCCACGTTGGGCACGCAAATCCGGCCCTGCATCCTCAACACACCATCATCTCCAATGGTCACATCCCTGGCATCATCATGCTGAACCCTGTCCTTAAGGACAAGCAAATGCGGATCATCATACTGACACTCCCTGATGCGGTCATACAAGGAAGACCGAGAAACCACACAAGCCAACACTCGACTGGGTATCTAATCTCACAAATCGGTTGGCCAAGGCCTGAACATCAACTGCAAATGGCCTCTCCTCAACTGGAATGTATGCCAAGCTCCCCATACTCACCGACTTCCGGCTCAAAGCATCGGCCACTACATTGGCCTTCCCCGGGTGATACAGAATAGTAATGTCATAATCCTTAAGTAAGTCCAACCATCTACGCTGCCTCAAATTAAGATCCTTTTGCTTAAACAAGTGCTGAAGACAGCGATGATCAGTGAATACCTCACAGGATACGCCATACAAGTAATGCCTCCAAATCTTCAATGCATGGACTATAGCAGCTAGCTCCAAATCATGGACGGGGTAGTTCTGCTCATGGGGCTTCAACTGACGAGAAGCATACGCATTAGCTCTACCCTCCTACATCAAAACACAACCAATCCCAACTCTCGAAGCATCGCAATATACCGTATAAGATCCTGAAGCTGATGGCAAGACTAACACTAGAGTTGTGGTCAAAGCCGTCTGGAGCTTCTGAAAGCTCTCCTCACACTCGTCCGACCATAAAAATGAGACACCCTTCTGAGTCAACTTGGTCAAGGGCGATGCAATAGAGGAAAAACCCTGCACAAACCGGCGATAGTAACCTGCCAACCCAAGGAAGCTGCGAATCTCTGTGGCTGAGATCGGTCTAGGCCAACTCTGCACCGCCTCTATCTTCTTTGGGTCAACCTGAATACCCTCACTGGACACCACATGTCCCAAGAAAGCCACTGAACCGAGCCAAAACTCACACTTGGAGAACTTTGCATAAAGCCTCTCCTCCCTTAATCTCTGTAACACAATTCGCAAATGCTGCGCGTGCTCCTCCTGACTACGCGAGTATACCAGTATGTCATCAATGAACACTATGACAAATGAATCCAGGTAGGGCCGGAACACACTGTTCATCAGGTGCATGAAAGCTGTTGGGGCGTTGGTCAGCCCGAAAGACATGACAAGAAATTCATAGTGACCATATCTAGTCCTGAAAGCAGTCTTATGAATATCTGAGTCCCTGATCTTCAACTGGTGATAACCCGAACGGAGATCAATCTTAGAGAACACCCTCGCTCCCTGAAGCTGGTCAAACAAATCATCAATGTGAGGTAGGGGGTACTTGTTCTTAATTGTTACCTTGTTCAATTGCCTATAATCGATGCACATTCTCATTGTGCCATCCTTCTTCTTCACGAACAGAACTGGTGCACCCCAAGGTGACACACTAGGCCGAATAAACCCCTTATCCAGGAGCTCCTGAAGCTGCTCCTTCAATTCTTTCAACTCCGCTGGTGCCATACAATATGGTGGAATAGAAATGGGCTGAGTGCCCGGCACCAGGTCAATACCAAAATCAATGTCCCTGTCCGGCGGCATACCCGGCAGGTCTGCAGGAAACACATCGGGAAACTCCCTCACAACGGGAACCGACTCAATGCTAGGAGTCTCAGCTCCCACATCTCTCACAAACGCCAAATAGGAAAGACAACCCTTCCCAACCATACGTTGGGCCTTCAAGAAAGAAATAACTCTGCTAGGAATATAGTTAGTCATACCACGCCACTCAATCCGCGGTACACCCGGCATAGCCAAAGTCACTGTCTTAGCATAACAGTCTAGAATAGCATGACACGGAGATAACCAGTCCATGCCCAGGATAACATCGAAGTCTACCATGCTCAATAGCAATAAATCAACTCGAGTCTCCAGACCCCCAATAGTCACCAAACATGACCGGAATACGTGGTCTACAACAATAGTGTCGCCCACCGGGATAGATACATGAACAGGTAAGGCAAGACACCCTCGGGATGTACCCAAATGATGAGCAAAATATGAAGACACATATGAATAGGTAGAACCGGGATCAAATAATACTGAGGCATCTCTGTGACAGACTGAAATAATACCTGTAATGACAGCGTCTGAAGCAATGGCATCTGTCCTGCCCGGCATCGCGTAGAAACGAGCCTGGCCACCGCCTGATCGATCTCCACCTCTGGGGCGACCCCTGGCTGCCTGATCTCCACCCTTAGCTGACTGGGCGGGTGATGAAGTAACTGGAGCAGAAGTCGAGGGCTGACCCCTCTACTGATGTTGTCTGCCACGAAGCGAGGGCACTGCCTCCTAAAATGACCCAACTCTCTGCACTCATAGCAGCTACCCGGTACTGAAGATGGGGTCTGACGGGAACCCCTCGCTCCGGAGTGACTAGCAGATGCACTCGGCGCGGAAGAACCCTGAACTGATGGGGCATGAGATGAACTCTGAGCTGGGAGGGCGCTGAGTGAAGTCTGACCCTGCTGGGGCCCATGATGACCACAGCCTGAAGATCCCCCACGATACTCTGGACGAGCTGACTGAGCAGGCCTGAAAGACCGACCTCTACCCTGCTGGAACAGACCTCTCGAAGAGCACCACTGTAACTACCCGATCCACGAGGCCTCTTAGCCTCCCTCTCCTCTCGCTCTCTACGGCGAACTGACTCAATCTCACGAGCAATGTCTACCACCTCCTCAAACGTAGCACCCAGTACTCTCTCTCTAGTCATCAGAATACGGAGATGGTAGTTAAGACCATCCACAAATCTCCTGATCCTCTCACGATCTGATGGAACCATCCAAGTAGCATGACGAGCCAGCTGGGAAAACCTCATCTCGTACTAAGTCACTGTCATATCTCCCTGTGTCAGCCACTCAAACTGCCTACGCAACTCTTCCCTGCGGGACTGAGGTATATACTTCTCCAAAAAAAGAGCTGAGAATAGCTGGAACCACAAAACCCTGAGCTGGTGCAACCTGCTGAGCTGGGGGTGCCTCTGGTGTCTGTAGCCCCGGCACTCCCTACACTCCCTACGCAGGTGTGCGAGCATCGGGGGTCTGATTGCCTCCCCCGGTCTGTGAAGTAACTGCTGCTGCTGTGGTGGTTGAAACTGCCTGAGCCAAGCCAGTACAGACCGTCAAGATCTGTGCCAAGGTCTCCTGAAGACCCGGAATCACAATAGGCACAGCTGGTGCCTGAGCAGGTGCTGCAGGAGTCTCCACCGCTGGAGCCTGATCCTGAGCTGGGGCAATTATCGGATTAGCAGGTACTGCCCCGGCTACTCTACCCCTGCCACGACCACGACTGCGTCCACGGCCTCTTCTCGGTAGGTGGCACTGTTGGTCGTCCGTCGCGTTCAGTAGCTCGTTCTCACCATCTGTGAGAGAATAGAATAACAAAGATTTAGTTCACAGTTCAACAAAGCCGCACGACAAGAGTTTCAAGAATATGAAGTATTTCCTAAAGGTTCTGCAGCCTCTCGAAGATAAGTACAGACGTCTCCGTACCGATCCACGAGACTCTACTAAACCGGCTCATGACTCGCGAGACCAAGTAACCTAGGCTCTGATACCAACTTGTCACGACCCAACCCTGGTCGTGATGGCGCCCAACACACTGCTAGGCAAGCCCGACCATTTAGACAACCTTGACCGATTAATCACAGAGGATAAATAAATATTCACAACTGAAATACCAAATTAAATGCGGAATTTTTGAAATAATTTCTAACATTCGAAACCCCAAAATAAAAATACTAATCAGCCCACAGAATCTGGTGTCACGAACATGAGCCTCTAATACAGAATATTCACCTATCACAAGTCTGTCTAGGAAAAATGCGAACAAAAGGATAAAGATAGATGGGAGAGATCAAGGCTGCGAACGCCATGCAGCTACCTCGATACTCCCGGATACTGCTGCTCAGCTAAACAAATCCTCACTCACCTTGTGGTGTACCTGGATCTGCACACAAGGTGCAGGGAGTATTGTGAGTACTTCCAACCCAGAAAGTAATAAATAAATAAAGTCTGAGGATAAGAAATCCTAAATAAACGCAAAGCAAAGCTATAAATACAACAACGTGAACCAATAGCATAATACAGTAAACATTGAAAACAAATATAATAAAGTCACACCAGAATAAGAATAAATGACAATTAAATATACAATGCAACACATAAACCGGTACTCTCAAGTACCCCGCTGCGACGTGTAGCCCGCTCCATTTATTTAACGTCGACGGCGCTCACTGGGGGTGTGCAGACTCCGGGAGGGGCCCCTTACGGCCCAAGCGCAAAAATAAGCCATATCGTGGCATCAAATAGGCCCTCGGCCTTATATCAATATCAATATCAATATCATACTACTGCGGCGTGCAATCCGATCCCATACTCAGTCCAAAATCACATAAGCCTTTCGGCACAATAATATAAAAATATTCAGCCCAAACTTCATTTAAAAATATTACTTTAGTTTCTACTTTTAGAAAAATGGCTGAGTTTACAAAAACAGTGTTAAATACTAGGACTGAGTTCAATATCTTGAAATATGGTAAGAAACCAGTAAAAATAATCCCTGAAGGATTCAAGTAGTTGGCACGAAGCCAATTATGACAATTAATCCATTTTTATAAGGATATCACAAAACTACAATCAATTAGTTAGTAATTTTATTAAGCGGGACGGACAAAGTCACGATCCCCGACGGTGCTCTACCCCACGCCCGTTATCCGGCGTGCAAGTCACCTCAACATAGCACTACAATGTGCAAATTCGGGATTTCAAACCCTCAACACAGCATTTACATTTATTACTAACCTCAAGCTGGCCAAAGTCCTAGCTTGCTATGCCCTTGCCTTTCGAATTAACCTCCTCGTGCATCGAATCTGACCAAAACCACAACGAATACGTCACAATATGCTAATGGGACAATACCCAATCGAAAACAATCAAAAAATAGTGAAATTTCCGAAATTAGCAAAACCCGAGCCCCGGGCCCACTTCTCGATAAATCAGAAAATTAACATCACCCGATTCCTCATCTCACCACGAGTCTATACATACCAAAATCTCTCAAATCGGACCAAAAATGGTCCCTCAAATTTAGGATTTCAAACTCAAGCCCTAATTTCTTACAATTTGGCTATATTCTCATGAATTTGAAGGATGGTTCTACAATAAAATCATGTTTTTAACTCATAAAACTTACCTTCAATCGATCCCAGTTGAAACTCTCTTCAATCCCCATCCAAAAGCTCTCAACAATGCCCAAAAATGGTGGAAAAATGGGTTGGGTTCGCGGATGAAATGTTTTAAAACATTCTGCCTAGGTCTGACCCCTCCTTCTTCGCAAACGCGAGGGCTATCCCGCGTTCGCGATGCTCAAATTTTCCATCTGCCAAAATTGCCCTTCGCGAACGCGGCCCACACCACGCGAACGTGAAGCTTTATTCCTCATACATACGCAAACGCGACACACATGATGCGGACGCGAAGACCAAAAACCCTGAACCTCAATTCCTTATACGCATTCGCGGCTACTGCCTCGCGAACGCGATGCACACTCCGCGAACGCGAACGCGAACCCACACATCGCGAACGCGAAAAGTAATTCACCTGCCTTCCAATTCCCTTCTTCGCGAACGCGACACACCTACGCGATCACGAAGGTATAAAACCTGCAACACCTGATCTGAAATGTCTGCAATATTTTCCAAGTTCCAAACTTCCCGTTAGCCATCCGAAAACACCACGAGGCCCCCGGGACCTCAACCAAAAACACAAACATGATCCAACACCTTACTCAAACTTGCTCGAATCATCAAAACACCACAAATAACACCTAAACCATCAAATTACATCAAATTCAAGCCTAAGTTCATCCAAATCTTCTGAAATTTGCATTCAATCAAAAACCCAACCAAAACACCTCTGAATGACCTGAAATTTTGCACACACATTCCAAATCACCTAACGAAGCTACTGCAACTCTCGGAATTCCATTCCGATCCCCGGATCAATATCTCACCTATCGACCGGAATTCGCCAAAATCCTAACTTTGCCAATTCAAGCCTAATTCTACTCCGGACCTCCAAAATCACTTTTGATCACACTCCTAGGTCACAAATCATCCCCCGAAGCTAACAAAATCATCGGAATTCATATCCGAGCCCTCTAACACAGAAGTCAACGTCCAGTTGACTTTTCCAAAACAAACCTTCCTTAAAGAGGCTAAGTGACTCATTTCCTTCTAGAACCAATCTAAATCAACTCTAACACATCTAATACTGATATTGAAGCATAAAGAAATAGAAAATGGGGGAAACGGAGCGGTAACTCACTTGAAGACGGGTCGGGTCGTCACACTTCGGAGGGCTCCTTCAGCCCAAGCGGTATAATCAGCCAATCATGACATTATTAATAAAATATGTTGCGCCGCGTAGCCTGGTCCCATAATTATCCTCACAATCGGACCTCGGCCCCTACTCAGTCATCAATCTTTCCCGTCTCTCGGGCTCTAAATAATCATGATAATCAGCCCAAACAACGATGATATAATGTATCAGTAATGAACAATAGAGACTGAAATATAATATGCAAGTAAACTGTGACTGAGTGCAAAACAGCAATTTACCAGATAACTCAACATGTAACACGAAATCTGTGGGTCCCTATAGTACCAACACATAGCCTAAATATGATTTCTAACATGATTTTAGTTCAATTTCTACAAGACATGTAGAATATACAGATAACAACAGATTATTCAACTATACAGTTTCATGGAATTGGTCATGACACAGTTCGTACGGAGCACGCACAGACGGCCGGCACGGACGTCACCTAGCATGTGCGTCACCTCAACACCAATCACATAACACGTAATACGAGGTTTCATACCCTCAGAACCAAATTTAAAATTGTTACTTACCTCAAAACGTGCAAATCCTTACTCCAACATGCCCTTGCCTCGCGAATCGGTCTCCAAACGCCTCGAATCTAGCCACAAACAGTTCAATACAATCAACACGAGCTAAAGGAATCAATCATAAGAAAGTAATAAGTTATTTACCAAAAGTCAAAAAGCCGACCCCGGGGCCCACATTTCGAAATCCGATAAAAGTCATAAAATCCGAAAACACATTCGACCACGGTCCAACTTACGAAATTTACCAAAATCCGACACCAAATTATCACTCAAATCCCCAAATTAACTCTCCGAATCCCTAGCCTCAAACTCCTAAATTCCACCTTAAAAACAAACAAACTAGGTAGGTAATTCAATGGGAAAACAAGATTATTGAATAAAATTGAGCACAAGTTACTTATCTCAAGAAACCCCTCGAAAATCCTCTAAAATCGCCTTAGACCGGGTTTGCAAAGTCCAAAATGAGAGAAATCACGAAACCCTCGAATTTAACATTTTACCCAGAGCTTTCGCATCTGCGGAATCGCTTTTGCGATAGAATATCTGCTTCTACAAAAACCACTTAAGTCCACAGGGTCCGCACCTGCGCTCCAGGTTCCGCCCCTGCGGCCCTCATTCCGCTTCTGTGAAGGAAGCCTATGCCCCTTTTCTCCGCATATGCGAAGCACTGCTCGCATATGTTGGCTCGTAGATGCAGATTACCCCTCGCACCTGCATCCTACCCCAGCCCAGCCTAGCCCAACTCCGCACTTGCGACATCGCACCTGCGGCCAAGACCTTCACAGGTGCGATCACACTCGAAGGCTCCCAGTTCAGCAATGCACTAAGTCTCATTTTCGATCCGTTAACCATCCGGAATCAACCCGACGCCCCCAGGACATTAACCAAATATACCAACAAGTTCTAAAACACAATACGAACTTAGTCGAGCCTTCAACACGAATCGCACCCCAATTTAATCCTAATAAAAATTAAGGAAATTCCAACTTCTACAAACGATGCCGAAACCTATCAAATCACGTTCGATTGACCTCAAATTTTACACACAAGTTACACAACGAACCTACTCCAACTCCCGAAACCCCAATCTGAGCCCGGCATTCACAAAGTACACTCTTGGTCAAACTTTCAAATTTGCAACTTCCGCCATTTTAAGCCTAATTAAACTATGGACCCCCAAATCACGATTCGGACACACTCCTAAGTCCAAAATTACCCAACGGAGCTAACGGAATCATCAAGACTCTATTCTGGAGTCGTTTACACACAAGTCAACATTCGGTCAACCATCTCAACTTAAGCTTTCAACCTTGAGACTAAGTGTCTTAGTTCATTCCGAAGCCTCCCGGGACCCGAACCAACTACACCCGACAAGTCACATAATAACTGTAAAGTATAAAATGAGTAGTAAATAAGGGGAACGGGGCTATAACTTTCAAAACGACCTGCCGGGTCGTTATATTTGCCTAGGTATATTCGTTTTAATAAAAACTATTATAGCATGTTAGCTGCTAAATTTTAACAGGTCGTTACCATAATGCAATTACCTAATAAGTGACATGATTATCTAAATGTCTAATACATTGTGAATGCATTGAACATATACAATTAAACTATATAGAGTTGCAAAACTAAGGTCAGGTTCACCATCAGCCTCCATGTGCATCAAATACTAGTAGTAACAATTACCTGTACCGTCAACCAACACCAACAATCACTTCCCTTCAGTAACCACAACACAACCATTAAATAAAAAGTATTTAAAATATCATACAAATCAAGTTTTTCTCTAATATATATATATACATAAGATATAATTATAATTATTTTAAAAAATATATACATTCTATGTTTTGTATAATCTTCCATCTATATTATACCCATTCATATGTTGAAAAAACTAACAATGTTAATTATTTAGCATTTATATTTAGAAACGGCATTTTAATAATCAAATGTGTATTCAAATTTAAATTAAAATTAAATGGGGGTGTTTTATAATTTTATTCCGCTTACATCGCAAAAGCAAACTAGATGATATCAACCTTGTAAGGCCTTAGTCATGATCATGACAATTAAACTACTTGGGTAAAAATGGGGCTTATTTATCTCATAACAAAGCTATTTGTAATGATCCAGCCAGTTATTTTGAGCATTTGCATTCAGATCGGCAGTTTGAGGTCATGAGTAGCTGTGTATGGTATATTATGTGTCACGACCCGGATTTCTCACCCTCGGGAGTCGTGATGGCGCCTACTAATGTGAGCTAGGCAAGCCAATTATGTGAACAACTTACCTTTTTACCCATCTTATATTCATTAATAATTGCGAAGTAATATCATTTAAACAGCGGAATTTAACATAAGCGGAAGAAAAAAATAATAAGCTAGATGAACATGAATCCAATACAACTGTTTGAGTCTCGACTACCTAGAACTGGTGTCACAGTTTCACAGACGGTCTAAGAATGCTACAAATAAAGGGACTGAAAGAAATAAATACAACACTGTCTCTAGAAATGTATGAAAGAAACAGGAATAGTAGATAGAAGGAGACACCAAGGCCTGCGGACGCCTGCAGGACTCCCTCGGGTCGCCTGATGAGCAAGAATCAGCAATCCCACTACGGTCCGAAGTTTACAACACTGTGGTCTGCAAAAAAAAGTACAGAGTGTAGCATCAGCACAATCGACCCCATGTGCTGGTAAGTGCCTAACCTAACCTCGGCGAAGTAGTGACGAGGCTAGGACCAGACTACCAAATAAACCTGTGCAATTTAACTATATACAGCAGAAAAGAAGTACAGAAAGAAACATTCATATACAGTCAAGTATGGGAGGGGGAAAAACATGTTGTGAGGAATCATCGAATAGTAATAGAAGAGCAACAAGTAAATATGAGGATCACCATAGTTCAATTGAAAATAGGAAGGGGAAATCATGTTGCGGGGTACAACAAGTATCAACAGGAAACCAGCAATTTAGTGTAGAGAAACCGCAACACAGTTATCAATAAAAATTAGGAAATCAAAGACAAGTGCACGGCATCACCCTTCGTGCTTTTACTCTCTCTCACCAAAACAATACACGGCATTACCCTTCGTGCTTTAACACTCTCTCACCAAAACAATACACGGCATCACCCTTCGTGCTTTAACACTCTCTTCCTCACCCAAACAACAATCACAAGGAAAATAGGGTAAGGGAATCTATAACCTCAAAATAAAACCAAATAACAACATAAAATCAGTAAATAAACGTAAAGGACAACATAACTCAATTATCAGCAAGAATCGGGAAAATCAAGGACAAATGCACGGCAACAACCTTCGTGTTTTTACTCTCGTCCTCACCATAAGGATCAATACAATAGGCACGGAATGGCACATCGTGGGGCACGGCATCACCCTTCGTTCTTTACACTCTTTCCTCACCATGAAATCAATATAATAGGCACGGAATGGTATATCGTGCAGCACGGCATCACCCTTCCTGCTTTACACTCTTTCCTCTCAAAACAAACAATGCGCGGCATCACCCTTCGTGCTTTTACTCTCTTCCTCACCCAAATAACAATCACAAACAATAGGGAAAGGAAATAAAGGAAATTTGCAATAAGAATCCCGGCAAGGGAGCAACAAGTCAACAATTAAATCCCGAAAAGGGAACAACATCAATAACATCCACATCCCGGCAAGGGAGATAACAAATAAATCAACAATAGCCCGGCAAGGGTGACAACATAAGGATCTCTTATCTTTCTCACTTTTACTTCACAATTCACTTCATAACTCGAGCCAATGCTCTAGAGGTTCAATTATCACTTATACTTTCACAATTCATCTCACTTCTCGTGGCAGGCGTGCCACCCGCTCCCATTTCATTATATCTTGTGGTAGGCGTACCAGCCGCTCCCAGTTACAACCAACAATAATCACAAGGAATCCCGGCAAGGGAACAAGAACGACATAATAACTTTCCGGCAAGGGAACAATGATAATAATAACATGTGAGGCATAATAAACCACAACGGAGTCATAACAGATTATAACACAAGACTCACGGGCATGCTTGACACCAACGTATAGATACTCGTCACCATGCCTATACGTCGTACTCCATAATTAACACGTAGCAAATAGACACAACTCCTAATCCCTCAAGCTACGGTTAGACCAAACACTTACCTCGATGCCACGAACACAATTCACGATTCAATTATAGATTTACCCCTTGATTCCACCACCAATTCGCTCGTATGTAGTCACAAGTTACTTAATTACATTAATAAAGGCTAAATGAATCAACCCAAATGCATGAAAAATGAGTTTTCCAAAGTTTTACCCAAAAAGTCAAAAATTGCCCCTGGGCCCACATGGTCAAAACCCGAGGTTCGAATCAAAACCCGATTACCCATTCCCCCATGAACCCAAATATATAATTTGTTTTAAAATCGGACCTCAAATCGAGGTCCAAATCCCCAATTTTTGAAAAACCTAGGTTCTACCCAAAACACCCAATTTTCCCATGAAAATCTTTGATTTTAAGTTGAAATCATGTTAAAAGATGTTAATGATTGAGGAAAACTAGTTAAAAATGACTTACAATTGATTTGGACGGAAAGTTGCTCTTGAAAAATCGCCCTAGTGTGTTTATGTTTTGAAAAGATGTGAAAAATGGATTTAAAATCGACTAAGTATAAAAGTTGCAGGTCTCAGTTATGGGAATTGGTAACAGGGGTTCGCAATTGCGAACCAACCTCTGCTGGCTTGGGAATTGCGAAAAAAGTTTGGGAAATGCGAAGCCTGGGAATTGCGAAGGGAGTTTGGGAAATGCAAACCTGGAAATTGCGAAAAAGTTTGGGAAATGCGAAGCCTGGGAATTGCGAAGGGAGTTTGGGAAATGCGAACCTGGGAATTGCGAAGGGAGTTTAGGAAATGCGAACCTGGGAATTGCGAAAAAGTTTGGGAAATGCGAAGCCTGCAGGCCTGCAATTCCTTAAGTCCAAAATTTCACCCCGTGGTCTATCCAAAACTAACCCGAGCCCTCGGGGCTCCAAACCAAATATACACACAACCTCAAAAGCATCCTACGGACTTATTCGTGTACTCAAATCACCAAAATAACATCATGAACATCGAATTAAACCTCAAGATCAATGGAATTTCTCAAAACTTCTTTAAACATCAAATGTGCATTTAAGGTCCGAATCACGTCGAACAGACTCCGTTTCTTACCAAACTTCAAGAATTATCTTAAATCATATATAAGACCTGTACCGGGTGCCGAAACAAAAATACGGGCCCGATACCAACATGTTCTAATCAAAATTCATTTCCAAATCCTTTAAACAATTTCCTTTAAAAATTCATTTCTCGGGCTTGGGACCTCGGAAATCGATTCCGGACATACGCCCAAGTCCCAATATTTTCCTACAGACCCTCCGGAACCGTCAAATCACGGGTCCGGGTCCATTTACCCAAAATATTGACCGAAGTCAAATTAATTCATTTTATAGTCAAAATTTATCATTTTTCACATATAGGCTTTCCGGTTACACACCCGGACTGCGCACGCAAATCGAGGTGATGCTAAAAGAGGTTTTTAAAGCCTCAAAACGCAGAATTCGATTTAAAAACAAGTGATGACCTTTTGGTTCATCACATTATGACTTGCATGTATGGTTTATTTTTGTTTTAGAGTTGTTCGGAATTGATTTGGAAGAACAGATCTTAAATAGAAATATTTAAGTTATAAGAGTTGACCAAGTTTGGCTTATGTGTATTTGACCTCAGATCAGAGTTTTTATGATTCTGGTAGGTCCGGATTGTGATTTTTGACTTGGGCGTATGCCCGAATTTGAATTTGGATGTTTCAATAAGGTTTCGGTACTATTTGGCGAAAATTCAATTTGAACGTTTGGAATGTTTATAAGTCTGATCAGCAGCTAACTTTCATGATATTAGGTTCTAGTCTGATCAGCAGCTAACTTTCATGATATTAGGTTCAAATTGTTATTTCGGGAGTTGAAATAGGTTTTTTATGTAATTTGAAACTTGTGTGCAAAATTTGAGGTCATTCCGGGTTGATTTGATACGATTCGGCACGAGTTTTGGAATTTGAAAGTTCAAAAGTTCATTAAGTTTGATTTGAGGTGCGATTCATGGTTTTGATTTTGTTATGTATGATTTAGGCCTCAGGAAGGTCTATATTATATTTTGGGACTTGTGACGGGATCCCGAGGGACTCTGGTATGTTTTAAATTGATTTCAGACCATTTCGGAGTTTCATGCATTGCTGATTTATGGTGTTTCTGTTGTTCTTCGCGATCGTGAAGATGTGGCCACGATCACATAGTTATTCTTGGATCTGGCTGATTTTCTTCATCGCGTTCACCACAGGTCAATCGCATTTGCGTAGAGTTTGGGGTTGGTCTTCTTCGCGTTCGCGTAATGTTGGACTGGATTGGGCAAGTCGATGGTTTCCTCTTCACGTTCGTGATGTTGCTTCCACGTTCGCGTAAGTCTGGCAGCCATGTTCATCGCGTTCGCGAGGCTTGTTCCACGAACATGTAGTTTTAAATTGTGGCATTGTCATTTGTGCATCGCGAACGCGAGGGTTCTTTCGCGTTCACAAAAGGTATCCATGTTCTGTGATTATAAAATATTCTATTTCGAAGGGTTTGGTCATTTAATCACATTTTGAGTTATGGAGCTCAGATTCGGGCGATTTTGGAGGGGATTTTCACCACAAGGATTGGGGTAAGTATCTTTTACTCGATTTTGGTTATATTCCATGGTTCCATCTTCGATTTTGGCATTCAATTTGATGAATCTAAAAGAAAAATTGGGGTTTTTTGTCAAAACTTTGTAAATTGAAGATCTGAGATTAAACATTTATTCACAGTCAGATTTGACATTAGTATGATTGGACTCATTTTCGAAATGGGTAGTCTAAATTTGTGAGTTTTATCAGATTTTGGGGTGCGGGCCCGGGTTGACTTTTGGGTTGACTTTGAGTATTTGATTAAATATTCGACCTTTATCGTTTGGGTTTGCTTCCTATGGCATTATTTGATGATTTTGGGTTGCTTTTGGCTAGTTTCGAGCCATTCGGAGGTTGATTTGTGCGTGATGGCGCTTCTAGTGTATCGATTTGGCTTGTTTGATGTAAGTGTCTTGCCTAGCTTTGTTGAGAAAATTTTTCCTAGTAAATGATATTGTTTTCTATGGGGGTTGATGCGTATATGAGGTGATGAGCATATTTGCATGTGCCAGGGTCTTCCATGCTCGGGAGTGGAAATTTTATGCTTTCTTTCTGCTTTGATGAACTTGGTGATTCTTGACTTATGCTTTATTTAATTCTATGACTAATAAACTCAATTAACTGTGATAGAAATCATGTTAGAAGATATGGCATCTCAAAAAGGATTTAATGTATTATTTTCGGATTGCTTACATACTTAATTGACTATAGTATCATGAACACTCATTTATACCTGTTATGGTCTTGCTACATGAGTTTCTTTATCCATACTATATATGAGGATTGGGGCCTTAGGGCTATATTTGTAATGACCCAAAAGGTCATCTCTTATTTTAGAAGTCAAATATGTGTTTCGAGGCCTTAAAAACCTCCTTTTGTCTTACCTCGATTTGCGTGTGCAGTCTGGGCGCCTTTCCGGAAAGCTTTTATGTGAAATTTAAGAAAAATATTGAATTTGGCCTTTAAAATTGATTAAAGTTGACTTCGGTCAATATTTTTTGTAAACGGACCCGGACCCGTGATTTGACGGTCCCGTAGGGTCCGTAGTAAAATATAGGACTTTGGCGTATGGTCGGAATCGAATTCCGAGGTCCCTAGCCCGAGAAAAAGAATTTTTAAAGAAAATTATTTGCTGGAAAATATAAGGATTTTTGGAAATGAAATGGTGTGTGATCTTGATGGTATCGGTCCCGTATTGTGGTTTCGGAGCCCGTTACAGGTTTAAAATAATAATTAAGTCGAATCTGTGAAATTTGGTAAGAATCGGAGTTGATTTGGAATAAATCGGACTCTTAGTGGAGAAAAAAAAAATTTCAATGTTCTTAAGAATTTCATGAATTTGAGGCTAAATTCGTAGTTGTTGATGTTATTTTGATGATTTGATCGCACGAGCAAGTCTGTATGATGTTTTTAGACTTGCGTGCATGTTTGGTTTGGAGTTAGGAAATTCAGCTGGTGCATCTGGTATTTTTGCACAGGCCTCTGATCTCGCAATTGCGAGATCAGGCTTCGCAATTGCGAAGTAAACAGGCCTGGGAAATGCGATAATAATGTCGCAAATGCGAACTAGGCCTGGGCAGGCCATCCTCGCAAATGCGAACTTCTGGCCGGAATTGCGAAGGCCCTTCTGTCGCAAATGCGACATTTTCATCGCAAATGCGAAGGCAGAAGTAATTCGAAGGGTTCGCAATTGCGAACCCCTGATCGCAATTGTGATAACTGCGACCTGTTAAGTGAGATTTCAGACGGGATTTTCATCATTTTTCAATTCTCTCAAACCCTAAACATCCCTAGGCGATTTTTCAAAGACCCAAACTTCTCCAAATCATAGGTAAGTGATTTCTAACTCATCTTCTTCAATCTAATTCATCATTTTACATGATTTCACTTCAAAATCTAGGGTTTTTCATGGGAAATTGGGTGTTCTTGGGTAGAAATTAGGATTTTCAAATTTTGGGGATTAGGACCTCAATTTGAGGTCGGATTTCAAAACTAATTGTATATTTGAGTTCGTGGGTGAATGGGTAATCGGGTTTTGGTTCGAACTTCGACTTTTGACCAAGCGGGCTCGGGGTCGGGTTTTGACTTTTTGGGGAAAACATTGGGAAATTCATATTCATGCATTAGAATTGGTTTAATTAGCATTTATTGATGTTATTAAATTAATTATGGCTAGATACGAGTGAATAGATGGTGGAATCGAGAGGTAAAGCGGTGGTTGAGTGTTGAATTGTCCGTTGGCTTGAGCTAAGTGTTTGGTCTAACCTTGACTTGAGGGACTAGGGATCCCCGACTTGCTTGCTATGTGAAATATCATGTGTGTGGCGTATAGGTGTGGTGACGAGTACCTATGAGCCACCAAATTACTTGTTTAGCCCGTTTCCTTTCCCCGTTTTCCCTTATATCTTGCTTTCCTGCCTTAATTGCTACTTGATCATAAATGTTTCCATATCTAATTGCTTCATGTTAACTGTTGTTCTCTTTATTGAATTATTTAATTGTTTCATGTTAATTGTTGATGTTCCCGTTGAGATATTATTGGTTTCGTAGCTTTATTTTATTACCCCGTTGGCTTATATGGATTCATTGGTGCCTTATGGTGCACATTGGTTGGCCTCGCTGATTTGTTTTCATGAGTGAAGTTTCATAATCATAGCGATATTCCATTGTGTAGTTTGAAGTATAAGAATTGTGGAAATTGATTTAACTCGTGAAGCACCTTGTATTTATTCTTTGTGATTGGTGTTGATATATACATATGTTGGGATAGGGTTGCACGCCGCAACAGGAGGAATAAGGGAGAATTGTGATTGTCTGGTGGGATCGGGTTGCACGCCGCAACAAGGAGTAATAAGGGTGGACAGGTGAGATCGGGTTGCGTGCCGCAACAAGAGGAATAAGGGTGATATGTGTTGAGGAGTAATAAGGGAGGACAGGTAGGATCGGGTTGCGCGCCGCAACAAGGAGGAATAAAGGAGAATATTGATACTGTTATTGTTGGAATATTGATACTGTTATTGTTTATACGGTGGGATTGGGATGCACGCCGCATCAGTTATGGTCTTTGGCATTTATTTCTGTTGAATTCTGTTACTGAATATTGGAAACTCCCTAAGGATTGGTTATAGGTGGATACTAGTAGAACAGCTGAGTCATGTGTTTCTTTAATGCAAGTTCCGGTTATTTTTTTCATTCTATACTTCTAAATTGTTATTATAAACTGTTTCAGGTTATATTTATATATTGTTATGCCCCGCCATAGCCTCGTCACTACTTTATCGAGGTTAGGCTCGGCACTTACCAGTACATGAGGTCGGTTGTATTGATACTACACTCTGCACTTTTTGTGCAGATCCCAGTGCTGGACCATACGGACCGTAGTTCGAGGTTGCTGCCCAGTCCAGTGGAGACCCGAGGTAGTCCTGCAGGCGTCTGCAGGCCTTGGCGTCCCCTTCTATCATATTTCCTTTCTGTTTTATCTATTTCCGAGACAGATGTGTATTTCTTTGTTCATACTATTATTTGTAGTGTTCGTAGATGGTCCGTGAGACCAGTTCTGGATGGATGTTACTTTGGTTTTCGTTATTGTGTAAAGTTAAGCTTTTAAATTATTTCCTTCCGCATTTGTTTCACTAGTTTATTTTGTTAAGTCTTAAATATTTGAAAGATAAAGGAAAAAGGTAGGATATTCTAAAACGTTGGCTTGCCTAGCGAGTACAATGTTAGGCGCCATCACGGTCCCGGCGGTGAGAAATTCGGGTCGTGACAATATTTTGCATGAGGTTTATTTTCATATGATTGATATGATCTTGGCACGATGAGTATTTTCATGTGATTTGAAATGAGATTGGTTTGTTGGTTATTACCGTGTGAAAAGAAAGAAAGTTGGATTTCTGCTATGATTTCTCATTCGTCAAGTACTTACATGCCCTTTTACTTTGCTTTAATGTTAGATGTTTTATACGATACTTCCGTTTGAGTTCCTTACGTAGTTACTTCTGTGATTTCCCTTTTCGCTTGTTACAGTTCTAACTATGTCTTTACCTTCTCTGTTATTGATACACCTAAGTTCTTACTTGATTTACTTCTGTTACATACCTTCTTCAAATTCATGCCTTTATTTGTTATTAGCCTATACCTCCTACATGCCTCTAATTGTCACATGAGTTACTTGTTAGATGCCTTAACCTGCTATATATCTTCACTCACTGCATGCTTTAACCTGCTATATGTCTTCACTTACTAAATGTTCTACTTACAATATGCCTTCACCGATTGATTGCCTCTATTTGCCACGTGCTCTACTTGCTACATGAAATATGCCTTCAATTGATCCATGTTCTTACTTGATAAACATCTTTGCTAGCTTCATATACTACTCTCCTTTTCTTAACCTGATTGGGTGACTTATAGATTGGTTGTGTAATATACCTTGTGGGAGCCTTGTCATTATATACGGTAGACTAGTTTTTATATTAGATTGTCCATTCTACTTTATTGAGTTGTAATATGTAGTTGGATACTGCATGTTCGTTTCTTGGTGTCACCTTGTGAAATTTTCTGCAATTGCTTGTTGTTGTGGTTTCATATGATATTGTTGATATTGTGAATCGGGCTGCACGCTGCAACTGTACTAAAATAAATTGATATTGTGGGATCGGATTGCATGCCGCAATGGAACATGAAATGATATGATATAAAGAGATAAGGACTGGATATGATATGAATAGATGATGATAGGGTATGATAATGGAAATCGAGTCATGGTATCATATAAATTGTTGGGATCGAGTTGCACGCCACAACGGATTTGATGTATTGTAGTTGTTTGTAGTGGTAGAGTTTATTCTCGGTGTTGTGATATGTGATTTGAGATTTTGATATTGTGAGGCCCTTTGTCATTTGTATTCGTGTTCATTCATTCCGTGGTTATGTGCATATCTTTTCTCGTATCTGCTCTTTCTACTTATCATCTGCACAGGTACAAATGTAAGTAGGTCTCTTTTAACTTAAAACCTGACCACTACTTCACCAAAGTTAGTTAAGATACTTATTGAGTACATGGGATCGGTGATACTCATGATACACTTTTGCACCTTGCGTGCAGATCTTGGAGCCACGTATCTTTAGAAGACGAAGCCTTGCTCTGAAGACATTCTAGCACTCTAGACTCAGGCTACCTCTTGTTCATGGTAGTTAAGGACTTAAACTCTGTTTATGTAAATTTTAAACGGATATTGTACTATTTCTTCATTTTGGTTTGTATATCTATATCATAGTATCTCATGACTTGTACTACTAGTTCTTGGGAGGTTGTATAGAATTCAGTCATTTCATTTCTTATTGTTAATAATCTATCGTTTGGGTTACCTGGTTCTATGTTTGACTTACCTAGCATTAGGATTAGATGCCATTACGACTATGTTGTTTTAGGTAGTGACACTATTCGGGATTTGAAAATTTTAGAGAAGATCTTCTACTCATGATAATAATAATAACATGTATAACATTATCAACGACAATATATTTGATAGTAGCAATATAAGTAATATTGACAATGACAATTAAACAACAACTTGAAAAATTACTTTTAATGGTTAATAACATGTATAACATTATCAATAACAATACAATGAATAGTAGCAATACAAGTAATATTGACGATGACAACAAAATAACAACATGAAAATAACTTTTAATAAAAATAATAAGGTAAAAAAACTACTTTTAATTGTTAAATTGTCTTTATGAGAAATTTTCTAAATGTTATCTGACTATACAAACAACTCGAATTTCTCACTCACAATATTTGGCTACCTCCATTTGGAAAGTATTGGTCATATTTCAAATTTGTATCTAAGTACCTATATATCAAGATCTAGGGTCCCGATCCATGCCTTCCTAGGTTACGGTAATAAGCAACAAAATCAATTTCTTAACATTTTCTCATGCTAAATTTTAAAAATTCATTAATTTCCTATATTATGATAATATGAAATTCGAATACTAGATTTGGTAAGAACATTATGAAAACAATCTATTTAAAGGGCTTTCTCCTCTTGCAAGAGGCATGTCATATAGCAAACTAAAGAAAAAACCTTCTTTATTCTTAATTTGCTCTAGTTTTTAGCCAATGGATTCAAGGAATCAGGGTTCTAGTTCTAAACAAGAACTTATCAAGTGAGTTCCTTTTCCATTTCGTTCTTCTTCATTCTTTTTTGTTATTTATTTTACAGTACTCTTCAAGAAGTTTATATGGTGCTTTCAATTATCTTAGCGAAATGAAAAAAGAAAATGAGGCACTCAAGCTTGAAAATGACGAACAAAAGAAACTCCTTGAGAAATTGCTCAAGGAGGTTGCCCAATTGAAAACAAAGGTCAGCTTTTATCTCTATCAATATTCAATTTTAAAATGCTACATAGATTATTAACTTTATCCTTTTTTTTTTTTTTTTTTTTGCAGCACGAAAAGTTGCAGTCAAGTTTTGGCCCTAGATGAGTGAGATTCCATATACACAGTGAAAAAAGCTGGGTTCTCTAAGATAAAATTGATGTATCTCTCTCTTCTCTTTCTAGAGGAGCAATTTTACTCTTATAAGTTACCTAATTATCTTCAAATTCTAGTGCTATCATGTTTCTTGTAACCCAGCCTTCGTTGAAATCTATCATAGTGTTTTTATGAAATCAGTCTGTAGCCATATAAATGTATGAATTTTTTTTTTAAAAGGAATAAATATTGTGTTTGGAATTTGTTTGACTCAAAAGTTGTTTAATACTTTTTAAGCAAATCAATCAATATAGATGAAGGGGTAAATCGTAGTTGAAGATAATAAACCCTAGGATGATCTTGAATATAGGATCAGATAGCAATGGTACAAATCGGAGAAATAAGAGAAGGTGATAATCTTTGAAAGGTAAGAGAGAGATAATGTTAGAGAGAAAAGAGAGAGATAATGTATTTCCAATAACGAAAATCTCCCCTTTACAAGGCCTGGATCCCTCTTTTTATAATAGAGGATCCTTGCTTGAATATTAAAAGACAGAAAATACAGTGCATGCTATGGAGTGGCCGACGTGATCATGAAGTCGTCCCTCTTGTTATTCGTAGGTTGCCCTTCTAGCCGGACTCACATACATTCGGTCGGTCGTGCTGGCTTAAGGACGTGGTCGGTCAAACTCGACCCCATACAGAATTCACGGTAGGCTGTAATAAACAAACATAGATAAACATATTCTTACTAATTTAACTACAAAAGAAATGAATGACAAATTAAAAGAAACAATTACGGGGAAGGTGGGGGTACTTCCCCAACCAATTTTAGCTGTATTTTGTTTTTCTTATCTAATTTAGTTTATTTTGTATATAATTTAAAACTTCTTTTTACGGTATTAAGAATATCGGTGTTAGAAACTGATTTGAGAGTGATATTCATGTTTATCATCACAGATATTAATATTCTTGGGTGAATTAAAGTCAAAAAATTTAAAACTCTTTTTTTGGAGTTTTAGCATGATTTGTTGACAATTTTGACAAATTAATGCTTGGGGTTCATTGGGGATGTAATTTGGAAACTACAGTTAAAATTCAAAGCTATTCCGCGAAGACTTAAGTTATTTGGTAATTTATTTTTTGTAACACAATATTATATAATATTGTACAATATTATGATATGGTCAATTTGCCTATTTTGGCTCTTTACAAACTTGTTTTTAATTTTATGAGTCTACCTCTTTTTTTACACATGGGAGATTTAGGTATAATTTAGTGTATGAGATCTTACTACACTCATATTTTGAGCCCTTAGTTTTAGAAAATTAGTCAATTATCTCGTCCAATAGTACAAACTTTTTTCGTATTTTATTCTCATCACGTTGCAAAACCAGACAGAAGATTAACATGCTTAATATTTGCATAAAAGATTCACGGTCGAAAATTTTATTTTTCAGGTAAATGCTAAGAATACTTACAAATTTTACTTAACAAATTCGGCATTTTCTACTTTCTAGAAAGAATTTTCAACAGGGGCTAATCTTCTTGAGTATACAATTCATTCTAATACAGGTTTGGGTATTACAATTTACAAATATTACTTAACAAATTCGGCAATTTCTAGCACACACTAATAGGGTACATACAAATGAGAGAATTCTCAAAACGGGTTGATCTAGTGCTACAACATCCAATTCATTCTAATATCCCTCCGAAACTCGACAATAAGGAAGTGTTTACTTTAATTTCCACAACAGCACACTAGCAATGCAAATTTGTTTTATATTGGTAGTGTTGTCTAAGCTATTATAGTATGTTAGCTAGGGGTATGCATTCGATTTATCGATTCGATTTTGACCCTTATTGATAATTACTTATCGATTATCGATTTGTACATATGCTTATCGTTATCGTTTCAATAAGGTTTCGATTTTTTCGATTTTGATTTATCGATTTTGGGGGCTTATCGATTCGGTTATCGATTACACCAGTAAGAAAATTTGCGGGATTCCACGGAAAGTATATCGCTATAAACGCGCCTAACTAATATGGACAAAAAGAAGCTAAAATAAGACGAATACCATTTATAATATAAAAATTGTGTCAACAAGCACATGCAACAAAACTAAAGTAAGGGATCAAATGTATGCCACCAACACTCCAACGGTATAAAAAAAACAAAACAAAACAAAACACATCATCACGGCTAATTCTGTTTTCTATTAATTTGAACTTCATTCCCTTGATCTTTAAATATGATCATTCCTTAAATGTGGTAGAGGAAATAATAGGATAAGGGACTTAGGGTAAAGGAAAGGGTATAGATTAGGGAAAATAATATTGTATAGCCGCTTTTAAAATAGTAGCGGAATATATATACATTCTGTATGTTATATTAATCTACACAAATAGGTAATTACTCATTTAACAAGTGTCTACAGTCTAGGGGTGTGCATTCGATTTATCGATTCGATTTTGACCCTTATCGATAATTACTTATCGATTATCGATTTGTACATATGCTTATCGTTATCGTTTCAATAAGGTTTCGATTTTTTCGATTTCGATAACAAATAATCAATTCGATTTATCGATAAACCGATTCGAATGCACACCCCTAATGTTAGCTTCGAATTAATTTTTATCATGTTAATAGCTTGTTAATGCTAATCGTAAAAATTTACATTCAATCACCTTATAAGTGAAGGATTATGTAAAATATTTTACGTAGTCAATTCATTGAATTTATACTATAAAATCACACATAGTTGCAAAATTAAGGTCAAGTTCGACATAGTACAAAAAAAATGGATGGAAGAGATCAAAGTTTTTGAATTTAGGCAAATGTACAGGCTAGATGAAGATGAGAATCAAAGAGACAAAGTTGTTATTTTCCTTTCCTGTAATTATCTAAACATATATACCATGCTCTTATACCAATGAAGGATAAATAACTTAGAGATTATGCGGAATTAAACATACTTCGTTCTAGGATCAGTTGTGTGTTATCACCACTAATTGCCTAATTAAGCGATTCGCTAAACAATCACTTGTTGAGTTTCATGGGTCTATCCCATGTGAAAGGAAGACAACTTCCTTTGGCAAAGGCTGAACCATCCAAATCCAAACTTGTCAAATAAATATTTGTGTGGCAAGAAAAAGTCAAAAAGGGAAGGAAGATAAGTTTGGCTTACTATTTTTAGTGTCACCTCTTACATCTTTGAGAGGTTCTTCACCTCTATAAATAAGGAAGTATTCCTTCAGCTGTTGGACACACCAAACGGAGAGAAAGAGAGTGATTTACAGTAAGAAGCAAAATACACTGTAAGAAAAATAATAGAGAGTTTGAGCGGTATTTGTAGTGAGGTGAAAAAATTAAAAGAAGGTTATTTCTTTTGAGTGTGTAGTGGTATTGAAGGGTTTTACTCGGTACCACAAATTATAAAATCCTTGCTATAGTAAAATCAGTTGCTCCTCTCGGACCGTGGTTTTTCCCTTATTCAGAAGAGTTTTCTACATAAAAATTTTGGTGTTCTTGTTTTTCTCATTATTACTGTTGGTTACTGTAGTTTAGTAATCCACATTTTATAACAATCGTATACTGTGAATATTATTTTTATGGGAGTAATTTTCTTAACAATTGGTATCAGAGCACATGTTCTGCTCATTCATAAAAATATTATTTACGGTCGATTTTGCTTTGTGACAAAAAAATATCATGAGTAAAAATATGAAGTAACAAGATTCAATGGTAATGACAGTTTCTCCATAACAAAAAGAAGGATGAAGGACCTACTAATCCGACAAGGGTCAGATATTGCACTAGATGAAAAAGAGGCAAAACCCGAAACTAAGAAAGCCGAGAATTGGGCAGACATGGATAAGAAGGCGGCTAATGCAATCAGATTGCACATGTCCAATGAAGTACTCAACAATGTTGGGGATGAAATAGTGCATGTGGTATTTGGAAAAGACTAGAAAGTCTATACATGTCCAAATCTTTAAATATCAAGTTTTTTAGAAAGTAACTTTATGCTATCCATATGTGTGAAGGTATAAATTTCTTGTCCCATTTAAATAGTCACTCATCTCATTTGCAAAAGGTACAACTGTGAATTCTTGTGATTATTGTTTATTTGGAAAACAACACAGGGTATCGTTTCAAGCAACTCATGGAAGAAAATCTAATATACTTGATTTAGTATATTCTGATGTTTATGGTCCAATGGATGTAAAATCAATGAGAGATAACATATATTTTCTCAAATTTATTGATGATACTTCACGAAAATTATAGGTTTATTTCATGAGAACAAAAGACCATGTATTTCAAGTTTTTCAGAAATTCCATGCTCTGGTGGAAAGGGAGACAGGTCAAAAGTTAAAGCGTCTCAGGACAGACAATAGAGGAGAGTATACTTCAAAGGAGTTTGAAGACTGCTGCTCAAGCCATGGAATCAGACATGAGAGGACAGTTCCTGGAACCCACAACACAATGGTGTTGCTGAAATGACGAATTGCACCATTGACTTAAAAGTGAGAAGTATGCTCAAAATGACAAAACTACCTAAGTCATTTTGGAATGAAGCAGCTCGCACAACCTATTACTTGATTAACAGAATTTCATCAGTTCCATTGGAGTTTGACATTCCAAAGAAAGTCTGGACCAACAAAGAGATGTCCCACTCTGTCACGACCCGGATTTCCCACCATCGGGAGTCGTGATGGCGCCTACTGTTGGAGCTAGGCAAGCCAAACATTTAAATATTTTCGGATAACAACATAACAATAATAAAATACCGAGCCTTTAAATAAATGCGGAAGTCTTTTAAAACATAAATAACTGAAAACCCAAAATGCAGTAGTCTAATATTTCACTACCCAAGACTGGAGTCGCTATCTCACGAACTACTAAAGAGTGCTACAAACAAGTCAGAATAGAAAAAAATACATAATGTCTGTCTCGGTACAATGAAGCAAACAGAAAATATGGAAAGGGACTACGGCCTGCGAACGCCAGCTAGGCTACCTCGTAAGTCCCTGGACTGAAGAGGGCTCCCGATCAACTACTGCTGTGGTCCAAGAGCTGCTCCGGTACCGTAATCTGTGCAAAAAGCACAGAAGTGTAGCATCAGCACAACCGACCCCATGTGCTGGTAAGTGCCTGGCCTAACCCCGGCGAAGTAGTGACGAGGCTAGACAGGACTACCAAGTCAACCTGTGCAGATATTTATATACAAGTACTACAAAAAAAAATAACAGCGGAAAGTAATAATTAAGACTGGGAGGGGAGCATACTTTTGGGAATAACAGATAAAATAGAACGGTTGGGACAAATAAGGAACACTACAACCAAATCTCTTCTAACACAGAATACGTGGTCGGCGTGCCACACGATCCCAGTTCATGACATATAAGTGGTCGGCGTGTCACACGATCCCATTTCATAATATATAAGTGGTCGGCGTGCCACACGATCCCATTTCATAATATATATATATAATGATTTTCGGGCAAGGGAAACAAGTATCAATTCAACCATCCCGGCAAGGGAGAATACAAATAAACAGTTAATTCCCGGCAAGGGAGCAACAACAATTACTTACTCGTCCCGACAAGGGAGTAATTACATCTCTTCCTCTTTCGTTCATTTCTTACGTCCTAATCATGTCAAAATTCGAGCCAACGCTCCAAGGAGTTTACAAATCATATTTTTCTCTTCATGTTGTTCACATTATATTGAATCCATCAATTAAACAAGGAAGAGTCACCACGGAATCCCACATAAGCACAAGTAAGGACTCACGGTCATGCTAGACACCGGTGTATAGATACTCGTCACCATGCCTATACATCGTACTCAACATTTAGCAATTAGCAAATAATACTCTAATCCTATTCCCTCAAGCCAAAGTTAGATCAAACACTTACCTCGGTCCAAAGAATAGCAATCAATCCTCAAATACCGCCTTTCCTCTACAATCCGACTCCGAAATAATGGTATCTAGGCATAATTAATTCAATAATATCAATTAGGGCTCAACAACATAATCTCATAGCCTAGAAATGAGTTTTCTAGCATTCTTCCAAAAATACCAAAATTCGACACCGGGCCCACATGGTCCAAACACGAGGCTCGGACCAAAACCCAATCACCCATAACCCCACGAGTTCAAATATATAATTTGTTTTAAGATTCGACCCCAAATTGAGGTTGAATCACCCAAAATTCTCAAAACCCTAACTCTACCCAAAACCCTTAATTTACACCCTAAATTACATGTTTTTGGTCTAGGAATTTGATAAATGATGATAGAAAATGAAGAAAACGAGTTAGATAATACTTACCCAAGAAGCTTTGGTGAAGAAAAGCTCTAAAGATCGCCTATGGGCTGTGGAGAAGATGAGTTCGTGTGAAATATGGACTAAATCCCGAAGCTACTGTTTTTGTAATTTTAACAAAATCACTGGGCGTTTTTGACCTTCGCGATCGCGACAGGGGTGTCGCGTTCGCGAAGAAAGAGGACTGGGAACATCACGTTCGCGGAAGACTTATCGCGAACGCGTAGAAAGGGGAAAGGCTGGGTCCAGGACTTGTACTATGCGAATGCGAGATGGGGTAACGCGAACGCGATGAAGAAGAGGCTGTTACTATGTGAACGCGAGGACTAGTCCGCGAACGCGATGAAGGAATTACTGGGGGGTCCTGAGTTGGCTTACGCGATCGCGTATGGGGTAACGCGAACGCGATGAAGGGAAGGCTAAGGCTATGCGAACGCGAGATGAAAGACGCGATCGCGAAGAAGGAAAGCACTGTGTAAAAATTGCAGGAAATCTGCTACTTTTTCTAAGTTCAAAAATACCCCGAACACCTCCGAAAACACTCCCGAGCCCTCGGGGCTCCCAACCAATCAGACATACTAACTCAACAACATCCTACGAACTTACTCGAGCGATTAAATCGTCAAAACAACATCCAAATCAATGAATCAAACCTCAAAATCATCATTTTTCATTCTAACTTCACAAACTTCAAACTTTAGATATTTAGGTCTGAAACACGCCAAATGACGTCCGCTTTCGACCAAACTTTACGGAAAGCGCTTAACACATATTTAAGACTTGTACCGGGCGTTGGAACCAAAATATGAGCCCGATACCATATTCTTTTAATAAATTTTCATTTCCATTTTCCTTAATAATTTTAGAAAAACAATTTCACAGAAAAATTCTTTTCCTCGGGTTCTAGACCTCGGATTTCGAGTCCGGGCACATGCCCGAGTCCCATATTTTTCTACGGACCCTCCGGGTCCGTTTACCAAAAATGTTGACCAAAGTCAACTTTAATCATTTTAAAGCCACATTTTGAAATTTTTCACAGAATTTAACATATAATCTTTCCGGCTACGCGCCCGGACTGTGCACGCAAATCGAGACAACTAAAGGTGAGGTTTTCAAGGCCTCGAAAGCACCGAAAAAGAGAGAAATTCGGTGATAACCCTTTGGGTCGTCACACACTCCCATCTGAAAATGTTTGGATGTAAAGCTTTTGCACATGTGCCGAAGGAGCAGAGAACAAAGATGGATGACAAAGCTATTCCATGTGTCTTCATCGGTTATGGAGATGAAGAGTTCGGCTACAAATTGTGGGACCTAGAAAGGAAAAAGATCATCAAAAGGAGAGATGTGATCTTCAGATAAGATGTTGTCGGGATTGATAGTGATCAATCAACAAAGACCAAAAATGGTAATGGTACAGTTACTAACTTTGTTACTACTCCTATTGTACCTGTACTTAATCCTTCCACAGGTGAAAAATGGCATACGAAAGGCGTAGATGAAGAGGTTGTAGAGCATGGGGAGCACCCTAGTCCACAAGAGGAAGAAGAAGAGCAACAATAACAAGAAGAAGGACAACAACCTTTGAGAATACCTGAAAGAGAGAAGGTAGAGTCCACGAGGTATCCTTTTTCTGAGTATATCCTCATCACTGTCTCACTGATGAAGGGGAGCTAGAGAATTTCAAGGAGGTGCTATCTCATCCAGAACAAATCCAGTGGATGGAAGCCATACAAGAAGAGATGAATTCTCTACAGAAGAATGACACGTACGAACTGGTTGAACCTTCGAAAGGCAGAACACCGCTCATCTGTAAGTGGGTCTTTAAGCTCAAGAAAGATGGAAACGGCAAGTTGGTTAGATTCAAAGCTCGATTGGTGGTAAAAGGTTTTGAATATATTATTTGTATTTTGGTTTCGGAACCCGGTATAGGTCCAACACCACATTTATGACTTGTATGTGAAATTTGGAGAGAAACAGAGTTGGTTTGACGTGATTCGGACGTCCGGTTGTAAAAATAGAAGTTTTACAGTTTTCTTGAAAATTTCCTTTGATTTGGTATTTGATTCGTAGTTCTAGGTGTTATTTTGACGAATTGATCGTGCGAGAAAGTTCGTATGATATTTTTAGACTTGTGCGCATAGTTGGTTTAGAGCCCCGAGGGCTCGGGTGCATTTCGGATAGGCTAAGGAGTGAAAACTGAACTTAGAACTCAACTGGTGTTTCAGATTTTTGTTGCAGGCCTCAGACCTCGCATTTGCGAGGTCAATCATCGCATTTGCGACCACTGTTGGGGTTTGCATTTGAGATCTACTCATCGCATTTGCGAGGAGTAGCTGGGAAGGCCAGAGTTCGCATTTGCGAAGAGGGACAGAGGGAGGCAGCGATCGCAAATGCGATCAAATAGTCGTATTTGTGAAGATCATTGGCCGCAATTGCGAACCATTCTTCGCATTTGCGAAGCAAGTAGAATTGTGAAGAGCTTCACATTTGCGATGGCTTCTTCGCATTTGCGAGGCTCACATTTGCGAACCCCAGGTCGCAAATGCGACTTCTGCAGCTGATCAAAATGGGACTTAGTCGGGATTTTTGGTTCATTCTTTGATTTTTCAAACTCAAGAACCCTAGAGGCGATTTTTCAAAGAACTTTTCTTCCCCAAATCATTGGTAAGTGATTCTAAATTAGTTTCTTTCAATCTTCCACTAAATTTTCTTAGATTTCAACCAAAAATCTTGTGTTTTCATGGTGGGAATTGGGGGTTTTGGGTAGAATTAGGGATTATTGTAAATTGGAAATTTAGACCTCGAATTGAGGTCGGATTCCAAAACAAATTATATAATCGGGCTCGGGGGTGAATGGGTACTCGGGTTTTGGTCCGAATTTTGGGTTTGGACCAAGCGAGCCCGAGTGTTGACTTTTTCAGTAATGACCTAAATTGAATTCTTTACAATTGTGGGTAGTTCCTAAGGCTTAATTTGAATTGTTTGGTTGGTAAATTGCTAGATTCTATTGGTTAGGAGGCTTGTTTGAAAGGCAAAGCGGTGGTTGAGCTTTGAGTTTGGTCTTTAGAGCGAGGTAAGTGTCGTGATTAGCCTTGACTTGAGGGATTAGGACCTTTTTTGCCTATTTGCTACGTATTTAGATGTTGGGAACAACATATATGTGAGGTGACGAGTACTTATGCGTTGTTGTCGGGTTATAGCATGCGGGTGGGACTTGTACTTGTAATTGTTTTTTCCTTTGATCATGTTATCCATGTTTAGACTAGTATTGTTAAATTGATCGTTCTTATCATGTTTACGGATCTTTTGGTGATAATTAACTATTGATTCCGAAGTTGAGGTTGATATTGTGGAACCAAATGTTGAAGTAAGGCTTGTACTTGTTATTTTTTCATTGCATTATGGTAAGGGAGAGTGTTAATGCACGAAGGGTGATGCCGTGCCATATTGTAAGTGTAATGCACGAAGGGTGATGTCGTGCCATATTGTGAGTGTTAATGCACGAAGGGTGATGCCGCGCCATATTATAAGTGTTAATTCATGAAGGGTGATGTCGTACCATGTTATGAGAATAAAAGCATGAAGGGTGATGTCGTGCCGTTTCTATTGATTTTATGGTGAGGTTGAGAGTAAACACACGAAGGGTGATGCCGTGCATTTTTCCTTTACTGTGTTTACTTGTTCTTATTGGTTCATAGTATATTGGCTGTTCAAGTTACCATTCTGTTGTAGTTCTCTATCTCGTATTCCCCTCAGTATGTTTCCCCCTCCCGATATTACCTGTCCAGTTTTTCATTGTTGTTATTTGTACATATACTCTTAAATTGCACAAGTTTGATATGTAGGTGTCTTGTCATAGCCTCGTCACTATTTCGTCGAGATTAGGCTCGACACTTACTAGTACATGGGGTCGGTTGTACTGATACTGCACTCCGTACTTCCTATGTAGATTTTGGTATTTGTCCCAACTGATTGAGAGGCATAGTAGCTCGGACTGGTTCATCGGAGACTCAAGGTAGATCTGTTGGCGTTAGCAGACCTTGAAGTCTCCGTTTTTTCTCTTTTTACTGTTTCTTTCGTTCAAACAGTTGTATTTCTTTCACACTTTTACTTGTAGTAAATCCTAGGAGTTCGTGAATTGTGACTCCAGATACGGGTGATAGTAAATATTGAAGCTTTTATATTATTCCGCACTCGTTGTATTTCATTTTAGCTTATTTGCTGTTATAAAGTAAATTGAATAAGGATTGGCTTAAAAAATTCTCTAAAGTCTGCTTGCTTAGCAAGTGGAATGTTAGGCGCTATTACGGTTCCGACGGTGGGAATTTCGGGTCGTGACATCGGGGATCCAAACCAAACATGCACACAAGTCCTAAAACATCATACGAACTTGCTGCGCGATCAAATTGCCAAAATAACACCTAAAACTACGAATTGAACACCAAATCGAATGAAATTTTCAAGAAAGCATTAAAACTTCTATTTCACAACCGAACGTCCGAATCATGTCAAACCAACTCCGTTTCTCACAAAATTTTACAGACAAGTCATAAATATAATAACGGACCTGTATCGGGCTCCGGAACCAAAATACGGACCTGGTATCAATAAGACCAAACATCAGTCAATTCTTAAAAACCATTAAACTTTCACACTTTCAATTTTCAACAAAAATTCATAACTCGAGCTAGGGACCTCTGAATTCGATTCCGGGCATACGCCCAGGTCCCATATTCTGATATGGACCCACCGGGACCGTTAAAATATGGATCCGGGTCCGTTTACTCAAAACGTTGACCGAAGTCAACTCAAATTAACTTTTTTGGCAAAAATTCTTATTTTTATCAGTTTTTAACATATAAGCCTTCCGGGTCAAACTCAGACTGCGCACGCAAATCGAAAAAGGTTAAAATGAGGTTCTAAAGGCTTCGAAACACGGAATTTGGTTCTAAAACTTAAGATGACCTATCGGCTCATCACAAAAAGCTTATTTACTAATTATACAATTCAGAAAAAAAATAATACATATTAACTAAATCGTGGTAAGAGTTGGGTGAGTTGGGTTCTGAACCAAATTTTAGTTCATCTTGACCCAGCCCATCTCATCCCAATTAACTTTTGGACGGGTCAAATTTATTAACTCAACCAATTTTGATTCGCCCAAAATCGGTCCAATCCGCCCATTTGACATCTCTAAAATTATCTCTGTTTTTGAATTTAGGCCAATTTCCAGGCTAGATGAAGGATGAGAATCAAAGTTGCTATCGTTTTGCTTTTGTCTAATTTATCTACAGTGTACTTTTTCCAGCGGCAGAAGGTGGAGCAATATTCTTTTTCATTATCCTGGAAACAAATTTAGAATTTTAACTAATGCAGGGTTGTATCGTTACAGACTCGGTGACTGTAAGCTATGTTATATTTTGCAAGAAAAATTCTGCATAAGGTATAGACGTAGTTCAAAACAGAAACTTGTACAGCAATGTAGCAAAAGGTAGAGAGATTTGTGGTCACTTGTTACAAAAGTATGATTCCATTTCTTGCATTCAACCCACAATTGAGACCAAGTTCAATCTGATCAAAATGGATTTTCCTTGTTTTCTTTGTATGAGAAATCACTACTTATCTCACAACTACGTACCACATGAATTATATTCTATTGGCTTCTCTATAAATAGGTAATTTTTTCCAATCCAGAGAGAGCATCATTTCCTATCAACTAGGAATGGAAGATTTAATTAATAAAAGAAGTCAGTTTTCCCCTAGAGTTCTCCTGATCACTTCATTGGGATTTCAAAAATGCCCTTAAATTGAAAGGGTATTAATTAATAATGCCTACTGAAGTGTTTGGGGGAACTCCGGGAGCTACCTGGCATCAATCATAATTTTATATTCCTAGAGTTTAAGAAAATTTATTGCTGGAATTTTGAAGAGAGCTTAGTCTATATATGCTATTCAGGTCACTGTATTCCTTGATATTGCTGTTATTTTCCTTAATTTTGCATCTATGTTGATTTCTTTTACTTTTTAACCAGCTTCTTTAGCTAGGTCTTATAAGCATGAAGAAAATTTAAAACTATTACGTTCACCAAAAATTTTAAACTTTTTCTGAAAACAAATGTCATATTTCTTGTGACAGCATATATTCTCGTTTTTCAAATTTACTCTCTCTGGGATAGGGATGGGCATCGGTCGGTTCGGTTATAAATATTATCAGTTTTGCCTATCGGTTATCGGTTTACAAATATTATAACCAGATAACCAAACCGATAAGATATTAGTTATCGGTTATCGGTTAATCGGTTATCGATCATTATCGGTTCGGTTATCGGTTTACCCGATAAGATAAAACAACTAAAACAGTTTCGCAATGTATAAAACTGTTTCGCAATGTATAAAACTGTTTTGCTAAAACAATTTTATAAGATTTTAAGAACTGTTTTGCTAAAACTCTTTGAAGAACTGTTCTATTTCACAAGAATTTAAACTTAGTGCAACATCTAATAAATAAACACTAACCAAAGTTTCTATCTTTCATTCTTCAACCCAAAAATATAAACAAAAATTCCAATATCAGTCAGCGGCGAAAAAACAGAATATCAGTCATATTTTCACTTCGACACTTTCTGCAAATACAAGGGATCTAAATGAATAAAAAATACAAGTGTCAGCCACGATGCACGTGTTTGTGATGCAATTTTTGTAAATGTCAAAAGAAAAAGTGAGAAGTTGAGTCACTACCCTTCGACTGCTTTGAAGACTGAACAACTTCATCAAATAGTTCTGCTAAACATAGAACTAATAGTTCTGCTAACAATAGAACAATAGAACTAAATCTGCAACAATAGAACAGAGTTAAACACTAATAGTTCAACTACAATGCGACTGAAGAGTGAAGTGAAGATGCGACTGAAGAATCTGATGGATCTGAGAAATTGTTAGTTGACTGTATTTGTAAAATAATTCTGGAAATATAAATGAATATAAACAGAAATGAACATAAACAGAAATGTCAGAAAACCAATTCGAGCCCACTGAATTCACAGTGTTTCCTTAAGGAATTTAATCCCCTCCTAGTACCCAAGGTTATGGATTATTTCCTCCCAGGATAGAACGAATTACACACTTGTGTAGTGGTACTTCAAACCCCAGTGTTTCAGCGAACACAAAGTTCCGTAGCAAATCACACTTACTTTTTACTTTGTTTGATGCTAAAAGTATGCAGAAGAAGGAGAGAAAACTCAGAAAATCGTAGTGAAATTCTGAGCAGAATAGTGTTGTATTTATAGCTAAAGTTGGGCTGAAATCTGAAGATGCCATTACATAAATGGCCATTTACTCAACAATAAAAAGGGAAAATTGAAGAGGGTAGTTACTTTTCTGTTACCAAAACAGAAAAACGGATTGGATTTAATATTAATATTTAATATTAATATTCTATTATTAAAACAAATATTTAATAACATTTCTGTTAATATTTTACTATTAGCAAATAAATTTGGTCCAAAAAATTAATCAATCAATCTATCATTTGACCAAATCCAAATCCGAATCCGAATCCGAATCCGAAGCCGTAGCCGTAGCCGTAGCCGAAGCCGAAGCCGAGCCGAGCGAGCGACGACGACGATGGCGCGAGGCTTGCCTTCTTCTCAACTCTTTAAGAGCTAGAAGAAGAGCAATTGCTTATATACCCATAAAAAACCTCTTCCTCTTCCAATATGGGACAATGCCCATTTGCCAAGGGGGGGAACTTAAAATTTCACTCAAAAATTTTATTTCCCTCCATTTCCTATTCACCCTCTTTTAAGTATTTAATATATTAATTAAATACATCCAAAACCCAACAATCCCCCACATGAATGGGGAATGGCTATATCACGGAAGTATGCATGAAAAACTGTGTGATTCGCAAGTAAGGATTAATCGCATCTGGATAAGTAGGTTTACCTTTGAACTTTCCGTAGTGAACTTATGTCGGATATACTCGATCAATCGGTAGATTTGATATCTTTGAACCGTCGAACTTTAGTGTATACCTAGACAACCACAAGTCACACAACCAACCCTTAACCGTCTTTGGTTCTCATTGTTGTGTTCGTTTTAGCCATGAACACCGCCTGGTTTCATAAGTGCGTAGAGAACTGGCCTTACAATGTTCTCCTTGAAGCGGCTAACACTTCACACTTACATAGGTGATTCCTAAACGTGTCATCCCGTAGATACACTATTTGATATATCCCGTATCAAATTTAGAAATCATTAAAAAGCCTTAATGCTTTATCCTTGGTACTGAACATTGTCTCATCACGAGAATGGACCAAAAGTTTAGTTGAAAATGTTGAACCGTCATAAATGACTTTGTTTGATCTCCTTGAACCTAGATCTTGGGATCTCCAGTCTTCTAGGTAGAGTTACCGCCACTATGACTTGTTCTCGGCCACAGTCCCATTCCTCTTGATGACTTCTCAACTACCTCTCTAGTTAGGCCTTTTGTAAGTGGATCCGACACATTATCACTTGACTTTACATAGTCAATCGTGATAATTCCTCTAGAGAGTAATTGTCTAACGGTTTTATGTCTTCGTCGTATATGGCGAGACTTACCGTTATACATAACGCTCCCAGCCCTTCCAATTGCCGCTTGACTATCACAATGTATGCATATTGGTGCCAACGGTTTGGGCCAAAATGGAATATCTTCCAAGAAATTCCGGAGCCATTCAGCTTCTTCACCGGCTTTATCCAAGGCTATGAACTCAGCCTCCATTGTAGAGCGGGCAATACAAGTTTGTTTGGACGACTTCCAAGATACCGCTCCTACACCAATAGTGAATACATATCCACTTGTGGACTTGGAATCAGTTGATCCGATGATCCAATTTGCATCACAGTATCCCTCAATGACCGCAAGATATTTACTGTAGTGCAAAGCAAAGTCCTGGGTATGTACTAAATACCCCAAAACTCGTTTCATGGCCATCCAATGAGATTGACCTGGATTGCTCGTATATCGACTAAATTTACTTATAGCACAAGCTATATCTGGTCTTGTACAATTCATGATGTACATTAAGCAACCCAACACACGAGCATAATCTAATTGTGATATGCTCTGGCCTTTGTTCTTTGCTAATGCAAGATTCACATCAATTGGAGTCTTTGCAACTTTAAAGCCCAGGTGCTTGAATTTTTCAAGTACTATCTTAATATAATGAGATTGTGACAATGCCAAACCTTGAGAAGTCTTATGGATCTTAATTCCCAGAATTAAATCAGCAACTCTCAAGTCTTTCATATCAAACTTGCTAGTTAGCATACGCTTAGTAGCATTTATGTTGACAATGTCATTACTCATTATGAGCATATCATCCACATATAAGCAAACAATGACTATGTGATTTGGAACATTTTTAATGTACACACATTTATCACATTCATTTATCTTAAATCCATTTGACAACATTGTTTGGTCAAATTTCGCATGCCATTGTTTGGGTGCTTGTTTTAGTCCGTAAAGGGACTTCTACATACCTTCTTTTCTTTACCTGGAACCACAAACCCTTCAGGTTGTTCCATGTAAATTTCTTCCTCCAACTCTCCATTTTAAGAAGGCCGTCTTAACATCCATTTGATGAATTTCAAGACCATAAACTGCAGCTAACGCTACTAACGTTCATATGGACGTAATTCTTGTAACTGGAGAGTATTATCAAAATAGTCAAAGCCTTCTCATGGTCTATACCCTTTGACCACAAAGTCTTGCCTTAAATTTGTCAATAGTGCCATCATCTTTCATTTTCCTCTTAAAGATCCATTTAGAACCGAACAGTTTATTTTCAGGAGGAAGATCAACCAATTCCCATGTATGGTTGTTCAGTATGGATTCTATTTCACTATTGACTGCCTCTTTCCATAACAATGATTCCGAAGAAGACATAGCTTCTTTAAATGTTTGAGGCTCATTTTCCAATAAGAAAGTCACAAAATCTGGTCCAAAAGAAGTAGACGTTCTTTGACGTTTACTACATCTTGGATCCTCCTGATTAAGTGTACTTTCTTTTGTTTCTTCCCGAGGCCATTTAGATCCTTCACCAATCGACTCACATTCCTTTTTATACGGTATATATTTTTAAAGAACTCATCATTATCTGATTCTATAGCCGTATTATTATGAATGTCGGGATTTTCTGATTTATGAACCAGAAATCGATATGCTTTACTATTAGTCGCATATCCTATGAAAACACAATCAACGGTTTTCGGTCCTATTTTTACCCTTTTTGGTTTAGGAACTTGCACTTTTGCCAAACACCCCCACACTTTAAAATAATTCAAGTTGGGCTTCCTTCCTTTCCATTTTTCATATGGAATGGATTGTGTTTTGCTATGGGGTACTCGATTTAGTTTTCGGCTCGCCGTAAGAACGGCTTCCCCCCACAAGTTCTATGGCAAACCAGAACTTATCAATAATGCGTTCATCATCTCCTTTAATGAACGATTATTTCTTTCTTCAATCCCATTGGATTGGGGCGTGTAAGGGGCCGTTGTTTGATGAATAGTTTCATATTCTAAACATATTTGTTCAAAAGGAGATTCATATTCACTACCCCTATCACTTCTTATCATTTTGATTTTCTTATTAAGTTGCGTTTCAACTTCATTTTTGTATTGTTTGAATGCGTCTATTGCTTCATCTTTACTATTAAGTAAGTAAACATAGCAATATCGAGTACTATCGTCAATAAAAGTTATGAAATACTTTTTTCCATCGCGAGATGGTATTGACTTCATGTCACAAATATCTTTGTGAATTAAGTCTAAAGGATTTGAATTCCTTTCAACTGACTTATAAGGATGTTTAACATACTTAGATTCCACACACACTTGACATTTTAATTTGTCACATTCAAACTTGGGCAATACTTCCAAATTAATCATTTTCCGTAAGGTTTTATAAATACATCACCCAAACGTATATTCCATAATTCATTTGACTCAAGTAAGTAAGACGAAGCTGAAATTTTATTATTATTTTCAACAACCATTACATTCAGCTTGAAAAGGCCCTCAGTAAGGTAACCTTTTCCTACAAATATTTCATTCTTACTTATTACAACCTTATAGGAAACAAAAACACATTTAAAACCATTCTTAACAAGAAGTCCAGTAGAGACTAAATTCTTCCTAATCTCGGGAACATGAAGGACGTTGTTCAAAGTCACCACTTTGCCGGAAGTCATTTTGAGAAATATCTTCCCACATCCTTCAATCTTGGCCTTTGAAGCATTTCCCATAGAAATCGTCTCATCGGGTCCAACGGGAGCATAAGTAGCAAAAGCTTCTCTAACAGCACAAACATGGCGAGTGGCTCCAGAATCTATCCACCACTCTTTAGGATTGCCTACCAAGTTGCATTCGGAAAGCATGGCACATAAGTCATCAACATCATCATGCTTTTCAACCATGTTTGCTTGACCCTTCTTCTTGTCTTTCTTCGGAGCACGACACTCCGTAGATTTGTTTCCGATTTTTCCACAGTTGTAGCAGTTTCCACTGAACCGCTTCTTGTTTGGGTTGTATTTCGGTCCAGAAGCCTTCTTCCTCTTTTTGTTCTCTTCAACAATATTTGCTCCCATTATTGTTGAGTTTCCACGACCTCTCTTTTCAGCAGCTTTGTTGTCCTCTTCGATTCTCAACCGAACAATGAGATCTTCAAGGGACATCTCCTTGCGTTTGTGTTTCAAGAAGTTTTTGAAGTCCTTCCACAAAGGAGGCAACTTCTCAATCATTGCTGCTACTTGAAATGCTTCATTGATGACAAGACCTTCAATGAAATTTCTGTTAGTAAAAATACTAAGATTATTACTTTCAACATCAATATTAATTTGATTTATACCTTCAGCAAGGAGATCGTGAATAATCACTTGCAATTCCTGGACTTGGGTAATAACAGACTTGCTATCTACCATTTTGTAGTCCAAAAACTTTGCAGCAACAAACTTTTTAAACCCGGCATCTTCAGTTTTGTATTTCTTTTCAAGCGCAAACCACAGTTCCTTTGACGTTTCCACGCCACTGTAGACGTTATACAAAGCATCCTCCAGCCCGCTTAGAATATAATTCTTGCACAAAAAATCTAAATGCTTCAACGCCTCAATCACGAGAAAGCATTCAGTTTCTGGAGTTTCATCGGACAGCACAGGAACATCTTCCTTGATGAACTTCTGGAGACTTAGAGTAGTCAAATAGAAGAACATCTTTTGCTGCCAGCACTTGAAATCAATTTCGGAAAATTTTCCAGGTTTCTCCGCCGGTGCCAATGCTGCCGGTGTTGTTCGGCTCGTTGAGGCATTGGCAGTCACCGTTGGAACAGCTTGGTTCACATTATCATTAGTTATTTCTGTAAAAGAATGACACAAACGTTAAAATCATGTAGATTTTAATCTCCAATAGAGTACAAAACCACAAAGGTTTTACTCTCCAAAAAAACAGTAAGTACAAATACAGAAGATATAATTTAAATTCCTTAAGCTTGTTATTAAACTGTATTTGTAAAATAATTCTAGAAATATAAATGAACATAAACAGAAATGAACATAAACAGAAAATCAATTCGAGCCCACTGAATTCACAGTATTTCCTTAAGGAATTTAATCCCCTCCTAGTACCCAAGGTTATGGATTATTTCCTCCCAGGATAGAACGAATTACACACTGGTGTAGTGGTACTTCAAACCCCAGTGTTTCAGCGAACACAAAGTTCGGTGGCAAATCACACTTACTGTTGCTTTGTTTGATGCTAAAAGCATGCAGAAGGAGGAGAAACTCAGAAAATCGTAGTGAAATTCTGAGCAGAATAGTGTTGTATTTATAGCCAAAGTTGGACTGAAATCTGAAGAGGTGCAACTCTTCAGAATGGCTGTTTATGCAAAACGGCCACAGCATAAATGCCATTACATAAATGGCCATTTACTCAACAATAAAGAGGAAAAATGAAGAGGGAAAATTGAAGAGGGTAGTTACTTTTCTGTTACCAAAACAGAAAAACGGATTGGATTTAATATTAATATTCTGTTATTAAAACAAATATTTAATAACATTTCTGTTAATATTTTACTATTAACAAAGAAATTTGGTCCAAAAAGTTAATCAATCAATCGATCATTTGACCAAATCCGAATCCGAATCCGAAGCCGAAGCCGAATTATACCCATAAAAAACCTCTTCCTCTTCCAATATGGGATAATGTCCATTTACCAAGGGGAAAAACTTAAAATTTCACTCAAAAATTTCATTTCTCTCTATTTCCCATTCACCCTCTTTTAAGTATTTAATATATTAATTAAATACATAAAAAAAACCCAACAAGATCTACAATTTTTAATTATGTTCAATTGAATTAATGCACCACCTTGAGCTTATAATTTCGAAAAGTATATTAAATTTAAACTCATAATTTTGAACAATTCAGAGTCTGAAACATACCATGCTGAAATCATGAATCCGTCTCTCTGTTTATGAATAGACATATATGCTCATAGACATGTTCTTCCCTTCAAAAAAATATGCTTTGATTAAAAACGAACTTTTTTATTGGTTCCTGGGATAAAAAAAAACACTGCAATCCCCGGTATAACTAATCCCGGGACTAGTTATACAATGATTTTATCACAACCAAACGTGGAATAAACGAATCTGAAATTTAATTACGAAATTAATTATCCTTTATTCCTCGTACCAAACCGACCGTCAAAGTGTAATTTAATTTGGAGGTACTTTCTATGCCATATGAGTACTCCAAGTTCAATGAATGCAACCATTCTTTAATTGGCATAAGCAACAAAGCACTTTTGGTCCAAAGAGAATTCAAGGTAAGTGTTGTTTGAGACAAAATTAAAGAATCATAGTACAAAGTGAGTCTATTTATTGTATATGTTGTGTAACATTAGGTCATGTCTATAATTTTCTAAAGCTTTGGCCAAGTAATAGGAGAATACAAATAGTCTTGTGACAGATAACCTAAGATGGCGTTTTCAAAAGTATGTATATATATTATTTATAGTATAATTCCTGTATGCATTGTTAATTTTATAATTAAATTTCTCTTTCACTTAGAGATATACAATATTATATATCTAGGAAATACGAAGGCCTAGACAACTAATCTACCCAACACAACAAAACAATTGTAAAGTGCACTACTATTTAGCTAAAGAAAAAAGTTAGGACATAGAAACAATAATGAATATTTTGAAACTTTGTTTTATTTTATTTTTGGTTGGTTAAGGAACTTAAGTACAATGTTGTAATTTTATTATTCATAGGCTTATCTAAAAGGAGCCTATTATTATTGTATTAGTTAGGACGGCAAATAAAAATTCTCAAAGAGTAGAATGCTCCCGACATGACATTGGACTAGATTTATTTTTGAATTATAATCTCTTTATGGAACTTTTCAAGATAGTTTATACCAAAAGAATTTGTATTGTGTTTCCATCTTAATGGAAGAAATTCAACGTAAAAGGGACTTCTTTATGGGTGTGTTTGGTATAACAGAAAATGTTTTCCATGGAAAATGTTTTCTTGGAAAACAAGTAATCTTATTTATTTTCCGATGTTTGGTACGCAAATTAAGGAAAATGACTTCTCTAGAGTATTCATAAATAATTTAGATATAATAAACATGAAGTCATAAACTTTCAAACCAACAACCTTCCGAACCCACATTTTTCATAAACTTTCGAAACCGCGAAATTTCTAACCCGTAAACTTCCAAACACATAAACCTCTGAACTCATAACTTTGGAACTTGTAAAATTTTGAACCTTTAAACCGATAAATAAAAAAACTAAAACTGAAAAATATATTAAAAATTATAATTTTTTTTTTTAGGGGGGGGGGGGGGGGTAAGTAGACGCAGTTGGGGGTGGGTGGTGCAGAAAACGAAAAAACAGAAATTTGAAATTGCAATAAAAGAAAATAATGTAAAAAAATAATATTTTTTTGCGGGAGGGGTGGGGGTGGGGTGGGTTGGTGAGGGTAGGGAAGGTTGAGAAGGAGTTTCGGAAAATATTTTCCCAGCAAATACTCGGAATGCTCCACGACTAAGTATACCCATTCAGACTCGCTTTTGTTCAATTATAAAAAAATAAGCACTTTGATGAAGATTTATAGCATCATTCAAGTAAAAGGCGATTGGGGGCGTACCCTAAGGAAGCAAGAAGGGAGGATTTTCTTTACTTTACCGCTAGAACCTTCCTTTCACGAGTGAACCCGAGCACGAGCCTACCTTGGTTGAACCAAAAAAGGGGTACCGGCGTACCTACCATTACCATATAGGGAATGAACTGAGTTAGAGGCATATGCTTCCTTTACTGATAGCCGGTACCTAACTATCCGAAAGCCCTCTAAAAGGCTTTCTCTTGATAAGGAAAATATTTTCTTCCAATTGGAGGAAAATGAGTTCATAAGGAAAATATTTTCCAAAACATTTAAGCCAACCGAACATGGGAAAATTGGAAAACATTTTCCGCCTTCATGCCAAACACACCCTATATTTCAATTCTTTTGGTTAGCACGAGGCAGTGAATGAGATAGGAGAAGAAAATGTTGTGGCGGGATAGATAGGATCTCTCCGTCCTTAACTAAAGGTCTCGGGTTTAAGCTCAATTCTAATTCAGATTAGTCAGGTACTAATATGGGCACCAAACACCGGATAAGAAACCAGAATGAGATAGGAAGTTTGTGCTAATTAAGTTTCCTAGTAGGGGTCTACTCTAAATCACTGATTTAAAATCATTAACCCATATTTCTTCAATCATATGAAATGATACCATTCCCACTTTTATAAGGTAGAAACATTCACTGAAATTACAAAACCTAAAAGACTTAGATTTGTTCAAAAGACAAAAAAAATTGTAGTCCATTGACTAGTACATTATGATACAACACAAATCAGAAGTACAAATACAGGAACAAAAACCTTCTATATCTTGCAGTCATTCGACAGAAATCAGACTTCACATGCCCAAAAAAATGAAATTTGGAAAAAAAAAATGAAAAAGAAAACGCCTCGCGGAGCCCAAGCAATACCAACAAATTGAACAAAGAATACATGAAGAGATTTCTTCAGGTAGCAAACTAGCAGGCAGCCTTCATCCTTGGCGGCGAGGATGGAATTGGGAATTCATAGGATTTATATTACAGATAACCACCAGTTCGATTACTTCTTATCAGATCCTTTGAGGTTAAGGTTAAACCATTTTCGTTTCGAGTATTTCTCCTTGGAGTCTGAACTGCCATCTTCACTTGGGCTATCGGCTTTGAAGTCTTCGCCAGATAGTTTACTGCTACTTCCGTTACTGAAATGCCCACTCCCACTGCCACTTATGGTAGCAACTGTCCTTGTAACCGTGAATGAAGAGTGGATGCTGTCTCGCTGTTTAAGCAGCTCGTCGACCTTTACATAAATAGCATCACTCAGAGAAATGTAGGTCACTCACATATGATTCTTTTCTCCATAACTAACAAACAATAGACAGGTAAACCTACTGTGTAACTAACAAATAATCACAGCCTATTTTTGTAATGAAACTTAGGTAAGAAAGAAACTTACAGACTGCTTCTCCTGGCTATATCTATTGGTCACTTCCTGGAACCGTGCCAATGCCTGTAAACATCAAATGGAAAATAGTGAAATGAGGAAGCATGAAGCGTAAAAGATCTCACGATAAACATTGTCTATGAGCAGATAGACAACCTTTCTATATTCTGTTTCAAACTGTCGAAGCTCATTTCTCTTCCTCAAAATCTGAGCCTCAATATCCTGGAGCTTATGAGTTGTGTCCTCGTATGTCTTGGCACACAGAGCCTCAATAGTATAACTAGCAGGTTTAAAGAAATTATCTCCTGCAGACATCAGATAAAATTTTCTTTTAGCAGTTGCATAATTAGTAGCAATTAGCTAGTTTTTCCCAAAAATAAAGACAATGTATTCAACAAAAATAAGCAAGCTCAGACCATAAACAGCAAATATGTGAGTGCCAGCTTTTAGTTCTGAGACCTCACAAGGTTGAAGGCCCTCCAGCCTCTTAAAGAAAGCAGCTTCAGGGTCTTTGGCCATTGCTAACTGCATCAGCACAATTATTGTCACTTCTGACGGCGCTGCATGCTACGCTATTGAATTTAACCACTAAAATGAAATTCACATACCGCATTTACAGTTGAATCCATTCTGTACACTTGAAAGTGCAAGAAATACATTCCCGCAGAGGTTACCTTGCCGGCTTTCTCACTATCTTCCTGTAAATAGAGGATGAGTCAGTTTTATTAGGAAATAGTGCCAATCATTAAATTGCTTGGAGCAAAGACAAGAACGTAAGCAATAAATACTCATCTAAAAATTCCAGTTTACAAGCTCATAAACAGAGAAGATTTACAAATATTTGGAAATTACAAGTGAAAAGAAAGACCTGAAGATAGTGCCACTCTAAGGTCAAAGATACACTTATATAGCAAGATGTGAACCAGAGTGCAGGTAGAATTTTGAGGTATTTGGACGAGTAAAACTTTTACATTCTTATGATAAAGATATCAAGTCTAGTATCAATGAGCTTCGTCATTCTTACGATTAAGATTACCAATCCAGTACAAGTTGAACTCCACAAGTTTTAGTCATTGCATGCAGCAGTTTCACATCCAATTCAGTCCAAGAAAAGCAAATCACTCTCTCTTGAGAAATGGTTTACTTTCCTACACTGGTGATTAATATCATTCAACTAAAGTAAATTGACAATGTGGCCAGAACACGGTTAAATTTTATCAAAAAGGGAGCACCAGACAAGCAAATCACTAATCTTGTTGGGGAAGTTGTCAAAACAAAATCCCTCTTCAATCACCAACTTGCTACTCTTTACTCCCTCTGAAACGACCGTTAAATTTGGACAACATTATTTATAGGTTGAAGACTGGTTCACTAATCCAAAGGCAAATAATGTTGTTGTCCAATTACCCGCCGCCCAGCCTGCCATTGCCGCTTCGCCATTTCTTTCCGGCATCAAACTACCCCCCCCCCCCCAAAACCTGCCCTTTTTAGGTCCCTCTTCAACCCGCTCTCTCTTCTCCTCCCTCATTCCCCCTCTTTCAATCTCCTTAACCAATATTTTAGGTTAAATTCAAATGTTAGCCAGACACTGAAATTAAAATACCCCCCCCCCCCCCCACCATCATAGACACTGGTACCTTTCCTCCTAACAAGCACCCTAACCCTAGCAAGGTCCGCCAGATTATAGTGAACATCAATGAAGCCACTTTCTAAACAACTCAATGCACCAACAATGTGCCGCCAAACAACCACGTTCAACACCAGAATATCCTCCCTCCTTTTCTGAATTTTGCAGCCAGAAGTCTCACCGCACCTTTCTAACAGAAGATAACTTCCCCACATCCATCTCAATCCCTCACCCAGCACACGGGTATCGACTTCAGAAGCAAAATGAAAACAGAAAGGTGTTACCTCCCATCGCCGACACTTTCAGCCCCGTCATCACTTACCAAGTCTCCAAAGCCCAATCAGTTGCCACCTCCGTTGAGACCACATTCTCCTCAAATTCCCAACCAAGCAGGTCTTAAGATACTCCTTCGTTGCCATGATATGGTCCCTAGACAATCTAAAAATGAGTTCAAACCCGGTATCAACCCTCCTGCAATCCCCATCTAGGATCAACGCTGACCAAATCAGAGCTTCCTTGAAAGAATGAGATTCCATTTTCGTTGCCTCTGAGAGAAGTAGGAGTTTCTCTCTCTATTGACCATAATAAAGTGATACTTCTAACAGCTAAGTTATATTGATCAAATGCAGCTCGGGAGACCTCTTCAGGTTAAACTAATGATTGGTGGTTAAGCTTTAACCTGAGTTTAACAGCAGAAACCTTTTATCAGCATACTGGAGAATTTTTTTAGAAAGTATGTTATATTGGTCTAATGCAACTCACGGGGACCTCTGCAGGGGTTAAACTTATGATGCTGGCTAGGCTTCAACCAGAGTTTAACAGCAGAAACTTTTTGTCAAGACTATGACAAGAATTCCAGGAGAACTCAATTCAAACTTATGTTACATGGAGATAATCTGAATAAACCAGTAGAAAGTTGTCTTTCTAAAATGCTCTCGGCACATCTACCGAGGTCCTCTAATAGCTAATTTTTAGGTACCGTGTTTTAGCTTTCCAGTAATGAAATTTCCTATGGAGGTCCACCTTACTGCTTTACTATTCCCTAGCCACATACATCAAGGTTCTTCAATGGAAATCTAGAGCAAGAAATATCTTAAGCACACAATAACTGGCTATACAAATCCTCGCTAAGCACACAATGAAGAATCAAAAGTGTAAAATGCATTACCTGCAAGGCCAGGCCGTAACCCCCATTTGCATCATGTTCAAAATATAGTAGCTGAAAAGTAAATGAAATTCAGTTTTAGTATCGCAACATACAACACAAAGTAGAAAACACAAAAGCATGAAAACATATAGGTACCATTTAAAAAGTGCATCAAAATAACTATCATATAATTGTATACATCTACACTGTACCTTGAATTTGCTTTGGGCAGCTGAAGTAACTCTTACTACAATCCCTGCCTCTGCTTGTTCATCACTAATTGTTACACCAAAAAAATGAGCATTTTGCTTTTCTACCTGCATTAAAGCTCAGGTGATGTCAACCCTGGTACAGCATAAAGATTTTATCCTGCCACTTGAAAGGACAATTAAATTCTACCTTTCCACTGACTGAAGTGCCAATTGGAAGGGGGCGGACTGTGACAGTTCCATTCAAAGCTTCTTCAAGAACATTAGCAGAAATAGTTGTTTTGATAGGGACACCCAACTTGCTATCCAGGAAAAAAGACAAATTTAACAAAACTAATCAAAAGCACCACCAAAAAAAAAACAAATTTGAGGAGGCAGACTTACCTAAACAATGCTGCGAACATTGTGTTGACAGTTCCAAGGTTGGACAAATCAATTTCCATATCCATTCCTTCAGCTTCAATAGCCTTAAATTCAAAACAAAATGTGAAAAGAGTCGGCAAAAGCCATTCCTTGAGCGTCGTAGATTAAAGAGGTTTTATTAGCTATAATTTGCTAATAAAATTAGACAGAATTGGAACTCTGGCTTCTAATACATAATGCCTATTGTAACCAGATTAAGATATTACCTACCTCGATGGTTTTATAACAGCTTAATACTGGCATAAAATTTTATACACTTGTTCCATGAATACCACATCACTAAGATGCACCATAACCTTCGAACTAGAGGATATTGGCATTAGAAAACTCTTGTAACACCAATATAAACACCTTATGCTACTAATGTTAAGAACAAAAAATGTTTACATGTTCTATTGTAGCATATTTCTTAGATAATTCGGGGACCTATAAACAATCCTCGACTAGATATGTCAAGGAGAACTGAAGAGTCCAGATAACTGCAGCTGACAGGATGACTTTTCAACTTTAAACCTATTGAATATTCCCCAAATACAACAGAAAGGGAACTTCGAGAACGAACGGAGTTGCATTTCCAACATCCAGATTGCTGCAGCATTATCTTGCAACCTTCAAGTATCTACATCTTGCTGAACCTTTACGATATGCTAAGTTTATATTGTCGGCACCTAAAGGGCCCATGTATAGTTTTGACTTGTGAATACAAATGACTAAATATTCTTTGATTGAAGCCATAAAGCTACAACTTATCTTACAGCTATATAGCCTACCCAAACTCTTATTTCTATTCCTTCTTGAGATCAAGAACATCCAGAGTTCTCTTTGTACTAATGTCATCAAAGGCGAAAAGCGCAAAAAAGCTCTAAGGTCTGTTGGGGCTTTAAGCGCAAATAAAACGTGGGCTTAAGGAAGAAAGGCAAATAGAGTAAAACTACAAATATGTGTACATAGTCCAAGACTAATATCTATAAGCATGAATACCAAATATATGAACCAAAAAATTGAAGAGAATTTACGATAAAGTGAAATATCAATTGTTTAGTGTCGCCTCTTCAGGATTACGCTTATTGGCATAGAAAAGCATGCCTTAGCGCCTTGATGACAACACTGAAGCGCCCGTTAAGCGAGGCGAAGCATTCTACGTGTTTTAAGCCTCGCTTTAGGGCTTAAGCGCGCTTTAAGCGCGCCTTTGATAACACTACTTTGAACTTCTTTCTTTCTACTGCTAAATCAGTCACCTCATTGAAAAGCACATTAATACATAACAAGCAAATGTAAGGTGATACGAATCAAATGAAAGAACTATTATCCATTATTTCAGTCTATAAAAACAGAAAAATAGTAAAAGACTTTTTTGTGATATGTCATTACTCGTGATGAACGACCTTGTAGAGAAAAATGTATTTTTACCTGATCAAAAAATAATATTATATATATATATAGTTTACAGTGGACAGGGGGTGAGTACCTCAAAGCCGGCCATATCATATTGCCTCCTTTTCTCTGGATCAGATAGAATGTTGTATGAGTACGCAACCTCCTTGAAGAGTTCTGAAGCTTCGGGATTGCTAGCATTCTTGTCAGGATGATACCTGCCAATAATTTCCGCTAAATTATTCATCCACAAGAACAAGTATCAAATTGAGAAGTACCCAACTCCCAACAAATAGCCCTAAAAGTTGTTTTTATTTTTTCCTGTATAACCACATTAACTTCCTATCACCATCGGTTTTTTCCATCTGGCCACTTCTAGACTGATATATCATATGACAAAGTACTGCGCAAGCAAGTCCCTCCCATCTGTATTTTATTTCCTTCAGATGACAATATATGTCAATCTTCAGATTACTTAATTAATTACTTGACCACTAAATTACACGAGTTTTGGCTTACAACTGAAACTCAATAATCTCCATGTGCTTACCAACAAGCTCAAGACAAATACCAACAAAATGCATACACAGATCACCACAATCCACACCAAATTTCAGTTTAGGTTACTGGTTACACTTAAACCTCGGCTAAATACCATCACTCAATCAATCAATCAACGCCTTAATTCCAACTAGTTAGGTCAGCTATATAAATCTTCTGCATCTATTCTGCTATATATAGGTCCTTTCATTCCAAAGCCACAGTTAAACTCCAATAACAACTATGCCTTAGTCCAAACTCCCAAACAACTTGGAGTCAGCTATATGAATCCTCACTCATCATTTCACTCCATTTAAACTCTCTCGGGCCATTGTTATCCAAATAAAACAAATAAAAAGTACTAGAAGTTCATTACATTTCTATTGACATATAAATCTCTGAAAGGCTAAGTGTTTCCTAGAAAATTGTGGGACATAAAGTAAAAGAGCTAACACGCCTAAAATATATTCTCAACTACTCCCTCCGTTCCAATTGATGTGACACTATTTACTTATTAGTCCCTTTCCAAAAGAATGACACATTTCTATATTTGGAAACAACTTAACTTTAAACTTTTCACTTTACCCTTTATGAGAAGCTTTTTATAGCCACACAAATGTTATGTCATGTTTAAGACCACAAGTTCCGAAGGTCTTATAACGACACAAATGTAATGTCACTTAAATTGGAACGGAGTGATTAATAGGTATTGCATATATAGATGTTTTTCTTCCATTATAACAAAACTAACTATGAATTTAAATTGGGAATATTTGTGTGTAGGGATAACTTACTTGAGAGCAAGCTTTCTATAAGCAGTCTTAATCTCCTGATCAGACGAATCCCTTGAAACAGACAACACCTCATACGGGTCTCGCCTTACTGTTGGAGCCGATGTCCCCTCCATTTTTATACCACTCATTACTACACCCTTTTCCGCACTTCCCTTTTTAAAAGTTTGGAATTACTCAAAAAATCAAAATAATCAATAAAACCTTGATGCCGCAAAATCTACAAACAAAGAGAAAATATCAACACAAACCCATTAAAACTCGAGAGAAACTGATCAAGATTTTGGCACGAAATTGGATTAATGCCAAAGGTATTCAATAAGTATTAATATCAAGAAGAAATTTTTCTATTAAAAATCAGGTGAATTATTTACCAAAACAAACGTAATTCCAAAATAATAGCTACAAGAGATCTAACATAAAGATTCTAAATCGATGAAATAATATATAGAAGAAAAAGAGGAAGAAATATAGCTAGGGTTTTAGGGAATTTACCTGAGGAGAATAACGGATGAAACCAGAGACCTTCAATTATTTCTTCAGAAGTTTGTGTGATGAGACTCTTACGCGCAAATATGAGCTCAAAGTTTCAAAATTGGAGCTTTTGATTTGCCGTCTCAAATTTTGAAAAAGCTCCGTTTTTGAAAGGTGCACCCAAAATTTACTACTACTATAAGAAGCAAAAATAACATTTTCTTGTAAAAAAAAAACATTTTCTTGGGTGTGATTTTTCCTCATTTGCTTTAAAAATAACATGTCATGATTTATAAAAATAAATGGTATTCCAACAAGAGTAAGAGCCCGTTTGGATTAGCTGATCTGAAGTAGCTGATAAGTATTAGGTGCTGAAAAGTACTTTTAAGTGTTGAAGCCGATTTAATAAATAAGCAGTTACGTGTTTGGATACAAGTGCTGATTTAATATGGAATGAAGAGAAAATTAAAAAATTTATTTTGGAATAATATTTTGTGAATTAAAAAATATTATTAAGGATAAACTAGTAAAAGTCATGGTCAAACTAAAAGTGCTTATAAGCTGAAAAACTATAAGTTGGGGGTGACCAGCTTATCACTTATGGCTGATTTTAGCTTATAAGCACTTGACTTATAAGCACTTTGGATATTTACCAAACGCGTAGATAAGCCAAAATATGCATATAAGCCAGTTTGATCAGCTTATAAGCTTAGCCAAACACCCTCTAATAGTATAACAAAAAAAGAACACGAATTCTATTAAGTGTCATTTGGTTACAGAAATAAGAAGAAATAATCTCCACCTTAAATCTAGCATTGTTTATATAGATTTAGTTACTCTTTTTATTTTTCACATAAAACATAACATTATTCTATTATAGTATAATGCCATCTTTTTTAGAAATAGGGTATTATAGTACTAATTTAAGTAATGGACTTGCATTACACATAAGTTCTATTATAGTGTAATAATGCTTCTCTTGGTTTCACACTAGCAAAAGAAGCGAATTTAGAATTCATTTTCTCATATTGAACTTGGGATATGATTTAGTTGATTGTGTCATGTTGAATATTGCTTCCTTTATTAGCAAGTGCTATCTCTTTTGCTTTAGTAATGAAAATTATTTGGTATTAGAAAAATGCAATGTTGATATAGTCAAATCAATCAAGATGACATGTCACAAAGTCAAAATTGTCATTTCATGCAATTTACCTACCATACTAATTTTTTTGATCTATTTATTTAATATCAATCAAAATTAAGTTTTTGTGCATCGTCATTGTGTCGTGCTTTTTCATTGATATAGCTTTGCTCGCTCCTTTCCTTGTCTTCATTACTAGCAAGAGATGAGATGTTCGGGTCAGTTTCTGATGTTGAACTTGATGGCTGATTAGTTAATTTTGTATATTGTTGAAAATATTGCTGCCTTAATAAGGAAGTCATGACTCTTTTACTTACATCTAAGAGTGAATTAAATTGTACGCAAAAATTGTGATATTATTCTTTTTCCAAAGATTAACGGAACGCTGTTTGACATGGTCATTTCGAATTCCCTTTATCTTCCCTTTGTTTGCATCTCTTTTTCTTGATTTTCCTCTTTAATAAACCTACTAATAATGGGGGGCCAAAATTCTCCCAACTGAAAAGTTATCTATTTTCAAAACTCGAATATAAGATCTCTGTTTATCCCAACTATCGCATTCGCACCACGCCCATTGAATGTCAAGCAAACCTAACTATACCGTCTCATACTGAATGAAAGCAGTGCTCTTATTCATAGAATTACCACTTGAATTTCTGACCCTGCGCATAAAATCAGTATGTTTCCAGATTTAGGCAAATCTACCTGTGTATTCAAGTTGATGACCGGCTAACAAAGCGTACTGATTTAGTCCACGGTTATATTAATATAACAACATCAAACCCAATGAATTTTTACAAGTAGGGTCGGGAGAGGATAATGTGTACACATGCCTTACTCCTACCTTAGGGAGGCAAAGAGGTTGTTTCCGATAGACCCAGAGAAGATGAAAAGAAGCAGTGGAGTACTATTAATAAGAAAATGCATAAATTAAGAAACCCTTTTACTTGTGGAATGAGTATGTTCTATTTCTACAGGGTCCACAGAGTATTATAATTTTCAAGTTCTGCCCACAGAACTCATTATCATAATATCTGAACTTAAGAGTGATGCACTGATACAACAGCCAAAGCAAATGAAAACATTCGGTTCTGAACTGGTCCTCTGCAAAATCATTCCATAAAGAATCTTGCCGCCTCTTTAAAGAGGGGAAAATAAGGAAAAAAATAGTACTTACAAGCCAAAAGCCTCAAATGTGGCTTCTATCTGCTTTTCTTCGTTTTATATCAGTGCCTGACTCTGTAGTATGCAGGTGGGAAATGCATTCATGCATTACGGAATGGAAAAGGCCAGTAACACACTTCATGCTCGTAACGTGAATTTGCAGAAACAGCATGTTGTGTACAACAATGACAAAATTTTGGTGACAGTGAATGCTCATATTTTACAAACCTATGTATTGAGCTCGCGCTAAATAATTTGATGTATAGAAGTACGTAATTCTATGAGAGGGGAATCCAACAGGTCTTCAACATTAGCTGGAGCAATTAGGACTTGTTTCCGCCTTTATAACTCTGGTATTGTAGGATCCGCAAGATGAACACTTGTGATATAGCCAATGAAATGGTGCAATTCCCCTCTTACCACAGTCGTTACACAATATATCCTAGAGAAATTTCATATAAAAATCTTGAGTAAAAGTTTCAATAATTTAATACGCATAAAAGTTGTTAAGGAAATAAAACTGAGATTCCTTACTTGGCATCGGTTCCTAAACTCTTCCGGTAGCACCTCAGAAGCCATTAAAGCATCAAGCATCCCAAAATACACCTACAAGAGAAGACAGAAGTTGAGATCATTCTTCATCTGAGCACAAAATATAATAGAACAGAACAAGAAAAAAAGGAAACATAAAGATTGAAAGGTTTCGAAGTAAGAAATATATATGGCTACATTCTATTAAAATCCACAAGAAATGAGTAGACAATGTGACTTCTTTATAGAATATGGTCAAAGACAACGTTCTTTTTCTTTCTTAATATGGCTAAGATTTCATTAAATAAGAATATCAAAGTACATCCACGAGTATGTTCATAAACAAGGTAAAAGGAGTAGCATAATAAGAGTATGATGTTACATGCTTCAGTTGCATGATTGATTTTGCAGAAGAATATATATATACTTCTCTTTTTCTAACAAATAGATAAGACTCCATCGTGGATCAGGCAAGGTTTATAACTGAGTACAAAATGGTGGATTAATAGAAGAATTCACAAACAAACAAACAAAAAAACAAGCACTCCTGTTTATGTAAGAAAAAGCTAGCTTGACAAGCACATGCACCTTCATCTGTCCCATTTTATAGGCTTGATGCAGTTTCTTTTTCTAGAAAGGAAATATTTAAATCAAATAAGTTAGATCACAAACACACCAAGTTAGTGTTGACTACACATAGAGGTAATATAACTATACTCTAGCCCTCTGAAAAATTAAAGCAACTGTTAATGCAACCTGGAAGTTCATTCTTTACACCAGAAAAAGAAAATTAAACAGTACGTTATATTTTTATAGTCTATGTTTCAAAACTTTAACGAATTATACACAATATTCTTGTGTCTACATATGATGCTATGAATTTACACAAACAACCATCACTATTCTGCGAAAATTCATCTAATGAAGGATGAACATCGCTTACCGACATATCTCCCATAGACTTGCTGCAAATGGGACAGATGTAGTGTGTGCAAGCATATGCCTGAGGAAATAAAGAGATTGCTTTTAGTTCAAACTTGATTTCTAATAAACAACACAATATCCTTTCTGACAGCAAATGTATGAGCAAATCCCAGCAGAAAAGTGACGAACAGACCTGAAAGCATGCTGAATGCATAAAATGCCCGCAGGGCAGAGCCCTGACAGTTTCGCTTGACGTGAATAAAAAGTCGCAACATATTGGACAGTTGGTTTCGAGACCCTTCTCCCTGCATTTGTGGTCCACAAGTTTCATTCCCAGGCAACAATTGCAGGTCATGCAATGAAAGAAGTCAACACCTAGTCCTTGCCCCAGCCGGCATAAATTGCAGAACGGGCAATGATACACTGTCCTGAAGTAGGAAATAATAGAAATAGAGAAAATCAAGATCAAAGCTCTATTAGAGGTATGTATTTATCATCTTGCAACACGTACAAGACTCCATCCTTGAACTTTAGGAAATATTGAATCAGGTATTGAAACGATTTTCATGTGAGTTTGATCAAAATTGACAAAACAAACCTTTACAAATGCAGGGGCAGGGTGTGATGTTTTAGGAAATTGACTTAGCAAGAATTTGTGTAAGCAATTAGTTATGCATTACTGGCTTCAAGAAAGAACTTCAAAAATAAATAGAAGGGCCACTATTTTGAACGGAAGACTGGAGAACACCTGTTGTAGCATTTAGAATCTAGTTCTAGAATCTCTACATTCAGGCATCAAATCTAATGATTTTCAAATGTTGCCAGTGTTAAAAAGGTAAAAAAGCAAAGAAAAGCACTAAAGATCTTTTGGGACTTTAAGTGCATAGCCCATCTAAAGCACCTGATTTAGTGAACACATGCTAGACCAAGAAAACAATAAGATATATGTTTGTGATGCGCAAAAAAGTAAGTATAATCACAAATGATAATTATATGAACAAGAAATTGGAGAAACAATTGAATAAGTATTTGAAGTAAAAACCATTTCTGATTCAAATGTAACGATGTTGTTTAAGTTTCTGATTCAAATCCACTGACTAATTTTCTTATACTAAGTTTCTAATTTCCTAATCCGGATCGCTAACATATTCATCCATAACAATTGCTTAACACTTGCCGTTTATGTTTATTGTCTAGTGCCGCTCGCTTCAAGACAAAGCACATGGACACTGAGGCACATTTGCCTTAGCTTCTTGGTGCTTGCACTGAAACACCATTTAGACGAGGCGATACTCCAACTTGTGCTGCAAATAGCTTCCAGGCTTAAGCATGCCTCTTAAAACATTGAGAATAGGGAGAACTTTCACTCTTTTAAACCTAAATGAAGCAAGTAACATATTGCAGAAAAGGAAAAATTGTAAGGAGACTATCATTCTTTTTAATTGAAATGATAAGCAGAATATCTTATTAATGATGTTTAACAACCAAGAAAAATAAGCAGAGCCTGATCTAATCTTCCAATAGTGTAAATCCTATAACTCGGTGTTCACTATGCGATTCAACCTACTACATCAAGTCATCAACTACAAACAAGTAGGGTCACTGAAGTATCACCTTTCATCATCAAAAAATTTACAGCTGCTGCAGTAATATTTTGCCATTGAGAGGCCGTTACAGGATGGAGTCGTGCAAGAAGGTCCAACTGGTTGTATTTTCAGGCAGTTCATACACATCATTTCAGTTGTCGCCTTCCTGCAAATTACTAGAAAAATTAAACATGGAATGGAGTTTTATTAGAAACAAATACGAGGCCAACGATTTACCTATCCATAGAATGGTCACTGACTTTGTCATGACAGAATCTGCATGGAAATATTTTGCCACAGCAAGCAGCTCGGAGCTTGCAGTTTCTTTTATAATGTTCACATCCAAACACTTTCTTATCTGGATCACAAAATGAAGGTGAACATCCAATTTCATCTTGACCATTTGGAGTTTCAACAGATCTTGCTTCAGAGTCCTGCTGAGCAGCTATCCAGCGACTGAACAACAGATGCTCAATAGGTTACATGAATAAATAACAAAGATAGCAATCACAAAGGTTTTAGATGATGGCTTCACTGAAAACAAACCTGGTCATGAGATTTTGAATAAGATATGCTTTTCTTCTCGGATCAAGTGAAGAGTCTCGGGAGACCTTCCGTATCTCTGACTCTAGCTCATTTTGATTCATCCGAAATATGTCCTTCCATCCAGGTTTAAAAGTGGAATCACTATGTTCTAGAGATTCAGAAAACTCATACCCTGAAAAGACATAATTTTAGATGCTAAAAAGATTATTGAGAAAAAGTCATTCTAGATCTGCTAATTCAGTTCCAATAATAGCCTTGTCTAATGTAAATATCTTATGCAACATCTTAAGAGCGGAGAACAGACATGAATAAAACTAATAAGTAATAGAAGCATCGCAACAACCTCGTACACTGTTCTCTGAGCTTGATGTCTGGGAAGTTTCAGCTGGCGTTCCCTCCCACCATTCATTGAGCCATTCACTGAACATTGTGTTTTTGGTTGCTTGCTTCCATGTCTCCATCATCTTATTTTGTTCCTCCTGAGTAAGAGCAGAAGTTACCCAGGGCAACATTGACTGAAGTACTTCTGCCCCAGTTGTTCCTATTATCCTACCAACTAGTTTGTCTTGTTCTTCAATGCTAAAATGACGGTCAAACAGCGGCCATAGCTCAACTTCCTCCCGTATAACATGTTGATCCAGGGTTACTTTTATTGATTTGCACATAGCTTGAACTTTAGTTGCTAGCTCATTGTATTTTCTTGAATATTCATTTAAGTCACAAGAACCAGAGTTTCTACAAGGACCTTTTAATGAATTCCCACCATTCAAGGTTTCTCGGAGCAGAGAAAGCTCAGCAAGTGCAGATGAAATGTCCTCGAATAGCTTTTCTTCCTGTTTGTGGTCCAAGGTGTAAGAATGGCTAACATTATGAAGCGTCTCTTTTGATTCCAAAGCTGGGAATACTATATCATCCTCTGCATTACTGTGAGCTTTATACAAGCCCCACAAGAGACGAAATCGACCACAAAATTTTCTCAGAAAAGTCTCATCGCAATCAGTGAGTTTTCCAGATTCAACGTCCAGAAATTCCAAATCCTTTCGAATAGCCTTGTGAAATTGAAAAATATTATCAATTGGCCGTGTTGCGTATCCACCATTGATCAAGCTGGTATCCCAGTTGAAAAGACAGGAGTTCAGAGAAGGAGCACTTGGGCTAAAAGTGCGCAATGATTTTGCTGCAGCTAGGGAATTTATTCCCAGTTTATTTACACTGACGCCTAATGCAGGAACACAACAAGACTGATTACCAGTTGATCCTTTCCGAAATTCTAAACCTCCTGAAGGATCATGACGATAGCATTTCTCCTTTGACATTAAATTTGCACGCTTGGTTGGCCTTTCACCATTACTTTGCTCACTATGCGACATGCTACAATTGACATTTCTTGAAGAAGTGCAGATACCACAACATTTACCTAAGTTCTCTTTCTTCCCAGCTAAAACTTTAGCAGGACAGCAACCAATTGCACTTGAAGAAAAACAATTGTCCGCTGGACGACCTTTGCATGCCCAACCTGAGAAAAGTGTGACCAAAGCAGTGTCTGATGCTGGTGCTGCATTAGAAAACTGAATCAGATGGGGTAAACAGGTCTACTTTCCATCATTGTCGACACTGAAACCAAGTTCTAATTAAATCAAACAGTAGGAATTAGGCTTTACCTGCCATATGCATATTCTGAAGGAAAGACCTTGCTTCTTCCTCACTTAATGATCCTACCAACCAAGGTAAGACGCATTCGATGAGTCTAAGTGGCATAACACACAAGCTCTGGTAAAGGAGTTCCCGCTGCCGTTTGGGGCTAAAATGCTTTCGTGCAAGCGGAAGAACCTGGAATCACACAGAATCCAAATAATCAAGACCAATTACTATTAACTCTTGGGTTTTAAGTTGTCAACGGCAACAAGGACATCTGAGTATTTCAGATAGCAAGAAGACACCACGCTTGCTTTCATCACTTTAGAAACAATTATTTTATGTTACTTGGGGAGATATTTATAGACAGAGACCTTGAACTTGCAGAATCTTTGCAATTCTGAGATTACTCACCTGAGCCTCCTCATTACAGAAGTGTCTCTCCACTGTCTCCATTATATGATCAGCTTGTGAGCACAGTTTTGAATAGAATTCTACAGAAGTTGAGTTGGATCCAGCACTCTGAACGCTTTCTATCAAGCATCTAAATTTATCAAACTCGTTTTCTTCTTCGGCATGCTCCTGGGCAAAAGATATTTCTGCATCTATTGCAGGAAATATAACTTTGTCCTCGGCAATGCTGCAGCCAAATTACGCAAACAGTATGAATGAACCAGATTCAAGCACGCTAGCAGTTTATCTTAATCCATCAAAATTAGTTCAAAGCCAAAACTTCAAACGGCTATGCATAATAATGATGTCACGTACCTATGGAAGATACAAACTTCAGCAATAAATTGAAGCCTCTGGTTGAAAGCGGACAAATCAGAAAAATCCCCAGACAACTTTATTTCCCTAGCTGCTTCTGTAATGTCATTCAATTCCTTTCTAATAGCCTTGTGCCAATGCAGTATCTCATCAACTGGACGATTTAAAGTGGATTCTTTAAGGTTGAAATTTGAGGCTAGAAATTCACTTCTAGAAGATTCACAAGGACAAGGAGCATCCTCCGCCTGACTGATTAAGCCTCTAACAACAGAATCTGAACTATGGTGCTTTGTACTCCCTTCGCAAGCCTTGCGTTTGTTTGTCAACTTTTTTCCATCCATCCAGGTAAACATAATCTTCAAGAAAGGGGAATTTTATCAATTATGCTATACTTAACAAAGGTCTTTACCATCTATAAGCAAGCTAACTCACCTCTTGAAGAAGCTCCTCATCCGGAATTACTTTGTGTAAGAACTTATGCATATCTTTGCACTCATCGGCCGAAATAGAGGATGAAAGCCAAGGCAGAAATTCAGCCATCATATTCACGGGGATGCTGCACAGAAACTGCCATACCAATGATGCCTGCTCCTCGAATGAAAACTTCTCCATAAGCAACGGCAAGACCTGCAAAATGGCACAATAACAACAAATAGCAATACAAGTGACAATAAAATGAAGAAGAAAAACATAAACTATTAAGTGAACAATTTTAACCAATCAAACAAACAACAAAGGAAACAATCATCACAATAAAATATAAGGGTAAGTTACTTATCAAGAAAATAAAATAACAAGGATAAATTTCACACTAGAAAGTTTAACTTAACTAACTGAACTTCCGCCAAATCCCCACCAATCCCTCCTTCCTCTGTTAGGGGTCTCGGCATATCACACCGTGAAAACAGGCATAGGAAGCAATACCTATCGCACTCATGTGGAGAATATCGAAAGAAAAGAATGAAAGAGAGCTTTTTTTTGGTATAGCTTCTGATACTAAGATTGATGTTGCAACACAGGGGAGAAGGGAGAAAGGGCAAGGAAAGAAATAAAAAGGGGAGAAAAGAGAGAATAATAATGACAAGAAGAGAGAGAAGAGAAAGAGATGAGGATCTGGAGAGAGTAGGGGTGTAATGTAGGCCGGGCCCAGCCCTAAACAGGCCTCGTGGGCCGGTCCTAAGTGGGCCCGGGCTTCGTAGGCCGGTCCTAAGTGGTCCCGGGCTTCGTGGGCTTTTTGGTAGGAACCGGTCCGGGACCGGGACCACTAACTAATGGTCCCGGGCTAAGTGGACCAGTCCCGGGCCTAAGTGGGCTTAAGTGGGCCGGGCCTTTTTTTAAAAAAAATTTTGAATACTATACTATAATATCTATATTATTATAAAAGCATGAATACAATGTCGGTTTACAAAAATAACCTTATAATACTAAGCATAATAACTCATAATAAAAGGACATAACCGGAATTATAGATATTAGTCTTATAATCCTATTAGTTTTAGGATATAATACTACACGTTAGTAATCCTACATGATTACCTTTAGGAATCCTATTAATATAATTACTTTCTTAGGCTATCTAATTAAAGTTAATTAACATTTTACTTCATAGAAATTATTTAACCAAAAGAGAAAACCATCGACAATCTAAAAATATGAACTAAAACACAAAATAATCTAAAAGCATAACGTAAGAATAATCTATATCCTACTTTTTCCAACAATAAAACTACACGATAACTTTTGTGTTCTTTATCCTAATACTTTAATCATACAGGTCACGTTTGCCTCTATATTTTCTTTCATACCAAACTATTTGTCATTCTTAACTTTAAATCGATAGGTAATTTATTTAAAAGTTTGGTTATTAAATTATACTTTTCTATTTTTATAATTTACTACGGCAAATATTTCAAAAATTAGTATCACCATTAGCGTAGAAAAAGTAATCACTGCTAGGAAAAGTAGTGATTATTTAGTCATGTAATCCTATTACTTTTCAGATATACTTCTTAAAAATTTCTATTGCTAATTTAATTTGAAAACGTATTCTAATGTCCTTTTACTAATTTAATTTGAGAATGTATTATATTGTCCGAATCCATTTAGAAAAAGGAGAGTCTATATTATTATAGGAGCATAAATACAATATTAATATACCAAAATAGTCCGAAAATATTAAATAGAAGAACTAATAGGGAAAGGACATAACTGTAATTACCTATTTTTTGGACTACAATGCCTTCTATGTTATTTTTTACGTAATATTTAAGATGTTAAAATTAATAAAATTTTGTCTATTAAATTCTTATTAAAAAAAGATGTAGGAAGGTTTAACAAAATCAATTTTACAAGATTCCTCTATTTTGGGAATACATTACCACTCGATAATGTCCAATACCAAGAAAATATAAAAGTAATATTAAATGGACTGCATAAAGAGTAACTAAGAAAATATTTAAGAATATAATTGTGTGTGTGAGAGAGAGAAAAAATAGTTGGTAAGAGTCAATACCAATAATGATTCTACAGGCATAAATATCTAAAAGTGAAATGTCATACCAATCTTTTACTCTTTGAAATAAAATTTGTGGTGGATAAAATTATAATAAAGATTAAATATTCAAAACAAGAGATGAACTAATATTAGGATTTGAATCAACATAGAATAAATTTTTTTTATGTTAAAACTAAATAATTAAATATTTTAATAAATTATTTAGCAAGATAATCCAATTCAATTATTTTTTAAATTCATCATATAAGTAAAGTTCTTATTCAAGTTAAAAAAAAGTCTTAGCGTTAGAACACAAAGTAAAAAGGTTAGTATATTATTAAGAATCAAAATGCTATATAAGTGTCTGAGGAAGCTCAATCAGAGCTAAATCTTAAACAAGAACAAGCTTTCAAGGCTGTATTATAAATAGTCAACTATGCTATAAACGAGATTATTCTTTGTAGATGCCTCCGGCGTAATCGAAATAATATTTCTATGTCATGCATTATTTGCAAATATCATATCAAGAGGTATGACACTGTTAGCAATAATAGCAAGTGGTGTACCAATAACGATTTTATTGTGAGGCAACCCACTTTAGATTTGATATAGCTCTTCAAACAACTTAAATAACCATCACAAATATATCAAAGCAGAGCAAAGGTGCTAAATTTATAAGGGAAGCAAATTTGATAATATGGGATGAAACACTTATGGCTAAGTATCAAACGATCGAAATAATTGCCCAATGTTCTAGAGATATATTGGATATTAATGAACTGTTTGGTGGAAATTAATGGTTTGGGAGGTAACTTATGTCAAGTACTACTAGTAGTTCCAAAATCGACAAAACAAACACTATAAAAGCTAGCTTGACAAAGTTATACTTCTGGTCTCAAATGAAAAAGATTCAACTGACAAGAAATATAAATTAAGAACATTTTCAGCATTCAGTGTCTTCTTGCTTCGTGTCGGAACGAAGAAGAGCATCTAATAAAAGATGATTTGGTTCTTCCCGAACACTTGGTTATCAATTTCAATTGTAATAGTAGTGCATTTAATTAGAGAAATATTTCTATCATTAGATTAAAAAGTAATTTGTGCAAATTGCATGATAGAATTAAAAAGATATATTAGCTAGCAGAAATGAATATGTTGATCAACTAAATAAAAAGTTGATTGCAAAATTTTATAGTAAAGACAAAATATTTTTCTGTTTTTGATTCAGCAGAAAATGATGCCGATAATTACTACCAAGAGAATACTTAAATACTTTAATACTAAATGGCCTTCTGCCATATATGTTGTCAAGTTTATTATTTCCTACTCATGTTAGTGTCACCATATATATAATAGATTAAGTTAAAATTGATCTTCCATTTTATATAGGTTGATTTTGAAGAAAATTATTGCCGTCATGCTACTGAAAAACTTAGATACGCCAAATAGCTTATGTAATAGCACACAAATGGTATATAGAAGTTTTCACAATAAAGTCATACATGCAAAAATTATTATACCGGTCAATGTACTTCTAAGTATTCTTATCCCCAAATTCAGCTTTCATCTTTCAAAACTAAGGAATTTCCTTTTAAATTTGTGTGAAAATAATTTTTAGTATGTTTATGTTATGCAAATATAATAAATAAAGCACAAGGACAAATATCCTAAATATTAGACGATACTTACCGCAATATGTTTTCTTGCACGAATAACTGTACGTTGCACTTTCAAGAGCGATATCAAGATCGACAACAAGAATTTTGGTTAAGGCACAGCAACCAAAACATTAGGAGGAAACGTACACAGAAAAAAATTGTCCACGGAGAATTGTTCGTTAAGATATTATCACATTAAATACTTTTAAACTATAATACATAATTATCTAACTAACATGATAAGACTGATTATTTGTGTAAGTTTTGATGATGTCATTTTATTTTAAATTCATGTATTATGCTAATAACATTTTTCGGCATTTAGATGATTGTTGTATTATTATACATAAAATTACTCTCATTAATTAAATTTTATTGTTCCTTCATATAAATAAATATTTAAAATCATCACGTGCCATTATTAACGTGCAACGCACGTTCATATATATATATATATATATATATATAGCTAATGTTATATTGAATATAGCTTATATACTATACACTTAGTATATATATAATACTATACTATATATACATCTTATATATATATTAAGATGAACTCGGTATCAAACTTGCAAATTAAAGTTTACATTTAATACTTCAAATTAAAGTTCAAACTTGCACTTATCCTTGCATAATAAATTAATAATACTTCAAATTAATCTAACAGACTAAAACATTAAGCATAATACGTCTAATAATTTTAAAATAACACAAATTGTCTCAAATCAACTTAAAATCTTAAATACGAATGTCTGGAGAACGCGCAAGACAACTCTTTATATGCCTCCCTAAACAGCCTGTGCCCTCCAACTTTGGACGATGAGTAAAGACTCGACCACAGTTCTTGCACTTTACTATGTAAACTTCTTCATTTTCTTCTACCACATTAAAGTGTTCCCAAACATATGAGCGCACTCTAGAATCACCGGGCATGATTTAACTTGAATTAAGAATTTGAGTTTGAGAAGTGAGAGATGAGTGAAGACTTGAAGACTTGAATACTTCAATTTGAGTTTGAGAAATGAGAGAGATTGATGATTTTGTGAAAAAAATGAAAGAATGAGGGGGTATTTATAGTTGAAATAGGGAAAAAGTGTAATTATAAAAAGTATGGGGTTAAAACAAAGTTGGGGGGTTAAATGGCTATTTTATAAATAGCCGACGGCTATTTTGGCAGGTAAAAAGGTCATATTTTAAATGCCATAACGGCTAGAAACGGCCACATTTGGCAGATTTTTTTAAAAAAAAAAATAGTTGTTGGGCCCGTTTAGGACCGGTCGAACTGGCCCACTTCCCAGCCGGTCCCGGGCCCAAACGGTCCCGGTCTCGCGGGCCTCAATCATGGGACCGGCCCACTTCCAAGCCCACCCCCATCGGTTCTATCCGGTTAGGCCCGTTTAGACCCACCGCCCATTTGGGCTCGCGGGCCTGGGCCCGGCCCGGGCCTAACCGGCCCACATGCCACCCTTAGGAGAGAGGGATTGTGATACAAAATCAATTTATCAAATATTCTGAACAATTAGAACTTTAGAAACCACTAAAACTGTATGTCTAACTGAAAAAGTAAGACTAGATAATTTTATCTCTAGGATAAGATTACCTTCAATTTTATTTCTAAGTACTATATAAACAAACATCTACCGCCCAAGGCTTTGGTCTATAATGGTAAGATGCAGCACATGATATGTGGTTTAGGCACACTCCACAGGTTCGAACCCTAAAAGTAGTATTTAAGTGGAGAAGGGTAGAGGGACAGGCCCATTATCCACCGAGTTCGAACTGTGCGACATTGGCTCTTGCATTTCTCAGTTATGAAAAATATAATAATAAACATAAATCATATCAAGGGATAATGATATATGCATACGATCTACATCTCGAGGGATTTCCCTTTCACGCCAACAAAATAATTAATTTCATAGTAACACAAGGCATATCACACATCCCATCAAATAAGATAAAGGTAAAACTCTGCTAGGATACCTGTTCCTCTTCCTTAGACATGTGCTGGCTAATAGATGTTTGAAGAGCTCCTGTACAGGAAGCTAACTTTCTGCGGTAGCTTTCTTCACTTTGCATATCTGAGTCAAGTAACGCAAACAGATGATCAAAAAGCACGCCTTCTCCTTCATGCTCAAGGGAGTAAGTCCGTGCTACATTCTTCACACGTATATCAAGTGCTGGAAAAATAACCTGTCATTCACACAAAGATATGCTTATGATGTTTGAAGCGGTATATCAAGTTTGCTCCATTTTGTATTGAAGTAGCCCTTTTGCTCTATAACTAATGAAATATTTATTTATCAAAAAAGAAGATGTCATACCATTGGAGGAAAAAGAAAAAAGAAAAAAATTACATTCCTATGCTGGGGTGCAAAAGGGAAAGCACAAATCCCCTCAATTAATCCACAATGTAGTTTCAACATGCAATAAAGTAATAGATCCTCTTAGGTGCACGATTTCCTTGAAGTTAATTTAAGGCGTAAAATGTGGGAATGTTTCTCATTATCTCGTGGGCGAAATGGAGAAACTTAGAGGATCTTAATGGGGTTTGAATCCAAAGAAAACCGAGAAACACTTTTTAACATCCATTACTGGAAAGTGTTCCCAATCTTCCCATAAATAAACTGATCAAAGATAGTTAAAATAAAGTTGCTTGAGATTCAATTAGCTACCAGGCCCAAAAGTTCATAGTCCGCAAGTGAAGCAAAATGTGTTATCCCAAGAGGGCAGGAAGCACAATTGTGAACTGTACTGAAAAACAGTTCCTAAAATTGTTTGTTTTCAATTTCACATATGAAATCGTCGGCCTACCCCCCCCCCCCCCCCCCCCCTCTCTCTTATAAAACATAATGCTGGAACTAGCAGGAACTAGCAGAAGATGTCGACACAAAAAGCACACCAGATTCTTTAATCCTTGAGATAAAACCCTTTCTTTTGTAAATAAATAAAGAAAATTTCGACCCAAAAACATGAAGATATTGCTAGAACTACAAACAAATTCTAAAACCAGCACTCTTTGCACCACCTCTCTATACACCCCACTGAACAAAGAGGATTAGAAAGAATTCCCAACACAGAAAAGGAAATTTAAAGCCAAATTAAGATACTACCAGCCGCATTAGTTAAGTTAACACAAATCCAATTTTTTTGTTACAATTTCTCAGACCATTTATTTATCTTTTTATAAGTTACTAGTCTCACTTTTAAAATAAACCAAAAAAATGAAATTAAGACTTTAAACATCAGGAAATTTCACGCAAGAACTTCTCCAGTTCAAAAACAGACAAAAATCATAAACATTTCAAGAGCAGGAGAACTGAAAATTCAGATTTAAATTCGATTTTGCCTATGTATGCTCACAGTCACTACTAGCCTCAGAAATTCAAAATTGAGAATCAGTTGCCAGGAAGCAGACAGCTATATAACTGATTCAAGTTCTAGTAACTCTGCAGAAAAATAACAATATAACCAGCAGGAGTCCTGACATACTACATTGTATATCCAACTAAAGAAGGCATGAAGCAAAAACAGTTTTTAAAGATCTTCTTTTCATTTTCTACTTCACATTTGATATTTGTTTTCTAGTTCCCATAACAACCAATACTTGCACTAGCAGCAAATCAAGAAGTGAACCACCTTCTCTATCTCAGATAAGATCATGAAATAAATTGAACTCTTGAGCTACAAAAAACTCAAAACTTATCCGTCTTCCCACCACCACGTGCACCAGATAAACCAAAGAGGAATCTTTTTAATGACGGTGGAGTCCGGAAGCAACTTGCGCGCAACTACCTACTGCCTCTGACCAGCAAAAGCACACTAACCAAAGTGGATCAACTAAAATCCCTGTGTAGAATAGAACTCAAGAAGAACAATTTGCACTAAAACTGAACTAAAGATGCAATAAACACGCAATCTCATCAGAATTTACCAACTACAACACAATCCAATCTTATCGTTATAAATATTATCCTATTTATTTTGAATTGTAAGCACGAATCCTCTATTAACTCATTAAAATATTGGAAGTGTCACATATGCAACTAAAATTAATCCAGTTCACTAAACAGAACCAGACACAAAATCACACAGAATTTCCATAGCAGGAGAAACACAAAACTAAAAATGAAATTTCAAATTTTTTTTGGGAGCATATACTTGCTAAGCTGCTCAAAATTATTCACCAGAAGCTTCCTGCATATAAAATTTTGCAAAATTATTTTTAAAAAATCGAGTTGCAAAAACTGAGTATATAAAACTACTATAAACGAACCTCATCTTCAGCATTGCAGTGATGCTTATAAATCGACCTCAAAAAGTAACACCGTTCCATAAAAGGCTTAATTTCACTGTTCCGATTCGTCGCAAATGCCATCGCCGATCGATGCAACGCATCCAGCTCCATCCGTATAGCTTTATGGAAGAAAAGGAAAATCCGTATAGGCGATGTACCTTTAAGTCCCGTCGCCGGTCTATTATTCAACGGTCCTGATTGATCCACGTGTCCTACACTCGGCCCTGCCATTACCGCTACTCCTCCTCCGCCTTGTATCCCTCCCGTCGTTAATGGCGTCGCCATTTCGGCAACTATTTATATTACCACAAAATTCTCAAGCTTTTTTTGTGATTTTCAGATTCAGATTTCACAATCTGCAAATTTGCTGTTTTTTCATGTATTTTTGGCGTGACTGTTTTTGAATGTATGTATAAAATGTGTGTATGTATAGGTTTCCACCAGGGGTTAAATCGGACGGATAAAGAGGTAGCAATATATAGTTGGCCACGTGGCAATGTGGGACACGTCAGCAGAATGATGTGTTGGATGAGTGGGGGTGGGAAAAGGAAAGGCACGTGCGTGATTGAGGTTGGGATTTGGAAAAATTAGGCTTGCACCAGAAAAAGGATAGTGACAGGTTGAAAATATCAGTCAAAAATAAATTTCCTTGAAATTACATTAATTTATACGCAAGTATTAATCAGTCAAAAATAAACTTCTATGATATTACATTAATTTATATGCAAGTACTAATCAGTCAAAATAATTGTCCTTGAGTAATTTGATTAATAGAAAAGAATTAGAGAGAAGGCGAAAGGCTAGGGGAGTGGAGAGTAGCGCAAAACTAGAAATTTTAAAAATATTCAAGATTTAATATATTCGTATAAAATATATATTTTAATTTAAATTTACAATATAATTTTTATTCCAAATATATTTGTTAACAAATGATGTTCAGCTGGTCACCCTTCATTGTATGTAACTCTGCTACCAGTAGAGAGGGTTTATAAATATTTTTTCAAAAGAAAAGATAATAGTATTTTTTGATAGGAATATGATAAATTGGTAATAAAGCAAAATTTGATTCCTGATCTTCTTTATAGTCGGTACTTTTTGCTTAATTTTCTTTCAATACTAATAAGTTAAAGAGAAGAGTTTTTTTAAATAAAAATTTACTTTTTTCTATTCCAAAGAGATGCAGGATTTGGAGTACAAAGTTGACGTATCTATTTTTTGACGCCATTTAAATATCGATTATTTAAAAAAAATTGATAGAACTTTTGGTTAAATCATAATTTCTTACCGTAAAAGTATTTTAAAATATTATTGTAGTCAAAGAAAGATTATTTGATTCTCTAAGTAATAATATGTCAATATTCTTTTTAAAAATAAAGATTATTCCTAGTTCACCACTAAGTAATACAGGTCTAATTAAATTTAAAATCGAAAAGCTTTTTGGATCTGCAATATGATAATTGAATTATTCTCTTGAAAACTTCTTTTAATTTACTTGCTATAAAAGTTCTTTTGGTCGAAGTATCATTAGCACTCCTAACTAACAAAAACTGATTGATGCTTATTTCTTTTACTATTCGAAGAGATGAATGAAATATTGAGTTTATTCACGTATTTAATGAAGACATGTAAAAGTCCTAACATTAATATGTTTCTTCGTGATCCTCAAATAGAATTATTGTCTCCTAATCTAATTCGAAGCTCTATTTATTACTCCTCTCTGATCCACTTTAATTAATTCTTTTGTTGTTTTTACACATATTAAAGAATTCACCTTTTAGCATTAATCAATAATTAAATTAATCATATTAACCTTAATTTATTCATTGAAAATATAAAAAATACTCCTAGGCTCTTTTACTCCAAATGCAATTTTGAAAAAAAAAAAAAAAGAAGTAAATTCGTTCTTGATATCTGAAAAAATCAAATATCGTGGACTATAAAAAAAAAAGTAAAAAAAACACCAATTAAAGTAGGCCGGAGAGAGTACTACTTTGTGTTTGCAATCTACTTTTGAGTTGCTTCTATTCTCCTTTTTGATTTGTTGGTTTGATTCACAAAGATGATCCTTAAAATTATCATTCAAGGTTTTGTGGCGGGATGAAAACAATCTCTTTCCCTTAACTAGAGATCTAAAATTCAAGCATTAGTAATGAAAAAGATTTTAGTTACTAGACAATACTTGATGCGAACCATATTAATCCTGGGCGCAATACGGATAACAGACACCTGATGAAAATAAATAAAGGATTCGTTTTTAGACCCTTAATTTTTCGTCCCTCAACTTTCACATAGCTTGTTATTTTTTTATTTTAAAACTTATATTGACGGAAAATAACAGATAACGCGATAAAATTATCGAAATGCACGTTAATTGACCGTTGTTAGTAAAAAATAAAAAAAATAAAGGTAAAAAAGGTCTTTATCCCTCACATGACCCATCTCTTATCAAAATAGAATAGAATTGGTGTGAGGACTCAAAAAGATTATTCCCTCCGGTCCACAATAAGTGACTAAAGTACCGTTACTTAAACACTTACTTTTCTTCTCAAATAGGAGGAGTAAATGACTTTTTAGGATACGTACGTAAGGGTAATTTTGGAAAAATAAATTAAATTTATTCGTGATTATATAAATAAACACTTATTTTGAATCAAAATAAAAATAAAACAAATTTGTCACTATATGTTAGTCCCTCTGTTTCAGTTTATGTGAACCTATTTCCTTTTTGGTCTGTTCCAAAAGAATGACCCCTTTCTAAATTTAGAAACAATTTAGCTTAAACTTTCAATTCTACCCTTAATAAAAAGCTTTTATAGCCACACAAATACTCTGGACTCTTTTTTGGCTTGTTTAGAACCATAAATTCTAAAAAATTTATTTTTTTTAAACTTCGTATCCAGACAAATAAATTCACATAAATTGAAACGGGAAGTAGTAATTTATTTTGGGGGTGAAAGCAAGCCGAAAGGCAGAAAGAGTCGAGCACATAGCGAGCACACACACGGAAAAGCCGTGCCAAATTTTGGCTGGCATGTGTCGTCACAAGTCTCAATTGCCCCGTCAAATGAAGGTCCTTTTTTCTCGCGCCTACTTTTTGGACCGCCTCTTAAATGTCTACTCGGGCAGATGATTAATTGACCTTGGACACCTAACCGATTTAATAGTGCTTTTTTTTTTTTTAATTTGAGTGAATTGGACTCAAAGTATTTCAATAGGTTAATATTTGTTTTATAATGTTGGTGTTTGGGGTTATTTGCGCATATCTCGATTAATTTCATCGAATAGTATTTGCTATCTTTCATCAATATAAGTATTACTGTAACTTTATCTACCAAAATTTTAATATATGAAAAGCAATTACCTAGAGTATTTATCTACGTCAGAATATGAATCTAAAATCACAAAATTCTTAACTCACTTTATTAATTACTAGACCACATTCTTAGGTGTAAGTATTTTAGTAGATTATATATTAGATATTTTATTTAATTCCTGACAAATATATACTGACTTAAATTATTTTATTATAATCTCTAATAATTTGAATATATCGAATTTTCATTTCATGCGAAAAAAATATTACTTTTTCTTTGCAAAAGCTAAAATCAAAAGAAAAAAAAACAAATATAATTAATTTTTGTTTTCTTTTAAGTAAAAATCGAACCAAACCAAACCAATTGTATTACTCTTAGCCTACACTTTTTTTTGTTTCCAGCCAATATTTGACACAGGTGTTGGAGTCCTGACTAATTTATTTGCATCAGGTAAAGTCTATTAAAGGGGGAGCGCTCCCACTAATATTTCCTTTTTTTTTTGTTTTCAAAATTCGAACTTGAAACCGTAGTTGAATTGGGAGGGATCTTATCCATCCCGTTAACCCCTGGTGATTCACACATTAAATCAAGACTTTGAAACAATTAACTGAAAACATATGAAAAGTTTGAGCATCTAACCCAAAAAAATAATTAAAATAATAATGAAGTTGTCCAAAAAGTTGTAAATTCATTTGACAACTCTTAAATGTTACTTCTAAATCCTAATCATGTATTGGGCAAGTCTTTGCTTACGCTCTACCATTTTATTAAAATGGAATTATTAGTTCCATAATGAAAACTTGTTCGATATAAAATTAAATATGAGTTGTTGTGTAACAATAGTTATCTTATACTGTATCAAGTTACAATTATGGATGACTTCCCAATTGAGAAGCGACTAATTGTCTTAGACAAATTCCATTAGTCGCTGGACTTTTATGTAATGCTAGTTGGAAAAGAAAATGTTTTCTTATTTGGCTGTGAAGACATCTTATTGCACAAAACTAGTTACATTTATATTAGGCTGGATATGGTGCAGGAGCTTACCGAGGACATGTTCCTGTATAGGAGGATGTGGAGGTCGAGAATTAGGGTAGAAAACTAATAGATAGTTGAGCGTTTTTGCTCGTTCTTTTTCAGACTGATAGCAGTAGTATTAATATGGTATCTCTTTTACTCGTAGATTGTTATCTTTACCTACTGTTTGATACCCTTAAAATCGGATAACCAATTAAACTTATAAGTGATTTTAAGGATACGTAATTTCACCTAGCACCGGTTGATAAATATGATGATTAATAGTAGAAATTAACAGCAAAGTAAAGCAAACCAGTATTGAAATGTGATTCAACCCTCGAACTAGGTCGCTCTCGAACAGATAGAGTTATGAAATAAACTGATGAACAAGAGAGTATAAGAGAAAAAGAGTATTGTAATGCTTTGATATGCGAGAATGAGTCCCTTACAAAATGATTAGGACCCTCTTTATATAGTAGAAGAATCCTATTTATGGCATAATTTTAATTATAGAAGCAAATCCCATGATAGGCTAAATAACCGGTCCTGACTTGATACGTGCCAAGATTTCCGCCACGATCCTTTCCCAATTACGGATATCTCGGTCTTCTATTATTCGGCCTAGCTGGCTCCCCTCGGTCTGCATCTTTTTTGGTCTCGATATTGGTCAACCTCGAGCTTAGTTGGTCTCAGGGTCTCGATAACTTAACCCCGCGCCATAGTTTGATCTAAATCGGAGCCAAACCGCGACCTATCATGCTCCAGCCTTGGTCAGTCGAACAAAAAGAACAAGCCCGATTTTGACCGTATACAGATAGTCCCCTTATTTCTTGGAGAGTAAAGACAAGAAACGATTTGAGCCCTCGATCTTCAACTCGATACATCATGACGTAAGCAACTAATTTAACCCAAACGTCTTGTAGGTACAGTTTCCCAGGCATTTAATGCGTACCAGTCGGCGGTCGACCATTACCGGCAATGAACTGTCGCTGAAAAGTTATAAATACCCCCTCCTTCTATGGCTTTTGAACTTGTTGTCTTTTTGTTAATCTACGTAAGGGTCAAAGCGCCTTAGTATAAAATTATGAAGTTGTATTTGAAGGTCCAAGGTTCGAGACGGTGAGGACCGATAGCAAGTACTGCCCTTGACCGTTTCTGATCGGTAATCCATGAGTGAATGTTCGAACTTGAATTAGAGTAGCCCTTGGGCTTAACAGTCGAGTGAGGATTTGCACGAACTCGAAATTAAAATAGCCCTTAGGCTTTATGGTCGAGTGAGGACTTGCTCGAACTCGAAGTAAAAGTATCCCTTAGGCTTTATGGTCGAGTGAGGACTTGCTCGAACTCAAAGTAAAAGTAGCCCTTAGGCTTTATGGTCGAGCGAGGACTTGCTCGAACTCGAAGTAAAAGTAGCCCTTAGGCTTTATGATCGAGTGAGGACTTGCTCGAACTCGAAGTAAAAGTAGCATTTAGGCTTTATGATCGAGTGAGGACTTGCTCGAACTCGAAGTAAAAGTAGCCCTTCGGCTTTATGGTCGAGTGATGACTTGCTTGAACTCGAGATAAGGTAGCCCTTGGGCTTGATAGGTAGTCCCCGAGTGAGAATTTTCTCGAACTCGGGTTAAGCTAGCCCTTGGATTTTTTGCTCGAAGACGAAGTGAAGTTAGACCTTAGGCTTTATGGTCGAGTGAGTACTTGTTCGAACTCGATATAAGGTAGCCCTTGGGCTTGATAGGTAGTCCCCGAGTGAGAATTTTCTTGAACTCGGGTTAAACTAGCCCTTGGGCTTTTTAGTCGAGTGAGGACTTGCTCGAACTCGAAGTGAAGTTAGCCCTTAGGTCTTTGTATTTGGCCGATCTGGCCTTTAATTTGTAGAACGATCGTTTTAACATATATAAGGCTCTCTACCCTTTTTGGTTATTAAGAATTTTTTCCTTTGCTTTGTCATTCATGTTCGCAAAGGTTGTAATGCCTTAGCATGAAATAGGGAATCGTTCGAGAGTTCGAACAATTTCTTACTCTTTAGAGTTTTACAAGGCTTGATATTATCGAAGCCTTTTATGATTTCGCCGAAAGGTAGTCCCTTTAATCGGTTTATTAAAGAATTCGAAGGCTTGTTTTGTCACGGAATTCGGACGTCTCCGAGCTGTGTTAATTTGGCGTAGCATTTTTAGTTAGGGATGTGCCCCTTGGGCTTATGTTCCCGTTTTACTCCGAGCTTGACCGAAGTGTCAGTCCTCGAGCGGGGCGACCGTAGCCTATAAAAATCGAGAGTTGCCTAAAAGGTCTTGTGATCTCGAAGTTTAAATGATTCGATCTCGTTTATTTTTCGGACGGCAGTCCCCGAGCATAGGGGTAATTATCCGAACTCTGTTTATGATCGGCCCTTGAGCCTGTTTACATAATAGATCAAGAGTATGAAATTGTCAAGTATAAAAACTTTTTCTTTGACACCGATTCGTGGTCGGCCTTCGATTCTAAGTTAGCACGATCCGCTATTGCCTCATTAAAAACCTTGCCGTAAAACCTAGTCGGTACAGAAACGGTTCAAGGGAAAAAGAGTGCAACGCGTGCTTTAAGATCCAAGCTTCATGCCGCTCCTTATCGACAACCTGCAAGTGTTAGTCGAAAAATAGAAAGAATTGAAATGGGGTCGTACCTTCATTTGGATTCGGATGTTTAATGTGACCTTCCTCAGTACCAAGTCCCCGTGAACTTTGACCTCGATCATTTCTCCTCCCATTCCATGCGGAATTTCGCCCAGATCCACTGTCTCTACGGTCTCCATTATATGGTTGATATCAATCTCTATTTAACCTCGGTTCTCGGTCGATATCTCTCTTGATTCTATCTACGGGCCTCATAGGATAAATGGACCCTGTAGGGGCCCCCAATTGATCATCCTCGATCCTGATCTTTGACTGATACCGACTATGTACATCGGCCCAAGTGACAGTTGGATACTCGATCAAACTTTGCTTCAATTGCTCTGAAGCTACGGAACTCCGAACATTGAGACCTTGAGTAAAAGCTTGGACAGCCCAATCGACGGTGACCAGTGGCAAATCCATTCGTTCCATTTGGAATCGAGATACGAATTCCCTGAGCATCTCGTCGTCTTTCTGTCTTACCTTGAAGAGGTCCGACTTTCTGGTAGCGACCTTAATGGCTCCGGCGTGTACCTTTACAAAAGAATCTGCAAGCATAGCAAATGAATCAATAGAGTTATGTGGTAAATTACAGTACCATATCATAGCACACTTCGATAGAGTTTCTCCAAATTTCTTTAGCAATACAGATTCAATTTCGTCATCTCCAAGTCATTTCTCTTAAAGGCATACGTGTACCAAGTAACATGCTCATTCGGATCAGTTGTCCCGTTATACTTAGGAATCTCGGGCATATGGAACTTTTTGGGAATTAGCTTCGGAGCCGCACTTGGGGTGAAAGGTTTTTGTACAAACGTTTTAGAATCTAGTCCTTTCAATATTGGTGGTGCCCCCGGGATTTGGTCAACCATGGAGTTATTGGTTTCCACCTCCTTATCATTTTCCTCGATCTTCCTTTCCCCTGCCTCGATACGCTTCGTCAACTCGTCGAGCATTTTTAGGATAGCGGGATTTGTCTCTGATTCCTTCTCATTCGTTTTTCTTGAAGCTGACTCGACCCTGTGCACGACTTCTTGGGATCTCGAGTTCGACCATGCTCGGTGCACGATTCTGATTTTGGAGTTGCGCTGTTGCAGCTTGTTGAGTCTTCAACATTTCGAATATCATTCGAAGGCTAATTCCACCTTCTTCACTGCTCTGTGCATTCTGATCGGCTGTGCGAGCATCTCTGCGGACGTTATTTTCAGGATGGACGCCCAAATTTCCATTACTGGCAACATGGGAGCTGACGTCAACTAGGTCCACGGCCGGAGCTCCATCTGGGTTGACTGGAGGTACTCTGTTTCCTGGGGCGGCTATATTTTCGTTCTCGCCATGAAGACCAAGGCCATTATCTTTGTGTATGGGTGCTACTTGGAGTTTGACATGTTGATCCTGGAATCAAAGACACTTTAAAGAACAAGCGTAAAATAATGTGTGTTATGAAAATTGTACCAGACAATCACAATTATCCGTAACCCCACGGTGAGCGCCAAACTGTTTACCCTTAAAATTGGATAATAATTAAACTTATAAGTGATTTTAAGGATACGTAATTTCACCTAGCACCAGCTGATAAATATGATGATTAATAGTAGAAATTAATAGCAAAGTAAAGCAAACAGTATTGAAATGTAATTCAGCCCTCGAGCTAGGTCGCCCTCAAACCGATAGAGTTATGAAATAAACTGTTTAACAAGAGAGTATATGAGAAAAAGAGTATTGTATTGCTTTGATATGTGAGAATGGGTCCCTTACAAAATGAATAGGACCCTCTTTATATAGTAAATGAGTCATATTTATGGTATAATTCTAATTATTGAAGCAAATCCCATGATAGGCTAAATAACCGATCCTGACTTGATACATGCCGAGATTTCCGCCATGATCCTTACCCAATCACGGATATCTCTGCCTTCTGTTATTCGACCTAGCTGGCTCCCCTCGATCTCCGTCCTATTTGGTCTCGATCTTGGTCGACCTCGAGCTTAGTCGATCTCAGGGTCTCGATAACTTAACCCCGCGAGGAATAATACTTGATTAAGACAGCTAGTTAATGTTATCTTAAGTTCATACTTTTAAGGGGAAAACGTATTAGGCTTTCTAGAGTCAAAAGGAGCCATTGGTTCGGTACTTTAATTATTACACTTTTGTAAATTGAAACCAGAATGGATGTACATGTCACACTAACACTACAATCTATCTAAAATTGGCATTAATCTTTCCAATGCTAAATTGTTAAATTTAAAGTTAGAAACTAACACCCTCGAATACACCTACACGAGTTGAGAAGTCGTGAAGCATTTCATTTCAAAGCACAAAAAGTAGTTAACAGATTTTTGCAGACAACGACAACCACACCTCAACACTAAATTAGTTGATATCGCCTATATAAATATTCATTATTGTATAATAGATTCATAAGTATTTAAAAAATATTTAGTATTTTTAATACAAAATTAGAGTTTTTAATATAAAGGTAAGAAAACTTTTTAGATATATAAATAAAATAATAATTTGACTTACTTAAAAATGTGTATATGAATAGTTTTCCATATTTTACTCCTTCATTAAAAAATTTCTCTCTTCCTTAATTTATCCAAGTCAATTTTTTTTTTCCAATCTCTTCATATTTCAGAAAATCCTATATATTTTTTGTGTTTCTCTTTGAGATTCTTACTCACTTCTTTCTCCAAATTTTCATTACTCATCTACTTTCATCAAGATTTCTCTAGTTCAAGTGCTCGGCAATATTTTAAGCTTCCGATGGTTATATACTTCTACTGCTTTGTAAAATCTTATCTAAGATTAATAATATCTCAAGAAAGATTAAATAAGTTGGCTATATTATCAATTGAGCAAGAATTATTAGAGAAAATCGATTATAAAAAAATATATGAACAACTTTATATTAAAAAAGGTTAGAAGAATAAACTTCAAATAGAAATATATTTTATAATTTTCTTTAAAATTTTAGGCCTCATACTAAATTTTGGTTTTAGGCCCAGTATGTACTTGAGGCGTCCCTGATTGTGAGGTATTTTAAATCAATTAAAATAGCTTTTTTGATGTGATTTTACGTCTACATTTTTTCCTTTTAACACCTTCCATCATCATGTTTCACATTTGAGAACTCGTGCATCTTCCATAACACGTGGTTGTATCATCTCAAGCATATTCTTTCATTTTATTCTCTATATACTATACTTGCATTTTTTGTTGGATGTGATAAAAAAATTACATCTTAAATTCTTTTTGCAACCATTAAATAATACATCTGAATGTGATAAATATAATGTAATAAGACTCCCAGAATCAAAGACTCATTGAGGAAATGGCAAGATGCACAACTCTAAACCTATAAGCCGGAGAATAATTGACGTCGATCATTGTCAATACAATTAAGAGCTACCAGTTCAATAACTTCTAAAATTTTATATCCATCCTTAAATAAATAGTAGTATGATGTGTGGCAATAATTTCATAGTTTCGTACATTATTTGTATTGCATTTTATATGTTTTAATGATAAATTACACTTTATTTGGGCGTAATAGAGTTTATCTTATGTGTAGGTGAATTGAAGATGAAAGTAGAACAAAAGGGATACTAAAACGTTGAAAGCGTGCTCGAGAACAGTGAAAAGGAGAAAGCTGGCGATGCTAAGCCTTAAGCAGGCTTTATACCTGGCGAGGCCAGGCAAAGGCCAGCTTAACCAGGCGTTAGACCTGGCGAGGCCCGGCAAAGGCCAGGTCCACCAGGCGTTATGCCTGGCGACACCAGGCCTGGGGCAAGATCCATTCCGAGCTTTGAAGGCTTATTTCCTCTCCTGGTTTGACTAGGACTTGGCCTACACATTTAGGGCTTTTCCTACACATATAAATAGACCTAAAAACATCACTTTTAAGGAGGAGACTGACATTAGACCAGAGATTTCGACCAAAGGAGGCAAGAACACATTAGGAGCAAGGTGGAGAATTCTTCGACGAGTTTTTCACTTCCTTCTTCCTATTTTCCATTATTGGTTATGAATTCTAGTAGAGTAGTTTAGCATACTATTATGAATAGCTAATTTGTTATCTAGGGTTTTATGGAACCTATTGGAAGGTGATTTTCCTGTTACGTTAATATAGATTTGCTGTAGCTTTTTCTCTATTTGTTCAACTACGTTTATATTGTGGTTGGTTGAAGAGATCTCAATTGACTGTGCCTATTTAGTGTGTATTACTCGGGAGAGAGTGCATATTTAGGTTGTTGTTGAACAACATCACTCCTAACGTATATGAAGGATCAATACGGAGGGTTTAAAGGTGGGATTAGGGATAACGAAACATTGGTGCGATCCGAGTGAGCCATGCTTAATGCTAGCTAGCGTAATTCGGGAGAATATGTCTAGTAAATTGTGGTAGAGAAAACTTAGGCAAATTTATTAAAAATGTAGCGGAAAGGATTTTGACAATAGGGGAAATCAGAACTCTAGACCTCCTTAATCTTGTCTCTAACCCTTAATATCTTTAGTTGTTAATTTACTATTTTAATTTATTAGTTAATTAGTTAAACACAAGAATCTTAATATCTATAAGTTAGGAATTGTTCGAGCTTGTCTTCTTGGTGATAGTGAACAATTGTAGCTAAACCTTAGTTCTCTGTGGGATTTGACTCCGGACTTTAGACCGAATTATATTTGCAACGACCACTTATTCCTTTTAGGACTAGAGTTGGGCGTGATCAAATTTTGGCGTCGTTACCGGGGAACTAACGGTGTAGTTGTAGGCGTACATATTGTTAGGTTTCAAGTTTGAACTTTTATTTTTTTATTTTTTAATTTTGTTTTATTCTGCTTGTTGATTTGAGAAATATGACATCTTGGAATTATGGGAGTTTAGGTGTTGGTAATTCTACTATTGATCCTCGTATATATTGTGGAGGAAACCACCCAGGGAAAAATTATCAAAATATTCCCGAGAGCGAGTTATGTGCACCAACTTAATCTTATGCGTGGAATGTGTGTGATATGTGTGGTGGTCAAGATGGTCACTTTCATGGTTGTGCTTATATTTCTTATCTTCCCCCAACCCCTTACTTTGATGGTTCTTCTTTTTCTTGTGAAGTTAATAGGAACAAAGTACCCAGGGATGATGACCTGAAAGAGATCAAGATATGCTAAAGCGCCTTGTGGAACAATATGATGAGACACAACTGCGGGTACAAAGGCAAGATGCAACTATTCGCAACTTGTAGGCTCAAGTGAGTCAACCAGTTGAAGCTTTTAATGCTCAATATATCAATATTATGAATAATATCCTGGAGCAGTGTGCACTAGAGATGGAAATTGAGGTGCCAATGGAGGGGTCCAAAGTAGAACCCCAACACTCTAACCAGCTAGAATTTGAGGATGCCGATGTTGAAGAAGTAATACTAGAGTCAACCAGGGACGTTGAATATACAAATTTAGTTGACTCTAGTGTGATTGGTGTTGTTTAAAAATCTTGAAGTTCATGTATTTGAGCGCATTGGACCTCATTCCAAACACTTCTCTACATTATGTTCAGATGGTGAAATGAAAACTGAGCTGTATGAGCCAATGCAAGAGTCAAAGGAAGAGCATGATCATAGAGTAGAATCAACACTTGGGGCCCAATTCATAAGTTAAAAAAGGAGGCAGAAAGTGATTTGCGTCGTGCCGCGACGTTAAATCAAGCGCATGTTGGGAGGCAACCCACCTTTACTGCTTTCTTTTATTTATTTATTTATTATTTTTAATTGTATTATTTTTGTAGTGTCAATTTTTTATTTTCTAGGAGCATGGAAAGCAAATTTATTGGAAGGATGCAACAGCAAACCAGATGGTTGGAACTAAGTGTAACGTACCCGCACGAAGGACCAAACTCGAGAGAAGTCTGAGTACCCCATGAGTTGCTAGTGCTTCGGCCTTTGGCCTACCAGGAAGTTTCTTTTAATCTCTTATTAGCTATGGTGTGCATTGGGGACAAGCACAATTTTAAGTGTGGGGTGAGGAGATTGTTTGGGTGACTTTCTATACTATTTTAGTTGTGTTAGTTTAATTAATTAATTTTTTGTTTCTTGAGGGATTTAAGTCTAAAAAAAGATTTTCTTGGTAGGTAGTGTAGTAATTCCCCTTTGGTTTTTCTTTGTGTCGCGGTTATTTTCTAAGAGTTTTGCTTGAACCAGGTAGTAATTTTTCCTTTTATCTTTTTCTTTGTTATTTTTAGAGTAGAATAGAATTAGAAAATAAATGGAGGAAGAAAGATGAGATTCCTATGCGCCCTTGACTTGTTTGATAGTAGCATATTTATGCTTTGGCATGTGTAGTATCTTCCCTATGAACTAAAATTGCTTATGACGCCTTGGTTATTTGGATAGCATGTTTTGTGATGCCTACGTCTCATTTTCTTGACTTATGTTCACCTTGTGCTTAATGATTAATATCTTGTGGCTCTGTGAATACTTGCATTAGTTTGATAATCGGAATGAGACCGTCCTTAGTGAATCGTGTGCCACATGTAGTGAGATTTTGTGTATTTCATGCATTGTACTTGTGTCTAGAACTTGTCCGGTATGTGAGTTGAAGCGAAATTTTAGGTGAAGCTCGGTGTGAAAAATAATTTTAATCTTTCTTTGATGTCTTTTCGAGCGTTATCGCTATAACAAGTAAAATTTGTCCCTAGATAACCCTTTTGATCCTATAGACTTTTATTTGGCACCCACATTACAAGCCTATACCCTTTTTGTTCTTAATTGATATTTTTGATCCTTTTACCTCTTAAAGCACGTTAATTGTGAAATGAGCGCGAAGTAAGAAGAGACTAAGTGTTGGGTGACTTTTGAGGGGAACCAATGAAAGGAAGAAAGGCTCACTTGTTCTGTAAAGTAATACATTACTAGCGAAAACTACAAGGAAAAAAAAGAGAGAGAGAAAGAAAAATCTGGAAAAAAAAAGAAGAAAAAATAGAGATTAATAAATTGTTGTCTTATTCTTGCTAGTGGATATGAATTAAAGTAGTGCTTACGGAAGAAAAGTACGTTGTTAGGGATAATTTTGTGTGTGAAATTGTAGGGGATTGAGGAATTTGCGTGTCACGACCCAAATTCCACACTAGGTCGTGATGGCGCCCAACACCGTGGTTAGCGAGTTTTTCAATTACTGTATTAAACGTTCCTAACATTTACCTTAACTTATATTCAAAACAGTCTATAATGGACAATTTCATAACAATATAAATACAAACCAAAATGATAGTCTAGTAATGTGTGTGCCAGGAACTAGTGTCACAAGTACTAGGGCAACTAGTAGACTATACAAAAGAATGTAGCTATCCTACTCTTTGAAACAGGATAGACAGTAATAACAAAAGAAGAGACTCTGGTATGCTGCTGCATGGCTCGGAGGGGCAGCTCACCGTGGAATCTCGGTCAAATCAAGAACGTGTGTCGGACTGGTAGCTAGATGTACCTGCCTCAGATCCTGTACATTTAAGTACAGAACCGTAGTATGAGTACATAAACAACATGTACCCAGCAAGTATCCAATCTAGCCTCGAAGAAGTAGTGACGAGGGGTCGACTTGAAATTACTAAGGTCAATATCAATAATATATAAGGTTTACACTAAGCATGGATGGTATGTAGATAATGACATATTCAGAACAAGGAGCAATAATTAATATATATATATATATATATATATATATATATCGAATTCAGTCGCGTCATGCAATAACTTACATTTCAAGGCATTTAAACAGAGTAAATCACGGTGAATTCCACATAAATATCATGCGCACATTATGCCGAGGTCGTACAGCCCGATCCACCATAATAATTGTGCTCTGCTAGAGGGTCGAATGACACGAAACATAGATGCATCTATTTTTACCTAGGTGATCAGCCCGATCCACATATAGCAATTATTATCAAGAAGGCACATAAAGGCGCATTTATAGTCAAATAAGTTCATACAAGTTCTCAAGTAAGTGCGTACATTCATTTATATTTATTGCAATCCCTAACATGTCCTAAATGATCTTAGTAGCAAGCAAGAACGTAAGCAATAGCAAGTATGGCATGATACAGGTCCTAAACTACCCAGACAATTAGCATAATAATTGCTACGCACGGACTCTCGTCACCATGTACGTACGTAGCCTCCACAGACAATCACATACATTTATTTGATTCACATTGGGGTTTATTTCTCTCTTACGAAATTAGAAAGGAGACTCCCCTTGCCCAAAGCTTACTTCCAATATCAAGAACGCGCTCAAACCCTCGATTCGGAGTCGAACGATCCACAACTAATCAAACGGGGTAAGAACTATTCAATACAAACTCAAGAGTTCATATTCTAACTATTAAAGCAATTTCCCAACCCTAAACACAAGTTTCCTAAAATCCATCCCCGGGCCCACGTGCCTATATTCCGGAAATTCTCGAGGGAAGTTGTTACACATAACCTAAGGATTAAGAATATATAATTTTTACTTCATTCCATAATAAATTTTGTGGTAAAATCTTATTTTTATCAAAACCTTAGGTTTTACTCTAATTCCATGATTTCTACAAATCTTTAGGTGTTAATCTACTCAAAAACCAAGTATTAAACTCATAGTATGTGGGAGTAACTTACCTCACAATTGCTAGGTTGAAATCCCCTCTTGGAAGCTCCCAAATCGCCCAAACAATGAGTGAAATGTGTCAAAATGACACATTTTCGTATTAAATGAAGGCACTGCCTTCAGCGATTTTCGCACCTGCGGTTAGGGGACCGCATCTGCGGTCTCGCTTCTGCGAGGAAGTGTCCGTATCTGCAAACTTTGCTTGGGCTGGTTGGGAGCTACATCTGCGGTCTGGGCCGCTTCTGCGAAAAAGGAGCCGCTTCTGCGGTTACTGGGCTCCCTCCCTGCGTCCACATCTGCGATGGATGGACCGCTTTTGCGGTCTCGCACCTGCGGCTGTTCAACCGCAGGTGCGGTTATGACGGCAAATTGTAGCTTAAGCTCTTTTCCAAGTTTTCTAACTCAACTCGAGCCTCGTCCGATTGACGCTTGGGGCCTCGCCCGAACATATCGACAAGTTTGAAATCATAAAACGGACTCGCACGAACTCTCGGAACGCCCGAAATAACGTTAAATCTACGAATCACCCCCTAAAACCAATTGGATCAAACTTATGAACTTCAAGTTCTTCAATTCGCATCCAATGTGACGAAACACACTTATACTGCTCGGATTGACACCAAATTTTGCGTGCAAGTCTTAAATGACAATATGGAACTATTCCCGGCCTAGAAATTTGTTCGAACCTCGATAACACCAAAACCCGCTCCAAACCAAATATTTAAGAACTTGGAAATCCTTAAGGAATCAACTTTCACTATTAGACGCCAAAACGCTCCCGGGTCATCCAAAACCCGATCTGGGCATACGTCCAAATCCGAAATCATCATACGAACCTGTTGGAACGGTCAAATCTGAATTCCGAGGTCGTTTGCTCAAAATATTGACCGAAGTCAAACTTGGCCTTTTAAGCCAACCTTAAGGAACCAAGTGTTCCAATTTCAACTCAAACTCTTCCAAATCCTAACCCAACCATCCCCGCAAGTCATAAATCAGTAAAAGTAAGTACGGAAAGTCTTATTTAGGGAAACGGGGTTTTAGAAAGCAAAACGAGCAGTCGGGTCGTTACATTATGCATAAAGATTATTAAGTGATGTGTAAAGTGCTTAGGAGGGTGAACCACTATTCCTAAATATACCCTACCCGTTCCTTAGCCCACATCACAACCTTGAAAAAGTCCTAATGATTTTAGATCGAGTGAGCTTACATTAGTAGAGATTTACATTATGGGCAAGCCTATGGTACCAATTGCATGAATGTGACTTCTTTTGTGAGAGTGAGCGGTATTCTTTGATATATATGAGTCCTTAAAATATATTTAAGCATTTGATTTGAATATGTGGATTCAACTTACTCTCTTATTCTTATGGTGGGGGAACATGATTTCTCGAGGGATAGGTAATATTATTAGACTCCTCTCTATGATGTTGGGTGTTCAAGCCATAAGTGCATTGTGACATTGAGTTGGTTTTGAGGCTAGGATTGTTAGGAGCATATTGTCTTTGTTGTGAATATTCGTGAAGTATGGCATAAGAAAAGGGAAGTGTATGTGATTGCATATGCTAGAGTTTAATTGTTGCTATAAACCATGGTCATTGGTGTGGTGTGCCTCAATTGTGTAAAAACAAAGTGCTCAAGGTTGTGTCTATCAGTGTAGTTTGATTGCTCGAGGACGAGCAATGTTTAAGTGTGTGTGGTATTGATGTGTGGCTATAATTCCATAGTTTCGCACATTATTTGCCTTGAATTTTATTTGTTTTAATGAGAAATTATACTTTATTCGCTTAATAGAGTTTATTTTATGTGTAGGTAAATTGAAGATGAAAGTAGAGCAAAAGGATACTTAAACGTTGAAAGCGTGCTCGAGAACAGTAAAAACGAGAAAGCTGGCGACGCCAGGCCTTAAGCAGGCTTTATACCTGGCGAGGCCAGGCAAACGCCAGCTTAACCGGGCGTTAGACTTGGCGAGGCCAGGCAAAAGGCCAGGTCCATCAGGCGTTATGCCTGGCGATGCCGGGCCTGGGGCAAGATCCATTCCGAGCTTTGAAGGCTTATTTCGTCTCCTGGTTTGACTAAGACTTGGCCTACACGTTTAGGTCTTTGCCTACACATATTAATAGACCTAAAAACACCACTTTTAAGGAGGAGACTGACATTAGAATAGAGATTTCGACCGAAGGAGGCAAGAACACATTAGGAGCAAGGCGGATAATTCTTCGACGAGTTTTTCACTTTCTTCCTATTTTTCATTATTGGTTATGAATTATAGTATTGTAGTTTTGAATACTAGTATGAATAGCTAATTTCTTATCTAGTGTATTGACGGAACCTATTGGAAGATGATTTTCTTGTTACGTTAATATAGATTTGCTGTAGCTTTTTCTCTATTTATTCAACTATGTTTATATTGTGGTTGGTTGAAGAGCTCTCAATCGAAGTGCATATTTCGTGTGTATTACTTAGGAGAGAGTGCATATTTAGGTAGTTGTTGAACAACATCACTCCTAACGTATATGAGGGATCAATACGGAGTGTTTAAAGATGGGATTAGGGATAACGAAACCTTAGTGCGATCCGAGTGAGCCATGCTTAATGCCCGCTAGCGTAATTTGGGAGAATATGTCTAGTAAATTGTGGTAGTTACTCGGGAGAGAATTACTACACTCAGAGAGATCATGATCGGTATAGAAAACTTAGGCAAATTTATAGAAAATGTAGCGGAAAGGATTCCGACAATAGGGGTAATCAGAACTCTATACCTCCTTAATCTTGTCTCTGACCCTTAGTATCTTTAGTTGTTAATTTACTATTTTAATTTGTAAGTTAATTAGCTAAACACAAGAATCTTAATATCTATAATTTAGGAATTGTTCAAGCTTGTCTTCTTGGTGATAGTGAACAGTTGTAGCTAAACCTTAGTTCTCTATGGGATTCGACTCCGGACTTTTTGACCGGAATATATTTGCAGCGACCGCTTATCCTTTTTAGGACTAGAGTTGGGCGTGATCATAGTAGTAATTAATTTGGGCACTGTCCTGCTATTTGAAAAACTAATAATCTAGCTATGTGTGTCAAATAAGGTGGTTGTGTCGATTTTGGCTGAATCAATAAATAGGCGGGTCAAAATATACTTGGGTTGAGATAAGTTAGGTCGAGATAGACTAGAATTTGGGTCATAGCCCAATCCGCCCAACTTTCATTAAGCTTTAATTAATGTGTATTCTTTTCTTATGAATCGTTTAATTATTAAATACGATTTTTTTCTTTTGTTATGGTCATATATAACATATCAAACAAGAAATTAAAGACTTATTTTAAAGATATTTTAGCAAAGTTACTCATGGATCAATTTTGGCTAAAAATCATCCCAATTTTAAATAGGCTGAAATGTACTGAGTTAAGATTGATCGAGTTTAACAAATGGACGAAGTCAATATTCTGCCCATTCTTGGACAGGTTAAATTGGTTTGGACTCTAATTGTCACCCCTACATATATGCACACAAAATTACATGGAAGCAGGAGCATTGCTCCGAGATAGTTCATTAATTGTTTCCACCTGACAACGATTAATTTACAGTTTAGAATTTGCCTTGTGAACATAGTTCCCAGAATGTCTGTTCAAACTGATTCATTGACAAACACAGGAGGAACTGTCAAAATTCTACCTATAGGCTATAGCTATCTTTTACGTGATTTTGATCATGCAAACAATTTTTTTCTTTTGTATATCATTGAATCAAATCAAGTTAAAGGATATTATTCTAGCCTTTGCTATTTAATTTTATCTATTACACGTCGTTGATATGGTTAATAGAGTCAAGATTTGATTAAGACAACTAAATAAAGTACTATATTGTAGTTAATATTTTAATTTGTATGAATGTTAGGTTTTATTCCCAAAAGCAGCCACGATTTTCGATACATTTGGTTATATTTTTGTTACTTGCTACAAAAATGGATTATACATGTCACATTATCACTACATTTTATCTATAATAATAGTACTTCCTTTGTGATAACAACATTTGCTTATAAGGATAGTGTTGCTTTAAAGTGCTAATTAACTAGTTAAATTAAAAGCACCACCATCTAATACAATATTAGCGCAAAAAATATATTAAAAGTCATTGTATTTACGTGAATTTCATACCAAATATTATAATCCGCTCCCCCTAAGCCCTCATTTGACACTTGTAATTTAATAATTTAGATATATTTTTGTTTTCAGGATCGATCTAAACAACTTTTGAGAAATAAATTAAGAAAAACTTATGTTTTACTTATGTATTTAGACATTTGAGTTTACAAGTGGTGAAGTATTGCAGCTCAAACAAGAAAATTATAGAATTGTATAATGTTCGCCAATAGAATATATAGAGCACTTTTTAGTACCTTTATTTTCTTATTTTTCATAATATTGGCCTAAAAATAATTTAAATAGAGATATATGTTCATTGCGGATTCATATAGTTCATCCCAACTTGTTTAGGAACTGAGATGTAGTCATTATTGTTTGCTATTTTTACAAGTATTAATTCAGATGCCATGCATAATAATAATAATAATAATAAGCAAAAATAAAGAAGAGAATGTCAATTCATGTCCTCAAACTCATATATCTCTTCTGTCTAATCAAATCATGAATTGAAATAAAAAATTTATTTTACAAAAGTCACTTTAATTAGTTGAATGGTGACAAATGACTTAACCAGTGACCAAAGTACGCACTCCCAAATATTTGAATATAGCTGGCGTGTGGTAAACTTGAGCTTTCCCCACTTCTTCATTTAATTAAGTTATTTTAATTTAATTTCCACTTAATTCATTTTTAATTAACCTACCTTAATACCACTCTTGTCATTTTCCTTATTCATACTTTTCACGAAATTGGAGATAGATAATTACATCCACTACCATATTTGAGTTTGTTTAAAATTGATTCATTTTATCTATAAAGAGTAACACAAATTAGGAAATTTTGCTTCCACTATTCTACCTTTCTAAGCTCGTACTTTTTTTATTTATTTATTGGCACTTGCATTATATTGTTGAAGTAGAAGGTTAGCATTATTTTGCAAATACTTTCTGAAAATAGTGTTAGTGTTAGTTTTTTTTTCTCTCGCTTGGTATCCGGTAACCAAATTGGGGCCTCACTAAATTCAGATTCGCGTCGAAAAGTCCCACATTGAGGTAAAACGTTTACTAACAAAAACGACTCCATACCTAAGGCTCAAAATCGAAATCTCTCGTTAAGGACCACTCCAACATAACCCTTATTAGTTTGCTTAAATTCGGAATTTTGAAAACGATGTAATAATTAGAGCAAAGTTCAAAATTACATGACCAAATAATTTTTCTAATATAATGAATTTCACGCCAAAAAATGATAGGAAGTAATTGTTGATATGAGAAAAGAATTATAAATATGTCATATTTTAGATCGTCTTAAAAAAATAATTAACTTTGAGGAGGAATTAAGAAAAAAGATGAATTAAAGCATTAAAGGTTCAATTCATGTGCATGAACTTCTAAGCTCAAAATCCTTAAGAGGACAATTCAACCTTTAATTTTTATAAAAATAAGGTGTAATTCATGCTCTTTTCAAATATAGTCGAATATGGATCTTTGAATCTTTTTGTAATCTCCTTAAATTAACAAAAAAGAAAAGAAACTATATTTGCCTCCACCAGTTAAGTACTGTTTTTATACCGTTAGCAATGGCATTCACACCTAACCTGAAATTGTTTGTCTTAGGAATAAGGCTTAAGATATGCTTTAATCCTTCAATTTGCACGGAAATTCCTTTAATCTCACATCTTGAGCCTACTCAAATCATTAATTTAAATAAATAAATGTATTGTTACACAAATCAAAGTGGCTTTAATTGAGTGGTGCCAAATGACTTAGCCATTGCTTAAGTGCTAACTCCTAACATTTTTAAATAGCAAACGTGTAGTAAGCTTGTCTGTTTCCCACTCAATTCTTAGATTAAATATGAAATAAAAAATAATAAACTGAGTGATTTTCTCTCCCACATAGTTCATTCATATTGTGGCCACTAATATCTCTTAAAATCACTCTTATCCTTTTCCTACTTTTATTTTATCCATTCTTTCCATCTTTTTTTTTTAGTATGGAATGAATTTATAGAAAATCATTTATAAAAGATCATTTTAAAAAGAGCTTTAATTTTTTAAAGTGTATATATACAGATAGATATAAATGGAATTAAAAAAAAATGAAGTGTTAAATCTAAGTGCATTCACTTCTAATTTAGTACACCACCAAAAGATATGGTGTAACGGATGTGGCTGTTGCCTTTACCAAAAGTCTCGGGTTCGAGCCGTGGGTATGGAAAAAGCCTTAGTAGGGAGCTTTTCTCCCCAAATGAGGCCCTACGTAGCGCGAATCCGGATATAGTCGGTCTCTAATACGGGTAACGGACATCGAGTAGGAAAAAAAAACTTCTAATTTAGTACATAACCTAAATAAGAGGACAATTCAATGTTCAAAAAGAAAATAAAATATACTATAAAGCATGCTTTCTTGTCAAATTAGTTGAAAGAGGAATCTTGAAACTTTTTGATGATAATCTCTTTTAATTAATTAATATATAAGTAGTAAGTTTATCTCCACCAACTAATTCTGCAATTGTTATACCATTTAAAAATGGTATCCACACCAACCTTGGAGATTTTTTAATCTTTTAGAGTCAAGGATTCTTCAATTATTCATACTAAATGTCAAAGAAAAATGTAACTAGCTATTTAGCTAGGTGGAAATCTAGAAAGGCATTAATGAAACCAAACATATAGAGTGAAGTTTTATTTAATTTGGGTATTTTTTAAATTTTAATTTTTATAATCATCAGCTATCCAAATACTACCTACTGACTCATCGACTAATCCAGAATCGCGTCGCCTAAAAGGAAAAATCACTCCTTAATATGAATTCGCTTAACATAAGACACAAACTTTGTATTTCAAAAGTAAAACAATCTTTTCCTCAAACTTTCAACTTCAAATGATCAATTCTCCTTTCTTGAATTGATCCAAAGTCCAAACAAACAAATTTTGATACAAAATTCCTCCATTTTATAGAAACTTTCCACATTTTTGTCATGATCAAGCACTATTAGCAGTAACTTGTTTTTCTTTTTATGCATTATCATAAAGACTAATAAAAGTGTATAATCTTTTATATTTTCTCTTATCTATAGAAAAAGCATAAATAGAGTCAAAACATTTTCCAGAACTGTCCAAGCAAAGGAAGGTGAAAGTAGAATATATATGGATATCCTTTTACACCACTAAGGGGACACAATTATTGGACATTGTAGATCCCATAAGAGAATTATCACTGCAAAAATGTGAACTTTCTATTGAAGGATAGTGGACTTTGAGTATTTGCAAATCTAGAATGTAAGAAAGACTTGTCCAAAAGAAGCTATTGTACCACGAAAGAGCGTGGTCGAATGGTAAAGGTTCCTCCAATTCTAATCAGACATATTGTATTCTAGCATTGAAAATGATATTTCTTTTGGTACGGATTGCTAGACTTGTCCAGAAGAAGCTATTGTACCACGAAGGAGCGTGGTTGAATGGTAAAGATTCCTCCTATCTTAACCAGATGTATCATATTCGAGCTCTGGAAATGAAATTTTCTTTGGTAGAAATTGCTAAATCCTCTAATTGTAAAGTTTTTATAACGCGAATTTGAATTAATCAAGCCAGTCGGACACCCGATGGTTAACAAAATATTCCCAAGGATTTTGCTGGAGATGAGAAGGCACTCATTTGGTTCTGATTATTTTGTAAAATATCCTATAGGAGTATAGAATTGCAAAACTTTGTATTTATTTGTAACTTTTCAATCTAGAAATGTAACTTCATTCGATTCTGACCAAACCTTTCTTATCTCATTTCGCTAACTCCTACCGAATCCTACAAAGATTTTTTTTTTCTTCTTTTCTTCAAAAGATAGTCTTTTATTGAAAGATAATTTTGTAAATATGAAACAACCCCTTCTTAGACAAGTGAGGGTTGCACAGTCAGTAAAAGCACCTTCGCCCACGACCGTTAGGTCTTGGGTTCGAGTCACGCTGGAGGGGAAGTATAGAAACACTATAGATACTCCTAATTTGGGAGGAAATCAATACCTTCTGAGAAATTCAAAAATAACTAGATTTACAAGTGGTCATTCAAAAATTGCCACAATTTTAAAAGTAATCGAAATTTAGCCACTTTTCATGTAAAGATAAATCTGTACGAAAACACTGTTCAAAATCCGGAAAAATACTCCTGTATAATACACGGGTCCAGCATAATATACTGGAGATTGGAGCACCGATGCTGGAAGTTCATACATGGGTGCACTGATCTCCAGTATATTATGCTGGAACTTTCCGTGTTGCAGCAAAATAGTGGCTATTTTTCAATGACTTTGCAAACGCTGACTATTTTTTAATGACCAGTTCGGAAACTGGCTAGCCCGTGCTATTTTTACCTTTTAGAAATATCTTTCAAAACTTTATAATTTTGGGGCTAGTATATTTGGGCTGGGTTTAATCTCTACACGTCGAGCAAAAGACTAAAGATCCAGGTGGGCTATTCCTGAAAAGAGTTACGAAGGAATATGGGCTTTGAAGGCCCATGTACTTGGATGGTTCGAGCCTTTGTGGGTCCATCCATCCCAATTAGATGGGGGTGAAGTACACAAATAACCTTAATACTCTGTTTGGTTAGCATCCGCACTAAAACAACCACCCACCAAAACAAAATAAAAATTCCTATTAAAACTTAAAACTATTCAAATTACACTTATACTGAAACTACTTACTTCAATCAATGGCGACTCCTCCCTATAATCTGGCGGTGATAATCAACAACCCTTCAAATGAATCCGAATTTCTACTCGTTAAACAAACCCCACCTCCTAAATTCAACGATCCTGAGTATGACTCTTTCTTGGATTCCCCTCTTTGGGATTTGCCTTCTGCTCCATTAATACCTCTTGATTCTCCTTCTGATAATCAGATTGTAATTCAAGTCCCTGATTCTTGTTCTCATGAGCTTGACTTAACTAAATTTGATCTTAATTCAGCTCTCCATAAGGTACACTGAAAGAATTCTACATAACTTTCTTAATTTATTTGTTTGCTTCAAATTATTAAGGGGAGCGCATAACGTGACCACTAGGTCACGAGTTCGAACCGTGGAAACAGCCTCTAGCAGAAATGCCGGGTAAATCTGCATACAATAGACCCTTGTGGTCCGGCCCTTCCCAGACCCCGCGCATAGCGGGAGCTTAATGCACCGGGCTGCCCTTTGGTTTGCTTCAAATTACTTTTTGCTTATATTTGCTAGGTTATTAGCATAGGCAAGAAACATACTTTCCCTATTCAGTAATTCTCGCTTTGTCCCAATTTATGTAGTACTCTTTCATTTTTTGTCTTTCCCGAAAAGAATGACACCTTTTATATTTAGAAATAATTTAACTTTGAAACTTGTTGTTTAAAACAAGTCATAGCCATTTGTTTGATTATAAAATCATGTCATTAAGGATAAAATATGAAGTTCAAAGTTAAATTGTTTTTTAATATACAAAAGTGTTATTCCTTAATCCTTATTGGACAAACTAAAAAGTAAAGTATGACACATAGAATGGAACAGTAGCGATTAAGCTTTATTGGCAATTAAACAGCTTAAGACCAGTTAATTGAGAAATGATGTACCCAGAGATAACTTGTTATTAATCATGTATCTTTTGCCTTTTTGTTATACTAGCGTTGTCATCATAACTATCATTATCCTTAATTATGATTCATGTTTGCGAGAAATATTCCAAAAGAGACTTATTTCCAGATGCCGTGGTGTATACATATGTACACTTTACGATATGAAGTGGTTAAAGCTTGTAGGTGATGATTATTGTAGGTGCTAAAGCAAGTGGAATTAGAGGACACCACAGTTGAGTGGAAGTTCCTGAAGTATGTACAGGAGCCTGAATTTGGACCAGGATTGCCCGTAAAGACAGTCTACATCACTGGAACTTTGGGTCCTAAAGATGGCAAATTGACGGGTTTGACTGACTTCACTCAGTTTATGTTTATCTCTTTCATGTATTGATATGAATGCTGCTGTTGTGATTCAGCTGGTCTTACATTATAGTCTTACTAAAGAGAATCAGTAGTCTCCCAATTTGAGCTTGCTCTTAGTCCACCTTAAAGAGCTACAAGGGTCGTTAACTTGTTAGATGTAATTTCCATACTTGTGTCTTTATTTTGGAATTAGAAATAGATTTCGAACCACAATTTTTGGTGGTTCGTGTGTAGGCATGGTACTGCCAAGTGGTTTTACTTCTGCAGGACCAGTTATAAAATGATAACTACTCTTCTACATAGTTTCATACTGATAAATCTGCTATTTTGCTTTGCTATTTTCCCCAAATGAGATGGCATCCATAATTGCTAATGAGTTACAAAATACTACATACCATATTTTTTTATTCCTCTCCACGATTGTCAAGAATGTAACATTGTAACTCATATTGAACAGATGTTGAGTTCCGCAAGTGGATGAGCACCGATAAATGCGTTAGTATGCTTGTTGAGGTGAAGCCTTGTAGTGACCGTGTAGGATCATTGGTGGTTGTTGGTCTTCTGAATGATTCAAAGAAATCTAATGAGACTTGGAAAGTTCCGCAGACCTTGCGGTTTCAGGTTTGTTATTTTTTTTTTCCTGTACATGCTTACCTGTCAAAGTGTCATTTAGAAATGAGAAAGAAAGAATAGATTGACAACTATTGGTATCATACACAACTAGGGACTAATCATCCTTAGAAGTATCTTGAAAAACATTAATACCGTTCTTACATGAAATTTCACGAACTGACCAGAGTTTTTTCTAAAGACCTGCAATCAAGAAATAAATTAAGGGATAAGCAACAGATATCAATTGATGTGTGAAAATGTAAACATGGAAAATTCTGTTTCTTTGACTTTTTTATCATCTTAAGGACAAAATACTGCCCACTAATGTTTTTTCCCCTCATGTATCAGGAGTACCCTCCTGGTGTTAAAGTTATACCTATGGAAAGTAGAACAGCTAAGCCTTTTCGCACAACAAACTTAATTGTTTTCCTGCCTGGAGGCAATGATAGTGGTTGCGATGGTAGTTTTGTTGCCCATGGGGAAGCACTCATAGTAGACCCCGGATGCAAGTCTGCTTCATATGAACAGGTTAGAGGTAGTACATAATCTACTTCATAATCTTTTTAAAATTTGCAATGAACAAATGACATTTTTTCGGTCTTAGAAGTTAAACCAGAGAATACAAAAAATAATCCTCTCAAGCAACTGTTTTCGCAAATTTGGTCTTAAGCAGACAGGGTGTAGCAATTTTCCTTTACTAAATATAGATGCACTTGGGTTTTTGTACACTTGTTAATACATTTTTTTTAAGTGTGAGAGTTTCACAGGCCTAAGTGCATCTTTGCAAATTGTATAGCGATTGGTTGACTATAACTCTATAAGGATCATGTAAACAAGCAATGGTGGCAAATACTAGCGTGATACCTGCCTGAGTAAATTCTGACCAATTGCTATAAGAGCTAGGTTCGCTTCTACTGAATAATCTTTGAACAATTTGGCCAAAATGTTTCTAAGGTGACAGTAGATAACAGCTCATTAAAGAGTCCAAATAGCCGTCTTTCAGAGTTCCTGAGCAATTGTCATACTTTATTTCTGTGTTGCTACATTTCTTGTATGTTTGCTTACCACCCCATAGATTATGATAACGCTTTAAGGATTCACCTTTCTGGCCGAAGGCTTTGTTCTTTATCCTATGATCTTCCTTGCTGGTTATCCGGTGCTTACATTTTGGATAAAAAAAAATAGTGTATGTGGTTTGTTAAAAGAAAATGTCAATTATTTCTGGCACTTTCAATTGCAAAAGAAGTAGAGGAGGTAAAACTGAGAATATTCATTCAACGTTAGTACATTTAATGAAATAGATAGCTTTACCTCTGTAAATGGGTCTTTGCACGTGTTTCTCTTTTCGGTATGTGTTGATAATCTATTTAGGAGTGGTTGAGACACTTATTATGCTTCTCTTTTGTTTTCATCTTTTTTTTTTCTTCTGGTAATTGGTTCTGCCTTTTATGCTGTGCTGACATATCGATGCCCTGATGCTTGGATTACTAGCTCAAGGAAATCATTGCTGCTTTGCCGAGAAAGTTAGTCGTCTTTGTGACACATCATCATAACGATCATGTTGATGGTAAGTAGCTGCAGAAAGTTTCACATCCAGACCTGGAAATATTCCTCTGCTTAGTGTTATGCTATCATCTGATTTTCTCAACATTGATGTCATCATATATATTCATCAAAGGTTGAACTTGTGTATTTGCCCTTTGTTTGAAAGTATCTTTCTTGAGCCTTCTGGCCAAAGCCTAGTTTTCATGTAAAGTAAGTCACAAATTTCATTTCCCTTGCATCTGGCCCTTTTTATGGATCAGAAAAAATAGCCTTCTTTTTGCAGTTATGAATTTACAAACAGTTATCTGGCTCGTCAGCGAAGGTTTGTTGACTAATTGCAGCATGGCTTTATTATTGGATGTCTATTTCAATAGAAGCAGGGGAAACTTTATAACACAATGAATAATTTCTTTAGTCTTGTTGTCAAAGGTATATTTTTCTTTCTCTGTCTGCCAGACTAATGTGGAGGTTTTTTAAGTTATTCCTGAAACATAATCTGGTGCTCCATGTGCTTGCTGTTATGCTCAGGTCTTTCAGTAGTCCAGAAGTACAGTCCTGATGCTTGTCTTTTGGCTCATGAAAATACGATTCGTCGCATTAGAAAAGGTCAGAACTTTTTTCAATTCTGTAGAATAGAAAATGTCTATCTTCCCATAATTACATCACCTTAGCAAGTGTTGCAGTTCTCTACCCCTTTTTTTGGGAATCTCTATCTTCCCTTTCAAGCTAACAAGAAGATTGCTAGTTGACTATGACTATATTAGTGTAAATTCAAGTGAGCTTAATAAAAAATATACTCATGAAACTACTTCATGCACCATTTCCATCTTATTAATCTCTCAGTACGTGTGAAAGAGAAATATTCTTCATCAAGTAAATGAACTTAGTAACTTAGAAGTAATTTCCATGTGATGCAGATGATTGGTCTCTTCCATATGTTTCAGTTTCTGGATCTGAGGAAATTTGCATTGGAAGTCAGAGATTAAGAGTTATCTTAGCACCGGTAATCTCCATTTATATCCTGGTTTCCTCTGATGAGAATCAACACTACCCCATGAAATTCTGTTTATGACATTCATTTTGTTTGATTCTCTTCTGATACTTGTTGAGAGAGTCTGTTTCCCATCTACAATTGGCTGTCTGGCATCAGATTGATTCCTTAATGAATCTACCTTGCACTTATCCCTGTTTGTGAATTTGACCTTTCTGCAGAATTGATAAAGGTGTTATTCTCATTATAAGTGAAGTGTTTAAAATTGATGCTACGGGCGAAATTATTTCCTTCTACATTGACACACTAATAGCTAGGACTTATAGGAGGGGGAATCTCTTGACGACTTGGCCATTAAAACATCTTTACTAGAGCATGGTGACGTTTTGATTACATTTAATTCCAGAAGTTGTAAGAAACAAATCAAGTTAAAGTCATCTCCTAGTTTCACTTCCGTTTTAACTTTATCTTCCATGTAACACGTTCACATTTTCCTGTAATCAGTTTTGCGAAACTTTTAACATATTCTTTTGGTGACAATATTGTGATTCAGGGGCATACAGATGGACATATGGGACTGCTTCATGTTAGTACAAACTCGTTGATTGTGGGGGATCATTGTGTGGGGTAAGATTTTTTAGATCAAGAAACTTCACTCCTTTAACAAATTGGCATGTTCACTTGATAAATAATTTAAGGACATGCTTACCAATTTTTATGTAACTTCCTAGTTCTTCTGAACAAGTTTTTAGCCTTTTCAATAATGATATGGCAAACTATCTGTTAAAGAAGTCTGTGATTGTGTTTGGCCAACTTTACATTTGTTTGTCATAGCTTTTATCATTTCTTTTCCTCTTCCTTTCTTGATAATTGCTAATTTGATGTATCCCTTGGTTTTCAGCCAAGGAAGTGCTCTCTTAGATATTGCATCTGGTGGAAATATGAAGGTATGTTTGCATCAAAATCTCTATGTCTTTTTGCCCCTCTTTCATATGTGGAATGCTAGATAGAAGCTGATGATTGGCTGTTTCCTATTTATGCCTACTAAAAAGATCTGACTCTTGAAGCTTAATCAGCCAAAAAATCCTGACATACCTTTTTCCCATATAAAAGCCATTTACTTGTTTTCATATCAACGCCTTTCCATGCGTTCTATAATTTTCTTGAATAGCTTTCTTTTTTTCTCTTTAACTTTTGAAACCTTTTGTGAACTAGTGTCTCTACTCAAAACAGAGGGAATTAAGACTACACCACCAAAGTCCAAACATCTCGTGCAATTTGTTTTCCAATTTTTAGGTTCTTAATTTATATCAAAAGGATCAGCTACACCCATGAGAATGCTCTTAACAGTTTGAGTAAATGGAATGACAATCTAATTCTAGTTTAGTGTTTGTTGTGGGGACTAAAAGGGTGAAACTGGTGGAATCATTGTTTTCCTTATATTGTCTTTCAGAGGTGCTTTTATCTACGCTCAGGTTTCCCCTAGTAAATTTGAAAACGTCCACTCAATAACCACTAAAACTTGTTAAAATAGTGGATATGTGTTTCTTGTAGCTAGTGGTGGGGTGTTCAATAAGAGCGCATATCTGAATTATCTAAAGCTAAATTACTATCTACTTTTACTAGTTTTATTTTTATTTTTCGATAAGGATTTTTGCTCGTTTTTTTTTTTAAATTTTATAATACCCTTGTGAATAAGATAAGGATTTAAGTAAGGAGTGTGTGGTCATATGTATTTTATCATCGGGTTCAACTATGAGTTGGATAAGTTTTTCTTCTTTTCGAAGTTCTCAATAATGAAATTGCAAATTCTTTTATATAGGATTACTTTGAGACAACATACAAATTCATTGAGCTCTCCCCTCATGCTTTGATCCCAATGCACGGAAGAGTTAATATGTGGCCAAAACACATGCTCTGTGGGTATCTCAAGTATGAAACTGATACCTCTTATGACTTATTCCATATTTGTTGTTACCCAGAGTGCCTTTCTTTGGCAAAATCATTGGACACATTAATAGATATTCAGTTGATGCACATCTAATTTAGTGTTAACTGGGATTGTCAGAAACCGGAGATACAGAGAATCAACCATCTTAAAGGCCATAGAGAATGGTGCCAAAACGTTATTTGACATAGTTTCTTACACTTATGCTGAAGTTGACCGAAGCCTCTGGTTTTATGCCTCATCAAATGTGAGACTCCACGTGGATCATCTAGCACTGCAGGACAAGTTACCAAATGTATGTCTTCTTTGCTCCCTTGTGGATTCAACCTCAATTCTTTTTAAGTCTGAGCTCATCTTCATTATCACTTTTGTTTAGCATATGCACATCCAGTTTCAATTATTATCCATCCATCTTCTTATTGTTGTTCTCATTGTTATTTACTACGCTTCTCAATGGAGAACTATTTGCACATTCAATTTTCTGTCTCAATATCCCATGAGTAATCTATTGCTCCCCTCAAGCATTGTTCTCATTGTTAATCGCAAGTATGCAAGATCTGGTGCACTGTCCAGTAGTGAAAAATCAACTCACTGAAGCCTGTTAATCAGGTTAAATATATATAGGAAGAATGGTCTGCAAGAAGGATGTCAAATTAAGGACAAAGAATAAGCTTCTAAAATTAATGCTCCTCATTGAAATCTACATTGCATGGCTATCTTACAGGCTATGAATGAGCGAGCTCAGTTTACTGTCAAAACTATCAGTTTGGTGGAGTTGTGGTCCATGGAATGCGGTATCTTGTAATTTTTGTACCAACTTTCAGGTTGAATGATAACTTATTACAAGTGCTTATGTTTCTTGAATTATTTTATCATGAAGTAAATATGATTGGTAGTCCCTTTTCGTGGAAACTTTTGGTGATCCATAAACTAGATTTGGGCCCCTAGAGAAAATTATCGATGATAGTGTATGCAAACACTTCTGGATGCTGATTTGCTCTGTTTCTAGCTTGAGTGTGGATATAAGTGCAATAGTGGCCATATATTCATATGTCTTTAGAACTTAATTGATTAGGATCCCAAACTTTTCTGTGTCATGTGCAGGACTTCTCTTTAGAAAATTTCAATCGCAGTTGTGCTGAGTTTGCTGACAAGGTGCATAAAAAATAAGGAAACTTTCAGAAAGCTGCCCACTAAGACCTGCAGTTACCTTTATTCCTTTAGGTTGGACGGCTACTTATTTTCCCTGTAATAGTCTGTACTGCCTAAATAAAATTCATCAGATACAGTCTTGAATACAGATCATTTTCTCAAAAGCATTGTATCTGTTTGTGACTTGGTTTCATATTATCAAGGGCCTAAAGTTATTTCCATCATTGATCTGCAGGATTTTTCAATCCAAAATTTTCAAGCAACTTGTGGTTTGCGTTTCCTTTTAAGGTGGCTATTCGAATACTCAAGTAGTGCATTCTCAATAAAGCATCACACGATTAGAGCGGCTTTACTAGTTGGTACTGTGGCCGTGGCCACTGGTTGCTTGGCTGTATCATTCTCCACAAAGAAACAAACTTTTTATAGGTGATGCAAAGAATTCTTTCTCCAGAAAGCAGAGTTTATTAAGGAAGTTAATACTGGCTGGCTCCAGGTCATCCTCTCTCTCAATGTACCAGTAGTTCTAAGAGAAGGGGTAAGACATTTGAATTCCCGGTTTTTAGGAGTAAAATACTCATTGATAATGTTGTATGCATATCTCGCCACACTTGTTCTGCATGTCTGCATCTCTGATATTTCTTTGTGGCTGAAGTATGAGATTGGATTAATTAGACAGTAGACAAGATTATTGTTTATTGATCACAAAACTTCTGAGACAGTTAATACAGAAACCATCTTTTGTTTAGCTGTGCCTGTTATTCCATCGACGAGTGCATTTTTCATTAGCAGTGCTATTATTTTCACGGATGATGAGCATCAAGCTCACTAATTGTATATAGTATCTTCTTTCTCTTTTTACTTTCTAAGATCAATGCCTATTTCTAATGTAATTCTGCACAATATGTTGTTCAACTCCTTGCTTAGCCACTTTTACTGAACCAGTGGATGTGGCTTGCTAGAACATTAGTCATTTTAATCACAGAGAATTTTTACATTTCCTTTCTTTTCACATGTAATCCATGTATGGAGCAGGTCGCGCGGTGTGGATATAGTTTAAAGTGATGGTAAAATATGTAAAAAGGGCAGTAATGAAGTAAATGCTGTGCATAATTTATCATATACTGTTTCTGTGTCAATTTTTTTTTCTTCACGACATGAGTTTAACTTCTGTGCACAGACACTATACGATAACTCGAAAAATAATGTAGTAACATATTATAACAAGTTAAATTATAGTGATAGTATAAAAGTGTCTTTACACTATCAACATATATTTAAACCCATTCCTTTATACTGTCAGTATATACAACTTAAACCCGTTCTTTACCATTCATTTCCTTCACACTCTGTTCTTTCTTGAGACTCATAATTGCAGTTTTACTTTAACTGCAATAAAAACAAAAACCACACCTTACTTCTTTCATTTCACATTTTCTTCTTGCCCTATGCCAACACTTCCCATGCCCCTTTGCATTCATTCCCTTTACACATTTTTTCTGCATTCCTCATTTTCTCACTTTATAGATATCATAAATTGACTGACACCTTATGTTATCATATTTAAACTAAACAAAATAGAAGGTAACAAGAGATGTACATAGCCATGTTTGTTAGAGAACTCTCTATATACATCAAAAGAGAAGTTAGGGAAATGAGTTTCCAAATTATTACCACAATAGTCTTTACTTTGTCTATGGCATTTTTTGTACTACTATTAGGAATGTTTATCAATGACCAATTCAAGAAGATTGTTATTTATGAAGATTTCTACTTCCCTCATCAACTCACCACAAAATTCTCACCAATGTACAATCTCTCTGTCGTCTCGACACATCTTGTTTGTAACTCTTCATCTAATTCTAGTACTTCCAATAGTAGCATGGAGTTGAAAGATTGGCTTTCTCCTAAGGATCTTTGGCACGCGATGAACGACGAAGAACTAATGTGGAGAGCTTCCATGGTGTCTCAAATAAAGGATTACCCTTTTAATAGAACTCCAAAAGTGGCATTCTTGTTCTTAACAAGAGGAAGATTGCCATTGGCACCACTTTGGGACATGTTCTTTAAAGGAAATGAAGATATCTTCTCAATATACCTACATACTTCACCAGATTTCAACTATGAGCCTCCTCCATCATCTGTGTTTTATAAAAGAAGGATACCTAGCCAGGTTCAAATACTTTTTTTTTGTTGGTATTTAGGCAAAATTTTCCTAATTATTTTGGTTTTTACCTATTACATTTTGGGATCTTTACACAAATAGCCGGCCGAATTTACTATTTGCTTTTCTTAACAGGTAAACATAAATTATACACTGATTATACATGATAATATACATATTATATATAGATTATACATATTATACATTCACCGACTATTTTTAATTTAAGCGATTGGGTGGGCGACTATTTAGGTTAATTCTTCTTACTTTTTTTTTTTGTTGATTCCTAGAACTTCATAACTTTATCTATGTGATCATAATGCCACCATGCATAATTAAAATTTCCTATATGCCAAGGAATAAAGTGAACCAAAAATTGGGGAGAAATAAAGAGTCATTTTATCCTAAGTTGGTCGATATGATTTAAGCTAAATTTTCTATAGTTTTCTGAATAATTTATGGGGCATTATCACTTTTAGCTCGCGATAAAAACTATTTACATTTGGTAGCCGAAAAAGTATATATAATTTGTTTAATTTTTGTATATAAAAACATATATTTTTTTGCTATTATTTGAGAGTGGCAATACAGTATCATTATCCCAATAATTTAGCTTCTATATACTGACAGATACTTGTAATTAACTTTTAAGTAACTTTATAGGGGGGGGGGGGGGGGGAAACCCTTCACTTAAGCCTTTGTTTTTGGGATTTTCTATAAAACAACCAACTCAAAAGTACTTTGTATGAAATTTAGGTAATTATTTCTTGTATTTTGGTAACCTTTCAAACCATGTACGACCCATGTTCTATATTATTTATCTATTAAGGTTTTTGTACACTCTTTAAGAAAGATATTTCAATAGCCTTAATCAGAAGAACATTTGCTTAAAATGCCCTTTATCTCTCTTTTAAGCGTCTGACTTGATTAACACTCCACTAATTAAAACTAATTAGGGTTGCTTTAGAAAATAAATAAATGACCTCTCGTTTTTCTAATATTTCTAAAAGAAATTCAGTCAAAGCTTGTCGCACCGGGCATGCCTAGTGCGGTTTACATCTCCTGTGTGGTTTGCGAGTTATTGCACACTGAGCAGGTTACCCAGTGCGCACCCGATTCCCTGAAAATTTTCAAAAAAAATAAATAATAATAACTAATATTTGGGACCGGGGGAGGGATGAGGGAGGGGGGAGTAATTTCTTTTGTATACAAAAGTGCACCTCATAACATCATAAGTACTATCTTTCATGCAGGCAGTACAATGGGGAAGAGCAAGTATGATCGATGCAGAGAGACGACTTTTAGCAAATGCACTCCTCGACATCTCTAATGAAAGATTCATATTACTCTCCGAAACATGCATTCCTTTGTTCAACTTCACTACAATTTATAATTTCCTAACAAAATCCAACCAAAGTTTCCTAGGATTATTCGACGATCCGAGGAAAATAGGTCGCGGGAGGTACAACAAACGTATGTATCCGATCATAACAATTTCAGATTGGCGAAAGGGCTCGCAATGGTTCGAAGTTCATCGCGAACTCGCCCTTAAAATTATCTCCGATGTGACATATTACCCTGTTTTTAAGAACTATTGTACACCACCTTGTTACATGGACGAACATTACTTGCCAACATTAGTGAACAAAGTTTGTCCTAAATTAACGTCGAATTGGAGCGTTATGTGGGCCGACTGGTCAGCTGGCGGTTCGCACCCGACAACATTTTTGAGGAAAGATGTGACGGAGGAGTTTTTGGATAGTGTTAGGTATGGGTTTAATTGTAGTTATAATGGAGAGTTGAGCTCAATTTGTTTTCTTTTTGGGAGGAAGTTTCATCCTAGTACTTTGCAACCTTTACTTAGGATTGGACCAAAGTTGTTTGGTTTTGGTTGACCGATTATTTCCTTGTCTTTTTATAGAGTTTATAAGTATTTTCGAGGGACGGTATAAAAAATATTTACAAAATCAAATCGCTTGTAATAATTGAGTATCATCAACCTTTGCGTTGGTAGTTTCAAAATTGTATGAATTTATTGAAATATTACACATCTCATAGCGTTAATCCGCAATAATTTTTTTAGAGTCAATTACTCAAATGGTCACTCAACTATCTCAATTTATCTGTTAAATTCACTTTTATTTCGTTTATAATTTAGAGGGTAAAATAGGTATTTGGAAATCCAAAATTTGGAAAATCTAGTTGAGTGACCTTCTGAGTGCAATATGCATAGTTCAGTGACTTTGTTGTTACAAACGAAAGTAAAGTAACTTTAGGAGATAATTTGGGATAGTTGAGTAACCATTTGAGTAACGCATTCATTTTTGACTTTTAGAAGTTGAAGACACGAACATCGTATGATCCTACCAAACAATTATTTGAAAATTACCCAAAAAAACAAATCATTAACTGGTAATCACATGCATTGTCATTGATAATTAAAATCCACATTTATTTTTATCGTACAAGACATGGGCAGCTAGCTTGACCATACAACGATGCCAAATGCAACAATCTCCATTATTTTTTTGGGTATTCGAGAAATTCTTGGGAACTAGTAACACACAGTTTGAAACTCGAATTATCTTTTAGTTGATTGGAGTATTATCTCTAGTTGTATAATTACTTTGCTCCTCTTTGTCTGTGATCAACACATGTCTCTAGCTAATTGATCGAATAACGTAGAAGTAACAGTTCAGTCGACTAATAATATTGTCCGCTTTAGGTATAAGTTTGTATGGTTTTAAAATGCGTCACTAAGTTTTAAGGGCTTGTTTATATATATATATATACCCAATATCTCTTCCGTATTTTGTCTCACAGTAGATCTTTGTGTATTTTTATTTGCTATGTTTTGTTTTAATAATTGACTAATTTCTTGTATATAAACATGTTCGATTATGTCATTTTGTATCACACATGTTTGTCTTGCAGTACTATACTTTGCCCCCTCTAAAAGTTGATATAAAAGATTTTGACTTTTAACAAGATTCCTCGTGACGAAATGCAAACTTGTTAAACGCTAGTACATTATTCCAATTGCTACAAATAAACTTTTCTTATACCTTTAATTAATTCTGATCTGATAATATAATACTAAATTATATATTATATACTTATTAGTATTTGACAAAATCTCAGCATCTTTTCGACTTGGTGCGTTGGAACATCTAAAAAACTAGCCAGTCAACCTTAAAAAGAAAAAAGAAGGGTTTGTACGTCGGTAAAAAATTACAAACGCATATTACAAAAAAATAATAACTACTTCTCATTCTCAAATAAATTTGGATCGACTATATGAAACCTCACTGAGCATATGTTCCCCTTTTAAATTAATATGATGCGCAATATTATATAAAAAATAAAAAATCTAGAAGTTCTCTATATTATTTCCTGCTTGCATAATAATAGGGCTAAAAGACTATTAGAGAGCATAGGACTTAAAGTAAACATATTAACAAGTCTAATATATTTTCAACTAAAGTAAACGTATTACGCGCACAAAATATTAGTAATAAACAAAAGCAAAAATTTGTATTAATTAACTATAACTTAGTGATAACCAAATCGGTTGGTGTAAACACTAAACTAAATTTGAATGCAAAAAGTGAAAAATCATGTAATTAATATAGTAGGATTAATGTTGAAGAGGTCAATTGTATGGTCTTTGTGTTTTGGCCACTAGCTTGGAAAACTTTTGAAAAGTCTTGGTTCTTCAATGGCAGCTAGCTAGTTATTAATGCAAAATAAATTGGACTTCTCCTCTTGTTATTTCCTGCAGGCTGCCCTTAGGCCCCTTGACCAACTAACTATAGTCTTTTTGTTGTGGTTTCTCGCCGGGAGTTCGGTATCCTCATTGGAGTCAATTAAATCCGGATTCACGTCGAAAAGTGTCACATTGAGTGTAAACCGCTCTCTAACAACAACGACTTCATACCTAGAGCTCGAACTCGAGACTTCTGGTTAGTTAGTTAGACTAACTAACTATATTTACAATCAGGACCGGCTCTAACGTTATTCCAAGTAAGGCTTTTGCCTTAGGCCCCAAATGTTGGGGCCCTATTTTTCAGAAATAATAGGTTTATAGGTATTTAAAATAATAATATTTAGTACTTTTCATACAAAATTAGAATTTTTCTATAACAATTGCCTCAAAGAAAAGAAGTTTTTTCATATTATAATTGATAAAATCTTACGTGAGATTAACAATGTCTCAAGATAGATTAAACGGGTTGACTATATTATCAATTCAAAAGAAATTATTAAAGAAAATTAAATTAAAAAATTATTAACAACTTTGCATCTTGAAAAGATAGAAAATAGAGTTCAAATTAAAATATATATCATAACTTTCTTTTAAAAATTTAGGCCTCACATCAAACTTTGGATTTAGGCCACATATGTGTTTGAGCCGCCCCTGTTCACTATGATTGTTTTTTTGTTCTTCTTCTCTTTTTCTTTTTACACAATAATATAATAAAAGCTGCAATTTCATAGTAAATGAAAGCTAGTTGCCAACTAAAAAAGAAAATAAAAGAAACAATAATTAGAGGAAGACAAGGTATATACTACATCCAAGGTTTTAATGTTAAAAGATTAATAAAGATTTTGATGAGCTACTAAAACTTATAAAATTATTATTTTGTGAGAATGTTTAAAGGGACAGATGATTGAAACCCATTGTGCAATATTACTAAACTACATTTTCAAAGTTTTTTATCTTTCGTTTTTATGCTCATTTTCAACAAAATCAAAAAGTAAAAAGGAAATAAAAACAGGAAGTATTAGAAATTTAGGATGACCTCAAACAAGGGGCAATTTGCCTAATGCCTATTTAATTTCGAGTACCCCACCCCTAACACCACTATTTAATTATTTTTCTAGATGGAAGGTTTCTTTATATGATTTTTCCATTAGACCCATACCTTATTTAATTAAAGGGCAGCCCGGTGCACTAAGCTTCCGCTATGCGCGGGGTTCAGGGAAGGGCTGAACCACCATACCTTATTTAATTAAAGGGCAACCCGGTGCACTAAGCTTTCGCTATGCGCGGGGTTCAGGGAAGGGCTGAACCACCCTACCTTATTTAATTATATGAAAAGTTTGGCTGGCCAAATTTGTCCATTAATTTAGTACTCCCTCTGGTCTATATAATTTCCCTTTTATTGTTATTGTACACCCTTTTGAAGAAAATATTTTATAGCTTAATCATAACACTTTTTTTTTCTTAAACTATTATTTAATTTTTCCTTAAATGTTTTAATTCAATTAAGACTTTAATATTTTGAGCAGCAAAGGTAGATTTGAAAAACTAAATATCTTCTAATTTTTTCAAATGTTAAATATTTTGAAAGAGATTTATTAGCCAAAATAACTGATATGTGAGAGACGTAACTGTAAAACCTTTTTTGCACTCGATGTTTACATATTAGTTAAGTCATATATATAGGTGAAACTATAGATTAGTTAATTATGATTTTGTGATAAATGAACGTAAAGATACGTATAATCTATACATTAAATTGGTATAAATATTGAGTGCATATAAATTTGTGCCGAAATAAATAGCATTTAAAAGTATATATATTAGGGATCTTAGCATGGTAAAAAAAACTTTTATGAAAGTAATGGGTCCCTAATTCCCCAAAAATTGCCAATTCCACATTCCTCTTTGTCTACTGGCACATGTAATTTCCTTTCCTTTTCCTTCTAATATTTGAAAAAGAAAAAAAATTGACTTTTCATTAATATTTTATTTCCAAAATCCACCTCATTTGAATGATCTAGAGTTTGCAGACCTACTTTTATAGCAGTTTGGTGGCTAATATATAACATGGTTTTAAGTTATACATATGAATAATTAATTTAACTTTTATATAATATATTATATTATATAATTTGATTGCGTAAATATTTTTTATACAATTAATGCCAAAAAGTAAAACTCGAAGATCACCCTTCCCCAAGTCACAAATTACATTAAATTTATAGTACAGTCAAACCTCTCTATAACAGTCTCGTTTGTTTCGAATATTTTTTAATGTTATTGCGAAGTGTTGTTATAGAGAACATATATTATAACATAACATGAAATTTGGTTCCGTAAAAGTTTGGCTTTTATAATGAAGTGTTGTTATATAAGGATACTGTTATAGAGAGGTCTGACTGTACATGCTTAAAATAATTCTTACGATAATCTTTATATAGAAAGTAACACTTACTATAATCTATATCTTCTATATATTATTAAAAGGAGAGGATAAAGCCCTCTCCTTAAGCCAAGTGGCATCATAAAAAAAAGCCACATGACAAAATTAGTTACTAATTAGTTTTTTAGTTAATAATTAATTATTATTTTAAAAAAATCGAAAATATAAATATATAAAAAATAACTACCCATTCAAATTGGGTGGGAGTAGTTTCAAGTTGGAGTTTTAAAATAAAAAATTACAATTTCAAATTGTTTTGTTCGAAAACTAATTATACATGTATTAGTTATGTTGAGATTATTTCTTATCAACGATTTGGCTTGTTATATTATATAGGAGCTTAAATAACCGCTCTCTATATTTAGCACGCTTGGATGACATATATGGAAGGTTAACTTATATTCCAAGTTGTAACAAAAGCATGGGTTTTTTGGGTTTATTTTTGTATATATATTAGACTTTATTTAATACTTGGTTTATAAATATGATTAGTAATAGGTACTTAGTTTGCCACTAGATTTACTATAAGATCTTATTTCTTCATTCAAATATTATTTCTTCTTCTCTCTTCTATGTGTGTTTCTCTTTGTCCAAAGACAATGAAAAATCAAGATCAAAACTCCATAGCAATGGCTATCAAACTATTCAACACCCCATTAAATATTCTAAATCTTCTTTCTTCTTTCTTCTTCTTTGTTTGTGGTTTAACTTGTGGTATTATTTTCACTTTTTATTTCAAGAATTTTTATAGCCTCAATTTACAAGTCATTAATAGCCAAATATTATCATACTCATCTTCTTCAAAACCCTTTTCACCACCACCTCCACCACCACCACCGCCATCACCGCCGTTGTCGCCGCCACCCCGAGTAGGGTTAAATGAGTATATTAAACCACCTAGTTTACTTCAACATGATATGAGTGATGAAGAATTATTATGGAGAGCTTCTATGGTACCAAAAATTCAAGAATTTCCATTTAAAAGAATTCCAAAAGTTGCTTTTATGTTTTTAACAAGAGGGCCAGTTTTATTATCACCACTTTGGGAAATGTTTTTTAAAGGAAATGAAGGGTTTTACTCCATTTATGTGCATTCTGATCCTTCTTATAATCAATCACAACCTGAAAGTTCTATTTTCCATGGCAGGAGAATTCCAAGCAAGGTCAGTTTCTTATTTAGTTTCTTTGTTTTTTTCTTTTTTATTTAAATTTTCTTTCATACTGTTTCAATTAGTAGCTTGTTGTCGAGGGTTTATCGGAAACAGTCACTCTACCTGCGTAAGGTAGGGGTAAGGGCGGCATACACACTACTATTACCAGATTTCACTTATGGGATATACTAGATATATTGTTGTTGCTGTTGTTGTTGTTAATTTGGTGAGATAATAACCTACAGTAATATTTAAGCGGAGAAAGATAGAGGAGATTACTAAAAACGCTAATTTCCAACAAAATTTGTCTCGTCGTCGGAAATTAGCATTTTTTTGGTAGTGATGTGGACTCATTATCTTCCGAGTTTTTTTTTTAACAATGCGCTTTCTGAAACAACTTCTCTACTTGTATAAGGTACAAGTAAGGCTGCGTACTCTCTACTCTTCCGAAACCCACTTATGGAATTACACGGAGCATATTATTGTCGTTGTTGTTGCGGTATTGAACTTCGAGATTATTTGGAGAAATAACTTTTATGGTTAAAACTAGTATTAAATTTTTTGTTAATGGGTGTGCAAAAACTTTAAAGAATAGATAATGTAGAAGAAAAGTAGTATTTTTCTAAACAACTAAGGCTGCTAGAATTCATAAGGTGATAAAATCTTTTTTTGGCTTATAATATTTGTCACTATACTATGGCACGTTGGAATTTATATGCCATTAGTGGGGCAAAACAGTAGACCATTTTGTCACATGAGTAAAGTTTGTGTAGGACTCTGACAAATTAAAAATAAATGGAATTAAAAAAGAATAGTTAATGAAGGATATTTAAGTTGTTGAATTGTAAAGAAAAGAATGGAGTGAAGTCTAAGGGCTATGATTCTTTCTGTTATGAAAAGTCAAGACGAAGTCTAGAATCATTACGTTCTTTACTATTCCAAAAGGACTAAGCTAGTCAATAAAGAAAGGCAAAAATGATGATAAATGGCACCCAATTTAAAAGAAATTATAACAATTTTTAAAAGAATTCGAGGATTAACGGTTCTAAGTTGATTTATTATTACAAACCTAGTATAAACAGTGGCGGACCCAGACTATTATGCAAGCGGGTTCAAATATATATATATATATATTGAAGTTGTTTGGCTCAAAAGTTAACGATGTACTTTGTAAGCGATAAAACAATCAAAAAATAGAGAAGGGGTAAATCGTAATCAAATATAATAAGCCTAGAGATGCAAAGATGATAATATTGTTGTAGATCTAATATTGCAAAGTGACAATGTATGTTAATAAGGTATTTTCGTCAGAAGTAGTGATATAGAGAGAGAAAGACAGAAAATGAGAGAGTTGTATTAGATCAGATGCCCCTTTTTACAATATGGAGGTCTCCTTTATATAATAGGAGACCTTCCTCGAAAGAATCAAAAAGTTACAGAGATAGGTAACGTCTCCCTAGTATAGACACTGAGTTCTAAACGACGTCGCTTTGGTCCTCACGGCCGAGTCGTACCCGCTACGTTGGTCGGCGTACACTCATTGGGCGTACCCACTGGCGTAGAGATACTGAGGGTCAAATTTGACCCTATACAGAAGTCCTAAAAAATAATCGACAGTGAGTTAACAGACAAACGGCTTACCGGGTGCTCATCATTTTGATTCTTAGCAAAACCTTAGAAGAAAATCTGCCCGCAACTTTTTATTTTAATTCCAAGCCACACTATCTTCGATATATATAAATATGTATAAACATATATATTTTCTATTTACTTTCACAATTTATTAAACTTTAGTAAATTTTACTGTAAGAAGCTTCAGTTTGATCCATATTAAAATTCTTAATTCTATTTAGCTATTAATTTGATTAAACTTGCTATAACTGTTCCCAAAAAAACAGCATAAGAGAGGTAAGGTAATTTAATAATTTCATGTAGAAAGTTTTTTTTTTTTTTTTGGTTAAAAATGTAGAAAGTTGTAAAACAATGGAAAGAGACTACATAAATAAACAATAAAAGAAGATAAAGAAGAAGTGGCAGAAGGAGGGCCGGATGAGCTGTCACCATTTTAAAAAGGGAAAACCCGAAAAACAACTAATGCTGAAGTTTGGATTCGAACTTGTGACCGTCGGGTGAAATAGAGCCCGCTTGAACCATCCGGCCAAGGCTGTGTGTTTGTTAAGTGGGTTCAACCGTTTTATATTTTATACAATTTGTTTATTCGAAAAATAGTTTACATATAAAAATAATAAAAATTATTTACGAAGCGAGTTCAGCTGAACCCTCTTGAATCAATGTGGGTCCTCCCCTGAGTACAAACCGGTAATTGTATCTGTCTTTAGAAGTTTATTTAATATGCTATAAATTATTAATTTAGAAGTTAGTATCTCAAAAGGGTTAGAATTTCAAACTTATATATTTCAAATTATGGCTTTGTTTCTGCCTGGTGATTTAGATTTATTATTAAAAAATGACCTGTTTCTTGGTCCAATTGTTGAAACTTTCAGCGTTTATGAAGAAAAAAACTAGTGTTTTACATTTGTACATTGTGACTAATTGATTAGCATGGCCGGCCTTTGGTTTTAAGAAAATAGTACATGCCTAAAAATTGGTTTTGATTGAATTTCTATATTTCTATGTTCTTGACTCTTTCTCCATCATTCTCGCAGACAGTAAGTAACATATATATATATATATATATATATATATATATATATATATATATGTGTGTGTGTGTGTGTGTGTTACTTACAATGTTTATAGTTAACCAATTGGGAATAGTGTGTAGTGTTTTACGAACACGTTATTCACTTTCGTTGAAAAGACAAAAAAAATTCATTTCACATACCAAAATTTCCAACATTAGAAAACTATTTGCGTAATTTACGTGCAACTTATACGCGTTTTGCCATCAAGATTTTTGACAAAACATTAGTATATTTTGTTTTCTATTAGTGAGGATCACTTAGATTTGTATTACTCTCTTTACCATGTAATTGGTTAATGCCAAACATAAAAACTTACTTATAATTACGTTATAAATGATCTGATTTATATACAAGTTTTACATTCTCTTTTTGAAAAATGTGTGGCACTAAGAAAGAAGTAGGGTACGTAATATAGAACATTAGAACCCATGTGTGCTTTAATGAGAAGCAAACTACTCATGGCCTTGTTTCTTGTTGAATATCTCTTTCTTGAAAACCAAAAGTAAGATAATTGTTTAGTCATCTCTAATGCAAATGGTCCTACTCCCAACGAATTCTGGTAACAACAACTTAATGCTTCTAACTACCAAAAAAGATAGATTTTTCTTGCTCATATTCCTTCCTTGTCTGCTAACTATACATCATATTGCTTCATCTTTAGGCTGGCAAATAGGCGAGTTGGGCTGAATTTGGACGGGTCAAGATGGATTACGACAATAAATGGGTCATTGCCCAACCCAGCCCAAAGTGTACCTGGACTAAGATGGGTTGGGTCAAGATGGGCTAAACAATGGGCCATAACCCAACCCGTCCAACGTGACCCATGTTTTAGAACCATGCTCATCTTGCATAAAAAAGCCTTTTACCTTAAAATATGTAAGTTGAAAAATATTTTATGGGAGGGGGTGCGGTGGGAGTCATTCGGCCCAGTGTATTACCTTGGGGTGCTCCTATCTTGTTTGTGAAGCAAAAGGATGGTTCTATGCGTAGTGTATTGATTATTGCTAGTTGAACAAGGTTACAATGAAGAACTGTTATCCTTTGCCTCGTATTAATGACTTGTTTGATCAGTTACAGGGTGCTTGTGTGTTTTCTAAGATTGACTTGCGTTCAGGCTATCATCAGTTGAAGATTCGGAAGCCAGATATCCCGAAGACTGCCTTCAGTACTCGGTATGGTCATTACGAGTTCCTTGTTATGTCATTTGGGCTGACCAATGCCCCAGAAGCCTTCATGCATTTGATACACAGTGTATTCCGGCCATATCTTGACTCATTCATCATTATTTTTATTGATGACATTCTGGTATATTCCCGGAGTCAGGAAGATCATGAGCAGCACCTAAGGACAGTGCTTCATACTTTGAGGGAAAAGANAATTTGAGGGGGTTTGCCGGGGGGGGGGGGTAGGGTGGGTGGTGCAAAACTACAAAAGAACAGAAAATTGAAAATACAAAAAAAAAGAAGTAAAATTAGGGCAACTAAGTAAATTTTTAGATAAGTTGGGTTGAGATCCCTTTATTTTGGGTGAGTTTCATGGATTGTAGTTGGGCTGCTTAATGAGTCAGAATGGGCTATAAAAAATAATGGGTTAACTTGGGCTCAGCCCAAATTGACCCATGAGCTAATATGTTTGTAGCCCAACCCATTAATCTCTGGGCGGGTTGGATGGGTTTGGGCTCAAATTGTCACCCCTACTTTACATCTATAATGGGACTGATACCATAAAAACCAAAAACCTAGATTGTTACACACATCCATATACTCCCTCTGTTTCAATTTAGATGATGTAGTTTGACGCGATACGGAATTTATGGAAAAAAGAAGACTTTTGAAACTTGTGGTCTTAAAAGTTTTGTGGGATCATGACATTTGTGTCGTTATAAAAGCTTCTCATTAAGGGTAAGATTGGTAAAATAAAGAGTTTAAAGTTGAATTATTTTCAAATTTAGAAATATGTCAATTATTTTAGAACAGACTAAAAAGGAAGGTACCTCATCTAATTTGAAACGGAGGGAGTATAATTTAGTGTAAGAAAAAAGAATTTGTTCTTCTCAAGAGAAAATATTATTACTGAAATCCGGTGTTCGCATCAAAACAATCAATTTAACCTTATGATTTGTGAATTAAAGATAAGTATCTTGCATTCATTAACTTGGTGTAAACGTCATATGTGATAAATTTTAATATTTTCTCAAGCATCGACCTAATTTATTTGTTGCATGCATCATTATTATTCCCTAACTACATGTTTGTCTTCCTTTTAATTTAAGTTTCGTTTACCCAACTTATGTTGTAATTCACTAAATTAAAAATTGTATTTATAGTAGTATAAAGTACTATTATGAACGGATTGTGTCGGTGTGATATTTTTCTCTTCTGCCGTAGGGGAAGGGATAGCTAAATTTATAAGAGATTCCCTCAATTGAATGTATAGTTTTTATGTGAAATACAGTTTTCATTCTCCTTATGTATTTAATGTGCTTTTAATGTAATTAAGAGCAAGAAAAAGTTTACCTATCCACGATGTTTACACCAAACCGACATTGATTTACCATAGTTAAGTAAAAGATATTTGAAGCAAAAGTACATATTCACTAACCATGGTTAGCTATAGAAGTAAATATCGAGTGCGAGTAAATTTTTTTTCTGAACGAGCATGCATAGTTGGTTCCGGTATTTAAATGTTTTTAGAACTTGGCAAATACTTTCTCCGGTATATAACAAGTGATTTTTTGGTCTTTTGCACACCCCTTAAGAAAATATTAACTCCTAGAGGAAAAAAAGTATTTTGACTAAATTACCCTTAATTAAGATTTGTATACTATTAACTTGACACATTGGGATGTGCAAATAAAGGTAAATTTTGAAAAAATAAAGTTAATTCCTTCTTGATATATAAGAAGTTACTTATTTTAGACCAAAATAAAGAGGCCAAAAAGTCACGTATTATAGACCGAAGCTAGTAATAATTAGTTTCTTACTTAATTTCTTGCAAAAGTTGAATGAGAAAGTTTCTTGATAGTGTTAGGGGTCGTTTGGTATGAGGTATAAGAAGGTATAAGGGTAGTATAAAAATTTAATACCGCCTTAATACTTTGTTTGGTTAGCAAACCAGGTATAAGTTATTCCGGTGTTAATTTTAATATCGGGGTAACTTATACCTTATAAAAGGTGGGGTAATTAGCACCGGTATAACTTATACCTTCTTCTTAAAAATTATGCAATTGTCATTCTTAATACAACATACCGAACAATGAATAAACAATAATCCCACCATAACTTATCCCAATATAACTTATACCGGTATAAATCGTATTCCAACCAAACGACCCCTTATAGTGTTGCATATTAAACTTTGTTCTATTGACCAATGCAGGAAGTGGAATGGGGCAAAGTAAACATGGTAGAGGCTGAGAAAAGATTACTAGCAAATGCTCTTCTTGATATCTCAAACCAAAGATTTGTTCTCCTTTCAGAGGCTTGCATTCCATTGTTCAATTTCTCCACAATCTACACTTACCTAATGAACTCCACGAAAAATTTCGTGGAGACGTATGATCTTCCCGGCCCAGTGGGCCGGGGCAGATATCGTCATCAAATGAGCTCAACAATAAAGATTCAACAATGGATGAAAGGGTCTCAATGGTTCGAAATGGATAGAGATCTCGCTATCGAGGTCATTTCAGACAAGACGTATTTTCCAGTATTCCAAAAATATTGCACGGGTTCGTGTTATGCTGATGAGCATTACTTGCCGACATTTGTGAGCATGAAATTCGGGAAGAGGAATTCGGGTCGGACCTTGACGTGGGTCGATTGGTCGAAAGGCGGGCCCCACCCGGCCCGATTTCATAGGTCAGATGTTACTGTGGAGTTCTTGGAGAAGTTGAGGAGTGAAAGCCAATGTGTGTACAATGGTGAGAAGACAAATGTGTGTTATTTGTTTGCAAGGAAATTCACCACTCACTCTTTGAGTAGACTCCTGATTTTTGCACCAAAGGTTATGCATTTCAACAGATAATACTAGGATTAATTAACACATTTTTATGTACATGAAAAACCAATTCTTTTGTAACAAGTGATCACATGATCAATAATTTTTCATTTTTTATGCATTGTTTGATTTTTTTCTCCATCAGTTCAACAAGAATAAATAAACCATAGTCATAGGAAAAGAAAAGTGAAGATAAGTAAACAATTTCAGTTTTTTATAAAGGACATTTTGAGCTCATTCATTAAAGGTTGTAACTTGTTCAATTAGGAGCTTTTGGTTTGAAGACACGTTATGCGCATTTTGATACTATTTCTTATTGAATGTTTAGTATGTTGTATTAATCCTGGAATTGTCAATTTTATTGCTCATCCTGGAATAACTTATTCTGGATGACTATTCCACCCTCTGGCAGGTATAAGTTATCCCGGTGCTATTTTTAATCCTAGGATAACTTATCCCAAAATTAATAACCAAACAAGGAACAAGACGACACTAAATCTTTATCCCGAAATTATTTTTGCTTATCCATCATACCAAACGACCCCTTAGTGTTCTTCAAAGCGAGACGCCGCTTAAGTTAGTGGTATCAAGTATAAACCAGATTTAGCAATTACTTGTTGGTATGTTCTTTGGATATGGTGAGTTCTTAATGGCGGCAAAATAAAATATATAAAGCTTAATTTATAGAAAAATAAACTAAAAAATGACAGTAGAATAATTTCAGCTTGTAAACATTCTCCTAATTTCTCTGTTATAGGAAAAGGATCAAGACTAAAAGGTTAATTTACAGAACTCAGAACAATAAACCAAAAACTTTTACTACTTGTGGCCCGGCCTTTCCCTGACCCCGCGCATAACGGGAGCTTAGTGTACGGGCATCCCTTTTTACTAGCTAAGAGCCTAAGTTAAGGGTCACTGACTAGCACCACATGTATTATCTTCAGAAACAGCAGGAGAGTCAGAAACAGAATCAGCAGTGTCATGAGAAGGTGAAACCTCAACCCCTCTCAACTCTTCTATCATTTTCACAACATAATTTATCTTTGGCCTTTGATCTGGTGATGCTGCAGTACATGCCATTGCTATCTGCAATAACCCCACCATTTCTTCCTCAATGTCCTTGTACCTCATCAACTCCAAATCAAACACCTCCGCCGTCCACTCTTCCCTCACCACGGATTGCACCCACCTCGGCAAGTCCACGACGCCTCCATAGCCGGTCCCGATGCCACCGTTCTCCACGACCGAGGGGCATTTCCCGGTTAGCAGCTCGAGGAGTAGGACCCCGAACGAGTAGACGTCGGATTTTTGAGTTAATTTTCGACCATCCAATGCAACTTCAGGGGCTCTGTAGCCATTGGTTTTTGGGACGGAAGATGGCGTGGCAAAGATGGCTAGACCGAAGTCGGAGACACGTGCATTGCCACCTTTGTCAATGAGGATGTTAGTTGATTTGATATTTCCATGAGTTAGTTTCAAGGATTTGCATGAGTTGTGGATGAAGGCTAACCCTCGAGCCGCTCCGGCTGCAATCTTTAACCTTGTGGTCCAGTCTAAAGGAGTTCTTCCCGGCCCTCTGTTTCCTGTAGCAATAAAGACATTCCCATCAAAATTAAAGGGTAGCCCGGTCCACTAAGCTCCCACTATGCGCGAGATCGGAGAAGAGCTAGACCACACAAGAGTCTATTGTACGCAGCCTTACCTTGCATTTCTGCAAGAGGCTGTTTCCACGGCTCGAACCCGCACGGCTCGAACCCGTGACCTCCTGGTCACGTGGCAACAACTTTACTAGTTACGCCAAGGCTCCCCATCAAAATATTTACCCAAACTACTACAAAGATCAAATATTTCCATTTTTCTGTTTTTTTGCCTAATGCAGTACTAGTAATTGTTATTGAAAGATGAAAGGGCAACTTTAACCAGACAAAAGAACAAAAACATGAGAAGAGAGGACAGGAGTATGAAGTTGACATAACCAACTTTTTGATGGAATAGTACATAACAGTTCCTATTCCTAAGATGAGAAAACTAAAATCTGAAGCAGCTGTCTACTGTTACATGAGTGATAGGTACAATTCAACAAGAAGTTGATTCTGTATCATTTGAAGCAGAAACAAACAAGAGCTTATTTCATTATCTACCTACCCAACAGATGCAAGATTTCCAGCATTGGCACTTTAGTGAGAACTTGTGAGGTCAAAAAGACAAGCAAAAGCTGTAGAGTTAAATGGGACAGTAGGGCATCCCTTGCCTAAAAAGGTGGAATTTTGCTTCTTTTGCTTTAGCCCAAAGAAGAGAGAAAAACACATTATATACAGCTGGTAAGAGACTTCCTTTGATCTAATCTTCTCACTTTAGGACCATTTTGAGTAAATTAGATTCTTTTAAAAACTTTTCCAAAATAAGATAACTAACAGAAAGTTTGAATTTAAATAGCTCCCTGCTTTTGACTATCAAGATTAGCTTATGTTACAAACATAGGCAAAGCCAAAATTTGAAGTTTATGGGTTCGGGATTTTAGCCCGTTTAATTTATTGGGTTCTAAACTAACAATTTGTATATATTCAATAGATTTCTTAAGACAAATATAGGGTTTGGATTAAAGCTATGGGGTTCCGCCGAACCCGTAACATGTGTTCTAGGTCCGCCCCCGGTTACAAAGAATGTAAATTACTAACATACCTTGCCAAAAAAACTCTAAAACTTGAAAAGACTATGTAAGTCATATCTTGTACTGAACAATATAATCACAATTGCAATGTAAATGCAAATCTGGTATCAATTCTACTCTAATCACATTTGCCTATACCAAAAGCAACTTGAATAACTGGTCAATCACCAGCATTCAGTTTGAAGCTCCAATTGGATAAAAAGAAACTTGAAAACATGACTATAATAATATTATATTGAGTTTCAGTGCTACCATTTTCAGTAATCCCACATGGCTTGCTTCAAATTATGCAACTTTTTCTTTAGAAACATTAACTAAACCAACCATAACCAAAGCTCTCAGTAGTGGCCACCCCCTTCCCCACCCCCCAGAAGACCAAAACTAGTGTCTAGTATTGACAATCATACATCCCATCTCAATTCCTATTATGCATCAGAGGCTAGTCCTGATTAACTGTTGCAGAGCAAAAAGCAATTAAAGACAAAAAGCCAGACTCAAGCCCCATGTGATTTATGCTACTACTTGCCAGACTCAATCAATATTCATTTCAACAACACAATCCTAAAGATCACATTTTCATTAAAAAATAAACCATTTGTAAATATTTTAGTACTATCAATTTCTTGAAGAACAAAAGGTTGAAAAAATATTTACCATGAAGAAGCCAAAACAAGTTGCCATTAGTCATGAAATCATAGACCAACAACTTCTCATCTCTAGCAAAATAATATGCTTTTAAACCAACCAAATTTGGGTGTCTTAGTCTTCCCAATACTTCCATTTGTTGCTCAAATTCCCTTTTCTCACAAACATTCAATTCCTTCAATCTCTTCACAGCCACCACATTTCCATCATCCAACACTGCCTTATAAGCAGTACCAAATCCACCTTTCCCCAACATCTCAGCTGACGCTCTCAACAAATCCTCGAGCTCAAACCTCTTCGCCCCCTCGAAAAACACCATCTTCCCTCTCTCAAACCCGCCAGTTTGGCCCTGACCCGAGCCCGTATTCGGATACGGGCTCGACGAGTACACAATTTTCTCCCCTTCAAGAATCTGTGACCCATGTTTCTGAGATGCCATTTTCCGAGTGCAGAAGAAACAGTACAGTAATAAACAAACAACAACAAGAACAAACACATCCCCAAGTATAATCGCAATTATTGCTAATGAACTCATCTTACTTCCACTGCTACGGCGCGTTGTTTTTGGACTAGCGGATGTTGTGGTCACAGGCAATACACTAGGAGAAGACGCCACAGTACTTTTTGGACTCACCGGAGCTGCCATTGTCGGGTCACGAGGAATATTCACCGCGCATTTCGGCAACGGAGAACCGCAAAGAACCCGGTTTTTCAAAAATGCAGAAACCGGAAAACCAGAAAGCGAAATGGGTATTTCACCAACAAGTTTATTACCCGAAACATTAAATTCCTGAAGATTAGAGAGCTTAACACCCGAAATCTCCCCGGAAAAACCATTTTCTTCTAAACGAAGAGTGAGTAAATGAGTTAAACGATTCACACTCGCCGGAATCTCACCGGAAAAGTTATTATACGACAGATCAAGCCGGTATAGCTTAAAAAGAGACGTTAAAGACACAGGAAAATCCCCAGAAAACTCATTATGAGAAAGGAACAGTAGTTTAAGAGCACTAAGGTTAGAAAGATTTGGAACTGGACCTGAAAATTGGTTGTTTTTTAAGCTAAGTACGCGAAGTTCTTTCAAAAATGAAAGGTTTTGAAAAGACCCTTTAAGGTTAAGATTTTCAAGAACAAGTCGAGAGACTCGGTTGTTAAGACAAGAAACTCCAGTCCATGTACATGGGTTAGTGCTAGAGTTCCAGTTTGAAAGTGAGTTGGTTGAATCACAAGCTGATTTGAAAGCTAGTAATGGTTGAATATCTGGGTTTAGAGAAGAAGAAGATTGGAGAAAAGAGAAGAGGAAGAAGAAGGAGAGAAAAGTGTAATGGAGTTTTGTAGCCATTGAAGAGAGAGTGAAGGAGAGAGAGAGTGGAGAGTGTAGAATGTGAAGAAGTAGGGAAAGAGAGAAGGTGGTAACGGGAAGAAGGAGTTGAGTGTAATTAATGTATGAAAATAATGTCACATTTCAGGATAATTAATGCTGGCTCGTATTTTAGTACTAATATAGTCTTTAGTCTTTTTTTATGTTTAAAAATATTATTATAATCACTAATCAAATAATATAAAAATATTAATTTATCGATTAATATTTTAGGGGCGTCTATATTGTTTAAAACTTCCAAAATAATAACACTCCATTAGGTCTATTGTTTTATCACACAAAAAAACTATTTAATAAATTTGTTGCACATATTATTTGACTAAGTTATTTTTTACATTTCCTCAAATTATTCTTTATCCCTATTTATGTTTTTCAGATCATTTATTGAAATAGGAATTTTTCTAAAAAAATAATTAATATCTTTTTATTTTTAAAATAATACTTATTTTTTACCAAACTCGAAACGCTAAAATGATACTCTACTACTCAATCTTATTCTATTTTCAATTTATAATCTCTTTTAACTTGTGGAACTAAGCTCATACTTCTATCAATTCAGTAGACCAAGCTCCTTACAACTTGTTTGTACGGTTGTTACTTATCGTTTTATAATATATCGTATTGTATTGTATTATATTATACTGTATCATTTGATAAATATAATATTTGAAGAAATTGTATCGTTTGTCATCGTTTTATAATATCACGCACTAGAAATAAAGAATAAACTTGCAATATTATAAAGAAAAATTATGATACGAGGTAGAATTATTATATAAAAAGACATGAGAAACGATAAAATAAGATTATTTATTAATAATGAAGGGTAAGATGAGAACAAAAAAAACGACGCGACCACACCAGATCGGTTGTTACGTAAAGTGACACTTTTAGTCGTTATGTAATGAAAGATTTAACGATACGATATAATAACATTTAAGTAACAATCAATACAAATATTATATTTAAAATAATAATACGATATAATACAATAGGTAACAATCATCCAAAATAATACTATATTAATACATTTGAGCTTAAATAATTTTACACTAGTTATGTGTCACTTACCATCTCATTTTTTCATTGGCTTTAAAATTAATGAAGAGGTTTTATCCCGTTCATAAGGTGAATAACGTATTTCTAGAAAATTTAAAAAGTTACTACTAATAAATTATAGAAATTACTACAAAACTATACTTTTTCTCGAAAACTAAAATTTATTAGTTGGATTTGGCTTTTGTTCGAGTCAAAGCTACTAGACTTTCTTTTTTAGAACAACAGCAAATATAAGAAGTGACAGTGTAGTGCGTAATGCATTTCGTGTTCACGCATACTATGCTATTGCAAATGTAGCTATATATCCTGTTCTTCCATTCAGCAGAGGTATCAGGTTCGAGCCCTTAGTAGAGAGCCCTTCTTTCCGAATGGGACCCTATGCAACGTGAATTTGGATATAGTCGAGTTCCAACACGGGTACCGGACACCAAATAGGAAACCAAATATATATATATATATATAGATATATGCAATTGTTTGTCCGTTGATGCATATTTTCCTTTCTTATTCATATATAATAATTTTGATATTAACAAAAATAAAGGAAAAAAGATATAGGAAGTGCATGCTAGGGCTTAGCTTTAGTGGTAGATGTGTCCTGAAAATGAGAAAAAAGCTTCATAAAGAAACAAAGCAACGTTCTTTTGGTCTCCTTGAAATTCTCCATTTTTTACTTTTGCTTTTTGGGTACAAACCCATCCATCTTTCAGAAGAAACTCAGATTTCTTGCCTTTTGGAACATCATTTGTCACTTCTACAGTTCTATTAACTAGTGTCACCTAACCATGAATGTAGTGCAGTGGATGAGACTGCTCTTTAATCAGAGGTCTTGGATTTGTGTCCTGGGTATGGAAAAATCCTTGATAGGGAGCGTTTTCCCCCGATGGGCCCTACGCGGCGCGTAACCGAATATAGTCGAGCTCCAATGCGGGTACCGAACACTAAATGAAAAACCAAAAAAAAAAACTACTGTCACCTAAGAACGAACCCTTTTTTCTCTATTTTATGAGCCCGTTTGGACATAAGAAATTTTTTTTAAAAAAAAAACAAAAATTCAAACGATGTTCGGTTACGATTTTTTTTTTCAAATTCAACTTGAAAATGCATTTTTAAATTTGAAAAACTGTTGAGAACTAGTTTTTCAATTGAAAAATTGGAAAGTTGGTATTTTTAAGTGTTACAAATTTACCCTATATTTTTGAAATTTATAAAAGAACTCCAATCAGTTATTAAACCTAGGTAACACCTACAACTATCCACTATCTGATTGAGTGGCCTTGGAATATATTTTGACATCTACTATATTGAGATCTACAATTTATACTTTTACCTGAAGGAGCCACTGCAACTTCTATTAGAGATTGTTCGTATCGTTAAACGATCAGCATGTTTGATTGTTTGTTTCAAGTAGGATAATCAAGTCGGGATGATTTTGATATGTTTTACAGATTATGGGGTATAAATCATGTTTCACGGTTTTGAAAGAAGTACATCCAGATATGTTGTAAGAATTATAGCCAAACACAACTTCATTTTCAAATCAAATTTTAGTAAAATTCCAAAAAAATCTTGGAATTTCACGTACATGTAGTTATCTCCTAACTATAGTTAAATGATACTATGTATTGTTACTTTAATTTTTAACTTTTAAGGTTACAGTTTGATATTAACACTCGATGAAGGTAAATATTGAAAGTGTTAACATATGGAATGTATTATCTGCTAAAGATCATTTTGCAATTACTCTTGATTAGGGGCGGCAAATGGACGGGTCCAGTGGGATATGGACGTATCGACAACGTGTAATGGATAAATTATCCGATCTAACCTGTCCCATATTTGATGCTTTACAAATATAAAAGTTAAATTCATTGGTTATCTATTTTCTAAGTGGATAATATGGTTCTTATCCATATTTGAACCGGTTTTAAAAAGTTCATTATTCAACTCATTTTTAATGGATAATATAGGTGGATAAATATATTTTTTTAACCATTTTGCCACCACTACTCTTGAATATTGTGGTAAAGAAAAAAAAACGAAGAGAAGTACAATTAATCAAAAGTGAAAAGGTAAGCGCTCTTGTTAGGAAGTGCAAGTTGTGTTTAAAAGGAAGAAGATTAATGATTTGGTCTAACGACAAAAGGCAAAGTTTGGGACTTTGATTAGCTATATGATTTGTTTAATTTGTCTTTCACACTTTACTAAGAATATAAATAATGACCTTCTGTTTCTCTTCTTGTCTCCAACGTGGGGCCAAATCAATGCTATAATTTGCTTGATTTCATGCAACATTTCCCATGTATCACTTTATTTTAATAGTATATGCTATACTTTTTCTTTACTTCTTTTGAATATAAAGAAACCTTTAATTCTAATGGAGCCTTCAATTTTGATGGGGACTGTTCAAGAATTTAGCTCCATAAAGTTAAAGGGGAGCGTCAAAAGCAATTGAAAGGGAAATATTTATTGATATTTAGGAAAATATAAAATTTCATGAATATGCTATGTATAAATTTAAAAAAAAAAAAGTTATATGAAGTGAAAAAAGTTTGGTTTTTTTATTGAACAAATATAGAAAAGAAAGATTTGCAACTGCTATAACTTTTGCCAAGGAATTTGCATCTGAAATGAATATCCAAACCGAATTTCGTAAGAAACATGTGATATATAGGAAGTAATAATTTGATGAGAATGTTGATAATGAAATTTCAAAATCTTTCGAAGAGTCCTTTAGAGGACGGGTTATTCGCATTTCATTTTATGGTCAGAGGCGAATTGAAAGCTAAGCTGTGGGAATTCTAAAGATTATTCCCCTAAGAAAAAATAAAGATGTCCCCTACGTTATCCATTGATTACTTTTATACATAGTAGACAAGGCTGTTTTTTAACTTCAAAATAGATGTGAACAATTCGAAGCATATAAAAATATTTTTGATTTTCTATTTAGCGGTAAAAACTAAGATCACTAGATGATGAAAATTTTAAAAAATATTGTCTTAATCTTGAATGTTCCTTAAAGCATAATAATCAATTCGATATTGATGGTTTATATTTATTTTCTGAATTAAAAGTATTAAGAAAAAATAGTACAGTTAGAAGATAGCAGTTTAATTGATACACTTAATCAAATAAAAAGAACTTATTTTTTTTTTCAAATGCCTATTTTGCTTATAGAATAATGTTGATAACCCTTGTTACCGTTGCTTCAGTGGAAAGAAGTTATCAAAATAAAAATTGATAAAATCTTACCTAAGATCAACAATGTCACAAGAAAGATTAAGTGGATTAGTTATATTGTCAATTGAGAAATGCTTATTAGGAATTATTGATTATAAGAAAATTATTAATAACCATATATCTAAGAAAAATTAGAAAAATAGACTTCAAATAAATAAATAAATAAATCTTAAAAAAAAGTTATCGGGCCGCCCCTGTAATTAGCCATGAGAGATTATTTTCTCGTAGTAAATAAAGTTGTATTTAACCTATCCAAGTAAAATGATGAGATCATTAAATTCCTAGTTGATAGCAAGAAAATATTCTGGAGAACTTAAGAAAACAACCAAAATTTCACGGTATAGCCAGTTTTCGGACTGGTCAATCAAAAATAGCCAGCGTTTACCAAGTCAATGAAAAATAGCCACCGTTTTGCTGCAATAAAGACCGGTCCAGCATAATATACTGGAGTTCGGTGCACTTGTGTATGAACTCCAGCATATTATGCTGGACCAGTATACTTTGCTGGCTCCAGTATAATATACTGGAGACTGGAGCACTAGTGCTCCAAACTCCAGTATATTATACTGGACCATTATACTTGCTGGAACTCCAGTATATTATGCTGGAGTTCTAGTGTATTTATGATGGAACTCCATCATATTATGCTGGAGTTCCAGCATACTATCCTGGAACTCCAGTATAATATGCGGGAGTTCAAGTATACTTATGCTGGAACTCCAGCATAATATACTGGAGTATTTTTCGGGTTTTGAACAGTGTTTTCGCTCAGATTTATCTTTACATAAAAAGTGGCTAAAATTCGATTACTTTTGAAATTATGGTTATTTTTGAACGACCAGTTGTAAATCTGGCTATTTTAAAAAATCACCCAAGAAAACACCATAACTTGGACAACAGTATTAATGGGCCTCAACTAGCCCAATTATACCCGTTCTTGGACAAAATACTTGCCTTTGGGCCTGAGATTTTACAAAAGAAGAATGAACCCAAATAGCCGCCCACCTAATCTTTTAGAAAAATAATAGCTGGCAGATGCATAATATATGTGTAATTCATGTATAATATGTGTATAACTGTGTATAATCGATGTATAATCTATGTATACCGGCTAGAAAAAGTAAACAATGAATCTAACAGGCTATTTGTGTAACAATCCCTGAGGCTTTCATGGTAATTTGTTGTTGCCTTGGGGGTTGTTTGGTATAATAGTAGAAATATCATATGGGATTAGTTATTCCACCTTTTATATGAGATAACTAGTCCCACTATTTAGTATAAAAGTTATCCATAGGATAAAGTTAATCCCAAATTTATCCCGTGATTATTATCCTTACCACATGCACCAAACGCCCATTAATTTGTATTGGTGCTGGCTCCGCGAGGGGCTGGTCATAGCCGAATGTTCCAAAAATTGATGGCATTGACCCGCACACAATTCTTCAAGGATTTACCGGCTTAAGTTGTTCATCGAAGTCTACCCAATTGTCATACTTTTGCTCTTCAGGATTTTTCTACAGAATTGGTAGAGTTGATTTTATTATTAACTCTACCTATTAAGTTGTTCATCAAAGTCTATCCAATTGTCATGGTTTTTCTCTTCAGGGATTTCTATATCGGGTTGGTAGAGTTGAAACTATGTTTACTCTACCTATATATCAAGTTGTTTTGACGTCTATTTGATTGATATACCTTTTTTTTGGGTTATTTTAATAAATATTTTCGAATTTGCAACTTCAGTTTCGATCAAACCACCCAAAATTTGCTACAAATGATCTCAAATTTGAAACAAAACTTCCAAATACCAAACACAAGTAATCCCTTATCACCAATTTACTCAAATAACACCAAATCAAAAGATCCATCTAAATAGAAAAGAAGGTTAATTACACTAAATACCCTTGTAATTTGATTTAATTTTTTATATATCCTTTGAATTTTAAAATAAAATAAAAATTCTGTACTTGCACTCCTTATGCGATATATTTTCCATATTAAATTATTGCAAGAAAATTAAAATTATGGCTCATAAGGGTATATTTGAAGGATTTCTATAATATAGTGTTTAATTTAAAAAACAAGGAACATAAGATCTTTCCAATTTTATTCACCAATCTCATGTGTTATATCTTAGCATCTCGAGTAAAGAAAATCACTTAACTAAAGATCTTACATTTAACTAGCTCGAAAGTCTGAAACTTCACAGCTGGTTTCAAGGTAAACTACCCTCACATTGGAAGAGAATTAAAATTGGAAGATATTTTGTCCTTTTTTTTTTTATGACGGTGGTGTCGTGGCCTGCCTGTGCACACCTCGACTCTTCCATCAGGTATCTGTTTCCTCCCGTCAGCACAAGTATCGAGTAACTCAAATCACCAAAAGACTTAGGTAGATGAGAAGAAATCACCTAGTGTCTTTTGCCTCCAAGATTTAGGCAAATGTGAATATTTTGTCCTTTTCATATTTATTTATTAGGAAGAATAGTATTATATAGCTGCTCTTAAAATAATAGCCGAAAAATGTATGTATATATATATATACAAAAAATATATAATTTTATGCACTTTTCTTTGGCTAGTTTCGGCGCGGTTAAAAGTGATCTTTGCCCTATTAATTATTTTGGGGAGGGGGTTGAATTGCCCTTATAATTTTGTGATATGTGAAGACTTGCTTCTTGATCAATCAGTTCTTAGATCTTCTTAATGGCACTATGCAGTTACATCCTTTGCATGAGACGATCCTTAAATCCTCAAATTATTTCCATAGGGTATTACAATTAGACCCCTCTATAACACTATACTTATATAACAACACTTTTCTATAAAAGTCAATTTTTTTCAGAACCAACTCTCATAATCTATTATAAAATATATGTTTTCTATAACAACAATTCGCTATAACATCCAAAAATATCCGGAACAAACGAGGTGCTTATAGAGAGGTTTGGCTGTACATAACTATGGTAATTTAGAACGGCTGAAGATTTGTAGAATCATGCGATTTTCTCATCTAAAAGTTTAAGTTTTTACTTGAAAGTTGGAGTTTTTAGTTATAAACAGCACCAAGCTGGTATTGAATCAAAGTACATAAACAACAGGACTTGTTGTACATCACAAATTCAAAGACTCTATCAACTTTTACTTAAATTTCATACAAAATATTAGCTGACATATCAACAAATAAAGATTGGGCCGGTTCTATTACTACTGATGAATTTACCTCTGATCTTGAGGCAGGATATAGGTAAGGCTTGGGAGGTATTTGCAAAGAGTAGTCTTGGTTTCCTTCTAACATTTCCACAACTTTAGTCATAGATGGTCGATTCGAGGGATCAGTCTGTATGCACCATAAACTCACTAACATCATCTTTCTTGCGCATTCTTTCTCCGATTCATTCATTATCCCGATTAGTTGGAGCTCTTCGTCTAGTTCAATTCGTCGATAGAGCCAATGTGGGAAGTAGATTTCACTTGTACGGTCAACTTCAACATCAACATTTTTTCTTCCTCCAACCATCTCTAGGACCATCATTCCGTAGCTATAGACATCAGACTTGTGAGAGACACCTCCCAAGTTTCTGCAAACAATTTCTGGAGCTATATAACCAATAGTCCCTCGTGCACCTAACATTGACACGACACTCTCCTTTTTCATGCAAAGTTTGGCTAAACCAAAGTCGGAAATCTTAGGACAAAAATCGTCATCAAGTAGGATGTTGTGAGGCTTTATATCGAAATGCAATATCCGAGTGGTACAACCACGATGCAAGTACTCCAATCCTCGAGCAATGCCTAGTGCAATTTGGTACAATATTGGCCAGCCCAATTGGCGAACTCTGTTGGATCTTTCCTCATAGATAAACTTTTCAAGAGATCCATTTGGCATGAATTCATAAACGAGAGCTCTTCTGCGACCCTCAAAACAAAATCCCACGAGGCTCACGATGTTAACATGTGATGTCTTGCTAATACTTGCAACCTCGTTAATGAATTCTTCACCACTAGTGCCTTTTCGATTTGTTAGCTTCACTGCTACATGCTTCCCGTTATGCAATCTTCCTTTGTATACATTACCACATCCTCCTTGGCCTAGTTTGTTTTTGAAGTGATTGGTGATTCTTTTGACTTCTGAATAGCTGTATCTCCTTGGAGCATACGACCCATAATTCATTAAAAATGCTTCGATATTTTGGTGATCCTCAGCATTAGAATCCCAAAATCTTAGGTATTTGTACCAAAAAATCTTTTCCCTGAAGTAGAAGAGTAAAACCAACAGTCCAATACAAGAGAACAATGTACCTGTGGACAAAAATGAAGTCATGACCATAAGAGAATATAGATTCATTCATAAACTCCTTTAGCACTCTTTGGGAAATATATAGTCTGTGTTATAGACATGTTCAAAAAAGAAAAAAGATTCAAAACAGCAAAAGGGAGAAAAAGGTGTCTGAGAAAATATCGCGGTCACTCTTCGAGAGAAGAAAAGATGACTTACCTGTGGCTACCACGAACCAGGGTGTCCGGAGGTGACCCCTTTTTGATGTACCTGCTGCTGTTATATTGCTAACATCTGCAACACTAACACTTGTGAGTTTCAGATTATTAAACTTCTGTCTGGTTAAGCGAAAAGAGTATTAATGATAGAAAAAGAATGAGCATTTAATAGGAAAATAGATAGTTTGAAGTCTGGAAGTATATTTGATCCAGAAACAGTGGTTGAAGCTTTGAATCATGTTTCGGTGTACGTTCTCTACTTTTTTGGTATACGGATTTTTATAGGTAGCCGAGCTTTGTCCTTATTTGTAACAGTAGCTTTAGTACATTACTTAGCGTCATTTGTGTATTTTCGTACTCCTTGACTTCTGTTATTACTTGTTGTTACTTTGGTTTCGGTTTTCTGATTGCATTACCTAGTGTTAGTTTTGTATTTTAGCTTCAGTTTTTTGATTGGTTTGCTTGTTGTTGTCCTTCTTTTATCTTTCCTAAGCCGATGGTCCACCAGAAACAACCTCTCTGCCTTCTTAAAGGCAGGGGTAAGGTCTTCGTATGCACTACCCTCCCCAGAACCCACTTGTGGAATTACACTGAGTTTGTTGTTGTTTTTGGCTTTGTATACGGGGTTTTCCCCATTATGAATAAAATTATTACTTTATCCACAAAAAAAAAAAAAAAAAAAAAACAGTGGTTGAAGCTTTGGTCCCTATGCAGTTGTAATCAAACATGGATATCAGTGTGTAGAAAGACAGCTCAGGTCAGTAAGATTTTCCACATAAAAAAGACTTTGGACAAGTAAATCCAGGTGTGGCCTGAACTAAGATGGGGCAAGCAAGGGTTGTCTATTTTCTCCCGCTTATTACTCAGTGGCGGAGCCAGAATTTTCGCTAAGGGGTGTCAAAATATATAAAAGTAAACATACTACAAAATTAAGGGGAGTCAATACATAGTATATATATATATATAAACTTTTTTTACCTACCTACACAGTGTATTTTTCCCGCAAAGTGGTGTCATTTGACACCCCTTCCTATAAGGTGGCTCCGCCAGTGTTATCCCTCTCTTATACAATCCGATTACTTAGTTTCGCTGTTATTACTTTCTACTATCTAATACAGGGATAATACATCAACATCATCAACGTCAATATACCCAGTATAATCCCACATAGTGAGGTCGGGGGAGGGTATTGTGTACGCAGACCTTACCCCTACCTTGTGGAGGTAGAGAGACTGTTTCCAATAGACCCTCAGCTCAGGCAAGCATAGGTACCCCAATAATAACAAGAAAACAAGACGGTACAAAACCGAAAACCATGTTAAAGCAGCATACGTAACAAGATAGTAAGATGATCGAAATGCAAGGAAAAAAAAATCGACAAGTATTCAAATGAGCCTACTACCAACCAAATACGAGATAACGTACTAACACTACCCATATGAATAATCTAGACTACCTAACCTACTATCCTAATCTTCAACCTCCACATCTTCTTAATACAGGGATAATGTTATGACATATTATGGATTTGTTTATATAGAATAAGAAAGGGCCTTAAGAAATGTTAACTTGACCTTGAAAATGGAGATGTCTACCTGTGTGACAAAGAAATTTGTTGGTAATATCAGTCTGGCATTGACCTCCACTATAGTGACAGCCGTAACACTCATCAGACAGTTTCCATTCTACTTGAAATTCAGGACTTAACATTGTGAACACATTACCATTATTTGATACTGATACAATTGGCAATCTGACAAGTGAACAGGTGGTAGTAAGATTGCCTGCTGGAATGTCGTCGCGATCATCATGATCATCTCCATGAAGCTTGTAGTATATGCTGAAGGCATCACATCGGTCGTACATTTCATAACCAGTAAAATGATCTTTCATCTTCAGCGTAACGTTTAGGGTATTATTACTACTCTTGTTGCATTTGAAGAAGTTCTGAAGGTTAAGTATATTGAAAGAAATAGAAGGAGAGTTTGGAAGGGAGAAATTTTCGTCGAAAACCTGGCACTTGTGTTGCCTTAAATTTGCTTCAAGTTTGGTGTCCCGAAGCCAAACTGTATAATTATACGGCTTTCCTAAAGCATAATACCAATCTCCTCCAGGAAGCAGTTGGATTCTTGGAAATGGTTTAGCATCACAAACAGACATGGACAGAAATCCACAGTCAGATAGTGTGGAAAGAGTGAATGGAAAGCTCAGGTCAGTAAGATTTCCACATGAAAATGACTTTGGACAAGTTGAATCACTTCTGCCTTTTGTCTGAACTAAGTAACAGATCAGAATAAAGCATACAAAAGAAGTGAAAGTCATATTAAATCTTCCCACTGGCCACTGATCAAACAAACAAATTCCCATCTCAAGAAAATGAAGACAAGATATGAACTCAGTTGTTCACTGCTTTTAATTGTTAGTGGAGTTGGAAAAATTGTGATGAACGTATATTAAGTGCGGTGAGGTTAATCACCTTCCTGTTAATGGAAAGACTTAGAGTCTTGCAGCAATAATTAGACTTCATTGTCAAGACTTGTGAAGAGACTGTTTTGATATTCCTTTTATTTAATGTAAGATAAATTGCAACTTATATAGCTAATCAGAGAATGGGAGCCTTGGAGTAATTGGTAAAGTTGCTGCCATGTGACCAGGAGGTCACGGATTCAAGCCGTGGAAACAGCCTCTTGCAGAAATGCCGGGTAAGGCTGCGTACAATAGACCCTTGTCGTCCGGCCCTTCTCCGGACCCCGCGCATAACGGGAGCTTAGTGCATCGGGTTGCCCTTTTATAGCTAATCAGACTAAATAAATTAAGTTACAAGCTAATTGGGATGAAGGACGGTCTTGATTCTTGGAACTTCAATTGGATACAGTACAAAACAGAGAATGTCACCTACATAAAGGTTAATGCCCAAGATTCAGGGTCCTTAATTTGGGAAAAGGGCAGCCCCAGTGCACTAAGCTCCCGCTATGCGTGGGGTCCGGGGAAGGGCCGGATCAAAAGGGTCTATTGTACGCAGTCTTACCCTGTATTTCTGCAAGAGACTGTTTTCACGGCTCGAACCTGTGACCTGTCACATGGCAACAACTTTACTAGTTACGCCAAGGCTCCCCTTCAGAGTCCTTAATTTGCAAAATGAATTTAACATTTTGCTCTTACTCACATACCCGGGTTTGAATGAGGGATTAGGGACTGAAAGCTTCCCACCAGAGAGTACGATAAGAAGAATCTTCGTAACAACCCGACGCCATGGGCAATTGAATCATTGAAGAGCTAGTAGAAAGAGTAAATCCCGGAAAAGAGATGGATGGCCAAGAATTGTACGACTAAGACTTGACATTGGAATAGTCTCCCCCACACACTCAGGACTTAATGCGTGAGTAACGGTGGCCTGACATTGACAAACACAACGCTGGGGACCAATGAGTCTGGCTCTGATACCATGTGAAGATATTACGACCATGTATGAGGGCTCATGCCTGTCCAGTGCCGGAAGGTCAAGGAAGTTGGAGACCAGATGACAGGGGAGCCAACATACGACGATTCTTTCACGAATTGGGGTGTTAATTTACCTACTAAATACTATCTAATTTCTAAGTATTAATTAGTAAATGCAAGTCTTAACAATTTTCAATTATTTTCTGCATTTACCCGTCTTTCTTAGGTGATGGGCAGCGTCTAAGGACTTCAGTCTTTTTCCATATATTTGACCTATAATGTTGTTAGTGGATTTTGGAAATTTCTCAGAAGGCAAGACTAAGAGAAAAAAAGCATTTAAAACACTGAGTGAATTTTCCAAATCAGGAACTTCTATGTATGTTGGAAGTAGAAGTCATTATAGCAACAGCTTAAATTCAACCCATAAAAATATATTTTCTTTGATCCAAAATGATGGTTATATTTCCCTTTCTGGTAGTCTTTTCTCTTTTGATATGACACACTTACAACTTGTGACACATTGACTAACTTGTAATATATTTATTGAATTTTTATATTTTAATTTAAATTTTGATATAATTATTTAATATTATCTCTCAAAATGCAAAGAATCCAACAAATGGGACAACTGGAGTACTTGATTCTTGGAGCTTCAATTGAATACAGTACAAAACCGAGAAGTGCAACCAGCTACCACCTGTCCTATATCACCTATGTATGTTTCAGTATGCAAGATAATGAGTGTGATCATATCAGTTGATCAAATGTGAGCATTTCCTTTCTGTTTGAGCTTTGTTATAACGGATCTATTGTCTCTGAGCCGAGGGTTTCCCGGGAACAGCCTCTCTATAGTCTATCCCTTCGGGGTAGGGGGTAAGGTATGCGTACACTCTACCCTCCCCAGACCCCACTAGTGGGATCCTAGTGGACTGTTGTTGTTGTTTGAGCTTTGTTATGTTGTAACATGATCACATATATATGGAAGATGATAGTTTCTTGAGACAAGTTTAATGGATACTCTTGGTGTGGATGGCAGATTTAGCTAAAGTTGACCTAGTTATGGTGAACTTAAAGAGTTTTACTCATCCAACATAGATCAGAGTCAGTCAGGAAATACCTCAAAGCTATATCTGGAATTCACTCCTTTTGATCGTCTGAAGGGGAGCCTTGGCGTAATTGGTAAAGTTGCTGTCATGTGACCAGGAGGTCACGGGTTTGAGGGTGGAAATAGCCTCTTGCAGAAATGCAAAGTAAGGCTGCACGATAGACCCTTGTGGTCCGGCTTTCCCGGGACCCGGCGCATAGTGGGAGCTTAGTGCACCGGGCTGCCCTTTTACTCATTTGATTGTTTTGGGCCATCATCATATCACCAGGAAAGAGGCAAAAACATGACTTTGCCTAAAGAAATGCATTGACGTACAAATGGCAGATGTATAGAGCCTTTCAACGAGGTAGCAGCTAGCGCTCTCTCAAAGTAGAGTCTAACCTTCCAATGAACCATGTATAGCATGAGCTTAGTGCATCGGGCTACCCTATATGTCTTGATCTCTCTCACGCTTTATCATTCTTGACATACAATGCAATAACATGCAGCAGCAAGAACTGAAGTCAGACTATATTAGCTGCAGTACCAACTGAGATCCCAAGCACATTTTCCTTCACTATCTGTAAGTACAAAATAAATCCTCTTTGTGTACATTTCATGTCTCTATCACAGTTCTTCATTTGATGGAACCTACTCAAATTATTGGCTGACATATAGTATGCTCTAATGCCAAAAAAAAAGGGCAGCCCGGTGCACTAAGTTGCTGTACGAGGAAGGGCCGGACCACAAGGGTCCATTGTATGCAGTCTTACCATGCATTTTTGCAAGAGGCTGTTTCCACGGCTCGAACCATGGTCACATGGCAGCAACTTTACCAGTTATGCCAAGGCTCCCCTTCCTGCTCCGATGCCAATGTTAGTAAATCACCTTAACTAAGAATCTAAGATATGAGTCAGATATGAGAAAGCACTATGAAACATTGTTGACATACTTGGTAATGATGCATGAGTTAGCTAAGTGAAAGGCTTTTTATCTTTATTTCCTTCCCACAGAAATTTTCTTCTAATTCTGTCTAAGGTCTTAGTCACCTTAGCTGGAATAGGAAATGCAGACATCACATAAGTAGGCATTAGGCAAAGAATGCAAACACTGTTTATTAATACTACTCTGCCACCCAAATATAAATATCTAATAGTTCTCCACTTTCTCTGTTATTTCTTGCAGATATAAGTACTCCATGCATCCCAATCTCTTTCTTAAACCCAATACCAGTCAAACAACATCACATAAATTGGAATGGAGAGAGTACTAAATAAGTAAATATTAAAAGGTGTCATTCTTTTTGGAATAAACTAAAAACGAAAGTGTCTCATAAAACGGGACAGAGGGAGTAATAAATTGAACAGTCGAAGAAAAATAGGGGCAACAGTACCAGCCTTTGCTAAAAGTTCACAACAATATAAGACTAAGCAAATAACAACTGACAGATCAACAAAGAAAGACTAGGTCAATTCTACTATTGATGAATCTACCTCTGATCTTGAGGGAGAATATAGGTAAGGCTTGGGAGGAATCTGCAAAAGCTCTAGGTTCCCTTCTAACATTTCCACAACCTTAGTCATAGATGGTCGGCTTGAGCAGAGGCGGAGTCAGTATTTGAAGCTTGTGGGTTCAGTATTGTAATCCTTTTAAGTTACTGAGTTCCTAATTAATAATTTGTATATATTGAATGATTTTTTTAAGACAAATATAGAGTATGAACAAAAACTACTGGGTTCGGCCAAACCCACATTCCACACTCTGGCTCCGCCCCTGGGCTTGAGGGATCAGTTTGTATGCACCATAAACTTGCTGTCACCATCTTTCTTCTTTGATTCAAACTGTCTTTTTCTTTCTCCCTTTGGTCATATCATTTGCAGTTAAAATCATATCTATTCGGTCATTGAAAATTTATGTGCAAATAAAAGACGTGTACTTTTTTTCCTTCCTGTTTCTGTTAGCGAGAGTAGTGTTGCATTTGAAGAAATTGGAGGTATTGAGGAAGCAAACAAAAGAGGAAGAATTGAGGAATGCAAACAAAATAAGAAGACATATGGAATCATCCCATGCTCAAACAAAAATTTTCCTACCTCAAGAAAAGGAAGACTAGATATTAACTTAATTGTTCACTGGGATTATTTTATGTGGTCATTATTTTCCAGTCAATCTTATGCTGCATATTTTATGTCAAGGTTGTTAATGGATTTAGGTATTTCTCAGAAACACATTCAAAACACTGTGAAGAAATTTTCCAGGTGAGGTACTTTCCTGAATACAACAACAACAAACCCAGTATAATCCCACAAGTGGGATTTGGGGAGGGTAGTATGTACGCAGATCTTACCCCTACCTTGAGGGTAGAGAGGTGGTTTCCAATAGACCCCCGGAATGTGAAAATTCTTGTAGCAACAGCTGAAATTCAACTTGTGAAGATATATTTCCTAAAATCATTTGATCATTTCAATTTTCATGCAATAAATTTACATCCCTGACAACTAATGATAATTGCAATACAATCTTAAATCTTCTACATTAAATATGTTCTTCCCTCTGAAGTTTTAGACAGATTATTACTACTACATTGGTTGAACCAAATCTTTCTTCTCTTTACTAGTTTAGTGTCAGCATATACTTTTCCTGGTAAAAAAATGGCTTTATGTTTGATCTATTCCACCAAAATACTTATGCAAATTGTTAGTAGCTATAGAATGCCATTAAATTCATGTAGGATCATTAAAGGACAATCTGCTTAGATCCTATCAGTCATTGTGGCGAAGCTAACAATTTCTCCAAGGGTGTTCAAGTTTTAAAAAAGTGAAAATTTTCCAATAAAGGGTGTTCAATATGTGCTATATACCTCTAATACGTAATATTGTACCTATATACATAGTGTAATTTTTCGACGAAGGGTGGTCACTTTTGACCATGTGGCTTTGCCCATGCTACCAGCACTTCTAAAATTCCCTCATTACGCAAATCGCTGATCTTTTTTAGTGATAAATCACTAAGAAAAACATGAAAATTACAGCTTCCCACACTCAAGGACATCTAAACACATTGGATACCAGCTTTTGCTAAAATTCCATAACAAAATGGACTACATGGATAATAACTGACATATCGACAAATAAACACTAGGCCAGTTCTACTACTGATGAATCTACCTCTGATCTTGAGGGAGAATATAGGTAAGGCTTGGGAGGAATCTGCAAAAGCTCTAGGTTCCCTTCTAACATTTCTACAACCTTAGTCATAGATGGTCGATTCGAGGGATCAGTCTGTATGCACCATAAACTCACCATCACCATCTTTCTTGCACATTCTTTCTCCTCTTCATTCATTATCCCAATTAACTGAAGCTCTTCGTCTAGTTCAATTCGTTGATAGAGCCAGTGTGGAAAGTAGATTTCACTTGTGCGATCTACTCCAGCATCAACATTTTTTCTTCCTCCAACCATCTCTAGGACCATCATTCCGTAGCTATAGACGTCTGACTTGTGAGATACACCTCCCAAGTTTCTGCAAACTATTTCTGGAGCGATATAACCGATAGTCCCTCGTGCACCTAACATTGACACAATGCTTTCCTTTTTCATGCACAGTTTGGCAAGACCAAAATCAGAGATCTTAGGACAAAAGTCTTCATCAAGCAGGATATTATGAGGCTTTATATCAAAATGCAAAATCCGAGTGGTACAACCGCGATGCAAATACTCCAATCCTCGAGCAATGCCTAGTGCAATTTGGTACAATATTGGCCAGCCCAATTGGCGAACTCTGTCGGATCTTTCCTCATAGATAAACTTTTCAAGAGATCCATTTGACATGAATTCATAAATGAGTGCTCTTTTGCGACCCTCAAAACAAAATCCCACAAGGTTCACGATGTTAACGTGTGATGTCCTGCTAATACTTGCCACCTCGTTAATGAATTCTTCACCACTTCCTTTTAGTATATTTAGGACCTTCACAGCCACATGACTTCCATTATGCAGACTCCCTTTGTATACAGAATCAAATCCACCTTGACCTAGTTTGTTTTTGAAGCCACTTGTGATACTTTTGACCTCTGAATAGCTGTATCTCTTTGGAGTATATGACCCATAGTTACTTAAAAATGCTTCAATATTTTTGTGATCCTCAGCATTAGATTCCCAAAACCTGATGTACTTGTACCACGCAATCTTTTTTCTGAAACAGAAGAGCAAAATAAAGATTCCAGTGGAAGAGAAAACTGCAACTGTGGATTAAAAAAATGATGTCACGCACAGGGAAGAGTCTGTTTTTTCAGACAATGCTGCTTGTACAATTTCACAAAAGAGAAACTTGGGAAGAGCAAAGGGGGAAAAGAATCTAACAAAATTTCAGGGAAGTCACAGATTTCAGAGTATAAGAAAGAAGGTGTAGTTGCCTGTGGCTATGACGATCCAGGTTGTTCGAAGATGGCGCTTTTTCAATGTTCCTGCAACACTAACAGGAATAAATAAATGAATCATAGATGAAGGAATCAGGTATTTTACTTCATTGATGCCTTTTAGCTTATTTGTCTAGATCTCTCAAAGTTGTCCATCCTCATAACACAGATTCAGAGATTGCTCTTGCGCGTAAATATATAGTTTGTCTTAGTTACCTTTGCCTTCAACTATAAAGTACAATTTTTTTTTTTTTGGAGTATTAAATCTCAGTGAAGAAATTTGTCTTGAATACCTTTGCCATCACCAGCAGAACAAAGAAATTTGTCTTTACTGTCAATTTGACACTGTCCTCCACTTGAATAACACTGGTTACACTTATTAGACACAGTCCATCCTAGTGAAACATCAGCAGCTAACAGATCAAACAGGTCACTATTGTTCGATTTTGATTCAAAACCTGACGCCATAGGAAATTGAATCATTGAACAGCTAGTAGGAAGAGAAATTCCTGTAAAAGAAAAAATAGATGAGTGGTTATAGTATAATGTGAAACTTTTGCAGCCATTGTAGCTTTGAAAACCGCGGTAAGAGAAAACTTCTTGATATCTCCTCTTGCTACTAGCATTGCATCTGATCAAAGTGAGGAAGGGGTAGACTCTATATGTGATTATAGGAGATATTGGGAGAGAGAGACTTCTATCGAAAGACTGACAACTCTTTGTTTTCAAGAAATTTTCAAGAATAGGGTCCTTAATAGTGATAAAAACATTCTGCTTTGAAAGAACTTGATACTTCACCCCTTCCAAGTCAATCATGGGATGTGGAGTAGCATCACAATCCACCTTGCACAACCCGCAACCAGGTTGAGTGGGTTTGAAGAAAGGAAAGCTCAGAATTTCCGAACTTCCACATTGGAATTCCTCTGGACAGCTTGAATAGGGCGTTTTCTGTCCTTGAACCGAATCAAAGCACCCCAGAAGAAACAAAAGGAACAAAGAAACTAATAACATGGTGAATCCTTTTGTTTAAAAGAAAAAACATCAACAGCAGCAACAGATATAATATATACAGCATATATATAACTGCGTTTATCTGCAATACTATAGTAAAATCTTCAATCTCCTGTCAAATTAGTACTAATGCATGCAAACGTCTAAAGATGGTACTGTAAAGACTTGGACTTTGAAATTGTCCAGTGACCAGCAACTAAGGACTTCACTCCTGTGGAAAAAGTCTCTGCTTTAAAATATAACATACATCCAAAACAAGGGATATCAAAAGTCTTTGCCTTAAATTTAGTAGTATAATATATTTCCAAAATATTTCAGTGTTTACCGGTCATTCTGTTGCGTTCATTGGTCCTTTAATTTTTGCATATGTTTGACTTCGAGGTTAGTGGATTTTGGAAATTTCTAAGAAAGCAAGACTAAAAGAAGAAACGCAGTCAAAACTCTGTGAGAGAATTTTCCAAGTTAGGAATTTCTCTGTATGTTAGAAGTAGAATTCATCATAGCAATAGCTGATATTCAACCTTTAAAGATATTTTCCTTGATCCAAAATGGTTATCATATTTCCCTTTCTGGTAATCTTTTCTGTCTGATATGACATAGTTACCAACTTGTAATATAATTATTTAATAGTAGCTCTGAAAATGCAAAGAATCGCACAAATTGGGACGACTGGAGTACTTGATTCAATTGAATACACTACAAAACCGAAAAATGGCAACCAGCTACCTCCTATCCTAAATCACCTACGCATGTTTCAGTATGCAAGATAATTAGTGTGATCATATAATTTTACAAGCAGTAATATTACTTAATGAAAAAAACTTTGGACAAGTAGATTCCGTTCTGCGGCCTGAACTAAGATTAGAAATACTGACACAGAAAGAGGCAAATAAAGTTTAAATAACCAAAGTCATATTGACTCCTACTGCAGATGAGGCAAGCTAGCTGAAGGTTTGTCAATTTTTGGTCCAGCTCTCTAGACTATCTCATACTATCAAGTCCCATAAGTTAGAACATTTTCTGTGTTATTTCTACTATTTAAAAACAGGGAATAATGTTATCTACTTATGACATATTATGGATATGTGATATGGAATTAGAAAGTGCGTCAAGAAATGTTAGCTTAATTTGAGAATGGAGTATATTATATGGAAATGTCTTACCTTTCTGACAATAAAATCTGTTGGTTTTAGCAGCCTGGCATTGACCTCCACCATAGTGGCATCGGTTACAGTCCTCAGAGAGTTTCCATTCTACATGAATTTAGGGACCTAACAAGTCAAACAAATCACCATCTCTTGATACTGAGTGAAATGGCAATCTGATAAGTGAACAGTTGGTAGGAAGATTGTCTGCTGGAATGTCTTTAACATTATCATCTCCGGGAAGCTTGTAGTATATGCTAAAGCCTTTACAGCCATTGTACATTTTATAACCAGCAAAAATGATCGTTCTTCTTCTGGGTAATGTTCGGGGTATTATTATTGGTGCTGTTGCATTTGAAGAAGTAGTAAAGATTAAGCATAGTGAAAGAAACAGAAGGAGAGATTGGAAGGGAGAAATCTTTGTTAAAAGCCTGGCACTTGTGTTGCCTCAATATCGTTTGAAACTTCGCGTCCCCAAGCCAAACTGATGAATATTGCTTCTGTAAAGCATCGTACCAATCATCTCGGGGAAGCAGTCGGATTCTTGGATAAAGTTTAGCATCACAACCAGATATAGGGATTATTCCACAATCAGGTTGTGTGGAAAGAGAGAAAGGAAAGCTCAGGTCAGTAAGATTTCCACATGAAAATGACTTTGGACAAGTTGAATCATTTCTGCCTTTTGCCTGGACTAAGATGAGAAGAAGAGATAGAAGGAGGCTTACAAATGAAGTGATAGCCATATAGAATCTTCCTACTGATCAAACAAACAATTTCCTATCTCAAGAAGAGGAAGACTAGATATGAACTCAGTTGTTAATTACACTTGTGTTTAAAAGTACAGTGTCTTTGGAAAAATTGGCAGAAACGTATATTATGTGCTGTTAGGGAATTTTCAAAGCACTTACTTTTCAATGGAAAGACTTGGAAGTTTTCCATCAATAATTAGACTTCATTGTGAAGCCTAGTGAAGAGACTGACTTGATATTTCTGGGATGACTTCATTTTAAGATATTTCTTCGTCGCAAACAAGACAAGTTAACAGGGATGAAGGAGTTGATATCAACTTAATTGTTCAGTGGAATTCTCTTTTGTGATTTGTATTTTCCAGTCAATTTACGCCGCTTATTCGGGGTCAAGGTTGTTAGTAGATATGGAAATGTTCTCACAAAGCTAGACTAATAAAGATACAAATTCAAAACACCGTGAAATGATGTTATTTCCCTTTCTGGTAGTAATTTCTTTGTCTGATATGACATATTACAACTTGTAGTATATTCATTGAGCTTGTAATATTGGATGAGCACCTCCCTCCCTCTCTCTCCATAAAGGGTAGCCTGGTGCACTAAGCTCCCGCTATGCGCGGGGTCAGGGGAATGGCCGGACCACAAGGGTCTATAGTACGCAGCTTTACCCTGCATTTCTGCAAGAGGCTGTTTCCACGGCTTGAACCCGTGACCTCCTGGTCACATGGCAACAACTTCACCAGTTACGCCAAGGCTCCCCTTCTCTCTCTCTCTCTACATAAAAAGCAATAAATACAGAGGCAAGAATTGAACTCAAAAGACTAAAGTTGCTTCAGTACCAACTGAGATTCCAAGCACATTTTCCTCCACTATCTTTAAGTACAAAATAAGTAGTTCTTGTGCACATTTAATGTCTCTTAGAATCCCAGAACTACTAATGAAAGAGGGATCATACTTCTTCATTTAATAGAACCTATTTACATTATTGGCTGACATACAGTATGCTCTGATGCCAATGTTCAATAAATCATCTTAACTAAGATATGAAGCATAAATCAGAAAGAATTATAACAAAACTGTTGACACACTTGGCAATGATGCACGAGTTAAGCGACTTTAACACCACTTGGTCGTTTTCCTTCCATGGCGTCCTTCTTATCACGACAGTCAGCACATAGGAACGGACCTTGCCAAGGCTTTGAGCTCGTCGAGAAAATTGAGCCAGCATGTACTGATATGCCTTCGCTTGCAGCAAGATCAACCTGGCAAACAGCACAGATGAAGAAACCGGACATTGATGGACCATTTGAATCCTCACTCCCCAATCTGTAGTCCACATGATAATAAAATGATCAAAGTTTTTTCTTGGAAATATAAGTCATGGAAAAATGAGAACAAAAAGTCAAGAATACTGGATTCCAAGTCTAATAATTATAATAACCAGCCTTGTTCCATTCTTTTGACATTCTGGAATGTTAGCCTCGATTAGCAAAAGGTCGGAGTAACTCTGGGTTGTTTGGTTGGTGTAAAGATATGGCACTTGGGCTTAACTCAACCCCAAAAGCTAGCTCATGAGGGGAGGATGGCCCAAGTCCATATAAGGAGACCGTCCATTCCCCAACCAATGTGGGACTCTAACCCACTCTAAACCCCCTTGCACGCCCAGACTACCAACTGGAGTGTGGACAATATATCACAGGGGCCCAAACGGGAATGGACCTAGCTCTGATACCATGTAAAGATATGGCACTTGAGCCTAACTCAACCCCAAAAGCTAGCTCATGAGGGGAGGATTGTCCAAGTCCATATAAGGAGATCACCAGTCCATTCCCAACGAATGTGGGACTCTAACCCACTCCAACAGTTGGGAAACAAGTTATCCCAGGATAACTAATCCCGGAATTAGTTATACCGCGATTTAATCCCAACCAAACGTGAGATAAACTCATCTCAAATTTAATCCCGGGATTACTTATTCATCATCCCTCGTACCAAACGAGCCTTAGTTCACTCTTAATGCATTGATTCCCAGACAATTCTTGTTGTTAACTAAATCCATATATGATGATCTCTTTGTCAACTGACTCGTACCTTTACACATGCGACAAAGCTACACCTATGTTGCGCGAACTCTCCAAAATATTGCCGCACTCGTGTCGGATCCTCCAAAAATGCACTACTTTTGGAGGATCCGACATGCACTGAGAGACATTTTTGAGAGTCTGGACAACATAGGCTACAACAGGAAATACTGAATGATTTTGAAGAATCTAACCAGTATATGGTGAGATATCATTATATACCCACCAACCACAACAGTGTAGAATCTACTCAAGTCAAACTGTAATACCGAGCTACTTATACGATATCAGTGTGAAAAGGCTATATGTGAATAAGCATCTTGATATCTTATATCAACCAATCTTGTCTAATTACTCAATCCAACTTCAGCAGAAATAAAAAAAGCTTCGTGAAATATTAAACTATAACTTTAAAGTTATAAAGTTCAAGAGAATGCTAACCTTTCAGCAAGCATTGCTGATCCTTCTTCAAACAATTCCTCTACAATGCCTATAGCTGACAGCTTTTTCGATAGTTTAGCAGTAGATTTCTGTGACTTTCTCCTGAAGAAAAGAGATTGGAGTTTGTTATACTTCTTGGGCGGAGTTGCAGGTTGTACAGTGTTATCTGGAGGAATTATGTCAACTACTATGCACGTCGTGTCATCCTTCAGCCCACGCGTCCTCAAAGCTTCCTGAACAATCAACAAATTGGCCACAAATTTTACTATTTCTCAAACAAAAAGCTTAAATCTGTTAAATCTCTGTCTCCCTCTGTCCCAATTTATGTGTCTTACTTTCCATTCTAGTCCGTCTCAAAAATAATGTGATACTTCTTTATTTAGAGACAATTTAACTTTAAAATTCATACTTTACCCTTAATGAAATGATTTATAGCCACACAAATATCTATGGCTTGTTTTGGACCACAAGTTTCAAAAGTCTTTCTTTCTTTCTTAAACTCTGTGTCGAGTCAAACACTACCATATAAATTGGGACGGAGGGAGTATTATGGATGCAAGGAATTCGTGTGAACGCCACTACCTTCACAACTTGCCTAGCAGCAAGCTCAGCAGGCAAGCCGCGACAAGACTTTGCAGCCATGTCTGACGATAAGGCGTCCCAAATTCCATCAGATGCAATGATTAGCCTTCCACCTGCAGTTGATAGCTTCAAAATGTTGAAAAAGTTAAGGCCTATAACACCAGATATAGAACTGAAAAGAATACAGCAGAATTTGGTTACAAGAGTGTAAGAAAAGACGAGAGTTATTACTTTTACTTGTTTGACATATGGTATTGGAACAATGAATTCCCCTACATCCATATCTCCGATTGATCTTGAAAGACATAAACCTCCTGGCCAACAACGAAGAGGACCAACCTGCAGATATTAGCAAAAGCTTGTTTTACACCAGTAATATGATGCCAGAACGATTTTCCTATGCTCGATCAGACACAAATTTTACAACTCACCTCAGTACCAGCAAATATACTAAGTCTTCCTACTTCACCACCACTTGCTGTGACACGCTCCCTTCTGCGAATAATCAAGAGACGATGAACATTTTCATATCAACGGTTAACCAGAAAGGAAGATTTAAAAGATAGACATAGAGACTTACTCCTCCGCATTTTCTTCAAGCCTATGGTCTACAGTTAATTCTGAAACAGCACCACCCTGAGTATCCAAAATGCAACGCGAATCTCCAACACATGCAACTGTCACAGTCCATCCATCAACAATCACAAATGTAGCTGTGGTTCCGGAAGTTTGACCTGCAGTGACAAATGAAGGCATATCTATAGAATTAGTACTACTGAAGCATGAAATGAAAATAATAAGTGGAAAGAAGAGATGCAGAAACACAAATTTCATGCCTTTCCTCTGGAACTCCTTATCAGTTTTCACAAAGCCTGCAACTAGTGCACGAGGCAAAGCGTGTAACCACTCGTCCCTCCCTAGTCCACGAGGAATGGCACTCAAAACATGATTTAGTAACTGATCCTTGGAGAAAACTGCGGCTGCTGTCCCATTATGTCCGTCAAAGATCTGAAAAGAGAGGAAGTATAATCTGATGAACAATTTTATCTTTATAGAAAGAAGGAGAAATGGAGAAATGTATCGCGATGAAATGGACCTGAATAGAGCAAAATTGATACAAAAGATTCATATGTGGACTCCAGCTAATTTGGAGAAAGATGGGAAAAAAAGGGCAGCCGGTGCACTTAACTCCTGCTATGCGCGGGATCCCGGGGAGGACCAGACCACAAGGGTCTATTATACGCAGCCTTACCCTGCATTTCTGCAAGAGTCTGTTTCCACGGCTCGAACCCGTGACCTCCTGGTCACATGGCAGCAACTTTACCAGTTACGCCAAGGCTCCACTTCAAAGAGAAAGATGGAAATTGACTGAAAAAATGGAGAAATACATACCGCAAACACGGAGAAGGAGGATGAAGGATTGCCTTGAACTCTCTGGCAATCTGTTTTCATCAGAAAATAATCCTCACCTTTCTTGGACTGAGCTGCACATCCATATCTAACAGTTGGCTTCTCCATTTTTTCATTCCTCAGTTCTCTGCTAATCAGTGCTGCTAATGGCACAAGATCATGATTTAACCTATGCCTCTCTTCTCTTGACCCCATTTCTCCTCCTACCAATCAATCCAAGCTAAACCACACTAATTGCTCCACAACTTCGACGACTTATCCTTTTTTTACAGTCGAATATGGAGATCATGAACTTCTCGTGTTCTCCTTTTCAGACTATTCAACACCAGGGGCGGATCTAGTATGCAACATACGAGTTCATCCGAACCAATAGCTTTAGCTCAGACCCTATATATGTGTTAAAAATTTTTTACTAAAAAGGTACGAGTAAGAGATTTCGAACCCAGTAAATCAAATGGACTGTGGTAGAATCCCGAACTCGAACACAGAAAGTTCAAATCCTGAATCCACCTATGTTCAATCCAACAAACAATTACTCCCTGACAACCTCAATATTCCCAAATAAGAGCTCACATAAAGTTTCGAACTTGATCTCCAAATCCAATCACACACTACAAAACACCATAACTAACACATAAAACAACACGAAACTTCAAGAATCTCCTAACAATTTCACTCCCAAAGAAGAATTCTCATAAATTTTCGAACTTGATCTCCAAATCCAATCACACACTACAAAAAACACAAGAACAAACACATAAAGAACATGAATATTCAAGAATCTGCTAAAAACTCCATTCCATCACTTGACTTTTGCTAAAATAACCTAAGAATATTACCTCATTAAACAAGGCTTTTTACGTACTATGTTTCTCCCCACAAACAAAGCCAAAATGGAGATCTGATAGTGACTGCAGAGTCAAGAATTTAACTCCAAGTTAACAAATTTAATTAAAAATCTAATTAAATAAATGGGAACAAAATCAACACGGAAACAAAAACGCGGATTGCTGACAAGATATGAACTGTAATAAACCAATCATCAAAACCCATTACTTAAGATTTTTTTTTTCCCACTCAAAATAAATAAGCAAATAAACAAACATTCTTGAAAGAGAGAGAGACATAATAATATACACATAAATTCAACATAAAAAAATAAATGATATGAATTTTAGTATTTTACTTAAAGATATATAATAACAGGTCAGCAAGCAAGAAAACACCAGCCAACTTCATAATTAAAACAACAGAAATAAACATAGATATTGTTTTTATATAGTGTAATTGAAAAAAGAAGTTACATAAAAATGTAAATTAAAAATAAAAACAGAAAGCTGACCTGTTTGTTTGTTTGAAGGAAGATGATGGAAAGTGAAAGAGCTGACTTTGAACTACTTTTGTGCTTTCTGTTTTTACCGACTTTCTGGTACAGCTAAGCTTTATCTTTGTCCTTTTCTTTTTTTTAATTATCTTTTTTTCCTTTTAAATATTACTTATAGGGATTTGACAAAAAAAAAAAAAAAAAAAAAAAAAGATATTTCATCTTTTGTCCTTTTCTTTTTCTTTTTCTTTATTTAATGATAATGATCTTTTTTCTTTTTTTAACCATTTGAATGTTTCTTGTAAGGATTGGTGGAGAAAGATATTTCAATAGACATTTTCTTATTTTAAAAATTTCTTAAATTATTTTAAAATGTTATAAATGCTGAATTTTTCTTTTAAATGCTTTAGGATAGTCATTTTATCTTTTCTAAACAAGTTGACTCTTTACATTTTTAAAAAATTCTGGATCCAGCTCCAAGAATTCTTATAATTTATTTCACGAGTCGCTCTCATCAACATTGAATAGTTTACATCAGCAATATAAAAGATTACCGGCACCTGATGTTTACACCAAACCGCATTGCTACTAGTATCCTTTTGAGTAGAAATGGAATAAACTTATTTGGATAAAATTGATAGAATTGTTTTTCCTTAATTTTTGTTACTTTATAACTAATATCAATAAGAGCCATTTTTCCAAAATTCTTTCCAAAAATTTCAGATACAACAACACTAATATACCCAATATAATCCCACAAATGGGGTTTGAGAAGGGTAGTATGTATGCAGAATTTACCTTGTACAGGTAGAGAGACTGTTTCCGATAGGCCCTCGGCTCAAGGAGGAAAAAAACATAGCAGTTTAAAGAAAATAAGATAGCGAAAAAGACATGAGCAAAGAGGTGCTAACAACAGATAGCTAATAACAAAATGGAAGCACACAAAACATTAATCTTTAGGTACTAATAACTTAATTAGCAAGTCATTAATCTTTGTTGAATTGGATAATAAGTACTCCCTCTATTTCAGTTTATATGAACCAATTTTCTCTTTGGTCCGTTCCAAAAAGAATGACCTCTTTCTAAATTTGGTAACAATTTTGCTTAAACTTACAATTCTACCCTTAATGAAAAGCTTTTATAACCACACAAATACTCTGGGCCCCATTTTGACTTGTTAAGGACCACAAAATATTCCAAAATGTCTTCATTTTTTCTTAAACTCCGTACCCAGTCAAACAAGTTCACATAAATTGGAACGGAGGGAGTAAGAGGGTGTTTGGCTAAGCTTATAAGCTGGTCAAACTGGCTTATAAGCACTTTTTGGCTTATCTATGCGTTTGGTAAAATTAAAAGTGCTTATAAGTTAAGTGCTTATAAGCCAAAAGTAAGCCAAAAACCATAAGTTGGTCTCCCCCAACTTATTAAATTTCAGCTTATAAGCACTTTAGGTTTGACCAAAATATTTACTATTCTATCCCTAAAATACTTCTTTTTAAAATAAAACTCTTTGTATACCCAATTTTTTAGCTGCTTATTATTAATTTCAGCACTTTTATCCAAACACGTAACTGCTTATTTTTAAATCAGTTTCAACATTTAAAAATATTTTTCAACACCTATACATATCAGTTACTCTAAATCAGCTAAGCCAGCGGGCTCTAAGTATTAAAGTCATGTTTTTTTCTTAGAAGATGCAAAAGATCAAACATTAATGTCATAGGATACTAGCTAGACTATAAGGCATGTGATATCAAACATCAGACACGAACGTAAGGACTTGACACCTTTTGCCATGTGCTTCCCTTAGTAGTTAGTACGATCCAATTTTTTCTTCTTTTTTTTTTTTTTTTTTAATTTTGAAAAAGCAATAAGTAGAGAAGAACAATTGAAAAATTGATATTTTTATTGGTGTGCTTAGTATTATTTTTTTCTAAATGTTTTATGAAAAAGTACTTCTTTTATAAATATATTTGCATGTGTTTGCTTGATGTGTGAAATTATTTTTGAAATAAAAATATTTATTAGTGATTGGTTATAGTGATATGAAACTGAATCGTGCGTCGATGATTTTTTAAATATTAAATATTAGTAATAATTATGTCTACTATCTTGTTGGAATTATGAAATTAAAAGTTAAGATAAAAAATTAACATCCAGCCGAAAGTGAACCAAATATTTCCCTCTTTTAGTAAAAACAATTTCCTTGGAAAATATCTCGCTACCAAATGCCCAAAAAATTACTGATATTTCAGAAAATTATTTTAAAAAAATTATAATTATGTATTACTACTCGGTAGACATGTTACATACAAAAAAAAAAAAAAAAAAAACCTTTAGCTCTTTCAGTAGTAAACAATAAAACATGACGCTTGTTCACTTATATTGAAACAAGTATTTACCTTTTTTTTTAAAAACAGTCTATCATAATATATTTTATAAATACTAATTTTACAATTTTCAAATTTTAATTTGAACTTGTTTATTTATTAGCTCATTTACTTTTTTGGGTTAGAACTTTACTGAAAAAAATGAGCAAAAAGAAAGTGATGGAAATTCCACAAAATTGTAATAATGGGTTGTAGTTTGTCTTAAGAAACTGATAGGATATTAAAAAGTGAATGCAATGGGACCAAGGGAATGTTAAAAGATTCTTAGTACTCCTTCGTTTTAATCAGTGGTTTCGGGTTCGAGTCATGGGTAAAGAATTGGCTTTGTTAGGGACCGATACCGTACACCGGATGAGAAACAGAAAGAAAAAATACAAAAATTCTAACTAATTGTTCTCTGGCCTTTCTTTTTTTTTTTTTTTGGGGGTGGGGGGTGGGGTGGGGTGGGGGAGGGGTTTCTTTTGACATCATTCATCATGTTAATGGTTATTACTCTTTAAGTAGGAATTGGTGAAAGGATTAGAGTATTCTTAGCATGTTAATCAGTTTTTGACGTTTTTTTTCAAGTTAAGCGGTGAAAATAAATTTGTCGATGCAAAAAATGCTAAGAAAATAACAAATAATAGTTATCTAACTTTTATCAGAGTTTTTTTAATGTTTTGATTCTGAAATATGAGAAATATACTATGTTTTTTCAGTTTCATCTCAAAACATTTTTCATTTGGCCTAATCATACACTATTGTTTGAGTTATCTTCTTAATGATTTTCTAAATAATCTTTAGAAAAAAGAAATATTAGTGTCATGTCTGAGAATAAAAAAAGTTTCTTTAGGAAAACCATTACTTAAGTTAATGACTCAATTAAGTCTTGTTTTACAGTTAGCTTCCGATAAGTAATCTATATTTACTTAAAAAGAAGAAAGTCAGTCATGGAATTTTGCCATTTGTCAGGTGCATAGAATGCCATGTGGCATTTTTTAGGACAAATTAGTTAATTTAGGTTAAAGTAGTTTCTCTTTTTAAATTTTTAAGTTGAAAATACTTAATTAGCTATTTTATATTTTAAAGTAATAAGTAGTTTCTTACTATTTTAATTGGTAAAAGTGAATCCCACGCCATTTGTTAGTTTAGGTTAAATTACTAAACTGAATCTCACGCACGTGTATTTTATTNTTAAGCATGTGAGTTTCATTTTCTGAAAGAGTTGACAAATCTACAATGTAAATATTGTTAACTCTTTTTCCCTGCAAAACAATTTTGTCAGTGATGAGATTAATCACAAAGCACTTGGTGGAGGTAAAAGCTACAAGGTTACCTCTGTCACACAGTTGTGACACACTTATTAGGCTATATTTCAAACCATCTATCAGGTAGACATTCTCTATGGAATGAGAATCAGTCTTGCCTACCTTACCAACCCCAATGATCTCACCTTTCTTTCCATTACCAAAGGAGACATTACCTCCTTTTAAGTCCTCAAGTGAAAGGAACTGGTCCTTGTCCCCAGTCATGTGTTTTGAGCAGCCACTATCCATATACCATATTTGGCTCCTCCCTTTCACTTGAACCTACAAAATGAAATCAGGGGTTAGTCTTAGGAACCCAAACCAGTTTGGGTCCCTTTCTATAGGCAAAAGGATGGATTAAATTCCTTCTTGCCCATTCAGGCAATTTATTCTTTTCTTTAACAAAAGACTTGTTCCTTTGACTGGCCTTCTCTTTTTCATTGCATTCATATTTGTAATGGCCAGTCTTGCCACGGTGTGTGCAGATTTTATTTTCAGGAAGAGTGAGGTACTTGCTTTTTGGATCCCATTTAGGAGCTTGAGTTCCATAGCCAAGTCCTCTTTTGTTACTGCTATGATGCTCTTGCAACCAAGAGAGAGCATCAGATGCTTTGTTCCACTTGCAAGTTCTGTCTAGTTCATGTTTTACCTTTCCTAGATCTTCTTTTAAGATTTTGATGAATTCATCTTTCTTATATGATTCATCCTTCATTTTTCCTAAATTTTCTTCTAGAGTAAGATATGTGTGATCAGCTATCTTCTTTCCTGTTCCTAATTTCAGTTTCAGATTTTCAGATCTAAGTTCTAGGACACTGTTGTCAAGTTCAAGAACCTGGTTCTTCAACTCAGCTTTTTTGTTATCACTCTCATTTGCCCTAGGCTCTAGACTTTTACATTTAGCTTTTAAAATCACACATTCCCTAGACAGAACTTCTTTTTCATTATTAATTATCTCAGACTCATCAATGAAGTCTGTTAAGAGTTCAGCTAGCCTTTCTTTAGACAAGAATTTGATCTTGTCTTTGAGATGAAGAATACTTACCTCTTGTTCATCCTTTGATTCTCCAATGGCCATTAGAGCTTGATCCTCCTCAGCTTCATCTTCAGAGTCCTATCTGATGTTTCTCCCCAAGCAGCAACCATAGCCTTAGTTGAACCTTTATTTCTTTTTGGTTGAACCTGTTCCTTCTTCCTGTTTCTTCTTTCAGCTCTTTCTTTCTTCCACTCAATCTCCCATTGAGGACAGTTTTTGATCATGTGATCAGTCTTACCACACTTGTAGCAGCCTTCATTGATCTGTTTCTCTGGAGCTCTTGTTTTGTTGAAGTTTGTACTTCTTGAAGCACCCTTTCCTCTCATCAGATACTTCTTGAAATCCCTAGTGATCATGGCTACTTCATCATCTTCCAAATCTGCACCTTCAGTGATTCTGAGAGCTAAACTTCTCTCCTTTTTGGGGGTATCCATCTTCATTGTTTGTCTCCTCATTACATAGGCAGTTAAGTTCCCAATTAGTTCATCCAGCCTAATATTCTTGGATTCCTGAATGGCAGTGATCTTGCTTTCCCAAGTGACTGGAAAAACTCTTGTCAGAATGTTTTCAACCTTGTCTTCTTCAAGGATGGTCCTTCCAAGAGATTTAAGCTCATTAGTCAGAGTAGTGAATCTAGTATACATCTCCTGGATAGTTTCTCCTTCCTTCATAGTGAAATTCTCATATTGAGAATACAGAAGAGTTCCTCTTGACCTTTTCACTTGAGGTGTTCCTTAATGAGACACTTGTAGAGTGTCACATATTTCCTTAGCAGTTGTACAGCTTTGAATCCTGCTGTACTCATCTGGTCCTAGACCACACACTAGACACTTCTTGGCTTTAGCATTTTCTCCCATTTCTTCAGATCCTCAGCAGTACAATCAGCCTTTATTTTTGGCACATCAATTCCTTCTGCATTCTTCTTAGTGGTAGCTAGGGGACCATCAGTAATTATATCCCAAAGTTCATAGTCTTCCCCTATGATATGATCTCTCATTCTGTTCTTCCACCAAGAGTAATACAAACCATTGAAAAGTGGAGGTCTGGCAGTGAATTGCCCTTCCCAGTTCCCAGGTGGTGCACACATTTTTGATCTTCTCCTAAGGTGTTAGCCTCTTCAAGGATAACCCGCTCTGATACCAATTGATGTTTTAGACGTCAATACCACACAAGAGGGGGGTGATTTGTGTGGTACCTAATTTTCGCACTAGAAGAACCTGGTTCTTCTAGGTGTTCTAACTTCTACTGTTTGCGGAATTAAAATACAGAAATAAAGAACACAGAGATTTTTACGTGGAAAACACCTGGCTCAAAAGGTGAAAAAACCACGACCTACTACTCAGTAGGATTTTCCCAAACTTCCACTAAACTTCAATGAGCCAAAAACAGCAATTACAAAACTCTTTGTAAACCTAAGGATTAACTCTAATCCCAGTGTAGCACACAGCCTCAACTGTTGCGACACTTTCAAGTTAACTCTAACTTGAATACTCAATGCACCTAATACAATTGCTTCTAAGAAAGCTGGAAAGGTACAATGTTAAAACACCTACTACAATTGAACTAGAAATAAAGAAAGACACAATGGAATTGGTTCTTCACACTTAGTTCTTGTAGCTTCAGATTTGCACACTTGTATCACACCCAAATTGCTTGCAACAATCGCCTAGCTCTTTTGCTCTCAATTTGGTTTAACTTCAGCTTTGCGATCGAAACATCACAAATGCGAAAATACCAGAACTAGCAATTAAAAACTATGCAAGAACATTCCAAAACCAAATGCGATGGCCGCATTTGCGATCGAAACATCGCAAATGCGAAAATACCAGAACTAGCAATTAAAAACTACGCAAGAACATTCCAAAACCAATCTGAAACTCACTCGAGACCTCGGGGCTCCAAGCCAAATATGCACACAAGTCTAAAAACATAATACGAACTCGCTCGCGCGCTCAAATCATCAAAATAACCTCTAAAACCACGAATCGGACGCCAAAATGCATGCAAATCAAATTAAACTTCAAGAACTTCTAGAATCACAACCGAGCATCCGAACCCTATCAAATCAACTCCGAATGGCGCCAAACTTTGCAGACAAGTTCCATATGACAAGACAAACCTACTCGAAGCTTCAAATCACACATGACAACCTCGAAACGATGAATCACACCTCAAGCCGAAATCAATGAACTTTGAAACTTCAACTTCCACAACCGATGCCGGAACCTATCAAATCACCTCCGATTGACCTCAAAATTTGCACACAAGTCACATTTGACATTACGAACCTATTCCAACTTCTAGAATCGGAATCCGACCCCGATATCAAAAAGTCCACTCCCGGTTAAACTTCCCAAAAACCCAACTTTCGCCAATTCAAGACTAATTCCACTACGGACCTCCAAACTACAATGCGGACGCGCTCCTAAGTCTGAAATCACCCAACGAAGCTAACACTACTGACGAAACTCCAATCCGAGGTCAATTGCCAATAAGTCAAACTTGGTCAACTCTTCCAACTTAGAACGTAAATCTTGAAGTTCATTCCCCCAAATCGACTCCGAATAACTTGAAAATCATTACTGACGATTTATGCAAGTCATAATACATCATGCGGAGCTACTTGAGCCCTCAAAACGCCAAGCGAAGTGCAGATACCCAAAACGACCGGTCGGGTCGTTACATCACCCCACTAACCAATCACGTGCTCCCGCTCTCTCCTCTTACCATGTAGCCTAACAAACCTATGACAAAGAATATTTCTCACCCGTTTTTTTGCGCTTTCACTCTCTTTTTGGACGGACTAAAGATTAATGGGAGCCTCAGGATTAAATGTTGTTGATCCTAGCCTTCCATTTGTCAAAAGTTCGCCCATCTAAAGAGATCTATGGGCTTATATTATTTCTTGGGAGCAACGGTAAGGAGCTTGGGATTTTTTGAAGATAAATACTCATTTTCGTATCTGAGGGAGGAGATTTTTTTTTTTGGGACTGATTTTCTGGGTTGAAAATTCTAGGGTTTAAAGTTTTTTTCTAAATTTTTGTCTAATTTTCCTTTTCTGTCTCTGAGTCGCCAGTTAAGAAAAAAAAATTCGTTTGAATCATCATCTTCTATTTTTGATTTTTGTTCCTAAGCATGGAGTGATTTTGAACTCCGAATTTACGCTCGAGATTTGATTTCAATCATTGGTTCAAACATTGCTCGCTGTTTTGAATGATCTCTGATTTCTGGGTTTATTTTTTATTCTGGATCTAATTGGAGTTGGTTCTACTACTGCTGCTGTTAAACATTCACTGATTAATAACTGATTTTCACACTTGATTTTCCTTAACCTTTATTTGGTCTTTGGATTTCTTGTTTATTTCGGATTGATAGGTATGTAACTATAACTTAGTATGTTACCGTTAAGTTATTAATTTTAAGATCTGGTTATTTGTTGCTTCCATGATTAATGTCAATATCCATGTTATTAATGCTTTACTTCTTCACTTATTCTCATGTGTGATTGCCTTTGGATTCTTAATACTGGCAGTGGGTTGAGTTGATGAGCAAAGAAGTTGTTTTGTCACTATTTGTTGCTGTAAAGTTCATGAAAAGTTGATCAATAGTTCCAATATATATATATATATATATACTTAAAAGGAAGAGAGTCAGTCATGGGATTTTGCCATTTGTCAGGTGCATAGAATGTCATGTGGCATTTTTTAGGACAAATTAGTTAATTTAGGTTAAAGTAGTTTCTCTTTTTAAATTTTTAAGTTGAAAATACTTAATTAGCTATTTTATATTTTAGAGAATAAGTAGTTTCTACTATTTTATTGGAAAAGTGAATCCCACGTCATTTGTTAGTTTAGGTTAAATTACTAAACTGAATCCCACGCCATGTGTTATTTTATTTGAATTTAAAAACAATTCATAGGTATATCATTAAAATACTTAAGTTGAAAATACTTAATTAGCTATTTTATATTTTAATGAATAAGTAGTTTCTACTGTTTTATTGGAAAAGTGAATCCACGCCATTTGTTAGTTTAGTTTAAATTACTAAACTGAATCCCACGCCATGTGTTATTTTATTTGAATTTAAAAACAATTCATAGGTATATCATTAAATTATTCAATTATTACATTAACTTACCAGTAGTTTCTACGCCTATTTTCCCTAGAAAGAGGAATTGGGAATTCAGCTCTTCAGACCCACGCCCTTCCTTCGCCTATATGCCCTAGAAATAGCAATCCTACAAATTCGGCTTCTATCCCACGATCTCTCACCACGATTTCAACTACTCGCCCACGCATTCCTCTTTCCGACATTTTCAGTAACATGATTTCACAAATTTCTCAATTCAGTTTTCTACTTTTACAATATATACTTCTATTCTTTCTCCCTCCTCTGCATATCAAATAGCAATTGTCGACTACAAGAGGTGATGTATGATTTGTATTTCATAAACAATCTTTATTACAATTGAGATTGTATACAGATTTCTTGATAGATTTTTCTGTGAAATTTGTTGACGACATAACTCCTATGGCAACTGTTTTTTACCAATCTTAGGATTATACCACAGATTCTTGCTGAAGATTTTTTGGAGAATCGTCAGCAAAAAGTCAATTATTTCACATGTTATGTTACTTCATATGTGTTTCTATAAGTAGCTTCATATGTGTTTCTATAAGTATTTTGTTGTAGTTTGTACTAATATTTATGAATACCTTTGTCTATATTCAGAACTTAATGGCGGCTCAAGTAAATTTCGTTAGGGAAATTAACAGCAAGTCAATGAATTGGAAATTAAAGGTTCGTGTTATCAGGCTTTGGGAAAATCCAGATCGCGACAGACCTGATACGCCTTTTTCTATTGAGATTATTGTGATGGATGAAAAGGTATTGATTTAAACTGAACGATTACTTTCTATTTGCATTCTTTACATATGAATAAATATATTACAGTCATATACAAAATAATTTAGTCATTTTAACTAATTGACTATTTTTTTAGGGCGACCGCATTCAGGCAAGTATTGGCAGGTCTTTTATCCAAAGGTTCAATCAACAAATTAAGGAAATGGGTTTGTACATCATGAAGAATTTCGTGGTTTGTCCAAATAATATGAAACTGAAGACCAAAGACCACAAGTTTAAGTTGATGTTCGCGCATAAGACCACTGTTGAGGAAATACATGATCCGCATTTCAACATGTGCATCTCCAAATTTAAAACCTATGACCAGCTATCAAATCCTCAGGAATTTGACAATACGGAGCTATTCGGTAATTAAATTACTCTCATTTTTTCCAGTTTCATTTTACTTTTAGTTATTTGTTATATGAACTAAGTGAGAAATAATTCAATATAACTAAACATGGCAGTAAGTAGTAGCTAAATAATAATATCCCTATTGCTACAGTCTATAAATAGGACTACTTGATAAATCAGTGAAATTTCAAGTTTTCAAAGTAGGTTGATGTTGTTGATACCGGAGAGAGTTCGCAGAGAGAAGTTTGCCAACTATGTCTTACTCTCACATGTGCATGAGTTAATCGTTCTATTTTGTATAGACTTAGTAGAAATAAAATGGCTGTCCTATTGCCTTTCAAACAGACTCAGTCGTAAATGAACAACAACTATAATTAGTAAGAGAAAATATTAATTAATAAACACATTAAATAGAAAGGTAAACCTAACTTTCACTTAAGTTGTTGTGTATAGCTAAAAGGTAACTACTTACTTTTGTGTAACTAATAAAAGTAATTGTAAAATTGAGGTGTCCTCCTTCGAAAATGACCATCTGATTTTTGTCAATCGTGATACAATTTTTCGGTTTCAGTTAATATTCTTTTATCTCTTTTCTGTCTTATATGTTTGGTTTACCCATTGCTATATCTTAAGTAGATCATGAAATTAAATAATTCTTTAACGATCTTCATTTATATTGTCCATAATGATTACTAATTTTGAACACATTTCAATGTTATTGGCGAAATTGTGAGCTATGAAGACGTACAATCTATCAAACAAGATGATAGCATCCGTATGTTCATGAACATTGAGATACAAGATTATGAGTAAGCTCGCCACAATTTATTAAACTAACTAAATATTTCAATAATTCTTTAATTTGATTCCTATGCTTAACCTTATAATAATTGTAGGAGCAATACTGTTGCTGCAACTCTTTGGGGAGACTTTGTCGAACAGATCAAGCTGTATTTGAATGGATCCAATGATAAGCCTGTTGTCATCGTCATGCAATTGATTAGAGCACATCGATACCGAGGTTATTAAATTGTCTACTTACTTTACAATATAATGTCTTTATACAATTAGTAAAATCTTAAAAATTACTTTTATGTGTATAGAACAATATTCGGTGAGGAACACTTGGCACGCGTCGAAGCTTTGGATCAATTCAAATCTTCCTCAAGTTGTTGACTTTTGCTCCAGGTCTATAAGTTATACTTAATTAAAGGATATTTCAAATCAATTTTTAGTGTTAATATTTCTTAATATATCTCAACTTAAAAATGAAATAGAATGGTTTCTGTGCGTGGAGAAAGCTCACAAAGAATTACTCAAATTTCATCTCACAAACTCATTCTATTGCTGATGAGCTAGCATCTGGAAGCATTGAAGTTAAAACTATTGAGGATCTGAGTGACTGTAAGCATGTGAGTACCTACTTTTTAATTTTGTTAATTTTTAATTATCAAAACTTTTTATCCTTCTTTTCTCTCCATAACATTTGTATATACAAATTTTATGCGCAACCAGGAGATTTTTGGGTTGTAGCAACTATTGTACACGTAGAATTAGACCATGGATGGTGTTATTTAGCATGCAAAAATTGCACAAAGAAACTAGACAAAGAGGGAAAAAAATTCTATTGTAAAAAATGCGAGCAGATTCAATCTCCCACTCATAGGTATGACCATAATTTTTAGTTTTATTTTACTATTATTAAATATTAAAAGTTAAAAGCACAAACTCTTTCCAGGTACAGGCTACAAGTTAAGGTGATGGATTGCACCGGTACTATTTCTTTGCTGTTGTGGGATAAGGATGCAGCTAAGATTATTGGAAAATTGGCAAATGATTTAAAGGATGCTGTATTCGAGGTATAATACAATTGTTTAGAAAAATAACACCATCAACTTTGAATTAAGTGGTACATGATCCAATCCCCTGCATCTCCTTTCGTTCTTATTTTTGGGGTAGTTTAATTTGTGTTTATAAGCATGTGAGCATTGTTGAACTTCAAAGTTCCAATTTTAAGTTACAAAGTCAGCACTGAATGCGGTGAAACATCCTCTATTGACCTTCACATTATCAGAATGGCTTGAACTTTTTGCTCTTAATGTTATTTTGCATGCGTTTTCTTTTATCAATTGGAAAATTAAAATGTAGATCAATGGTTGCTGCAAAGATCCTTACTACAAAGTTAAGGGTATTAAAGGTGTGACGCCCCAAATTTCGCTCCTCTTTAAAAAGATATATAT
>NC_032000.1:6476524-6617824 GCF_001879085.1 Nicotiana attenuata | reverse complement strand
CTATATATATATATATATATATATATATATATATATATATATATATATATATATATATATATATATTGGGCTCAATGATTGTATTTGGAGTGTGATAATCACTTATTTCTTTTGCATATCTTACCAATTCCATTTTGCAAATGATTCTGTATCTTTTTCTTCTTTTTATCTTCTAAGTCAGCAGTTGTTCTCACCTTTTAATTATTTACCGTTATTTTCAATTAACAAATGCTATATATTATCTGCAGAAATTAATTTTTTCGCGGAAGGAAATGCATCAATAAAACACGCAATGTTTTTCTTTGTTACTGTTTCAGCAACTTCAGTAGTTGTTGCAACTGTAATACACAATGCAATTATCAGACTGAATATAGAATGGCTACTTCTGCCATTTAATTTACTTTGAATTCTCATATAGTGTTATTTCTATAACTATGAAAGCAAAAAAGTGAGTTTGACCGAGCAACAAGCAAATCACTGTGTAAGGGTAAGTAGCTTTACCTTTTTACCATATATATTCCTTTGGTTCCCATGTGCCGTGGTTTCTTTTTGCTTTCTTGTGTCTTTTATGCTTCTAACCCTTGATAATCATTTATTTTACATATCATGCTTTATTGCTCTTTCTGTTTGGATTTTTTTAAAGTCGAATGAGCTTATTTTGCTAAATCCGTATGCATTTGCTCTTTTTAGATTTACTTTAAAGGGTTGATAAGTTTGAAATGATGGTAATAGTTCTCTATTCTTAGTTGTGACTAAGTTTTGATAAAGTTAAGATAGTTGTAGTTTGGTGTCTTTTAAACAACATAAATGTTGTTTGAATTTTGATTTATGTTTCACTTTATTTTGATCCTACTTCAGAAGACTTATGCTTTCACTTTAGTTTCTGATGTTCTACTTTCCTTTTTTTATTTTAGTAGGTTTGTTTAGTGTATTGTTCCTGGTATTTAGCTTATGCTTAATAACAAACTTACTGTGAGAATTGAAGCATTATCTTTGTAACTATTAAATCCATTCTAATATGGAATAAAATATATGTGTACACCATATTACATTTGCTTTTTGTTGTTGTAGCTTCTGTTGACCGTTGTGATTATGTCCTTTTTGTTAGAATTATGGTGCTGCAGACGACTCTTCATGTCCAATGGAGATAGAAAATATTGTTGATAAAAAGTTTATGTTTAAAGTGGAGGTTAAGAGTTCCAACGGTAAGAATCAAGATGATGTCTTGAAAGTTATTACACTTAGTGACGGCGAACATTCTTCTGATGTCTAAGGTTTGCTTCTGACCAGCTAACTATGTAGTCTAATTTTTTCTCCATGAAGTTGCCTATTCACTTCCTCATGTTCTCATATACTGGTTCGGAACCTTGCTCATGTTCTTATACAATTCTCATCCAAAGTACAATTAAATAAAATGTGATGTCTTAATTAATGTGAATTACACATTTGTATGACTGCTCTTTATTTTTCCTGATAATAACTAAAGATAAATTTCTGGTTTTTCAGGTGGACTAATCCTTTTTAAAGCCAAATACTTATGTAGCATTACTCCAATATACTCCATCATTAACATCCAGTGTGGGTCAACCCCACCTATCTTTTCCTTATAAAGGAAAAGACAATATCCAGTCCTTAGCCTCAAAAGCTGCTGAACATGGTCCTGTTGTGCTGTTACCTTCTTCTGGTCTACCTAAGCCTGTGGCTCATAATGTTCCCAAAGCTGCACCAGCTGTGCAAAAAAAGGTGGAAAGTTTAGAACTTTTGAAGGAAGAATTGCGCAAGAAGCAGGAGCTGCATTGTATACTATATTTGTTTCATTCATTAAATCAGATCCAATAATACATACGTTGCTTCCAATTTCGTCGAAACGAGAGGTTCTTGATGTTAATGGGAAAAGAGTTGATGTAGATGAAGATGAGTTCTTAGGTTGACTACTAAGGAGGGGGAAATGATTGTTGAGAGGGATCATTTGAGGGTTAAAAGGGAAAGTTAGTTGTGTTAATTAGACTTTTAGCAAGATCCAGCTCAGATTTTTGATGCTTTGATGCCACTCTATTTGAGTAGCCAGATTTTTAGGGCACTTCAAGATTCATTTGCCAGTGAGTTTGCTGCTAGGATGAATGCAATGAGTAATGCCACGGATGATGCAGTTGACTTAAAGAGGAACCTTTCGATTGCTTATAACCGGGAAAGGCAGGCGAGGATCACCGGCGAGATATTGGAGATTGTTGCTGGAGCAGATGCACTTCACATAGTTGCACTGAATCTGGTATCTGAATTCCTCATTGTTTCATAATTTGGATATCCTTATTTCATTTTCATTTGCTGAATCTGCTCCTTTTAATGTATGCATTTCATCTAACACTTGAACTGTTATATAGATTACGCCAACAAGAATTGGATATTTCCTACATCTTAGTTATCCATGTGAGTCTGTCGTTATATCAACAACCAACATGACTGACTTGCTTATTTTTCTCATATACTTGTGATCCAAGGTACACCACAACAAAAGGTGATGTCTTAATTACTGTGAATTACACACATGTATAACTGTTCTTTATTTTTTTAATATATGAACCGGAAGCGAATTTTGGGAAATCTACTTCACCTTTTTGGCTTATTACAGCTACCCAACCTTCTCTGCTAATCATGCTTTTGTGCATAAATATTGCTGGCCCCTATTATAGTTGCAATCCAATGAAATTCATATATTTGTTTTTTGATTTAATTGTTTTGGATGTGATCGCTAAATTTACTTTACATTAGAGACCTGTTTTTACTATATCATTTTCTCCTTTGAAATAATCCGCGCATTGCGCGGGTACGTATACTAGTTTTCTCTTATAAAAAGAATCTTGATAGAGTCATTTTAAATGTATTTTTTTTTCTTTTTCAGAAAGGAATGCCTTTTATGTTTTATTCTGATCACAAGATGACTGCATTTGACATGGGATTTCTTCAAGCTGAATCGTAAATACTAATCAAAAAAAAAAAACATATTGGTCACATTGTAGTTGATATTGAGATACTTGCATGAGTGTACGAATTCGGATTAGTCGAACTTTAAAACGGGTACCTGATACTAGATGAGAATTCCAACAACAACAACAACAAAAACTTAGTGTAATCTCGTAAGTAGGATCTGGGGATGTAGGGCCGAAGCTACGCTCTGGTAAGGGTGGTTAATTGACCGCCCTTCATCGGAATTACACTGTGCGGCTTTCACTTTCAACCCGATTCACCGCCTACGTGCCCTTTACTCCCGATCATTCCGAAGAACACTTGCCCCCACCCCCACCCCCACCCGTCTTACCACGGCTGCTGGCACGGAGTTAGCCGGGGCTTCTTCCTCGAGTCCTGTCATGATCGCGCACTCGACAAAAGAGCTTTACAAGCGGCATTGCACTTCTTCACTCACGCGATATTGCTGGATCGGGCTTTCGCCCATTGTCCAAGATTCCCCACTACTGCCCCCCGTGGGAGTCCGGGCCGTGTTTCAGTCCCAGTATGGCTGATCATCCGAAAAGACCAGCTAAGCATCATTGGCTTGTGTATATGGATAAAATATTAAGTTTTAGAGGTATATAACATGTACTATTGAACATCCTTTATCGGGAGTTCTTGTACTTCTTTTAAGTTTGAACACCCATAGAAAAATTCTTAGCTTCGCCATTGTGGAGATGATAGTGTATATGCAAACTTTACCCTTACCTTGTACAGATAAAAAGGATGTTTCAGAAAAAAAGGAATGTAAAACGTCACTCCAAAGGACTAAGTAATCGTTTGGTATGAAGTATAAAGTGGGATAAGATGTATTATTTAATTTATACCTTGTTTGGTTGGAGGTATAAATTTATTTTGTCCCGGGATTAATTTATACCTCCAACCAAACAAGGTATAAATTTAATCCAAGACTTAATCTAGGATATCTCATCTTATCCCATCAAATGTGGGATTATTTTGGGTGTGTTTGGTATAGCGGAAAATATTTTCCAAGAAAACAAGTAGTAATCTTATTCATTTTTCGGTGATTGGTACGCAAATTAAGGAAAATGACTTCTCAAGAGTATCATAAATAATTTAGATATAATAAATCTGAAGCCATAAACTTTCAAACCAACAACCTTCCGAACCCATAAATTTCATAAACTTTCAAAACCGCGAAATTTCGAACCCGTAAACATTATAATTTCTGAACTCGTAAACTTCCAAACACATAAACCTCCAAACTCATAGCTTTGAAACTTGTAAAATTTTGAACCTTTAAACCGATAAATAAAAAAACTAGAACTGAAAAATATATTAGAAAAAACAAAAAATAAAAATTTGAAATTACAAAAAAAAAGTAAATTTTTTTTTGGGGGGGGGGGGGGGGGGAGGGAAAAACGAAAAAACAGAAATTTGAAATTACAAAAAAAAGGTAAAAAAATACTAAAAAAATTTGCAGGAGGGGGTAGGGGTGGAGGGGTAGTAGAATGTGTGGTAATGGAAAAATTGAAATTTGAAATAAAAAAGCCTTTTTTGGAGAGAGGGGGTGCGGTGGATTGGTGAGGGTGGGGAAGGTTGAGAAGGAGTTTTGGAAAATGTTTTCCCTTCTCTTGATAAGGAAAACATTTTCCTCCAATTGGAAGAAAATGAGTTGATAAGGAAAATGTTTTCCAAAATATTTAAACCAACCAAACATGAGAAAATTGAAAAAAAAAAATCCGGAAAATGTTTTCCTTCATACCAAACACACCCTTTATCCCATCTCTCATGTGGTATAAATTAGTCCCGGAATTATAATCCCGAAATAATTTAGTTCGTGTACCAAACGACTTCTAATGGTCACAAGTAATAAATAACCTATTCAAAAATATGTAAGTACTTTGAAATTGAACAAGAATCCTAAGATGTCAAGAGCCAAACATGATTTGATGTAACAAGCATTTATTTCAAATGCATTAATGAAAAACAGGTGAGTGGATTTCAGTTGGAAAAATAACAATAAGGTTTGATTGTGACAAAGAGTATTATAGTATTATGAAAATGACTTGACCTATAGACCATTGATACTGTGAATCAACTAGGTGATAGTGTGGTATCAAGTGCTTCAGTACATTGAAACATTTATATATCAAAATTGACCTCTACCTAGTTTCTATACACATAAATTAGGGTCCATAATTTAGTGGTGTACGATGTTAGTATGATATTATTCGTCCGACGATGATCGCCAGTATCTACTTACAACTTAAATAGAAGAAAATAATCTTGCAAAGGCTCATGTATTTTATTTACGGATCATCTATGTTATATTTTACTGATCGTTTCGAAGTAAAAGAAGTTTAGTACTGAACGAAGTGGTGATCTTGTCTTGCTTGTTGAGATAGAGAAAGTTTCCGGACCATTTTCCCCAACTAGATAGCGAGCGATCACTCATCAACGAACACTAAGTGAAAGCAGCATAAACAGACGATGTCCTAACCACTAGACAAGAACGGGAGCAACTTTTCATAGATGTCAAGATAGAAATAATATATTTGTCGATCATATTAAAAAATTTAGGAATAACGAATTAAGTGATAACTCACTGGTAGAACCGTCACATTATATTATACTTACTATAAATTTGATATAAGAATTCGGTTCTCATCATGCCAATATTACTCCCTTTTTCTTTTAAGTATCTTCCAACATCAAAGAAAATAAGAAGACAAAAAAGTTTTTAGGCAGGCAATTTTTCTTGGATTTATTAAAAACTTATTTTTTCCCATAACAATAAATCCTAGGAAAATTATCCACTTCTGCACCCTGTTGATTCCAACAACTCTTAACAGGCTGTTAAAGGTGTGTAATGGGCCCTACATGAGTGGGCCCATTTGTTCCATATACCAAGATAAGCAAATAAATGGTCCAGTCCACTAGCAATAATGTTATAAGTTGGTGGATTCATAGCACCAAAAGTTATTTATGAACCTGTTTGGAAAGTCATATTGGAAATAAATTTGGGTATAATTACATAATTTGACATATTTGTTTAGCCAAGTAATTACTCGGTCAATATGTAATTGGGTATAATTGGAGGAACGTAATTACACTCTCCAATTCTCAAGGGGTAGGGGGATGAGAATTGGTGGTAATTACACTATATAATTACAAGATTGCTTTTTAGTTTCTTTCTTTTTTATTTTTATTTTAATTTATTTTCTTTATAACTTTTTGTTTCTATTATTTATCTTTTATTTTTCTTTGTATATTATTTATCTTTTATTTCCTGCCTTTACTTCTTGTGATTTCATGAAATTTCATATATTTTATTTATTATTTATTTTATTATTCTATTTTTTGAAATTGCACCTCCTAATATTAGAAATAACGAGTCATTAACAAACTTGACATATAATGAGTGATGTAATTAAAGTAGAATTTCGTTGTTGAATGTGGTTATAAACTTATTATGTTTCCTAATTTTAAGTTGTAGTAGAACTTACTATTATTAGTTGGAATTTGACATATGTTAAACTATTTTTTTTTAATTTTGAAATTGTGTAATATTCATGGTTCCAATTTACTTGTTTTAGTAGTATTGACTCACATTGCGTGTTGTTCATTTTTTAGTTAGAAATTGATAGATTAGTTTTGTCAAACATTTAAATAATGTTATGATTTTATATTTATAAACATTAATTTATTTTATCAAACAATGTTCTTACAAAATGTATATTTTTAGTTTTTGTAAGAATCTAAACTAAATATTATTTATTTGAAAAATATATATAAAATTATTTTTACAATATTAGTTATAAATATATGATTACTAATTAATTTATATATACGAAAAAATATGCATCTTAAATACTAAATATAATATCTATTTATACTTATAAAATTTTGTAGGCATATATTTATTATATTAACTTTTAAGTTTTGATAATTACTTCATTTAAAATTTAATCTAACCGTGTAATTACACTTGTGCAACCAAACAGTAAACTTGTAATTACATTATGACAAACAAACAAATTATCATAATTACACAATTGTGTAATTACTAGACTGTGTAATTACTACCCTAGTAATTACGCTAACTCCAAAATGTTGTTTTTCAAAATTTTACTTCAGTTCACTCACAAAAATACAAAAAGAAAAAAATTGTGTTCACGTCCAAACACAACTTTAATTTTCAAATATCATTTTCACTTAAAATATTTTTTCACTTTTTTTCCAGAATTTTACAATTCTTATGTCCAAACGCCCACTTAATTTTTACAAAAATATCATAGAATATCAATTTGGCCAAACTGGTGAAGGTTGGTTTGCCGGAACACATCCAAGCAAATTTTTTTTTTTTTTAAATGAAAAAGTGAAAGAAAAGTCGCATATACCTTCAGCGACTTACCTAAACCCCTTACTCAAGATAACAAATGAACCAAGAACACATGTATATCTTTATAGTATCATTAAACCTTTGTATATTTTCCTTAATCCTAGATAAATATTCTGCTATTGATCAACAATTTATAGCATGTCAGCTTATAAATTACAGAAATGGCCCAAAAATAAGTTTTCCATTTTATATTCAAGATGAGCAAGAATCTTATTGTGGATACCCAGTATTTGGACTGAATTGTAGTGAAAAAGCTTTCCCGTTGTACATATTGCTGAAAATTAGTATATAGTTGAAGATATTTCATATCAAGATCATACTTTTCAGCTGAAAAATTCAGTCTTTAATAGTAATACAAGCATTGTGTTTCTGAGATCAAGTAATAGAATTGACCTGGTCTTTATTGTTGATATGGGCAACCCGGTGCACTAAGCTCCCGCTATGCATGGGTCCGGGGAAGGGCTGGACCACAAGTGTCTATCGTAGGCAGTCTTACTGTGCATTTCTGCAAGAGGCTGTTTCCACGGCTCGAACTTGTGATGGCAACAAATTTACTTCCACGGCTCGAACTTGTGATAGACAACAAATTTACCAGTTATCCCAAGACCTCCCTTCTTATTGTTGATATGCAAGCTATTATTTTTATAGTCTCATTTTTTTTCCTCATGTTGCGCTGTTTCACGTCGAGCAACCTCAATCAAGCACCGCAATTTCTTGAACCTATACAATGGTTCAGACGAAGGGGAGCCTTGGCGTAACTGGTAAAGTTGCTGTCATGTGACTAGGAGGTTACGGTTTCAAGCTGAGGAAACAGCCTCTTGCAGAAATGCAGGGTAAGACTGCACACAATAGACCCTTGTGATCCGACCCTTCTCCGAACTCCGCACATAGTGGGAGCTTACTGCTTAGTGCACCGGGCTGCCCTTTTTTATACAATGGTCCAGACATCTTTAGAAGAACTCTATATGTTATGGAAACAAAGGGTAGAAAAAAAGGCTTTTAGTATGATTTGGAGGTTTGTGTGTTGTACAGTTTGTTTGTTTGTTGCTCTTACTATGATTCATGTTTGAGGCTTTAATTTAGTATCATTGTATTTTCATATTGAATTTTGACTTTATAAAGTTTGTAGTATTCGTTAGTCTAGCAAATGTAGAATGTTGGCCTCAAGATGAATTTAACCATTTAGTAGTAAAAATGTCAGTGAGTCTAGAAATATTTTAAGCCAACCCAAACTTGTTTGGGACTGAAGACTAAAGACTAGTTGTTGTTGTTGTGGTTAGTCTAGAAATATTGTAATTTAATAGCCTTATATTGATTTCTTGAAATCTCATTAAAAAAAAGAAGAAGAAGAAAAGATGAAGAAGATGATGATGAATTTGATATAGAAAAGAAACACGCCCTATATCTCCAAAGCAGACATTTGTATTACTAGTCAAAGAGTTTACTGGTCAATACATGCGACTTTTTTGTTAAAAACTTGACCCGAGTCAAGTTTACTTTGCTAGATATGATGTAGATACAGAGTAAAGTCTTGTGTCAGAGAGTCAAGTCTTGTGTCAGAGCTAGTTGCAGAGATATGTATACCAAATGAAGCCATCTTTTTTTTTACCAACAAGAAGGGAAAAGGGAAAAATCCGAGCCTCCTTCCTTATCTTATTTTTATTATCTGCTTGTCTCTGGTTGTATATTTTCAGCTGCTCAAGATCACAGATGAACCAAGAAAACAGGTACATCTTGATAACATCATTAAACCTTTGTATATTCTCCTTAATCCTAGGTAAATGTTCTGCTGTAGATCCACAGTATGTAGCATGTCAGCCTATAAATTGCAAAAATGGTCCAAAAATAAATTTTCCATATTATATTCAAGATGAGCAAGAATCTTATTGTGGATACCCTGGATTTGGGTTAAATTGTAGTGAACAAGGCTTTCCAGTTCTTTACATAGCTGAAAATGAGTATATAGTTGAAGAGATTTCATATCAAGATCATACTTTTCAGCTGAAAAATTCAGTCTTTAATAGTACTACAAACAATGGTTGTGTTTCTGAGATCAAGAACATCTCACTCGATAAGCGCCCTTTTAAATTTGTCAATGAATCAAGAATATATTTGTTGTCCAAGTGTAATGAGTCGATACCCGAGCATCTTTTGAAGCACAAGATTGGTTTTGGTTGTGGTGAAGAAAATAGAAATGAGTGGGGTGTTGCTATGTTTGCTGAGGATGAAAGCTTCGAGTTTGCATTACAAGTGTGCAAAAACCATGTAATGGTACCAGTAGACATGCTTGGAGATGAGGGAAGCAATCAAGTTCTTGACTATCAACTGCTATTGAGAAGGGGGTTTAGATTGAGCTGGTCATCCAGTGACTGCAGTGAGTGTGCAGAAAGTGGAGGACGTTGTGGATTTGATGAAAATCCCTATCAATTCAAATGTTTCTGCACCGACAGGCCTCATTCAGCGACTTGCAGACCTACCAGTAAGCCCCTCTCTTGTTAATTCCCAGTATAATTGTGCCGAACCTTATGCTATGATTAGGCACTGCTCTTTAAGTTTTTTTCGTGACAAAAAGTGTCGCTTGATGATCTTGGCATCAAGATACTTCTGAATTAAGCATTTGGATTATGCTGTGGAAGTGGATGATTAAAAATGTGTAAATACCACAAAATTTGTGCAGCCAAGGAATTTCCCTTATAGGCTTATAGCTGATAATATCTTTCTCTGTTGAATCATGTCTTGTTCTGATTATTAATCCATGCATTTTGGGGTTTGACCTCTTGTCCGGTTGATCGTGTGGTTTCACTAGCAGTATTTTGTTATGTATAGCAGGATTCCAATTGAAGACTTCTTTAATTCTTTTCTCAATCTAATAGGTTACCTAATCTCCTTCTTTAGACTCAAGGTCCTCTAAAGGCATAAGGCCAAAGCGAAAACATATAGGTGTGAATGAAATAAAAGTCGGTTTCTACTCTCATAGTTACAGAAGTGCGTAACTATTTGTGAATGACAACTAGCAGAATCTAAGTTAAGATTGACAGGACTAGACGCCTTGCCAAGTTTCACACATCTGTGTAGATCATAATCTTAATGTCAAGATTCATGAATGGAATCCTTTCCTTTACTAGAAAGAAGCCTTACCGTATTTTCTTGGAAGATCACTCTTGAGCTTTATGAAGATGCTTTGGCATGCCTGTTTCTTGAATCATTGGTAGAAGATCAGAAAGTCCATTGTCAAGTGTGAGAGGGATTAAGAGTGAACTGGAGAACATTAATTTTGGGTATTTGGTCTATAACTTTTCTGAAGGGGAGCCTTGGCGTAACTGCTAAAGTTGCTGCCATGTGACCAGGAGGTCAATGGTTCAAGCGGTGGAAATAGCCTCTTGCAGAAATGCAGGGCAAGACAGCGTACAATAGACCTTTGTGGTTTGGCCCTTCCTTGGACCCCGTGTATAGCGGGAGCTTAGTGCACCAGGCTGCCTAGTCTATAACTTTTCTATTTATGTATGTTATAGTCTATAACTTTTCTATTTCTGCATGTTACTTGTTGAAGTTTAAAGTTAAAGACTAATGGCCGGAGCCTCTTTTTCTGCTGTGTTCTTTTATGTTTCATCTGCTATCTTCAACTTAGTTCAAGGAGCGAGTAAATCTTGCCGAAAAGAGTTCGATTGTGGAAGAATTGGAACCAAATTTTCCCACCTCTCTTCTCATGTTTTGTTTAGACTTTAGGGTCGACAACAATATCACTTTGTTCATATGCACTAATAACAGTATGCAGATTGATGGTTATTTTCAAAGTTATGAGAACTACTCGAGTTGTGATGGCTTAGCTTATACTATCATGTGAATGGAAGTGCATTGCTTTCAGTCTTATTGTGACTAATTAATCTATCATTTGTGTGTTCTTGCAGCAGCAGAAAAAGATTGGGGACTGATTCGAGGCATAGGTACATGTCTATAATCATTAACTTTTATCTGTATCTAGACTTGCACAAAATCTCTTTTTTGGTTTGCTCAAACTTAAAATTCTTTTTTATGTTAATGAAGGATTCTATAACGATGTTCTAAACATGCTGCGAAATCAAAATAACAATCCTACCAAGATTTATTTGTGTTTAAAATTTGTTTAGACTAAACAAGGAAGTATGAATAAATACCTGTAAGAAATTTATCTTCTAATCTTTCGGACGAACTCTAGAAGAAAGCTCTTGTGAGAAGGTGTAGTGTTTGCTCAAAAGTTATCATGTGCTTTATGAGTGCAAAACAATACAAATAAGTTACGGAAAAATCATAGCAAATCGTAATAATCCATTGGACCAAGCGAAGAACATGAAAATAAGTACTCAAGGTTAGGGGGAGAAACAATGGAAGCCTTTATTGATAATATTGGCTTGGTCTGCCTCTCCATGAAGAGGTTCAGAGCCTTACAATGGTGTTTTCACTTCCCATAAGATGGGTGTGTTTTTCTCTTCTCTCTCTCTCTAAGTGGTGAAGAAGCAGCCCCCTTTTCTAGGACTTCCACTCTTAGTATTTATAGCTGTGAGCTTCGTGATCTGGCGATAAGTGGCCGTGACCACTTTGGGATCTCGCCTTTATGGTGGCGGATAGGCCATGGCCTTGTCGATCGAACCAGATGCGGGTTGAACATCGTCAATTCTGAGTGGTCGTGCCATTAATTAATCATGAATTAACTTAAAACGGGATTAGCCTCGTTAATTATCGTGGGGTCGAATTCTGACCCATACATGTAGCTTCGATGTTATGAAAACTCTATGCATATCCATACCGAGATTGATTCTAGCTATCAACACCTTGATCAACGGAATAAGAAAGAAACTTGGCGAAGTAGCCAAAAGTTCTTCCTTTCTTGTTGGTGCCCGTCACTTTTCGTCGAAGTGTGCAATGTTTTTCTTTCTACTAAAAGCTATTTTAGCGTTGTTGTAATAATCGCCAAGAGATTTATTACATGGGCATGACTTCACTTTTTCCCACATTTGCAGTTTTCTCGATGTTTTGCACTGGAATCTTGATTTTGCTCTTCTACTTCAGAAAAAAGATTTTCTGGCACAAATACTTCAGGTTTTGGGAATCTGAAGCTGAGGATCACCGAAATATTGAAGCCTTTCTGAAGAACTATGGATCATATGCTCCAAAGAGATACAACTATTCAGAGGTCAAAAGAATCACCAGCCGGTTCAAAAACAAACTAGGTCAAGGAGGATTTGGCTCTGTATACAAAGGAACTTTTCCCGATGGAAGTCATGTGGCAGTGAAGGTCCTGAATGAGCTAAAAGGAAGTGGTGAAGAATTCATTAACGAGGTGTCAAGTATTAGCAGGACATCACATGTTAACGTCGTGAGCCTTGTGGGATTTTGTTTTGAGGGTCGCAAAAGAGCACTCATTTATGAATTCATGTCAAATGGATCTCTTGAAAAGTTTATCTATGAGGAAAGATCTGACAATGTTCGCAAATTGGGTTGGCCAATATTGTACAAAATTGCACTAGGCATTGCTCGAGGATTGGAGTACTTGCATCGTGGTTGTAACACTCGGATTTTGCATTTTGATATAAAGCCTCATAATATCCTACTTGATGACGATTTTTGTCCTAAGATCTCCGACTTTGGTCTTGCAAAACTCTGTGTCAAAAAGGAGAGTGTTGTGTCAATGTTAGGTGCACGAGGGACTATCGGTTATATAGCTCCAGAAATAGTATGCAGAAACTTGGGAGGTGTCTCTCACAAGTCTGACGTCTATAGCTACGGAATGATGGTCCTAGAGATGGTTGGAGGAAGGAAGAATGTTGATGTTGGAGTTGATCGCACAAGTGAAATCTACTTTCCACATTGGCTCTATCGACGAATTGAACTAGATGAAGAGCTTCAACTAATCGGGATAACAAACGAAGAGGAGAAAGAATGTGCAAGAAAGATGGTGATAATGAGTTTATGGTGCATACAGACTGATCCCTCGAATCGACCATCGATGAGCAAAGTTGTGGAAATGTTAGAAGGAAACCAAGACTACTCTTTGCAAATACCTCCTAAGCCTTACCTATACTCTTCATCAAGATCAGAGGTAGATTCATCATCAGTAGCAGAACTGAGATAATCTTTGTTTGTTGATATATCATTATTTGTGTAGTCTTGTTCTGTTATGGAATTTCAGCAAAAGGTGGTACTGTTTGTGTCTGTTTTTCTCCTTGGAAGAGGGTGGCAGGTTTGTTATTAAACAATATACTTAGATGTTCTTGCCTAAAGTAATTTCAGAACTGCTGGAAGGGGAGCCTTGGCGTAAGCCGTAGCTGGTAAAGTTGCTGCCCTGTGACACGCGTTCCAGCCGTGGAAACAGACTCTTGCAGAAATGCAGCTCTAAAAAAAAGTTGTTATCCATTATTAGAAACAATAAATTAGAAAAAGACATGAACAATTTTAACCCTAAGTCAAAAATATATTAAGTATATATACTGATCGTATAAAAAAAATTATGCTGAAAACGTGTTTTAATTATGTATTATCAGGTAAAATTACCACTTTTATCAGGTTGACTATAAATATTTATTTTTGAAATTTAGTTGTAATTACATTATTAAATGACCCAATTCTATAAGTATTTTTTTTATACGATCAATATATAAAACTAAAACTCTGTCAAAATTTTCTAATTTCACTTGTTTCCTCCCTTATTTCTCTCTTGACCACATTAGATTTTTTATGGACATCCTTTCTCCTCCCTTAGTATTCATGGACATCCATTAAAATTATTATTCTCCCATCTATAAAATCCAACCTTTTCCCTATCATTCTCATATTCTCTTTTTTATTTCCCTTTTAACTTTCTCATTAAAAAAAACAAACAACAAGAAAGAACAGAGGGAAACTAAAAGAAATAATGGCTAATATCAAGATGACAACTATACTTTTCATGGCCATAATTTTCACTATCTTTGCTTCAAGCAAATTTGCATGGGCACATGAGGAAATACATCCCCATGTTCAACCCCCCAACCTCAACCCCAACACCCACGTCCAACCCGAACCTCACCCCACCCAACCCCAACCCCAACCCCACCCACAACCCCACCCACAACCCCAGGGTTCTGAAGGGCCAGTATATGAATATGCAGGACTGAGGTTGAAGATAGAACCAGGACATGAATTATGTTATCAAAAATGTTATAAAGGTATTTTTGCTGGTGAAGGTAGTCCATTATATGCAGAAAAAGAATGCTTCGATATGTGCCATAACAATGGTAAATTTGTATTACCAAACTTTAGTCCTCCACCTTGTGCGAACAAGGTTTAATCAATGTGTATAGAAACAATTATTACTCCCTCGATCTGTTGTTCCAATTTATATGGCGATATTATTATTTAGGGAGTCAAAAAAGACGTTCTTCTTCAACCAAGCTTTATATGGAGGCACGTAAATATTTTTAATTCCATGCCATATCAATTAACCAGCAAAGATTCTTTTTATAATCATGGTGTTCATGACATGTTATGTATTTTTTTACGTTGGTGATCATTTGTAATTGTAACATATATATGAAATGAAACGTAACATGGCATGGATGTCATCAATTTAGTGATTAATTGTGTTATATTAATTTTATGTGGTTACATTTGTTTAATAATGCGACTTAAGTGTTGGGAACGTGCAATCTTGCGGTGCAATGGGTGTGCGTTTTTTTGGGGATTCTTATTAATGTCTTTGTTTTAGGAGATCGATTTTTATGGTGCATTAAAAAAAAAGAAATATATTTGGTTAAAAGGATGATTATATATATTAGCAACTAACGGGAAATAGATACATCGTCCGGGGATATGAAGTACGCCCTAAATTTTGTTCTACGTTATTAATATTACGGTCCATAATTTTTCTAGAAAAAATAATTCTTAGGATGTCTGTCCAAAAAGCTTCATTTGCAAACACCGGAGGAACTGCCACGATTGCCGTTCTTCCAAAAAGGTCTTTCTTTGCTCCCTCCTTTGCCATCAGATCAGCTACTCTGTTCATCTCTCTGTAACTGTGTTTCACCACTGTGCCTCTCAATCGTAGCATGATCGACTTGTATTCAGAGATAATTAAGTAAAAAACTTGGTTACCTAAATTGAGCATTCTTATTACCTCTGTTGAATCTGAGCATTAAAAATATTATTTTGGTTACATGACGGTGTTTACGGGAAATCGATAAATCAAATTGGCAACGTCCATGAGAATGTCCAAAATGGAAATTAGTTAAACTCATATTTTAAGAGTTCTTAAATTTCACCTCTTATGTTTCTTTGAATAAGAGGTGAAACAACAAATTTTCCAAAATGCTTAGGGTTAATTTCACTAGAAAATTGTGTTGAATTCTAAAAATGAATGATTTCGAGCTAATTGTATCACTCCAAACTGTATACGGGTGAAACCGAGTACAATGAGCATTCCGATTTCCCGGTGAGGCAAATAGAGCAGGGATACGATCGTAAGGAATCAGATTCAAAATCAGGAGCCTCTCGTATCAGGGCCCGAGCAAGACACCTACCTTCGGAGCTATCGAGGTCACTGATAACTAGGGATTCTAGTATATTTTATACTCCTTTTTGCTTGAGTTTTGGATTAAAAGTGTATACAAGTAATCCCGAAAGCTTACATGTTGTGCTTTTTGCAGTGCTTGGTCAAAAAGTGACAAGGAAGTCAAAACCAGCTCAAAAAGGAGTGAAACCTGCACAAGTGCCTAGAACAAGTCAATGCACCGCTACAGCAGTAAATCCACCACGACTGTAATAGACCCACCGCGACCGTGGTTCTTTTATCGCGGTCCCCGGTGGGAAAGATCAGAGAAGATGCAATCCTGGAATTTCAAGCAACGCGGGTCGTGTTTAATTCTACGCGGCCGCGGTAGCCTCATCGCGACCGCGGTTCATTTGTTGCGGTCCGCAGAGAAGAGATTCAAAGAGCCTGAAGTTTGGAAGTTTTCAAGACACAGCTGACCGAGGTTGATTTTATGTGGCAGCGGTGAAGCCATCGCGGTCGCGGTCCATTTATTGCGGTCTGCGGTGGCTAGATTCAGAGAACAAGATTTGAAGCCAAAAAGGCTTAACCGCGGTCCGCGGTTGATTTTACGCGGCCGCAGTAGCCTCACCACGGACGCAGTCCATTTTTCGCGGTACCTCCTTCAGGGGCATTTTTGTCCAGAAAATTCGGCCTTGTATAAATACTTCTTTTTCAGATTTTTAGGTCGTCTTATCTGTAGCTGAGCATGTGAACGCCGTTTTTTTTTAGCTATTTTGAGTAATTTTGTAGCTAGTTTAACATTGAATCTTCAAACCTTAGCTTGTAATTATATTATATGGGTTATTCTTCATCTCAATATCTGATTTCTTCCATTATTATGAGTAGCTAGACCCATTAGCTAGGGTTGTGGCTCAACCCTAGTGTGAGTATTTGACGGGTCTCTTGTTTTAGGGCTTAGATGTTTATGGGTGGTTGATATTTGGCCTGTGTTTTCCATGTTGAATTAGTGGTTGCAAACACTAATTTGTGCCTTTTTGACTTAGGCTCTTCTTGAGAAAGAGAGGTTGAGTCTAGGAAAATCATTCCAACAAGGAATTGGGGCGTATTCAAGAGATTGATCGCCTCAGTTAAAAGGTTAAACCTAGAGATAGTAATACCCGACTTGAGCCTATATTGCTTGCACAATTTTGACACCCAATTGGTCTTGAGAAAGCCAATTAGGGCAAAGTCACTCAAGCTATCGAGAGGTATAGAGTGAGTAGTTTCGTGCATACCGCAATCCCAAACATAACAACTTTGACTTACGCTTTAGAACCCGTCAAGTATTCACCTAGGGGAAAGTCACTTCCCTAATGCCTTTCCATAAATTAAGAAAACATCACAAAAAGATATCATACTTAACTTAATTTCAGCATCATTAGTGATAATCTAGATTAGTCACTACTATAAAATGAGCCTATGGCAACAGTTATCATAGCAACGGTTAAGGAACCGTTGCCATAGAGTGGATATTATAACGGTTACAACCGTTACAGTAGCATTGGAAAGATATCAGCACACTTGAGCTATTAAACTGTTCCTATTGCAAAATCACCGTTGCCATAGGGTTTTTTTCATAACGTTTTTGTGAACCGTCCCACTAAATCTGTTTACGAGAAAGATTTTTGATAAAAATGTTATATCGGTACGGTTTTTTTTCCCTTAAATTTTTCTAAACCCGCCAAACCCTTATTTATTTTATTAATTAATATAAATTAAATAACAAAAATATTCCACTGTCGATAACTCCAAAGCTATCTCCCAATAAACCCATTCATCTCCCCAACCCCTAGAATTCAAAGGCATCAACACCGTACCTCGAAAGCTCTCAACCCCTTTCATTGTTGTTTCCTTTAACCTTGAGAATTTCATCTATGGCTAACCCTAAATCCCCAAATCCTCAAATCAAATCACTGGCCTAGCCCAAATCTTCAAATCCCCAAAGTCTCAATCCTTTTCTGTTATTCGAAGAAGAGAAGGCAACAAAGAAGAACAAAGGAAAAATCTAGAAGGCACGATTAAATGTGAGAAAACTACTTCAATCGCGAGAAATTTTTGACCCAAAAGGCACTCTGTGAGAAACTAACTTCAGGTGCAAGTTTTTCTTTTCTGAGTTGGGTATTTATTTATTTAATCATTCGTTTTCCTTTAATCCTTAGGGTGTGAGCAATGTACTTAATTTCTTGCTTTAACTGTAATATTATTCAAGAAAAGAAGAACGGAACAAATTAAGGGGCTAGACTTTGCTGTATTACTTATTTTTTAGGGTTATTTTTGAAGCAGAAAAATCAGATTTTTATGGTCTTATTATCTTTATGTATCAGTTTATTTTTACCAAATGTTTAGGTGTTTATTTTTAGTTTCTGTTTTGTAGGGAGGGGGGGGGGGGGGTATAGGTTTTGGTTGTTGTTGAAGAAATTGGTTTTTTTTGGTAAAGGGTATGTTAGTTTTACCTAAAGATGTCTGCATTTTGATGGTCTTATTAGCTTTATATAAGTTTACTCTTTGCCAAGATTTCAGGATTTATTTAACTTTTGTTTTGTCAGAACATAATTGTATTTTTTTTATTTTATTTTTTTTGGTTGGAGAAAACATAGAACATGTAGTGTTTATAGTACAACGGTATAATACTGAAATTATCTTGTTAAAAATTAAGTAATACTTGGAAGACAAGAATAAATAAGTTTGCCTTTCCTGTAGCATGAGCTATTAAGTTGGGTAGTTTGTATCTAAGTTTGTTTTTGTATCTATGACAAGCTTATTTTCTTCCAAGTATGCAATTCCTATTAGTAACTGACTATACTTTAGGAAAACCAACATCCTAGCTATTTTGTTAATAGAACATCAGAAGAAAAAGGCATTTTAATTTCCTAAGGTGGCATTTGATTGATTATTTTCTTCAATTTTTCAGAGAATCTTGTAATGACTTTCTGCATAAAAAAAAAAGAATTATTTAGTAAATTACTTAATTGGTTGATAATGAAAAGGGTTACAAAAGTTCTCCAAATTGGCTACACAACAAGGGCCAAACACACAGAGCAACAATAGCAACAATAGCAACAAAAAGCTCTCTCAAAACCCACTCTTATGTGCTTAAGTCTTTCAAAGACTTGTATCAATGAGCATAGAATAATTCTCAATCCAATTCCAAATAGGATTGGAAACCAAAAGAGAATACCCTCGCTCCCTGAAGCTGGTCGAATAAATCATCAATGCGAGGCAAAGGATATTGTCCCAAAGCGGACAATATCACACCATGTTAAGAGTGTCATTGGGCCGTTTTAGCCCAACAAAACAATACTTAAACATCTGAACAATAAAAATAAAGTAATTGAGTGATTGGTGGAACATTATATGTTTTTCATTTTTACGTAGGAAATATTGTGAAGCTAAGTCAAAGTTCTATTAAGCTTGAACTTATTAATGGAACCATTTCTTATGTTTCTGTAAATCTACATAGATGCATTTCTTAATTCTTGAATAGTCTAAGTATGGTTCTTGTGCCATCTTTTTTATCAACCCTAGACATATTGTAATACGCTGCCATAAATTTAGGACGGCGTAGTGTCAGGCTTTTTATACAGAAGTTTAGGCTATTAAAGATGAGGAATTTTTATCCAAGCATCGGGGTACCCAAAGCATCTATGAGCCACAATACTGTCTACTAAAATCATAAACTATTGCAAATGTTTGTAACGAAACAGAAATGATAGAGGAGTAGAGACACGGGGATGCGGACGTCAACAACTACCTCGTAATCTCCGAAAGGGCCCGCCTGGAACTGGAGGAAATCAACAGGGTGCATGGAAAAAAGTGAGTACTCCAACTCAGTGAGTAACAATTATAAATAATGAATGAAAGCAAGAAAACACGTAAAGCATATGGCAGTCTATAATGAAGCAATAAAATCAATTAATTTCAATGAAACCAGTAAAAATCAAGAAAATGTTCTTTAAACCATTAAACATGTAATTGACAGTCAATTATGATAAAGTAAACAGATAGGAATTTGCCCCTCGGGCACAGTAACACCACATCCGCCCCTCGGGCAACATCTCACATCTGTAACAGCCCCTCGGGCTCAATCTCACATCACAATGGGTATCATATCACTCAAGCCACCTCGTGGGTACATATCTCAGGCCCTCGACCTCAAATCAGTATCAATGTCTCCTCACAACACAGACCCTCGGCCTTACTCAGTCAAAAATACTCACAAGCCCCTCGGGCATTAATAAAGCAATGTTTCTCAGCCCAAAACATCATTAAAATATCATTTAAGTCTCAAAACCGAGTAAAAAATGGCTGAGTAGTAAAACAGTGGAAATTAACCTGACTGAGTTCAAATAGTAAGTCAAAACAGTGAGGAAATATCAAATAAAAGCCCCGAAGGGTTCAAGTAGTTGGCATTCAGCCCAAATATGGCATTCAGCCTAATAAACGATGATAACAAATAGTTTCCAATCAAATACGCGGTAAAATCATCAATTGGGACAGACCGAGTCCAAATCCCTAATAGGACACGACCCCACGCTCGTCATTGAGCGTGTGCCTTGCCTCAATATAGTACTACAATGCACAATCCGGGGTTTTAAACCCTCAGAACATCATTTACCATCATTACTCACCTCGAACCGGCTAAATCTCTAGCTCGCGACGCCTTTGCCCTTCGAATTGGCCTCTACGCGCGTCGAATCTATCCAAAATCAGAACGAAGACGTCAAAACATGCTAAGGGAACAAAGCCCAAGCGAGAATAATCGAAAAATACCAAAAAATCCCGAAATTAGCAAAACCCGAGCCCCGGTCCCACTTCTAGAAATTCAGAAATTTTTACACCAACGGATTTCTTATGTCCCCACGAGTTCATACTTATCAAAATTACTAAAATCGGAGTCCAAATGACCCCTCAAATCCCCATTTAAAGGCTTCTTAAACTCAAGCCCTAATCCTCCATTTTTAGTCCTTTAATTCCTTTAATTTCAGTCTTAATCCATGAAAATCTACCATAGAATTGTGTTTTAGGTCCAAAATTCCTCACCTTAACGAAGTCTCTTGATTTCCCTTTTCAGAATCGCCCAAAAAGCTCCAAGGTCGGAGGCAACAATGGTGAAATAACCCAAAATCGCGAAATGAAATAACATATATGGTCTGCCCAGGCCTTTCCGCATCTGCGGTCCAAAACTCGCTTCTGCGGTACCGCATATACGATCAACTCCTCCGCTTCTGCGGAACTCACTTAGCGGCCACTTACCGCATCTGCGGTCAACTGGTCGCATCTGCGACTCCACAGGTGCGGCCCCCAAACCGCAGGTGCGAAAACACCAGAAGCAGTAAATTTTCTGCAATCTCTCAAGTCTCAAATCTTCCCGTTAACCATCCGAATTCACCCCGAGGCCCTCGGGACCTCAACCAAAAGCACCAACACATCTTAAAACCTTATTCAAACTTGTTCCAATCCTCAAAACACCTCAAACAACATCAAATCACCCGAAATACATCGAATTCAAGCCTAAGTTTCTAAAATCTTCCGAAATACGCTTTTGATCAAAAATCCAACCAAATAACGCCCGAATAAACTGAAATTTTGCACACACATCCCAAATCACATAACGAAGCTACTGCGACACTCGAAATTCCATTCCGACCACTATATCAAAATCTCGCCTACCAACCGGAAATCGCCAAAATCTCAACTTCGCCAATTGAAGCCTAAATCTACTCCGGACCTCCAAAACCCATTCTGATACCACTCCTAAGTCATAAATCACTTCTCGTAGCTAACCGAACCATCGGAACTCACATTCGATCCCTCTAACACATAAGTCAACATCCAATTGACTTTTCCAACTTAAGCCTTCTTAAAAGAGACTAAGTGTCTCAAACTTCACCAAAACCAATCCAGATTCGATCCATCCAACCCGATACCTCAAAACACAGATGAACAAAGAAATAAGAAGCAGACATAGGGGAAACAGAGCGGTATCTCATGAGACGACGGGCCGGGTCGTCACATCCTCCCCAACTTAATCATCCTCGAACGAGTCAAGAAACTGTTATACCCCATTTTAACACGGGTCAAATTAGAGTATAACATATTGTAATTCTTGAGGTTTAACTAATTAAAGAGAGTCGCCACCTAATTATTTTAACGGTGAATTAGGACACCAATTTTAACTAAGTAGTGCTTAAAATTAACTCTGTTTTTATGGCCTATTTAACCATTAAGATTATGGGTCAGGGTTCTAGTTAATCTTATAGAGAAGGTATTAAGCACTCTATATGATCCATTTAATACGGTTAACCGGTGAAACTTAGGTTAATTTATCTGAAATTAATATTACATATATGTATATCTAAGTGTTTAAAAAAATTACCTTTGACTCAAAAGATTGGAATGAAAGCTATCAAAATTTGTTTAAGAAGAATCTGACTTTGGTTTAGGACAACGTCCACATCACCTTTCGAAGAACAAGCTTTACCAAGAAGCCATTTGCTGCTAACAAGTTTTAAACCTAAACTTATAGGTTCTAAAGAAAGTTTAAGAACAGAACTTCGAGAACGTCCCTATTTTGAAATGCTATATCAAGAATTAAGTAGTTAGTAGGAAAATGTTAGGATAGCAAAACTTTATTAATGTTGTAGCTAGTATTTAAGATGGACGTTGTATTCCAAGTGACAAAATAAGTACTATACCGATAATTAGGGTGAGAATATGATTAAATAAAACTCCAACATAAAATTCCAAAATTAAAAAAACGTAAAAAATAAATCGATAATTACAAAAAAATTAAGATAAAATGAGTGATAGAAACAAAAGAAGGACGCCATAGGCATCCCCAAGCGTTTCGCTTTTTTTCCTGCTATCCAATGTATTTTATGGACGACACGTAATGTGATGGCTCCGTGCTCGGGATATGGTGGTGAGTCTTGCATTAAGACTCATATTGCTCCAAGTGCATATGCAAAACAAAGAAAGAGAAAACAAGAATTACAAAAGAGAAAATCATAAACAAATATGACGGAAACGAGAAAGGAAGAACAGTGGCACGAATTAAACTATTAACTTGCATTAAATCATAAGCTCACAACGAGATAAGAAATCCATTACTTTCAGCAAAAATACACTAACAGAAGGACTTTGTATATTTTACACTAACTAACTGGATGAAAACTAAGCAACAAAACTACATAAATATACTCAAAAGAAAACTGATACATAAATTCTGAATTTCACTACTAGTGTCTTGACAAAAGAACACATGTATCAAAAAGGTTCTAATAAAGTAATGATAAGTTCAAGATTTATTTTCATCAAGTAGTGAGTCTAAATTTAAACTCTTATAAGCAGGGGTTCTAGATGTGAGAAAATAATTTCTCTAAACCTATAAATAAGATCACTAAGTTTCAAGCAAATCTAAATTACATCTTTCTGCTGCTCGAAGCAACTAAAGAGAAGACATTAATACTTCAACATGAAATAGACTCATATTTCGTGAAAAATGCAGGAATTTTAACTTTTTTTAAATTTAAAAATGAGTATAAGCCAAGATCTGTCTATAGTATCAAAGACACTAGGTAAATTAAATTGTTATATAACACAATACACATAACCGGATCTACTTCAGAAGATGTGTCCTAACACTTTATGCATAGAAAACAAACTGTAACTCACGTTTCAAATATTTGTTTTGGATCTAAAAAAAATATAAAATAAGGGTCTTGGATCTTATACCTATTATATTGAAAACAGGGCTTAATTTCTTGGTGGGATTTGAAATTCAAACGGCCATAAGAGCCATTCTGAAAATCAAACCAAATCTTTGAGAAACCTCTGCTCGAGGCTGGTAAAATTCTTTAGCCACAAATAAACGTGGAGACAAAGTAAAAATCTGCTATGGAAGAAGGGGGACTGTGCGCTGGACAGAGAGGGAGGGAGAGAAAGACCTGATTAATTTTAGTTGGGTTCGTCGGCTGAAAATAGGTTGGTTTGAGTTAGATGTGTTTGGGCTATAAAATGGCTCAGAATAGATGGTCTTTCCTTTCTTCCTCTGTATATCTCTTTTAAGTTTCTAACTTGGGTTATAATACTACATAATATTATTAGTTAAAGTATTTAATATTACTTAAAATAATTATGGCTATTTAAATTTCACCTAATTGTTAAGTAAAGCATCATTACAAGTGTAATATTTATAAGATGTTTAATTAAACAAATATTATTAATTAATTATATAAAGAGAAAAAAATGCTTTTGGTATAAATAATTTAATAATAATAATAACAAATAGGCATAGTTTGTGTTAAAATATAGTAGAATAACTACCTTATATTATTAGTGATATTAGAAGCTTAAAGAAATAACTAGAAGAAAGGAGGGACAAAATTAGATGTCAACAGCTGCCCCTCTTTGACTGGAGACGATGAATGAGTTTTCAGGCAAAGAATATTGACTTAGTAGCCAATTTTGTCCTGACCATCAAGGTTAGAATGGAACAAAGGGGACGTACAAAAAATGATTGCGGCCGAACTCCGGTTTCGAGTTCTCGGGTTTCACGAGAATCAAGCAATATGTAGTTCAAGACTTATGGTACCCTAGAGTAGGACTCAACTATTGAAGCGGATCTTAAAATGCTGCCCCAGTGTCGAATAATAGAGACACTGGGTACCCTGATTGAAAGAAAGATGTTTGAAATAAGAATTTAATTATGAATTCTGAGAGTCAATCCGAGCGGAGTTCGAAGTAGATCCTTGACCTTTATTGGAGAGTTTGGTATTCCTCCGCAACAAACTGCCCCAGTTCACTGCTAAGAAATAGTTCCACATTGAGCTATAATTCCTGCAAAGCTTGACATGCTAGATAATTCGTTAGAAAATAAGATGCAATATGCCATAAAAAATGATCTTATGAAAATAATATTTAAGCGTCAATTCATGAGAAACGCGAATTAATTGCACAAACATATAAAAATATAATTTTATGGTGACATATTTCATGGTCGGCAATGGCACATGAAAACTAATTTATAAAGATAAATGCATTTGGCAATGATTTATGAAAGATATATTTTGGCAATGTTTATGCAAGCGGGACCACTCGGGCGGAAATAAATTAAACATTCTTTTGAGGAAGGATTAGCTTCAATATCCTATTTGAGGGTGGATTGACCCGATATATCCTATTTGAGGGCGGATGGACCCGATATATCCTATTTGAGGGTGGATGGACCCGATATATCCTGTTTGAGGGCGGATAGACCCGATATATCCTGTTTGAGGGCGGATGCATCCGATATATCCTATTTGAGGGCGGATAGACCCGATATATCCTATTTGAGGGTGGATGAACCCGATATATCCTATTTGAGGGCGGATGGACCCGATATTCCTATTTGAGGTCGGAGAGACCCGATATATCCTATTTGAGGGCGGATGGACCCGATATATCCTATTTGAGGGCGGATGGACCCGATATATCCTATTTGAGGGCGGATGGACCCGATATATCCTATTTGAGGGCGGATAGACCCGATATATCCTATTTGAAGGTGGATGAACCTGATATATCCTATTTGAGGGCGGATAGACCCAATATGTCCTATTTGAAGGTGGACAAGCCTTACATGTAGTGCTTGATTTGTAATTACAAAGATTGATATGATGCGGTGCAAAGAGCTTGATATGGCACATAAAGCTTGATCCGATGCCAGAGTTATAATAACAATATTCAAGATGCGACGCAAAGAGCTTGGTGCAGTAGCGAATATCCATGGTGCGGAAAGCTTGATGCAGTGCCTTTACAAAGGAAAATATTCAAGGAGCGGTGCCAATAATTTGAGCATTTGCATGCTGAAGTTTATTAGTAAATTCCTACACACAAATAAAACTATGAGTTTCGATATATAATTTGCGATAACTCGGCATGATCGCCAGGTTGCACTATATTTCCTGCAAGGCAAATTCGTCAGTAGAGTAAATATTGAAATACAATTTGCTGTAAAATAATCTTATGAAAATGACACCTTTTGGGAGTTTACTTATACAATGCGGCTTGGTCGGCCAAAATAATTTAATAAAAATGTATCTTTACGCTAATGATAATTTTCAACAATAACATGCGGTTTATAAATGTGCTTTGCAATGATTTATGATAATGATGCATCTTAATAATGACATTAAAACATGAACATCTAGGTCAAAATAAATTAATGGAAAGCATGTGAATATATGCTAAAATGTCCTGTTGTTCAGGTGGACAACCTTAATATCCTATTATTAGGCGGACAACCTTGTGTCCTATTATTAGGCGGACTACCTTATGTCCTATTATTCGGCGGACTACCTTATGTCCTATTATCAGGTGGACAACCTCATGTCCTATTATCAGGCGGACTACCTTATGTCCTATTAATTAGGCGGACTACCTCATGTCCTATTATCAGGCGGACTACCTTATGTCCTATTATCAGGTGGACAACCTCATGTCCTATTATCAGGCGGACTACCTTATGTCCTATTATCAGGTGGACAACCTCATGTCCTATTATCAGGCGGACTACCTTATGTCCTATTATCAGGTGGACAACCTCATGTCCTATTATCAAGAGAACGACCTCATGTCATATTATCAGGCGGACAACCTTATGTCCTATTATCAGGTGGACAACCTCATGTCCTATTATCAGGTGGACTACCTTATGTCCTATTAATCGGGCGGACGACCTCATGTCCTATTATCAGGCGGACGACCTCATGTCCTATTAACCAGGTGGACGACCTTTTTGTCCTATTATTAGGTGGACGAACCTAGATTCATGGCTCTTGATTTGCAATTTCAAATATTGGTGCGGTGCAGAAGCTTGGTGCGATGCTTGATTTTTAGTCTTGGAATTCGTAATGCAGTGTAAAGAGCTTGGTATAATTTCTTCGAAGTAACACATATTGATGGTGCAATGCAGAGAGCTTGGTGCGACGCTTTTGCAATAGCTAATGGTGCGGTCCAGAGCACTTGATGCAATGCCTTTGTAGTAAAAAAGTTCCTGGTGCAATGCTAATAGTTGTTGGAGCTTCAAAATGAAGTTTTGCTATTAATAAATTCCTGCACTCAAAGAAAAATTAGAAGTTTCAAAGTTCGATCTGTGTTTGCTTGGCTTCATCCTTTGCTTTGCATGAACCTTGCGACTTTTGACTTGACGCTGAGCTTCGCGATAGCACGTAATGTTCGAGAATAGCTAAAATATGCCTCTGCATTACTCAAAGAAAATTCGTTAGTATAAAATAAAGTGGTTGCCTTGCATTGAACGTCAAAGTTTGGCTTTGAATCTGCAACTTGTTGCCATGGCATTCTCGAATTTGCTGTTGTGCTTGTAACAAATATGTAGCTCGAGATTTCATTTTTTACTTTGCCGAATGATGAGGATCCTTCTGCAAAATCTGCCCCGGTTTTGGCTTTTGGGGTAAATAGGATTTTTATTATGATGAGACCGAACTCATATGGCTGCCTACGTATCCCTCTTAAACGCGAATCAGGTCTGAACGTAGTTCATTTACAAAAATAAGGCATGGTTACAAAATAAAGTAACTCATAGAGTGATAGGAGCAAAATGATAATACCAACAAGATAGGGAAAACTAGTCTTGTCCTTCGTTCAGACGACGTTTCTTCTTCGGATGCCCAACCACGCTTGGTGTACTACTTGTGTTGCTTCTAGTTGCATTTGACATGTTTGTTCCAACTGGTAGGTGCACTCGCAATTTGTTAGCCTGAATCATATTCTGAATTTTATGTTTTAATGCTAGGCATTCTTCTGTATCATGGACTTGAGCGTTTGAATGATAAGCACAATATTTGGAAGGGTCGAATAATGGATGCGAAGGGTTGAAAATCCTTCCTTTTCTTGGTTGCATAATTTCTGAGGCATTCAATCGAGCGAATATGCTAGATATTGATTCAGTCAAAGGTTTGAAGTCCCGGGGCTTCCTTTTCTTTAATCGGCGAGCAGCGACTTGTGCTTGACGATGTTGATGTTGAATGCTTTGTTGGTGAGGAGGCTGGAGATGCATGTTTCGAGCATTAGAGATGGCATGATTTTGCAAGAGATGGTGATCATGATGGCATTGCGGTTTATGCATAGTCATGGTAACTGAGGCATTTTTCGTCTCTTTGCCTTTCCAACTTTCTAGCATCTCTGGTTGTAAAACATGATTGATAGTTTGCATGCTAACCTTTCCTTCTTTGATGCCGCTTTCTAGGAAGTCCCCGACTCTAATCAAGTCCGAGAAATTATGCAAATTCGCAGTAGCCAGCTTTTCATAATATATGCCATTTTGAATGTCAATGAAGATTGATATCAACTCCTTCTCGGATAGCGGAGGGTGCACCTTCGAGGCTTCAACTCTCCACTGGATTGCATAATCCTGAAAAGATCCATGTAGCATTTTATCTATTTTGTACAGGCTATGCATGTCTGGATCGACTCCAAGGTTGAACCCATATTGCTTTACAAAATCATGAGCCATATCATCCCATGTGTGCCATTTGCTAAAATCTTGTTTTGTGTACCAAACAAGTGCAGGTCCTGATAAGCTTTGGATAAATAACTTCATTCGAATGGCCTCATTGCGCCCAATACCAAGTAATCTGCTACAGTAGTCCTTTAAATGAGCAATGGGATTTCCCTTCCCATAAGTATTAAACATTGGCACCTGGTAACCTGGTGGGAGTTCTATATCAGGATGCAGGCATAGGTCTTCATATCTTAGAATTTGATAATTTCTTGATTGTAATTCTTCTCCAATGGCTTTCTTCAAATCACGAAGTTCTTTTTCCAAATTTTCACGGCAAATCTGCTGGGTTGATTTTTCAAGTCTCTTATACGAGCATACGGCTAGTTGGTTTTGCTTGTCCTCCTCAAATGGAGTTGTGGTTATAGGAAGTTGGGTAGTAGGGATCATCATGACTTGATTGGGATTGAAGGTTATTGAAATTTGTGGAGAGATTGTATAAGTAGGAGTTGGGTAAGGAGATATGGTTAAGAAAATATTTTGGGTGGAGCTGGAGGTGGAGGTTGTATTTGGAAGAAGGCTGAAAGTGTTTCCCAGATTAACCAACATTTTCCTTTACACCACATTCGCCTTGGTACCATCATTCTGTGATTGCAATAGTCCTATACCGGTACTGAATTCTTCAAAACGGTCTGCCATTATAGCCCGTCCTTTATGCAGATTCGTAGCAAAAACAGTGTTCAATGCAAGGCAACCTTTAAAGGTAAAATAAAACTTTACAAAATAAAAGTAAAGTGTTAGCATATTTATCATAATCAAATAAATGCACAAAGTAATAAAGTGTGTAATTAATTCATGATATGGTTAAGTAGGAGCCCTAAACTGGAAATGATGGCCTAAGTTGCTAAATGGATGGGCGAGAATGACTTGTTATCTAGAGGGCTCTAATGCACGAGACTTGTTGACATGGAAGCGGAATGATTTGAAGTTTTATGAAGGGCTGACTTATGTCGAACATCAAAGCTTTAGCTCTAGCACAAGTCATTTTCCTTGCATGATTCTGGAATTTTATTTTAAAATTATCCCAATCTTTAGGATGTTTTTTTTTATTATTACTCCATGGCATGATTTCATGTTTAGAATACTCAACCTGCGTGCCAAAAATCTGCCCCAGTTTCTTTCATGAAGGAAAATGAAAATTTTGCTATAATGAGACTGAGTCTTATATAGACTGCCTACGTATCCCACCACGGGAATCAAGTCAAACGTAGTTCCAAATACATAAAGGATAATTTTACTAAAATGTGACCGAAGCCGATGTGGATTGCCTACGTATCCCACCAAGGGAATCAGGTCCGACGTAGTTCAGTTACATACAAATAAGGATCGAAATTTTTAAAATAAAGTGCCGAACTCGATATCTGACAAGAATCAAGCTGGTCATAGTTCGTTACAAAAGATGGATACAAAAGATGATCAATTAAGCGTACAAAATAACATAACTTCTAATGATATTGCTACTTCAAAAACTAAATCTTAGTTAGCGATTCTCAACTATTCTTCTTCTGAGAGGCTCTTCCACATGTTCAATTCTTCTGTATTGCTTGGTTGTAGGGAAGAGTTGAATTAGCAAATTGCGGATAAGCTACTTGGGTGAAATTCTGTATAGGGATGACATTTGGAAGTTGGTACCACATAGATTGAGGGGGAGGCACCGGTCTCTGAATGACCCTACCATTATCCTGCAGCTTCTGGATTTCCTCTTTCAAACAATGACACTCATCTGTTGTGCGGCCAAGCATGCCCGAGTGAAATGCGCAATTGGATTGAAATGTGGTGGAGGGGTTTTGGCAGGTTTTGGTTGCATGATACCGAATGATCTCAATCTCTCAAAAGTGATAGAAGGTCGTTCACTCAAAGGGGTAAAGTTTCGTGATTTTCCTATCTTAGGTGCTGATGGTGGAGGATTTAATTCTTCAGTAATCACTCCTTTCCCTTTATCTTCGAGGTGTGTCTCAGCCGTCTTGCCAAGCTTCAAAGTTGATCCTACCACCTTTCCTTGAGGTTCATTTGCTTTCAAACTCTGAGGAGACTCCATGAATTTTCTCTGCAACGAGCTGCATCTGCTAGTAGTATTAGTGGAGGACCCATATTAATTGACAAAGTCCTTTACTAGGTCATTCCAACTGAACCATTTCCAAGTGTCTTGCTTTGCATACCATGTTAATGCTGGCCCTGTAAGTGTCCTCACAAAGAGCCTCAACTTAAATTCATTTCCTTGCCCTATGCATGCTAGCCAATCATAATATGCCTTCAAGTGGCTTTTAGGACACCCTATCCCGTTGTACATTGGAACATCAATGAGATTAGCAATATCCCCATTTTCATTTTCTGCCATAACTAAATCTGACTCAGGTTGTAAGACATGACCGTTTCCCAAAGGAACATGGTTACTCTCTATATTGAAATATTTTCCACCACTTTCTCTATCCTTACTTGTCTCGGCCAAGCTACTGAATGCCTTTTCTAACAAGAAAGAGTGCATATTTGGAAAAGACTGGGCATTACATTCATAAGTGGGAGGTGGAGCTGTGCGAATTGGAGAGTAGCCCTTTTCGTTGGACGAGTTTTTAAGATCGGCTATCATTTCCTTAATGCCATCAATCTCTTGCTCCATTTGTGCCACCTTTACTTCAAGCTTAAAAATCTTATCCTGGTATGATTCTACTTTATCACCAGCAGCTTCGTCTTCAACTAAGTCAATTACTACGATTTGGTCAGCCATATCGTCCTTGAAGTTTTCCTTGCTTTGATGTTCAACTTAAGTCAACCTTTGGAGGAAAGACATAATATAGATGGTAAGAACTAAAGCTGAGGGTAGAACTTTTAAGAATGCATTCCTAAGAAATCAACGGATCGAGTTTATAATGGGGCTACGTATAAGAGAAGCCAAAAATGGGTGATTTTTATCTTGAAAATAATTTATTGGTATTTGTATATAGACAAGCTCGGGATTTGAATAATTAATAAAGATGGTAGTCACTTGGACATGAAATGCTTAAAAAATATTTTATTAGCATTGTCAACTCATAAAGTTATCGAGGCTGGGAATACGATGTCAACCATTTTGAGAGTTATGGGATAGTACTTCGACTCATGCGCCAAAATTTAGAATTAACGGGTGCGTGAAGATTAATCTCGACGACCCGAAATAAGACGATATAGACACTTGAATTGAATAGGTAAAAATATTGGAAATAATTGACGATGCAAATTGACCAAATAGTGGCTTTCTATTGCTTGGTAGATTGTGCAAGTTTGGACATCTACCAACTTGTAAATGAGTATTGGCACGAAGGTGAAAATTCTAATATATTTTAAGAAAAATAGAGCTATGAGACAAGTATTCTATATTGTTGGAGATAGAAGTTTATGCTTGTGTGGAAAAGACATGGAAGAATTGAAGGTATAAAATTATGTGAGGCACGAAGGCAATTTTTGAAAATATATAACTATATTTTAAGAAAAGAACGCGAATAACCTTAACTCGCGAAATTAGATGGGGAGAATATATTACCTAATTATGAAAGATTATGTCAAGTTTAATAAAATCTTGTTAGAGAATTTGCGGGCAAAAGGTCCTACTCCAAAAATAAAAGGATATCTTAATTGGACTCTAAGAATTGGAATGGACCTAAGAGAAATCTGGACCTATGAAAATACCTAAACGGTGCTCTCGAGTCGTTAAAGAGCGCTAAGCGCGGAACGATTGGTGATTATTATTATTATTAATTCGGAAAAAAATAATATAAAGAATAAATAACAAAAATATATGAACAAATAAAGTATATATTAGCAAGTTGGATAGTCTTTTCTTTTTCCTTCTGAAAAACAACAAATGATGTTAGTGAAAGTAATAAAGTCAAGTAAGTGACATAGCAAATAAGCAAGCAAGCATGTTACAAATTTTAAAGTATAACAAATAATTGCGCGCCCTAATATGTAGGGGAGACCTCTTTGTGCCAGAGGTAGGCCTAACGTATATTTGAAAAATAAATATGCCATTATGTATCATCCCAAATTAATAATTCTATTCTGAAAAGCAAATATATAGTAAAGTATAATTGCTTAAACATCTTTCCTTTTTTTTGTAAAAAGGGAGTGTATTTTCATCAAAAGAACAAAAGAAAGTATAATAAAATATATTTATAATAATTAATTATAATAAATTGATTAAGTAATTCTATTTTTCAAAAGCAAATAAAGTACATGAATTGCTTAAGACATTTTATTTATTTTTATGTAAAATAAATCAAAAGAAAGTACAATAAAAGATATTTTTGTCCCGTGTAAACTTCTCGTTGTTCCGCAAGATTATGTCATTTGAAAACTTTTATACATATCATAGAAAGTAAGTCATGCTCATTTACCTAGGATTTAATATAATTTAGAGCAAATGGTCCACATAATTGGCATGTTCACCCTTCAAATAATGCACATATATATGATAAGTGTCACTTGGGGTTGAAAACCCACTTGGGCATTTAGGTAAGGTTAACTAATGGATTTAATACACCTCGGGTATTAAGCCACCTAAGGTTAAAATGATGCATGCTCTTAAAAGGGTTTTGGTTTAGCTCTATCCTAGGCTGACTAAGAGTGAGTTTTTCTAGACTGGCCTTCTGGAAAGCCCGTGACTGTCGACTGCACCGCTGATCGACTTACCCACGAACTTTCCCCCTAAAAGGTGTTTTGAGTAGTGCACGGCCGCAAACCGCGTAATCGCTAGGTGTGTGCTTTGTGTGAATTTCCCAGAAGTGGAGGAAGTGAAACGGAATGACAATTTGTATAAAGCAATAAGTATAGATAAACAATTCATATAAAATAATTTATCACATAAGGCAACACAGTTAAGAATCATAAACAATTAGAAACACACAAATAAATTTTATTATTAACCTAAGTTTGTTATGGTTTAGAACCTAGAATCCCCAACAGAGTCGCCATCCTGTTATACCCCATTTTAACACAGGTCAAATTAGAGTATAACATATTGGTAATTCTTGAGGTTTAACTAATTAAAGAGAGTCGCCACCTAATTATTTTAACGGTGAATTAGGACACCAATTTTAACTAAGTAGTGCTTAAAGTTAACTCTGTTTTTATGGCCTATTTAACCTTTAAGATTATGGGTCAGGGTTCTAGTTAATCTTATAGAGAAGGTATTAAGCACTCTATATGATCCATTTAATACGGTTAACCGGTGAAACTTAGGTTAATTTATCTGAAATTAATATTACATATATGTATATCTAAGTGTTTAAAAAAATTACCTTTGACTCAAAAGATTGGAATGAAAGCTATCAAAATTTGTTTAAGAAGAATCTGACTTTGGTTTAGGACAACGTCCACATCACCTTTCGAAGAACAAGCTTTACCAAGAAGCCATTTGCTGCTAACAAGTTTTAAACCTAAACTTATAGGTTCTAAAGAAGGTTTAAGAACAGAACTTCGAGAACGTCCCTATTTTGAAATGCTATCTCAAGAATTAAGTAGTTAGTAGGAAAATGTTAGGATAGCAAAACTTTATTAATGTTGTAGCTAGTATTTAAGATGGACGTTGTATTCCAAGTGACAAAATAAGTATTATACCTATTATTAGGGTGAGAATATGATTAAATAAGACTCCAACATAAAATTCCAAAATTAAGAAAATGCAAAAAATAAATCGATAATTACAAAAAAATTAAGATAAAATGAGTGATAGAAACAAAAGAAGGACGCCATAGGCGTCCCCAAGCGTTTCGCTTGTTTTCCTGCTATCCAATGTATTTTATGGACGACACGTAATGTGATGGCTCCGTGCTCGGGATATGGTGGTGAGTCTTGCATTAAGACTCATATTGCTCCAAGTGCATATGCAAAACAAAGAAAGAGAAAACAAGAATTACAAAAGAGAAAATCTTAAACAAATATGACAGAAACGAGAAAGAAAGAACAGTGGCACGAATTAAACTACTAACTTGCATTAAATCATAAGCTCACAACGAGATAAGAAATTCATTACTTTCAGCAAAAATACACTAACAGAAGGACTTTGTATATTTTACACTAACTAACTGGATGAAAACTAAGCAACAAAACTACTAAATATACTCAAAAGAAAACTGATACATAAATTCTGAATTTCACTACTAGTGTCTTGACAAAAGAACACATGTATCAAAAAGGTTCTAATAAAGTAATGATAAGTTCAAGATTTATTTTCATCAAGTAGTGAGTCTAAATTTAAACTCTTATAAGCAGGGGTTCTAGATGTGAGAAAATAATTTCTCTAAACCTATAAATAAGATCACTAAGTTTCAAGCAAATCTAAATTACATCTTTCTGCTGCTCGAAGCAACTAAAGAGAAGACATTAATACTTCAACATGAAATAGACTCATATTTCGTGAAAAATGCAGGAATTTTAACTTCTTTTTTTAAATTTAAAAATGAGTATAAGCCAAGATCTGTCTATAGTATCAAAGACACTAGGTAAATTAAATTGTTATATAACACAATACACATAACCGGATCTACTTCAGAAGATGTGTCCTAAATCTAAACAAAATGTCTCAACAAAAGGTCCTGTATCATGGTTTTAGACATTAGTTCTATTAAGAGGAAACAAATTCCCTACTAAATACAACATCATTTAAACTAAACATGTAGATAATTAATTCGTAAGTGCTTATTCGACATCGTATTTTCCTGTTTGACTAACATAAGCTAGAGTGCGCAATCCCAAACGATTTCTATACACAAATGAGCCTTAAGACACACTTTATGCATAGAAAACAAACTGTAACTCACGTTTCAAATATTTGTTTTGGATCTAAAAAAAATATAAAATAAGGAGAGGAATTTCAAAGTTACGGATCTTTTGCAGGGCAGCGAACTAAGGCGGGGTCTTGGATGCACTATTGAACTCCGACCTCGAACTCGCTACAGGAGAAGAAATGCAGTAATAGAGGCGGCTGAAAACTCTCAACTTTGGGTAAAAGTGGGCGGCTCAACCCTCTTTTTTAAGGGCCTCAAAACACCACTATTTATATTGAAAAATCTAGGGCTTAATTTCTTGGTGGGATTTGAAATTCAAACGGCCATAAGAGCCATTCTGAAAATCAAACCAAATCTTTGAGAAATCAGTTCTTCAGACTTGAGAATCAAAATTTCAAAAGTCTTTTGGCTTCATCTGTTGACTGGCCCGTTGAAGAAGAGAGAGAGATGAGCGTTTGAGAGACTTGCACAAAAATGGGACAGACAACCTCTGTTCGAGGCTGATAAAGGCCAATTCTTTAGCCACAAATAAATGTGGAGACAAAGTAAAAATCTACCATGGAAGAATGGGGACTGTGCGTTGGACAGAGAGGGAGGGAGAGAAAGACCTATTTGTTTAATGTGTATTTTGGGTTTTTGATGCCTAATTTGGGCTAAGATAAATCGGANTTCTAACTTGGATTATATAATTCTAATGATCACATTATATAATACTACATAATATTATTAGTTAAAGTATTTAATATTACTTAAAATAATTATGGTAGCTAGAATTTAAATTTACAAGATAACTTACACTAATTGTTAAGTAAAGCATCATTACAAGTGTAAATATTTATAAGATGTTTAATTAAATAAATATTATTAATTAATTATATAAAGAGAAAAAAAATGTGTCTTTTGGTGATAATAATAATAATAACTATAATAGTTTAATAATAATAATAACATATAGGCATAGTTTGTGTGAAAATATAGTAGAATAACTACCTTATATTATTAGTGATATTAGAAGCTTAAAGAAATAACTGGAAGAAAGGAGGGACAAAATTGGATGTCAACAGAAACATACCTGAAGCCTCAAACGGGTGAGGATATCTGCTCCGCATCTCCCGCTCGGTCTCCCAGGTAGCCTCCTCCATGGGCCGACCTCTCCACTGCACCTTCACCGAAGCTATATCTTTTGATCTCAACTTCCATACCTGACGCTCCAGAACAGCTGCTGGCTCCACATCATTAGTCAAATCACCCTCCAGCTGAATCGTGCTGAAATCCAAAACATGAGACAGATCTCCAATGTACTTTCGGAGCATAGAAACATGGAAAACCGAATGCACACTCGACAAGCTGGGTGGTAAGGCAAGCTCATAAGTCACCTCCCCAATCCTCCGATGTACCTCAAAAGGTACAATGAACCGCGGACTCAACTTCCCTTTCTTTCCAAATCTCATAACACCTTTTGTAGGCGAGACCTTCAACAAAACCTTCTCACCGACCATGAAGGACACATCTCTAACCTTCCTGTCCGCATAACTCTTTTGCCTCGACTGTGTTGTGTGAAGTCTCTTATCTAAAGCATCCTGAACCAAATCTGTCCCAATAGCCTAGCCTCACCGGGCTCGAACCAACCAACTGGAGATCTAAACTGCCTCCCGTACAAAGCCTCATATGGAGCCATCTGAATACTCGACTGATAGCTGTTGTTATAAGCAAACTCTGCAAACGGTAGAAATTGATCCCATGACCCTCCGAAATCAATAACACAAGCGCGTAGCATATCCTCCAATATCTGAATAGTGTGCTCGTCCTGCCCGTCCGTCTGAGGGTGAAAAGCTGTGCTCAACTGTACCTGAGTACCCAACTCTCGCTGAACCGACTTCCAGAACTGGGAAGTAAACTGAGTGCCCCGATCTGAAATGATGGAAACTGGGACACCATGCAACCGAACAATCTCTCGGATATATATCTCTGCTAACCGCTCGGAAGAATAAGTAGTGTAGATAGGAATGAAGTGCGCGGACTTGGTCAGCCGATCCACAATCACCCAAATAGCATCGAACTTCTTCAATGTCCGTGGAAGCCCAGCTACAAAGTCCATAGTGATCCGCTCCCACTTCCACTCGGGAATAACCATCCGCTGAAGCAGGCCACCCGGTCTCCGATGCTCATATTTCACCTGCTGACAATTGAGACACCGAGCTACAAATCCCACAATATCTTTCTTCATTCTCCTCCACCAGTAGTGCTGCCTCAGATCTTGATACATCTTTGCGGCTCCTGGATGAATAGAATACCACAAGCTATGGGCCTCCTCCAGAATCAACTCCCAAAGCCTATCCACAATGGGCACACAAATCCGGCCCTGCATCCTCAATACCCCATCATCTCCAATAGACACATCTCTGGCATCATCATGCTGAACTCTGTCCCTAAGAACAAGCAAGTGTGGATCATCATACTGGCACTCTCTGATGCGCTCATATAGAGAAGACCGATAAATCACACAAGCTAATACCCGACTGGGCTCCGAAATATCCACCCTCACCAACCGATTGGCCAAAGCCTGAACATCAACCGCAAGAGGTCTCTCCCTAACTGGAATATATGCCAAACTCCCCATACTCACTGCCTTTCGGCTCAAAGCATCGGCCACCACATTGGCCTTTCCCGGATGGTACAATATAGTGATGTCATAATCCTTAAGTAACTCCAACCATCTCCGCTGCCTCAAATTAAGATCCTTTTGCTTGAACAAATGCTGAAGACTGCGATGATCAGTGAATACCTCACAAGACACGCCATACAAGTAATGCCTCCAAATCTTCAATGCGTGAACTATGAAAGCCAACTCTAAATCATGAACGGGGTAGTTCTTCTCATGGGTTTCAACTGACGAGAAGCATAAGCAATAACTCTACCCTCCTGCATCAACACACATCTAATCCCTACACTCGAAGCATCACAATACACGGTATATGAACCTGAAGCTGATGGCAAAACCAACACTGGAGCTATGGTCAAGGCTGTCTTGAGCTTCTGAAAGCTCTCCTCACACTCGTCCTACCATACAAATGAAACACCCTTCTGAGTCAACTTGGTCAAGGGCGATGCGATAGATGAGAATCCCTGAACAAACCGGCGATAATAGCCTGCCAAACCAAGAAAACTACGAATCTGTGTGGCTGAGGACGGTCTGGGCGAACTCTGCACCGCCTCTATCTTCTTTGGATCAACGTGAATACCCTCACTGGACACCACGTGTCCCAAGAATGCCACTGAACTGAGCCAAAACTCACACTTGGAGAACTTTGCATAAAGCTTCTCCTCCCTCAATCTCTGTAACACAACCCTCAAATGCTCTGCGTGCTCCTCCTGACTACGCGAATATACCAAGATATCATCAGTGAAAACTATGACAAATGAGTCAAGATAAGGCCGGAACACGCTGTTCATCAGATGCATGAACGCTACTGGGGCATTGGTCAGCCCAAAAGACATAACCAGGAACTCATAATGACCATATCTGGTCCTGAAGGCCGTCTTATCTGAATCCCTGATCTTCAAATGGTGATAACCCGAACGGAGATCAATCTTAGAGAATACCCTCGCTCCCTGAAGCTGGTCGAATAAATCATCAATGCGAGGCAAATGATACTTGTTCTTAACTGTTACCTTGTTTAATTGCCTATAATCAATGCACATTCTCATAGTACCATCCTTTTTCTTCACAAACAGAACTGGCGCACTCCAAGGCGACACACTAGGCCGAATGAACCCCTTATCTAGGAGTTCCTGAAGCTGCTCCTTTAACTTCTTCAACTCCGCTGGTGCCATATGATACGGCGGAATAGAGATGGGCTGAGTGCCCGACACCAGGTCAATACCAAAATCAATATCCCTGTCCGGTGGCATGCCCGACAGGTCTGCAAGAAATACATCAGGGAAATCCCTCACAACTGGAACATAATCAATATGGGAGTCTCAGCTTCAACATCCCTCACAAAGGCAAGATACAAAAGGCAACCCTTCCCAACCATACGATGGGCTTTCAAGAAAGAGATCACTCTACTAAGAATATAATCAGTCACACCTCGCCACTCAATCCGTGGCACACTCGGAACAGCCAACGTGACTGTCTTGGCATGATAATCTAGAATAGCGCGACACGGAGATAGCCAATCCATGCCCAGAATGACATTGAAATCCACCTTACTCAATAATAAAAGATCAACTCGGGTCTCCAGACCCCCAATAGTCACCACACACGACCATTACACACGGTCTACAATAATAGTATCGCCCACCGGGGTGGATACATGAACAGGTAAAGCAAGAAACTCACGAGGAGTAGCCAAGTAGTGAGCAAAGTATGATGACACATAAGAATAGGTAGAACCGGGATCAAATAGTATAGAGGCATCTCTGTGGCAGACTGAAATAATACCTGTAATGACAGCATCAGAAGCAATGGCATCGGGTCTGCCTGGAAGAGCATAGAAACGGGCCTGACCGCCCCCTGATCGACCTCCCCCTCTGGGGCGACCCCTGGCTGACTGATCCCCACCCCTAGCTGGCTGGGCGGGTGGTGGTGGAGCAACTGGCGCTGAAGCTGATGACTGACCCCTCTGCTGGGATGAAATAGCAACATGGCGGGGACTGCCTCCATATGTGGCCTATCTCGCCACACTCATAACAACTCCTAGGTGATGGAGAAGGGGACTGATGGGAACCCTTCGCATCCGAATGACCAGCAGATACACTCGGCGTAGAAGAGCCCTGAACAGATGGAGCGCGGGATGAGCTCTGAGCTGGGAGGGCACTAAGTGAAGAATGGCCCTGGTGTGAACTGGGGGATCCATGACCCGGTGACGCTCCTCGATAACCTGAGTGATCAGACTGACCCTGACGGAACTGTCGGCCTCTGTCGTACTGGAACTGGCCCCTCGAAGGACCACCACTATAGCTACCAGATCCTCGAGGCCTCCCTCTCCTCTCGCTCCCGGCAACAGACAGACTCAATCTCCCTAGCAATATCCACAACCACATCGAATGTAGCACCAGTCACCCTCTCCCTGGTCATAAGGATACGAAGCTGATAAGTAAGACCATCGACAAACCTCCTGATCCGCTCTCGATCTGTCGGGACTAACCAAATGGCATGACGAACCAACTCAGAGAACCTCAACTCATACTGTGACACGGCCATCTCCCCCTAACGCAACCACTCAAACTATCTACGCAGCCCCTCTCTACGAGACTGCGACACATACTACTCCAGAAAGAGAACGGAGAACTGCTGCCAGGAAAGGGGTGCTGCACCAACAGGCCTACGCCTCTCAAAATCCTCCCACCAAGTAAAAGCAGGTCCTGAAAACTGATAAGTAGTGAAAGCGACCCCGTTGGTCACCAGAATACCGGCTGTCCGAAGCATCCTCTAACACTTATCTAAAAAGCCCTGGGCATCCTCGCCCTCTGCTCCGCTGAAGGTTAGAGGCTGAAGTCTCCCAAATCTCTCCAACCTACGCCGCTCATCCTCTAGCATGACAGGAACTACATAGTCCTGAGCAGCAGCGATCGGCTGGGCTGGATGTGCCCCCAGCGTCTGAAGTCCCTACACGACCTGCTCAGGTGTGCGGGCGGCGGGAGTCTGACTGCCTCTCCCGGCCTGTGAAGTAGTTGCGGCTGTAGTGGCTGAAACCACCTGAGCTAGGCCAGTGTAAACTGATAATTTTTGAGCCAAGGCCTCCTGAAGACCCGGAATCACAATAGGCACAGCTGGTGCCTGAGCTGGTGCTGCCGGATGGTCCACAGCTGGAACTTGGTCCTGAACTGGGGCAGTTGGTGGATCTGTAGGTGTTTCCCTCGCTGCTCTGCCTCTACCACGGCCGCGTCCTCGGCCTCTAGTGGCCATAGCTGGTGGCACTGGTGGTCGTCCATCATGTCCGGTAGCGCGTGTCCTCACCATCTATGAGAGAATGGAACAACAGAAGTTCAGTACTTGGATCGACAAATTCACACGCCAAGAATTTCAAGAATGTGAAGTTTTCCTAAAGGTTCTGCAGCCTTTCGAGGATAAATACAGACATCTCCGTACCAATCCGCGAGACTCTACTAAACTTGCTCATGACTCGTGAGACCTATGTAACCTAGGCTCTGATACCAACTTGTCACGACCTTAAATCCCGACCCGGTCGTGATGGCGCCTCTCGTGAAGACAAGGCCAGCCAACTAAACCCAATTCATCTTTTAAAGCAGTTAACCAACACAAAATAGTCTAAACATGATTTAATAATACTGAATAGCAGAAATGTCAAGATAATGCGAAAAATCCAACCCGACACAGCCCTAACCGGGGTGTCACAAGTCACTAGCATCTATGAGCCACAATACTGTCTACTAAAGTCATAAACTACTACAAATGTTTGTAAGGAAACAGAAATGATAGAGGAGTAGAGACACGGGGCTACGGACGTCAACATCTACCTCGTAATCTCAAAAGGGACCGCCTGGAATTGGAGAAAATCAGCACTCCGGAGCGGAACCAGCTACGCCTGAATCTGCACACAGGGTGCAGTGAGTAGAGTGAGTACTCCAACTCAGTGAGTAATAATTATAAATAATGACTGAAAGCAAGAAAACGTAAAGCATATGGCAATCTATAATGAAGCAGTAAAATCAATTAATTTCAATAAAACCAGTGAAAATCAAGAAAATGTTCTTTAAACAGGTAATTGACAGTCAATTATGATAAAGTAAACAGATAGGAATTTGCCCCTCGAGCACAATAACACCACATCCGCCCCTCGGGCGATATCTCACATTCGTAACAGCCCCTCGGTCTCAATCTCACATCACAATGGGTACCCGCGCTCACTGGGGGTGTGCAGACTCCTGGAGGGGCCCCTTGCGGCCCAAGCGCAATAACAAGCCATCTCGTGGCATCAAATCTAGACCCTCGGCCTCATATCACTCAAGCCACCTCGTGGCGTACATATCTCAGGCCCTCAGCCTCAAATCAGCATCAATGTCTCCTCACAACATAGGCCCTCGGCCTTACTCAGTAAAAAATACTCACAAGCCCCTCGAGCATTAATAAAACAGTTTTTCTCAGCCCAAAACATCATTAAAATATCATTTAAGTCTCAAAACCGAGTAAAAAATGGCCGAGTAGTAAAACAGTGGAAATTAACCTGACTAAGTTCAAATAGTAAGTCAAAACAGTGAGGAAATATCAAATAAAAGCCCCGAAGGGTTCAAGTAGTTGGCATAAAGCCCAAATATGGCATTCAGCCCAATAAACGATGATAACAAATAGTTTCCGATCAAATAAGCGGTAAAATCATCAATCGGGATGGATCGAGTCCAAATCCCTAATAGTACACGACCCCACGCTCGTCATCGAGTGTGTGCCTCACCTCAATATAGTACTACGATGCACAATCCAGGGTTTCAAACCCTCAAAACATCATTTACCATCATTACTCACCTCGAACCGGCTAAATCTCTAGCTCGCGACGCCTTAGCCTTTCGAATTGGCCTCCACGCGTGTCGAATCTATCCAAAATCAGAAGGAAGATGTCGAAACATGCTAAGGGAACAAAGCCCAAGCTAGAATAATCCAAAAATACCAAAAAATCCCGAAATTAGCAAAACCCGAGCCCCGGGCCCACTTCTCGAAACTCAAAACTTTTTACACCAACGGATTCCTTATCTCCCCACGAGTTCATACACATCAAAATTACGAAAATTGGAGCCCAAATGACCCCTCAAATCCCCATTTAAAGGCTTCTTAAACTCAAGCCCTAATCCTCCATTTTTAGTCCTTTAATTCCTTTAATTTCAGTCTTAATCCATGAAAATCTATCATAGAATTGTGTTTTAGGTCCAAAATTCCTTACCTTAACAAAGTCTCTTGATTTCCCTCTTCAGAATCGCCCAAAAAGCTCCAAGGTCGGAGGCAACAATGGTGAAATAACCCAAAATCGCAAAATGAAACAACATATATGGTCTGTCTGCCCAAGCCTTTCCGCATCTGCGGTCTAAAACTCGCTTCTGCGGTACCGCATATACGGTCAACTCCTCCTCTTCTGCGGAACTCACTTAGCGGCCACATACCGCATCTGCGGTCAACTGGTTGCATCTGCGACTCCACAGGTGCGGTCCCCATACCGCATCTGCGGTTCCTGACAATCCCCTCCAGAACCGCTTCTGCGGCCTCTCCCTCGCACATGCGGCGCCGCACCTGCGGACCCCAAACCGCAGGTGCAAAAACACCAGAAGCAGCAAATTTTCTGCAATCTCTCAAGTCTCAAATCTTCCCGTTAACCATCCGAATTCACCCCGAGGCCCTCGGGACCTCAACCAAAAGCACCAACACATCCTAAAACCTTATTCAAACTTGTTCCATTCCTCAAAACACCTCAAACAACATCAAATCACCCGAAATACGTCGAATTCAACCCTAAGTTTCTAAAATCTTCCGAAATATGCTTTTGATAATAAAAACCAACCAAATCACGCTCGAGTAACCTGAAAATTTGCACACACATCCCAAATCACATAACGAAGCTACCGCGACTCTCGGAATTCCATTCCGACCCCTATATCAAAATCTCGCCTACCAACCGGAAATAGCCAAAATCTCAACTTCGCCAATTCAAGCCTAAATCTACTCCGGACCTCCAAAACCCATTCCGATCCCACTCCTAAGTCATAAACCACCTCCCGAAGATAACCGAACCATCGGAACTCACATCCGAGCCCTCTAACACATAAGTCAACATCCGATTGACTTTTCCAACTCAAGCCTTCTTAAAAGAGACTAAGTGTCTCAAACTTCACCAAAACCAATCCGGATTCGATCCATCCAACCCGATACTTCAAAATACAGATGAAAAAATCAATAAGAAGCAGACATGGGGGAAACGGAGCGGTAACTCATGAGACGACTGGCCGAGTCGTCACATTCTACTAAAAAGTCTTCACTATGACATGCATATGCTAAAGTTTTATTATCTGGAAAAGATATTTGCTTTTCCTTTTAGGTAGCTTTCATGTGTCCTTCTGTGCTTTCCTTAAGTTTTCTGATAAAAACATGAATTTCTTTTGTTTTCCCATAAATTAGTTTCTCCTTAATGGACAATTCCTTATTTATTTTGAAGTTGATAACCCCTTTTGTTTTTCAGTAATTTAGAATGTGTGACTGCTCTCAATTTGCCTAAATATATATGTTTACAAGTTTGGTTTTGATGATTTGGATTTGTTACTTAACTTTGGCTTCTTCATTTGTGTTAACTTGTTTCTTTCTCTCTGTTGGATTTGTTACATGCAACTGACTATAATACATTTGAAAACTTTGTGCTTTATCCATTGTTCATGGACCATATCCATTCTTATAATGATAAAACAACCCTTGAAGGATAATGACTATATATATTCTCTTTTGTAGGTGGAGCTATTGAAGCAAGGGAAGATGGAGTTAGCGAAGATCTAGACCTTACTTAAGAACTTTGAATTGTTGTCGATGTTCTAGGAATCTTTTGTTATCAACATTTAAAACTTACTCTAACTCTTGAAGTGTTGAAATGTAAAACTTACGTGATTGGGTTAAAATATTTAGTTCTATGGATATATTAGCTTATTGGACAATATAGATTATGAAGTGTTTTATCTTTTTATTTATATAAATTTTAGGTTATCACAAATTTATATATATGTAAATATTCATTTACAACCAGGGCATAATAGTCTAATAGAACTGTTACAATAATCTTGCAAACTGTTCCAATAGGTCTTGCAAATCGTTCCAAAATATGCGATAAACTGATGCAATAGGTAGTTAAAACCGATGCAATGGAAATAAAACCGTTACAGTAGTGTAATGAATCCGTTAGAATATCTGTAAATAAACGTTGCAATAGCTTACATAACCGTTGCAATAAATTGGTAACGGTTTCCAACCGTTGTAGTAAATAATATGGTAACAATTTTTAGCTATTGTGAACTCTATGGTAACGGTTTTTAACCGTTGCGATTGGAAAGAGTACTCGTTGCTTCAGGCAGAGGAAAAACCATTGCGATAGATCGCCCTATAGCAACGGTTTGGATAACTGTTGCAAGAACCGTTACTCTAGATCTATTGGCACGCGAGTGGATGTAACAGTCGCTAAACCATTCCAATAACTCTATGGCAAGGGTTTACCTGCCTGTTGCAACGGTTTTACGGCCGTTGCCATAGGTTGATTTTCTAGTAGTGAGTGAACCATCAACGCATCTTTAGAAGTGTAAACAATTACTTTGCATGTTACTAGTGTATATAGGAACCCAATTCCCAAACATTCTAGCTCCCTGTGGATTTGATCCCAACCTTCTCGGGTAAAAGTTGCATCGACCGCTCTTGCCACTCTGTAGTGGTATAGGGTTGGACCCGATCAGTCACGTCCCCCAGGTACGGTTCGAGTCCCAAGACTTTGGAGAGTATTACCAAACAACCGCATACGACTAACAAAGAGCCGTGATGTCCGTGCCCAATCGGATATCACGGCGCGAATCTCGGCCCGTATCGGCAGAAAATTAATGATTAGCGAAAAGGAAGATTTTTACCTTTTTTAGAATTGTACCTAGGGTAAAACTCCCCTACTATATAAAGGGGAAGCTTAGTGTTCATTAGACATATTGTAACACGCTTACCAAGGTAATATATTTCTGTTTCTGAAAGTTATTCTATGTTCTTGTTTTTGTCCATAAGTTCTTCATAAGTGCAAGCTCGGAACCGAAGGCAGATTCCCGTTAAGCCATTAATTGAACTCGGGTTCATTCCTACCATTGGTTTGACCATTTATCACATCTTTTACTTGCTTAATCTAACGTCATTGATCACTTGTATTGAACTAATCCACATATTCTTAAAATCGCGTATAAATTCAACTGTTATCCATTTTTAAGGATAAACAGTTTGGCACGCACCGTGGGGATAATGATAATAGTGGTAATTTGATACAAATTTTCATAACGCACAATGGTTTACGCTTGTTCTTTGAGATTTTAATTTCATGTCAACTTAGCAATGCCAAACTCTCAATCCGCTCACTTGAATGTTGATGTCGTGTCTGGACACCATGGAGAGAACAACAATATAGTGCCCAGCAGCGAGGTGCCCCCTGTTGATGTGATGAACCGATAGGTCATCTTATGATTTAAAACCAAATTCTGTGTTCAGATGCCTTTAAAACCTCATATTCCTCCTAGATTTGCATGCGTAGTCCGGGCATATTTTTGAAAAGTTTTTGTGTTGAAAGTTGATAAAAATAAGGATTTTTACTTAAAACTTCATTTGAGTTGACTTCGGTCAATATTTTTGCTAAACGGACTCGGATTCGTATTTTGATAGTACTGGTGGGTCCGTATCGAAATATGGGACCTACGCGTATGCCCGGAATCGGATTTGGAGGTCCCTAGCTCGAGTTATGAATTTTTGATGAAAATTGAAAGCCTGAAAATTTAATAATTTTTAAGAAATTATTAATGTTTGATCTTGTTGGTATCGGGTCCGTATTTTGATTCTGGAGCCAGGTACAGGTTCATTAAAATATTTAAGACTTGTACATGAAATTTGGTGAGAAACGGAGTTGGTTTGACATGATTCGGACGTCCGGTTGTGAAAATAGGAATTTCAAAGTGTTCTTGAGAATTTCATTTGATTTGGTACTAAATTCGTGGTTTCAAGTGTTATTGTTTGGTTTGGAGCCCCGAGGGTTCGGGTGAGTTTCAGATAGGTTTCGGAGTGTTTTGAACTTAGGAAACATAGCTAGTGTGCTTCAGGTCTACAGACTTCGCATTTGCGAGGTCTGGCTCACAAATGCGAGCCTCACATTTGCGAAGAAATTATCGCATTTGCGAGCAGTGGGCGGGGAGGGGCAACTTCGCAATTGCGAAGCATTGATCGCATTTGCGATCCTGGCAGTTTGCATTTGCGGACCATGGGTCGCATTTGCGACGTTAAGAGGCTCAGGTAAATCTTCGCATTTATGAAGAGAAGTTCGCATTTGCGGGGTTCGCATTTGGTTAGCAAATACCTGCAACTGATCAAAATGAATTTTGGACGGGATTTTTGATTCATTCTTCAAATTTTCAAATCCTAGAACCCTAGAGGCGATTCTTCTAAGACCAACTCTTCCCCAAAATTTTGGTAAGTGATCCTAACCCACTTTCTTTCAATTTTCCATCACATTTCATGAATTTCCAACCTAAAATCTAAGATTTCCATGGTAGAATTTGGGGTTTTTGGTAGAGACCAGGGATTTGGAAAAATTGGAGATTTAGACCTCGAATTGAGGTCGGGTTCCAAAACTAATTATATATCTGGGATCGGGGGTGAATGGGTAAATTGATTTTTGTCCCAACCTCGGGTTTTGACCAAGCGAGCCCGGGGTCGGTTTTTGACTTTTTGGGGGAAAGGTTGGGAATTCTAAATTTATGCATTGTAGTTGATTCCTTTAGCGATTATTGATGTTATTGAGTTAATTGTGGCTAGATACGAGTGGTTTTGAGGTGGATACTAGAGGAAAAGCGGTAATTGAGCATTGAGTGGCCCACAGAGTGAGGTAAGTGACGTGTCTAACTTTGACTCGAGGGATTAGGAACCCTTGACTTATTTGCTACATGAAATCCATGTGAGCGGCGTATATGCAAGGTGATGAGTGCTTATACGCCGCCGAATTGTCTGTTTTCCCCTGATTTACTACTATCCTTTAACTGTTTCCCTCCTTGTCTTAATTGTTATATGCTCTAAATGCTTTCCATGCTTAACTGCTACGTATTAATCAATATCTTCTTCTGTTAACCATGTTAGCTCTCTTCATAGTTCCCCCAATCCCCGCTATTTGCTTAATTTGACTCATTTTCACCTTCTAACTGTAAATTGCTGGTTTGGTCTCGCTGTGTAATATTATTTGTGTAGATTCTATATTGAACAAGGTTTCTTCTTCTTGGTTCAGTTTGGTATTGAGTTATCGTAAAGGCCTTGTGATTTAGATTGTTGATTTGTCGTGCACATTGAGTGTTTGGTACTGATATGGTGGGATCGGGCTGCACGCCGCAGCATGTGTAATAAGGGAGGATTGATATGGTGGAATAAGGGTGAATATGTGTATTCGGTGGGATCGGGTTGCACGCCGCAACGGAGGAATAAGGGTGGATTGATATGGTGAAATAAGGGTGAATTATGATATTGATATTGATAAATGGTGGGATCGGGTTGCGCGCCGCAACAAATATGTGTTATTTACTGATATTGTTATTGATACGGTGGAATAAGAGAGGATTATGTGTTTTCTAGTGGGATCGGGTTGCGCGCCGCAACAATATACATATTTCTATTTCCTTAGCTGCGTTTTTTTTCATATATACTTTTGTTTGAACTAGTAAAGATTGGTAACTCTGGGCGTCACTGGTTTATTTCGAGGCTGTAGTTCTCATTTTTTGTTGACTGTTTAATTTTTTTTTGGTATTTCCATTATTTCTGTCATTATTATATATTGCGTACAGGTTATAGTGTAGGTGACCCGCCTTAGCCGCTTACTACTTCGTCGAGGTTAGGCTCGACACTTACCAATACATGGGGGCAGTTGTACTGATACTACACTCTGCACGCTATGCAGATTCTGGAGACGGTCCCAGCGGTGGTTATTAGCGAGCTCGGATCGGACTATTGTGGAGACTTGAGGTAAAGTTGTTCAGCACCCGCAGCTCCTGGAGTCCCCATCCTCTTTTCTTTTAGCTGTACAACTTTATTCAGACAGCTTTGTACTTATTTCAAACCTTTATGTGTATTACTTTAGAAGCTCGTGCACTTGTGACACCAGGTTCAGGGAATTGTAATAGACGTTTGGCAGTTTTATCTTTCGCATTGATATTTCAGTTATTCCAATTATCTTTCGTTGTTTAATCCAATTGTTAAAAATGGATAAATTTTTCTAACGTTGGCTTACCTAGCAAGTGAAATGTTAGGCACCATCACGGTCCCGACGGTGGGAATTCTGGGTCGTGACAAGTTGGTATCAGAGCACTAGGTTACATAGGTCTCAGGAGTCACGAGCAAACTTAGTAGAGTCTGGAGGATCGGTATGGAGACGTCTGTACTTATCTTCCGGAGGCTATGGAGTTAGGAACAGTTTCACTTTTATTCTTTTTTATCGTGCGATTTTATTCTATCATTGCTAATTGAACTCTTCTATTCTGTTCTCTCGCAGATGGCGAGAACGCGTACCGCATCTTCAGTTGAGCAACAATAGCTCCTACGAGGGGCAGAGGCCGAGGCAGGGGCAGATCTCAGCCCCGAGCTCGAGCAACAGCACTAGCGGCAGAGCCTCAGGTAGAGTTTGATGAGGAGGCTCCAACCCAGACCGTTCCAGCAGGACCAACTCAGGTCCTAGAGGTGTTCATCGCCACCCCGGTACTTCAGGATGCTTTGGTTCTTCTAGTGGGCCTCATGGAGAGTGTGGCACAGGCCGACACATTTCCTGTAGCACCAGCCGTCTCTCAGGATAGGGAAGGAGCACAGACTCCGGCTACCCACACTCCGGAGTAGATGGCTCCTCAGTTTCAGACTCCAACAGCTCAGCCTGTTGGGGTAGTTCAGCCGGGTGTTGCAGCACAGACCGGTGATGGATCGGCTATGTCTTCTGAGGCTTTGTAGAGATTGGATAGGTTTACCAAGCTTTTCCCAGTTCACTATAGCGGTGCATCTTCAAAGGATCCCCAGGACTATCTAGACAGCTGTCATGAGGTATTACGGAACATGGGGATAGTGGAGACCAATGGGGTCAACTTTGCTGCATTTCATTTGTCGGGTTCCTCCAAGAAATGGTGGAGGGACTATATGTTGGTCATACTAGCTGGGTCGACGGCTCTTACTTGGGACCGGTTCTCTCAGCTATTTCTTGATATGTATTCCTATCACTCAGAGAGGACAATCAGAGGCAGTTCGAGCGTCTGCAACAGGGTTCTATGACTGTCACTCAATACGAGACTCGATTTGTGGATCAGGCCCATCATGTTATTCTTCTGCTTCCTACCGAGAGAAAGAGAGAGAGAGAGAGAGAGAGAGAGAGAGAGAGAGAGAGAGAGAGAGAGAGAGGGCGAGGAGGTTTATTGAGGGACTTGCTCAGCCCATCAGATTGCAGATGGCTAAGTGAAATATTAGGCGCTATCACGGTCCCGACGGTGGGAATTCCGGGTCGTGACAGTTGACCCCAACAGAGCTCCGATTGCGGACCCAATCGATGCCAGCTCACATGTGGCCATCGATGCAAACTTGCCTACCGATTCTGAGAACAACATCTGCGGAGGAGCCCGGTAAATAGCCCGGGGTACGCACGATAGTGAAGGCAATGGAATAAATTCGCGGGTAATCTTCGAAATGCTACAAGCTCAACACGTGACGATAGCCCAGCTACAGAATCAAAGCCGCGCCCCAGCAGAGTTGAGCCCGAACCATCCCAGGAGAACACCCGAAGAAATGAACAAATCACGGAAAGGCCGGGCAAAGTTGAACTCGGGACCAACCCTGAGATAATAAATATGCTTGAGGAGAAGAAGTGGGTGGAATCGGGGGAAAAGAAGATCGAAGCCAACGACAAAAAATGGAGACCTATAACTCTAGAGTTGATCAAATCCCAGAAGCACCCCCGATATTGAAAGGCCTGGATTATAAGAAATTTGTCCAAAAGCCTTTCCCTCCGAGCGTAGCACCGAGACCAATCCCGAAGAACTTCCGTATTCCCGAAATTCCAAAGTATAATGGAACCATGGATCCAAATGAACATGTAACCTCCTACACGTGTTCCATCAAGGGAAATGACTTAGAAGATGACGAAATCGATTCGGTTTTGCTGAAAAAGTTCGAAGAAACCCTGTCAAAAGGAGCAATGATATGGTATCACAACTTACCCCCCTAATTCCATTGATTCATTTGCTATGCTTGCGTATGCCTTTGTAAAAGCTCACGTCGGGGCCATCAAGGTCGAGGATGATCATCTCGGGGCCCCCTTCGGGTCTATTTATCCTATTGGAACTAATGACAGGTCTAAAAGAGTCATCGATCATGAACTAAGACCGAATAGAGATCGGTATCAACCGTATAGAGAAGATCGAAGGGGTAGCGGATCCGGACGTAACCCTGCGAAGAATGAAAAAAGGAGCGATCGAGGCCAAAATAGCCAGGGACTCATGAGTAAAAACGGTTTCAACAGGCCACTCGGGGCCGGGGAGGTACCGAGATTATCATAATAAAACTTCAGTGTCGATGTTGCCGGCATCGTATCTGCCATCGGGCACATCAAAGATACCAAGTGGCCTCGGTCATTGCAATTCGATCCTGCCCAAAGAGACCCCAACCTGATGTGTAAGCATCATGGCACTCACGGTCACAGGACCGAAGACTGCCAACAACTAAGGGAAGAAGTGGCCCGGTTATTCAGTGACGGGTACCTCCAGAAATTTTTGAGTGATCGAGCCAAAAATCACTTAAGGAGTAGGGACTCCAACAAACAAACCGAGTAAGAGGAACCTCAGCACATCATTAACATGATCATTGGTGGAGTCGGCATCCCCCAGAGGCCAATGCTAAAGCGCACTAAGGTGTCCATTATAAGGGAAAAACGAACCCGAGATTACATACCAGAGGGTACCATCTCTTTCAACGATGAGGACGCTGAAGGTATCGTGCAACCGCATAATGATGCGCTGGTAATATCTGTACTCATAAATAAATCTCAAGTTAAGCGTGTGTTAATTGATTCGGGTAGCTCGGCCAATATCATCAGATCAAGGGTCGTAGAGCAGCTAGATCTACAAGACCAAATAGTGCTTGTAGTCTAGGTCCTAAGCGAATTCAAGATGGCATGTGAGACTACTGAAGGGGAGATCCCTACCGGGACCATTCAGGAAATGAAGTTCTATGTTATTGAAGGGGATATAAGATATAGTGCTCTATTCGAGCGGCCATGGATTCACAACATGAGGGCAATACCGTCGACGGCACTAAAGTTCCCCATGCCGGGAGGGATCAAGATGGTTTACGGAGAGCAACCGACCACAAAAGAAATGTTCGCGATCGATGAGATGATCCCGATGTTCGCACTCTCAACATCGAAAAACTCAGAGCCAGTTAAGAAGGAAGAAACTAAATAGCAATCACCGATACCGGCCCCAGCCCCAACCGAACCGGAGAAGCAGGAAGCAGGGGAGGATGATGATTACGGAGTTCCTAGGTCGTTCATCACCCCTAACAATTCCGATTCCACCAAATCGACGGTCGAGGAGCCGGAGCAAGTTATATTGATCGAACATCTGCCCGACCGAAAGGTAAACCCGGGCACGGGGTTAACTCCCGAGCTTAGGAAAAAACTCATTAAATTCCTTATAGCTAACATATATTGCTTGCTTCGCCTGGTCCTATCTTGATATGACAGGGATCCCGCCAGAAATAACCACTCCTAGGCTGAGCTTGGATCTGAAGTTCTGCCCAGTAAAATAGAAGAGGAGGCCTCAGTTCGAAATCAAGCACGCATTCATCAAAGACGAGGTATCCAAACTCCTTAAAATAGGTTCCATTCGGAAAGTTAAGTACCCGAATTGGTTGGCTAACGTAGTAGTAGTGCCTAAAAAGGGAAATAAATTGAGAATGTGCATAGACTACAAAGTCTTGAATAAGGCAAGCCCTAAGTACTCTTTTCCTTTGCCTAACATCGATTGCATGATCGATGGGACAGTCGGGCACAAGATACTCAGCTTTCTCGATGCCTATTCCGAGTACAACCAAATCCCAATGGACCCGGACGATCAAGAAAAACTTCCTTTATCACTAAATTCGGCACCTATTGTTATAACGTAATGTCGTTCGGACTAAAAAAAGCAGGTGCCACTTATCAACGCCTAGTAAACTGGATGTTCGAAGAACAAATAGGAAAATCAATGGAAGTTTATATTGACGATATGATAGTTAAGTCTTTGCGAGCAGAGGACCATTTGAAACATTTATAGGAAACCTTTGACTTACTGAAGAAATACAATATGAAGCTGAACCCGGAGAAATGCTCATTCGGGGTCGGATCCGGAAAGTTCCTTGGATTCATGGTGTCCCACCAAGGGATCGAGATCAATCCCGATAAAATCAAAGCTATAGAAGATATCACTGTGGTGGACAGTGTCAAGGTTTTTCAGAGGCTAACCGGGCACATAGCCGCTCTGGGCCGGTTCATATTGAGGTCTTCCGAAAAGAACCATCGGTTCTTCAAATTATTGAAGAAGAATAACAACTTTTTGTGGACCCCGGAGTTTCAGCAAGCTTTGGAAGAATTCAAATGGTACCTTTTGTGTCCACCCTTGCTCCATACTCCGAAGGCAAACAAGCAGTTGTACCTGTACTTAGAGGTATTCGAGATAACGGTAAGTGGGTTCTTAGTTCGGGAAGAGGAAGGTATGCAATTTCCTATCTATTATGTTAGTAGAACTCTAGGCGAGGCTGAAACAAGGTATCCTCACCTAGAACAATTGGCGCTCGCTTTGCTAAGCGCCTCCAGAAAGTTAAAGCCGTATTTTCAGTGCTACCCTATATGCGCCGTAACTTCTTAACCACTAAGGAACATAATACAGAAACCCAAGCTCTCGGACCGATTGGCCAAATGGGCCGTAGAAATTAGCGGGTACGATATTGAATATTGACCCCGGATTGCCATCAAATCTCAAATTTTTGCAGACTTCATGGCCGACTTTACACCGGTATAATACCCGAAGTCGAAAAGGAATTGTTGTTAACCTAGGAGATTCCTCGGGAATTTGGACCCTCTTTACGGACGGTGCCTCGAATGCAAATGGGTCCGAACTCGGCATCGCGTTAAAGCCGCCTACAGGTAATGTAGTTAGGCAGTCTATTAGAACTGTGAAATTGACTAACAATGAGGCCATGATTGTAGGTCCCGAATTGGCTAAAAGCCCGGGAGCTGAGGTGGTCGAAGCTAAGTGCGATTCCCTCCTCGTGGTAAATCAAGTTAATGGGACGTTTGAAGTAAAAGAGGAACGAATGCAAAGGTATTTGGACAAATTGCAAGTAACGCTGCATCGATTCAAGGATTGGACCTCACAACACGTACCCCGAGACCAAAATAGCGAGGCCGATGCTCTGGATAACTTGGGGTCATCGGTTGATGACGATGAATTCAGTTCAAGAACGATTGTACAACTCATAAAATCGATAGTGGAAGAAGGCCATGCCGAAATAAACTCAACAAGTTTAACCTGGGATTGGAGAAACAAGTATATAGACTACTTGAAGACTGGGAAGTTACCCTCGGATCCTAAAGAATCAAGAGCTCTATGCACGAAGGCGGCCAGGTTTAGCCCGCTCACCATATGCTTGGGTCCGTGATCTCGTCCGAGTCACACCTCTATTCGAGGTTATGAAACGGTCGATGCAATAGTAATACCCAACAGAGTCGGGGTCGAATTCCACGGGGAGCTATAGGAATCAGATTTAGGAGTATATATTGCGGTGAATGAGTTTGAACTATCTTAGATTGCACTTCCACAAATATGGTTGTTTCTAGGTCTAAATTAAACTAAGATTGCAATACAATTAATTGAAACTAACGGATTGTGTTTTTGTTGTGTTTTTATATAATGTAATAGGCCTACGGCTATGACCTTCACCTAGGTGTTTGCCTAACGGATTGTAAAATTTAAAACTTTTTGTGTTGGTCGAGATGGATTATAGCTATCAACACTCAAGTACCCACTCAATACCTCTCGGTAAGAGAGTGATTTTGCCCAATTTGGCTTTCTCAAGTCCAAATGGGTATTGAACAAAACAATTGGTAAAATGCTCAAGTCAGGTATTACTATCTTTAGGTTCAACCCTTTAATTGAAACTATCAATATCTTGATTTCATCCCAAATTCTTGTTATCCAAGTTTTCCTAGACTAAGTCTCTCTTTCTCAAGTAGAGACCAAGTCAAATAGGCATGAACGAATGATTGCAATCATTAATTATACAATAAAAAGCAAGAACAAAGCTAAATAATCAACACCCAACCATAAACAAGCCATAAATCAAACACCCATTAGGTTTACACACTAGGGTTGGGTCGCAACCCTAGTTAAAAATGTAGCTACTCATAATAGGTATAGAAGAAAACAAGGTAGAAAAGATGATAAAACTCATATTGAAAGATTAGAAGATAAAAATCCAATGTTAAATCACTAAAGTAAGCTAATGTTGCCTAAAGCATAAGGAAAAATGGCTACAGGAGTTTCAATATTCAAAATTTGACCTAGTTTCGTGAAACTAGTCTATTTATACAAAGCTGAAATTTCGGACAAAAATGCCCTTTTGGAGGTTCTACGGTCGCACAATTCCATGTGCGGTCCGCACTTTTCTTGAGTCTTGACAGGAGTTGGAACTGGGTCCTCACAATTCTGGAATGCGGCCGCATCTTTCATAATCTGTGGTTCGCACATTTCTTGGTGCGGCCGCACAGGGCCCTTCTGCGGACCGCAAAATTCTGAGTGCGGCCGCGTGGATGACTTCTGCGGCCGCACAATAATTGTGCGGTCTGCACTTCCTTTGAACTCCATATGCATACTCTCTGAACTTCTGCTCTTGCTTAGCTTCTGCGGCCGCACAATAATTGTGCGGTCCGCATTTTGCACTAGCACTCTGGTGGATTCCCTTTTGCATTCTGCGGCCGCAGATGGAAATCTGCAATCCGCACTTTATGCTTTTGTGCCTGATTTTGTCCTTGAGTTCAGATCACTCCTTCTTGAGTTGAATTTTATCTTTGTGGCTCATTTTCCAAAACTCCTGCAATTAAACATATTTCATCAGTTTTCGTGAATGTAATTACACACTTTTGGACGAAAACGAAAGCTAAAAGGCGCTAATAAGTAGTTAATATCCCCACTTATCAAGCCGGGAGATACCGAATATATTCTGAGGGAAGTTCACGAAGGCACCTGCGGAAACCATCCGAGGGCAGAATCTTTGGTTCGCAAGAAAATCAGGGCTGGCTATTACTAGATCGACATGGAGAAAGATGCAAAGGACTTTGTACGAAGATGCGACGGATGCCAGAGTCATGCACCAAGGATCCATCAACCCAGAGAGCTACTACATTCAGTCTTGTCACCCTGGCCGTTCATGAAGTGGGGAATGGACATTGTCGGTTTCCTGCCGCGAGCACCCGGTAAGGCTCAATTCATACTATTTATGACCGACTATTTTTATAAGTTGGTCGAAGCTCGAGTGTTCGAGAAGGTCCGGGAAAGGGAAGTTATCGACTTTATTTGGGACCACATAATATGCCGGTTCAGAATACCGGCCGAGATAGTGTGTGATAACGGGAAGCAGTTCATTGGCAGCAAAGCAAATAGATTTTTTGAGGACTATAAGATCAAAAAGATCTTGTCAACACCCTATCACCCTAGTGGGAACGGACAGGTAGAATCTATAAATAAGACCATACTTCAAAACCTGAAGATGCCAAACGGAAATGGAAAGAAATTCTGCCCAAAGTCTTGTGGGCATACCGTACAACCTCGAAATATAGTACCGGGGCCACTCCATTTTCATTAGTCTACGGTGCAGAAACACCAGTACCAGTCAAAGTGGGAGAACTGAGCCTTAGGTTCCGATATGTGACCGAAGAATCAAACGGTGAGGCCATGAGCACAAGCCTGGAACTATTGGATGAGAGGCACGAGGCTTCCCTTGTCCGGTTGGCCGCTCAGAAACAATAGATAGAAAGATATTACAACCGAAGACCCAACCTCTGGCACTTCAATATTGAAGATTTGGTGTTAAGAAAATTAACATTGCACACCCGGAACCCGAATGAGGGGAAGCTGGGGCCGAATTGGGAAGGACCATAGCAAGTCATCGGGATTACCAGTAAAGGTTCATACAAACTCGAAGCAGGAAACAATGCACAACTATCAAACAACTGGAATGTGACGTACTTAAAGTGGTAATACTGCTAAGGTACGACCTCATTCACCATTTTGTAATATTACGAATTGGAGTAAGCTTGCAGGTAACAACCAAAGGAGAATGTGACTATTAGGTCTGAAAGCACGCATCACACTCTTTTTCCCTTGAACCGGTGGGTTATCCGACAAGAATATTAACGAGCAACATTAAATCGTGCTAACTTAGAATCGAAGACCGATTTTAAAATCGGAGTCAATAGTCTCATCAACAGTATCCGAGCCCTCTCAAGATCGACCTCGAATAGTGGGGACCATCACCCTCGGGTCAATCTTCTTAGCAAAGAAGGAAGGAAACTTTGTGCTTGAACAATCTAGGCTCGGTATCTAGGATTTATTGTAAGGGCCAAACGGTCAAGTGAACAGTGCCCGTGTAGGCCACCTTTGCCATAATAAAAGCTTTTACACATTTTCAATATTGTACGTTACGCACAGAAATAAAAAGGAAGTTTCTACCTTGCTATTACATACTTTTTTCTTCTAAAAGCGTTGAGCCTAAGGGCTATTCCTATCGGGGGATTATCAAGCCTAAGGGCCACCCTTATCCGAGACCAAAGGGCTACCCCCACTTGGGAACTATCGTCCAAAATATGCTCGGGCGGCCCGGGTATTTAAACCTGGAGGAACAAAAGCTATTAGGCAATACCTAAACCTAAAAGGCTACGACCACCCTAAAAAGCGGTTTGGAGACGTCTGACGCCCATAATCAAAATGTAAGGCCTTCAACAAAATTCTAAACTTGCTAAAAGGTTACCCTCGGCAAAGGCATCGTCTAAAAACACTTAAGCATCTTGGGAAAACTTTCGATCACTCAGAGTTTTCAAAGGTTTCGAGCAAGAACTGCATCGAGGTCAGGTTTTCCGAACAATAAATGACTCATTACTATGTTTGATATTGTGCTAAGGCATTAGAAATATTTGCAATTATAAAAAGATGCTAAGATAGTAGAAACTTGAAATTGCCAAAAGGGGGAAATTTATTTATATATTTCGGAATATCTTTACTAAGGCCCAACAAAAACGGCCTCGAACTGAACAAGAAATATGTACAGGATACAAAAACTAAAAAATCCTAAGGCATTTGCGCCTTTCGACGGAGCCCGATTTGTCACCAGAAATGTCGGGGCCTTCGGATTCTTCGGAGCCCTCCTCACCTTAGGGTTCAGCTAGCTTCTTCGCCTCGAACTCAAATCTTTTTGCCTCCTTGATCTCGGCGGATTGGTCAAAGCCTCGGGCATGTATTTCTTCGAGGGTCTCCCTTCTGGATAGCCGCCTCACGTACTCAGCAGTGGTCTTCAGGCGGGCCTCGGCTGCTTCGACATTGGCCTTGTGTTGAGCCACCATCTCATCAGCATCAGGCGAGGTTATATCTAACTTGTTATTTCGAGCTCTTTGCCAAGGGCATCCCATTCGGCGATGGCCAAACCCAGTTGTGTTCAAAGATCCTCATTTTGCTGAGCCCATTTATCAGCCTTCTCCGTCGCCACTCAAAGTTGAATTTCTACCGAAGACAGCTTGGCCTGGGCGGTCTCCTTCTCCGAGGCCAGCAGGTCCTTCTTGCTTTTCCATTCGTCGGCCATTACTTGCAGCTCGTCCATCTCCTTTCAGAGTTGGTCGATCTAGTCGATCTTTTGCTGGACCTGCGAGGTATTGGTTTTAGCCACTGCGACCGATCTTCATTTCTGACTTCAAAAAACTTTACCTTTTCCACCAAGTCGGCGTGTTCCCGCCTAAAGGGCGATGCTTCTTTCTGAGCCGCATCCATCTCGGCTTGGAGGTTTCTAACGACCCCTTCTTGTTGCTCGCTGAGGAGCTTATACATGTCCCCTTTCTGGGAAAGCTCCTTGATCTCGAGCTTGAGTTGATTAACCTCAACCCGCTACCAAAGGAAGCTCTCGTGATGAATACCGAGGCCTATAAAAAGATGAAAAATGTGAGAAAATCAAACCTTGAGTAAAGATCGATGGAAAGTAGTGATGCCTTACCCGGTTCAGCACCTGCTGTGCCTCATTGTAAAGGCTCGGCACGTTCACCTTATTTTTTTTTGCCTGGTCCTCCTCGGTCACCAGGCATCGGAGGTAACTAGCTTACCCCACGGGAGCAGACAGGACCCGGGCATCCTTTGGGACGATCAAAATAATCGACCTCTTTCGATCGGGGTCCACACTCAGTGCAGGGAACTGATTGATTAATTCCGGGCTCGAACTCGGCCCGTCGGCTTCCAAGGATGTGTCCTTCTTTAAAACTTCCAGGTCGTTGACCCTGGACAAATCTTCCAAAGCAGATGAATCCACACCATCGAAAAAGGAATGAAGGGGACTGTCCGCTCCATGGATCCCTTTGTTGAACTTCTCCTTTCCTGTTTGTGCCTCCTCGAGCATGGAATCGGTGTAGGAGGGCATCCCGTAATTTCTATTACACGGGGTGCTTCCTTCAGAGCGGAGCCAGCATCACGGGGGATCTCGCCCTCCGTCTCCACATCAACCTCCCGAGCCTAAGGGAGATCGGCCACATGAATCTCTCCCTCGGCTGCCACCTACCCTCCAAACAACATCATTCTGTGGGTAATGAAAATGTCGTCTTCCTCGGGGTCGTCCCTGAGCCGAAGAAGCGAATCGGAATCCAGCACCCAAGAACTGGAGCTTTTTTTGGGCTTACGAGCCACTCTCTTCTTTGGTTTCTTCACCTCGGAGCCCGGGGAGGCCGAAGATTTTTCTTCCTTTTCTTCTTTTCCTTCGTGGTAGCCCCGGGCTGCCCCGTAACAGAGGGATCAATGGATGGGGGAACATCCTCGTCCTTTTACGAATGATTAAGTTCAGTGGTCTTAGGCAAACCTGCAATAACAAAGGGGAAGAGAAGTCAGTATGATGGAATATGAAAGCATGGTATTCACTATTCAGAAATAGGCCTTACCGTGAGAACAGGCCTCCCATCGGCCCTTCGAGAGTCCATGCCATGTGCGCTCGGAGTACGACATCTGCATATAGATGCCCTCAATCCATTCCTTTAGCCGGGGAACTGCATTCGGAACCCGGACGACAGCTGCACGACCATAAGTACGAATGAGAAGGAAGAAAATTAAGGAAAAAGAATTTTGATGCTTAAAGGGAGATTGCACTTACAAGACGCATTCCATTTCTCTGGGAATGACATGTGTTCGGGGGGAATCAAATCCTTGGTCTTCAATCGAACGGAGTGTCCTTGCCAGCCCCGGTCTTAGTCTTCGTCAATACTCGAAAAGGGGGCCTTGCTGGCCCGACGAGTAAGCTTGATCAGTCCTCCTCGAAAAATTCGGGGACTGTATAATCGAAGTAGATGATCGATTGAATCAGCGAGACTGGATCTTGTTCATGAAATAGCGGAGGAGGATCACGATCCTCCATAACGACGGATGAATTTTCCCTAGGCATACCTCGTACCTCATGCAAAATTCCAGAACAACTGGGTCTACCGAACCCAGCGTAAAGGGGTAAGTGTAGACACTTAATTATCCCTCCACGTGGCAGTAATGGTGTCCTCGGGCCCGGGATTACTACATTATTGCCTTACCAATTGCAGTCCTTTCGAACTACTGAAAGAACGTCCTCGGTCATAGAGCATATGTACCTTGATGATCCTTCACCCTGGTCATGTTTGCGTGAGGGTTTCTCGACCTTAAAGTCCTCTGCAATCGAGCAGCCCTAGAGGATGAACATTTTCAAGGGAGGCTTAGGGTCCTATTTATCACCAGCCTTCAGGGATGAACACTTTCAAGAAAATCTTGGTAAAACCTAAAAATCACTGTGAAGATTGAAGGACAAGGATGAAGATATGAAGGTTTGGATGAACTTTGATGATAGTCGGAAAGCTCGAAGGTAATAGCTTGGTCAAAAGGTAGAAAAAGAACAAAGGATGGAGGCTTTTATAAGGAAACAGGCGATGCTTCGCATTCGGGGCAACCTGCCGATGAGAGACACGTGTTCGAAGTTAGAACGACGCGACTGGTGGGCGTTTCGGCTCCTTCGTCATGGCGTACGAAGGAAGGAACCGGAGAACCTCTATCGTTTCCCATTATTCAGGCGAACCAACTCTCTGAGAAACGAGGGGACTATCTGTATACGGGTAAAACCGAGTCCAATGAGCATCCCGATTTCTTGGTGAGGCAAACGGAGCAGGGTTACGATCATAAGGAATCAGAATCAAAATCAGGAGTCTCTCGTATCAGAGCCCGAGCAAGGCACCTACCTTCGGAGCCACGTCCCCCAGGTTCGGTTCGAGTCCCAAGACTTCGGAGAGCATTACCAAACAACCACATACTACTATCAAAGGATCGTGATGTCCGTGTCCAAACGAATATCACGACGCGAATCTCGGCCTGTATCGGCAGAAAATTAGTGATTAGCGAAAAGGAAGATTTTTTTCCCCCTAGAATTGTACATAGGGCAAAACTCCCTTGCTATATAAATGGGAAGCTTAGTGTTCATTAGACACACTGTAACACGCTTAGCAAGGTAATATATTTCTGTTTCTGAAAATTATTCTAAGTTCTTATTTTTGTTCATAAGTTCTTCATAAGTGCAAGCTCGAAATCAAAGGCAGGTTCCTCGTTCATTAACTGAACTCGGGTTTGTTCCTATCATGGGTTTGACCATTTATCACGTCTCTTACTTGCTTAATCTAACATCTGATCACTTGTATTGAATTAATCCACATATTATTAAAACCGCGTATAAATTCAATTGTTATCCGTTTTTAAGGGTAAACACAAACAAAAAGTAGCTAAGTTAAAATAGTGATAAACTTTAAAGAACCGTCTTTTTATTTCTTATTTACAAATGACCCTTATGGCCTCACCCTAAAAAGTTATTGCAAGTCCTTTTCATTGCTTCTCTTTACATCTCAACCAAACATAGGTAGTATCTTTGAGATTTATTTAAAAAAGAAAAGCATGGAACAAGATACTTACTATAAAAAGAAGAGGCAATTGTTGTATATAGTAGCCGAGAATTGAATAAGAAAAGTTATAGTTAATTAACCAATTCCACCACAAAATAAAGACACAGAATGAAAATCGTCCTCATAAGGTGTTCCATGAAAAAAAAAATCTTATTCATATTTGATACTTTACTAGTGATATTTTATCACCACTAAAGTGAAGTCTATCATAAGTAAGTGATAGTCTGAACTGATAATATATTACTATTAGAAAAAAGGAAATTGTCTGGCAGAACCGACCGATATTGGTCTGTAACTGGAAAAAATTGATTGATTCATGGCGGTCAGTAAGTCCAAAATAGAAAAAATGTATCGAATTATGTAATTAAAAAATGTACCGGCAAGATACTATTTTACCACTAGATCATTGTTGCATTTTGCTTTAAGACTTTCTTATGTATACTCTTTAATTGCATTTTCGTGCGAAAACAACCGATCGTGTCAATCGGTTCTTTTTTTTTTGATTTGCACCGAGTGTCCGATTCTCTAAGAGCCCCGACTAATTTCGGGGGTGCACAGGCCCTCGGCAAGGAGTTTCCCGCAAGTGCACCACGGTTAATTCAGGTTTACCCAGTCCGATGGCCCTCAGAAATTGTTTGCACCCAGTGGGTTTCGAACTTGAGACCTTGAAAGGGAGCAAACCCCAAGGCTCAAGTCAATCGGTTCTATTAAGAAAATAAAATACCATCCGAAATCGGTTGGTTTTTTAAAATGACCACCCAAAATAATCGACGATCTCAGTCGATTTTTGAATGTTAATTTTAATTTATTTTAATGAAAAACTTACTAAAGTTGGTCGATTTCTTGAAAAATAAATTTCGCGGGACGCAAAAATAGTTTCCGCATTTTTGCGCCAAAAATACAGACCGAATTTGGTCGGTTTCGTTAAAAAAGATTAAAAAAATAAAATATATTGAAAAACGAATCGAAGTCGGTTGGTCGGCAGCGGTCGATTTTGGCCGAACTTCTAGTAATGTATATTAATAAATCATGTTTTTATGAGAAAGGTACATAAAAACGGCACAAGTTATGTTTATTAATTTGATATAAATATGCAAGTGTGACTATACAAAAAATGACTTTAAGTAAAAATATTATCACATGGGATATAAAAAGAAATTAGAAATTTGGCCAAGGCAACAAGATTACGTAGTTATGATTCCCCTAACGTCTAACATAAATGGCTATGAGAGAATTTGCCCTTACTGATAAACGAGAAGACAACAAAGAACTGATTCCTTCCAATTATAGTTCAAATTAATTGTCTTTTTCTCTGATGGTGATAGATGAAATAGGATATACTTAAAGATAAATGAACGAAATATATAAGGAAAACAATAAATAAATATCAAATATTTTGATAACTTATTTTCTGAATACTCCAAACAATTTTTAGTTGGCAATTTTAGTGTTTTTGACTAATATCACAATGTTTGACAATTGAGGTGCGCTGGCATGGAATTTTTTAATTTTTTTTTTCCATTTCGATGAAAAATGTTTTACATTGTGAAATGATCATTCCTTGAATCGTTAATCAGTGTTTGGTTAGTCTGTTATGAAATTTGATAAGATATAGTAATGGTACAAGCTTATGATAGCGTTTTATAATAGTGTTTAGGAATGGCAGGCGGTGACAGAACCCGCCCCCTGCCCCGCATAGGATTTAAACCCGCATTCACCCGAATTTATTAGTGTTCTAGTGATTCTTTTGAATCAAATATTAAACAATAATGTTTCATTGTTAACTAAAATAAGTAATATGAAATACCGAGTTGAAATACTAGTAATAACAAAATGACATCATGGACAGAAGTCAAAAATAATATTACTCATAAGAGTTTAATATATATGTTGAGAAATTTTTACTATATTAGATCATCCAAAAAGTATCTACGGGTAACTCTCTAAATATAGAAAATATTATTTGTAAGTATTTAACGTATACGCAATAATTTACGCATAATAGGTATTGCACCAAACTATACTAATTTATCATGGTAAAATATTAATTAAATTAAAGTAAGAACGTACGCTTTAATTAATTATAATTTTTTTAAATAATTATACTTGTAATGACATGTGTATGTATGTATTGAGTTGGTATAAACATTCAACACAAGTAAATATTCACCTAACTTATATACATTGATACCGTAAATAACGAACCTTCATAACAACAGTAAAATTTATAACTTTTAAAATAAGTAAGTTATTTACTATAACAAATAAAAATAACTTAATAGTGTTACAAAAGGTGAATATTAGTTATATTCTATCCATAATAATTGAAGACCAACCATCAAAATATGATTACCTAGAAAATATTTTTCTCCATATCAAAACCTTATTTTTTTAGGAAAATAATATTATATAGCCGCTCTCAAAATAATAGCCGAAAGAATATATATATATATATGTTATATACAAAAACCATACAAATTTTATACATGACTATCAAATATAACTAGTTTCTGGCGCGAGCTAAAGTAAAAAAAAAATCTATTTCAATTAAAAAAGCCACTATTTTCCACACGTAATAAAGAATCAGTTTATTTCTCCATACCAATTCTTTTTTTTTCTTTTTCAATTAAAAAAGCCACTATTTTCCACACGTAATAAAGAATCAGTTTATTTCTCCATACCAATTCTTTTTTTTTTCTTTTTCAATTAAAAAAGCCACTATTTTCCACACGTAATAAAGAATCAGAATTCATACCCAGTAGCGAGTTAATATCTAGCCTAAAATCACAACCCCTAATCACGTCAGTGGACTGGTCCATTTCTAAGTCCACCGATCTGAAACCCCAAAAGGATAGTATTTGTATATGATGTAACACACCTGGGTTTTTGCTAAAGTTTTCTTTTTCTTTTATTTTCATTCATTTCTTGAAAAAAAACAATTACCCTTTTAATTTCATTGGTATTTGTATTCTTGGGCACAAAAATTACAGACTTTTCTGCAACAATATGGCTACTTCTGCAAACCATAGAAGTGTTAGGGATATTATTTGTGATGCTGGTGCTGGTGCTTCTGCAGGTTTATAACTTCTCTTTTATTGTTGTCCATTTTTTTATTACTGGTAAAGAAGATAAAGATTTATTTTTTGTGTTACTTTTTAATCTTTGAGCTATTTGAACGTGAGTTTGAGTTAATTGGGGGTGTAAAAATCTTTGCTTTTGTATCTTTAGGTGCTATTGCTGCTGCATTTATGTTTATTTTTTGTTTTTGTTTTTTTATTTATTAAATAATTGTTATCTATGGTTTTAGTGCTAAAGAATATAAGATTAATTCTTTTTGTTACTTTTTGATATTTGAGTTGTTTGAATGTGATTTTGAGTTACTTGGGGGTGTAAAAATCTATCCTTATATATATAAAAAATATATTTGGGTGGTTTTTTAGGTGCTATTGCTGCTTTCTGGGGTTTTACTATAAAGAAGATAAAGATAATTCCTTTGTTTAATTTTTGATCTTTGAGTTTTTGAGCTATTTGGATGTATTTTGAGTTAATTGGGGGTGTAAAAGTCTTACCTTTTATCTTTGGGTGGTTTTTAGGTGCTATTGTACTGCTAAAGAAGACAGATTTATTCTTTTTTGTTACATTTTAATCTTTCAGTTTTTGAGTTATTTGAATGTGATTTGAGTTAATTGGGGGTGTAAAATTCTTTGCTTTTGTGTCTTTGGGTTCTTTTTTATGTGTTATTGCTGCTACATTTATATGGGGTTTTACTGTTAAAAATGATAAAAGATTTATTCTTTTATTGTTACTTTTTGATCTTTGAGTTTTGAGCTATTTGAATGTGATTTTGAGTTAATTGGGGGCATAAAGATTTTTGTTTTTGTTCTTTGGGTGGTATTTTTAGGTGCTATTGCTGCTACATTTATGTGTCCATTGGATGTTATTAAAACAAGACTACAAGTTCATGGTCTGCCTCAGATATCTCAATCTGGTCGTCAAGGTTTGTGCTCATGGTCATCTCTTTTATATGAGGTGGTGGACTGTTTCTGTTTTTTTCTTTTTCGCATTGTCTGTGTTGATGAGAATTGCTATTCTGCGCCAAAGTGCTCCCGAGTGAACAAATGCAAATTGTATTATTAGGATTTACATGATTTTCTAATTGAATTATTTCATAGTTTTAGTAATTTGATCTGTAGTTGTCTCGAAGGACCTACAATCTCCGGGATCTTGTAGACTTAGCTAAAGATAGGCACTATAGAAAGAAAAAAAAATATCGAGTATATAGGAGATACCTATTAGTTGAGTATATATTTTAGACGTGATAGCACTTGTAATGTGGGTTCTATGCTTTCTAGGAGTGGTTTAGCCTTTCAGAGATTTATATGTAGAAAATATAGAGAACTTTAATAGTACTTTTTATTTGTATTTGCATGATATTGGCATACGATGAGTTTAAATGGAGTAATATGGTCAGTGAGGATTCATATAGCCAACCCTTGACTTGTTTGGGACTGAGGCATACTAGTTGTTGTTGTTGTAATAATGATCCGTATCCCTTTATTATATCCTACATATAGCAGGTAAGAACACGCTTCTTATTCACAGCCTAATGTTTATTCACAATCGTTAATGTTTATCTGATCCAATGAAGCTTAAATGATAGACCTGAGCATTCCTCATTTGCAAAGACATACCATTTCAGGTTCTGTTCTGCGTTCCTAGATAACTGGGATTTAACACAAAATGTCAAAATCTAAAGGCAACTTTTACCCTGATTATACACAGTACATCGATTCAAAGTTCTTCCAGTCCTAGTATATTGTAGATGAAAGAAGTTTGGCTGTTTGTTTAAATTCTTACCAATCTTCTCAGGCACAATAGAAGTATTAAGTATATTCTGATTGACTGCTTTATAGAGCCGCAATGTATCCTTATCTCGCACCATGTCCTTCTCCTTTATTTATCTATGTATTCTTTTAAATTCTTTAGGGTATTTGTAGCAGAAAAATAATGGAGCCATGTACAGTAGGATTATACAGTTACCTCATCCTAAACAAAGATGTCACTACAAAAACATATATTCAACTAATATGTACGGGCAGAATCTGTTGTGGGATCATAAATAGAAAAAACAATTTAAATTACTTCTCAATGTGGATTTAGGAACTTTCTTTTCTCTTGGATGCTTAATGATCTCTTTTGTTCACAAGATCCTCCTTAGTGGAGGAAGAGCTATTTGTCGTGATTTGTCTGTCTTTTTCTTCGTTCAGGTTTCACTGCTTCCTCCCATTTCCATTTTCTCTAACATAGGATGCCCAATGTTCTGCTCTCCGCTCTTTTTCTTTGCATTCTGCTTTCCACGTTTGATGTATGGACTTTCAAAATTCCGAACGTTGTGCACACTATGCTCATCGTGCCTCTATGAGAAATCGCCTTTGACAGTGAATATAATTTGGTGAGTTTTAGAGAGGTGCTTTCAACTTTCATGAAGGTTTCTAGAGCTAAGTTATGTGCAAGAGTTCTGTTGTTTTCTTAATTTAAACAAGTGTTTATTTGAAGAGCTGATAACTGGTCTTTCATCTTTTTCCTTCTTGCAATAAAGAAATTGTTGTTTGGTCTTCTTAATAGTGACAACTGATTAAGATCAATGGTTCCCTTATAAAGGAAGTAAATAATAATGAAAAATCCAAATCCATATTACTGGCACACTTATTTTTCTTTAAATTCTATGGGCAACAAGCAGGTAGTGTCATTGTCACAAGCTTACAGAATATACTAAGAGCTGAAGGTTTCAGGGGACTTTATCGAGGCCTTTCACCAACATTAGCAGCTCTTCTTCCAAACTGGGCGGTAAGCTTTATCTTGTTTAATTTCTGTTGCTGCGGATTGCAATTAGTTGGAGTTCCTTCATGAAATGAGTCATTAATATTGAATGAGATAATATTCAGATTTTCTCTTTGATCTCTTGTGGAACTGAAATTCTTTTGTTCTTATGATAATGCAATGATCAAGCCTGCCTTCCACGCATCACCAAGTACCTAATGTTATTGCTGATGAAGAGTGAAAATGATTTAGCCTTCCTTCCACACCTTCACTCACCATCATTTCACACCTATGGACCGGTGCCTCGGTAGAGCGATGCAAGACATGACCAAACCATCTCAAGCGACCTTCTCTCATTTTATCCTCAATGCATGCTACTTGCACCTTCTGGCGAATGTCGTCATTTTTAATCTTATTTAATCTTGTATGAGCGCACATTCGTCTTAGCATCCACATCTCTGCAACACTCATCTTGTGGATATGATGGATTTTAGCAGCCCAACATTTATTACCATATAACATTATCAGTCTTATAGTTGTTCTATAGAACTTACCTTTCACTTTGGAATCCTTTCACTTACCTTTCAAAATGAATAAGGTTTTTTGGGGAGTGGTGGGTGGGGTTGGGGGCGGGTGATGCTGTATTGGACTCGTGAAACAAGAAGTTGATTAACCATGTTCTTGGCAATCTTATTGGCTTTTTTCTCAACTGACTCCATGTTGGCATATATTTTCTGTACATGCTGAAATGCTGAATCCATTGACCCTTTTTTGCTGAAATGTCCACTTAAGAAACCATTTTGAGAGAAAACATTCATCTTCCGCAGGTGTACTTCACAGTTTATGGACATCTCAAGGATTCATTGCATTCGCATGGTAAACTTTTCCTCTATTGGTTATTTAGCTGTTGACTTTTATCGCTTCTTTTTTATATGTTTGTTTGAATGGCATCACATTGTCTAATCCTTTAGTGTTTCGAAGTTGCTATGAAGAAACTTAACACTTATCTTTACCTAAAGAATTATCTTGTGTGGTAGATGCAGTGGATAGCTGTGGGCAGCTTACAATTGGTGCAAACATGATTGCTGCTGCAGGAGCGGGGGCCGCAACAGCCATTACGACAAATCCATTATGGGTTGTTAAGACCCGTCTCCAAGTAGGTTCGGTGTTCTCATATAGTTAACATTGATGTATTCTTCAACTCTAACATATCCATTAATCACAAGTTCAAATTTTGCTCCATGTTTCCAAATATTACTTGTGGAGAGAATCCATAAGCGAAAAGAACGGAGTCTAGTACACTCTGTGCCCGTTAATATTCCATTTGCACTCTTAGCCCTCCGGGCTTGGTCCAGTGGTAAGAGGGTAGCTTGTGATGTGTGGTTTAGGCACACGTCACGGGTCCTGCCGCAGACAAAAGCATGATATTTAAGCGGAGAAGGGTAGAGGGGTGGGCCCATTATCCTCCGAGTTTCGAACTATGCACAACTGGCGCTGAGGGATTTCCTTTGTTATCAAAAAAATTCCATCTCCACACTTACTGTGCCTTAAAAAAAGTACGTTAAGTGCAAAGAAGTAATAGCTTTCCAATCTGATTAAGTTGGCTTCCCGGCGTATTAAAAAGACGTCATTTTGGAAATTTGGTTTTGTCAGCATGGAGCCTGTTAAGAGTTCATGTAACATGGGCGTAACATAGGCTAATACGGAAGCACAAGTTTCCAATATTCTTAGGTTTACCTTAATTAGTATTGGAATAACAACTTGCATTTGCTTCTGTATCTTGTTCCTGATATTTTTTCCCCCTCTTTTTTCTTAGACACAGGGAATAAGGGAGGGTGTAGTTCCTTATAAAGGTATATTGTCTGCTTTAATACGAATAGCACATGAAGAAGGGATCCGAGGATGGTACAGGTTAGTTATATAGTGAACATAGTCATATACAAACTTTATATATATGTGTTTCATCCTTTGTAGAGAGGCTCATGAAGCTGGAAACATCCTCATAGAAGAATAAGCATTTACCCTTATCAAAAGGAGAAAAAAAAAAGCAATCACCCTCTATACTAGTTTTTTTGGGGTTTAATAGTTCTGTTTCCTTTGGGTTGCAGTGGCCTCTTGCCGTCTTTGGCTGGGATAAGTCATGTTGCTATCCAATTTCCAGCATATGAAAAGCTGAAATCATACTTAGCAAAAAGGGGTGAGAAACTGTTTTCTGTAGTCGTTTGTGGAAGTTCGTACCTGTTTGTTCGTATCTGATTGATCACATGATGTCTTTCTCAAACTGCCAGCCAATAAGCAAACCAATGAACTGAGCCCTGGTGAAGTAGCGATCGCCTCTTCGATGGCCAAAGTAGTTGCCTCTGTAATGACTTATCCACACGAGGTAAGAGGAAAATGGACCAAGATTATTTTGGTTCCTTTCATGGACTCACTATGGCCTACCTTTTAATCCGTAGTTTTTTACCAGGTCGTGCGTTCTAAACTACAAGAACAAGGGCAAGTAAGAAACTCAGAGAAAGCATATAAAGGGGTTGTTGATTGTGTAAAAAAGATCTTCAGACAGGAACGTCTGACCGGATTCTACCGAGGTTGTGGAACCAATCTTCTACGGACGACTCCCTCTGCTGTTATTACATTTACCAGTTATGAAATGATTCACAGGTTATTTCAGCAAGCTATACTTCCAGAGGAGCATTCAAAAGCAAATCCGAGACGTGAACCCTCCCATAAGGTAGCCGAAGAACATGGAGACAATGACGAAAATCTACAGCAATCAGAAAGCACATTGAATAAGAGAACTCCTTTAATTCCATTGAGCAACTCTGATAATCTAACTGCTAGACATTGATTAGAGATGTTTTCTTTTTTCTTTTTTTTTTTTTTTTGCCGAGGAATTTGCAACAAGTGTTTGCTGTTGCATAAATTTTCCTTTTGTAACTTGTATTTTTGCTCAAGGAAGTGTTACATTTCAAGCTTATAAAGAAAGGTGCTATAGTTTTCCTTTAAGTCTGAATTCAACATCTTTGATTATATTTGTTCTAGTGCTACTTCTGTAAATTCTTGCCCTTGAAAAGTATTGTTAGAAATTAAGTAGCACATGTAGGGGTCGTATGGTAGGGTGTATAAGAATACTACTGACTTTGGTGTATTAGTTATGCTGACATTAGTTGTGATCCCCTGTTTGTTTGGTGTATTAATAACATGCATTGCATAACTTTTTTTAAAAATTATTTGTTTACAAAAATACCCTCCAAAAATATTGGAAAGAATTAGAAAAAGGCATTGAAAGGGCAATTATGTCTTTATACATGCTTATCCATGTATTAAAAGCCATGATATTGCTAATGCAATGGTTTGCTATGTATAAGAATAGTCGTGAATAGGGTGTATAACTAAGTATTAGTTATACATAAGTTGAAAAATGCTACCAAATAAGGGATTAATAATATCAAAGTTTATTATTTTTCCTAATACATCCTACCACACGACCATGTAGAATTTACTGCTCTTCTTGTCCTATGAAGACTTCTTGCAAATATTTTTTCTAACTCTTTCTCTCTCTCACACACAACCAAAAGAAAATATTTCTCTTCCTTTAGACAATCTTTCAATGAAAATTTGTTCAAAGGCCTTTGAGTTCTTTTGAGATGTAGAGAAATCATCTCTTAAAGCCTCTGTTTTTTTTTGTGAATCTCTTGTTTTATTTGTAAAACAAGAGTAGTGAATTGTGATTGGTGAAGGCTACTTAATTGAGGTCCTTTTTTATCCTTTCTAAAATATAAAATTTTTAAAAGAAAACTTAGTGAATTATAAAATTTGTATAATTTTTGTATATAACATACATAATGTATATATATACAAAAAAAATATATTTTTTCGGCTATTATTTTGAGAGCGGCTATACAGTGTCATTTTCCTAGTTAACTAGCTAAATCTTGATTATTGACTCAGTCTTGGATGCTATTTCTAATAAAGGAATTGTCTCAGCAATGAAACTTAAAACTTTTGAGGAAGATTTTATAGCAGGTCTTTTTCTTAGGGAAAAGAATCAGTCATAGTTTGAAGTCTCATCTCATCAACTTTCTTGACAGCCATTACAGTCAAAATCACTAATGGAAAAAAAGAACATGAAAAGTCCCTTCAAAAAGGCAATACCCTTGATTGGTAACTTCCACATTTTCCAAATACAATGTTGAAAGCTGGAAAAGGGCAGTGTTCACTTGTTTATATGTAGAAAAAATAGAAATATTAGCAAAAACCATTATATTCCAAGTAGAATTTTAGCTGGACGACAAATGTCATACTGCTTTCATTAAACGTCAAATTCGTGCTTGGATACTTGCTACCTCCAACCAACATAGGTATCGAGTAGCTCCATCTTACTAAGGCTTAGGCGGATTGAAAGAAATCATCTGACGTTCTTTTGTCTCGGAAGGGATTTAAACATTGGTCGTTCATGATTTTCTCTCACTTTATTGACCATTAACCGCACCGCAGAGTGCTACAGCCTACATATATCATACATAATGTTATAGTAAATACATTAGAAATGGAGTCAATCCAGCTGCAGAAGTTAGAGATTTACAAAGATGGAGTTGACTCCTGTAACGATCCGACTGGTCGTTTTGAGCAATTGCGTCCGGTTCGGCAGTTTGAGGTCACAAACAGCTTCATATTAGGTGTATCGACTTGCGTGCATGGTTGAATTCAGTTTCCGGATGATTCGGAGTCGAATTGGAAGAAGGAATCTAGTTTAGGAAGCTTAAGCGGTGAGAATTTGACCGGAATTTGACTTTGGAGTAAACGGCTTCGGAATGAGTTTTGGATGATTTCAGCAACTTCGTATGACGATTTTGGACTTAGGCGTGCGTTCGGATTCGGATTTGGAGGCCCTTAGGGTAATTTGAGGCATTTCGGCGAAAGTTTGACCCATCGTTGACTTTTGTGATATCGGGGTCGGAATGCAGTTCCGAGAGTTGGAACAGCTCCGTTATGTCATTTGGGACTTGCCTGCAAAATTTGGTGTCGTTTGGAGTTAATTTGATATGGTTCGGACGCTCGGTTGCGATTCTAGAGGTTCTTGAAGTTCAATATGATTTCAAGTGTTTTGGCGTCCGATTCGTGATTTTAGTGATTATTTTGCTGTTCCGATCGCGCGAGCGAGTTCATGTTATGTTTTCAGACTTGTGAGAGTGTTTGGTTTAGAGCCCCGAGGGTTCGAATGGGTTTTGTACGCATTTCGGAGTGTTTGAAAGAGGTTCAGCTGTGCTGGTGTTTCTGTTCTCGCATTTGCAATGACCGCATTTGCGAGATCATTCTCGCATTTGCGAAGATGGGCTGGGCAAGGGAAGTTCGCATTTGCGAACATTTGGGCCGCTTTTGCGAAGGTCCTACTTCGCATTTGCGAAGTGTCTCGTCGCAATTGCGATGGAGAGATGATTCTTCAGGCTTCGCATTTGCGAAGTATTCTTCGCTTTTGCGAGTTCGCATTTGCGAACACAGTGTCGCAAATGCGACATCTGCAGCCTACTAAAAGGTGGGCATTCCGAACCTTAGCTTCATTTTTTCATAATTTGAACCCTAGGTCCGAGAGTGGGTGATTGTGAGAGAATATTTTCATGCCAAATCATTGGGTAAGTGTCTCTAATCAATTTCTAACTATATTTTGTGATTATATCAGATATTTAACATCAAACTCATGAGAATCTAAAGGAAAATTTGGGGAAAATTGTAAAATCTTTCAAAAATGAAAATGATGATTTGAAGGACGAATTGGTATCAGAACTTGATGATTTTTGTATGGTTGAACACGTATCGGAATGGGTGTTCGGTTTTTGTAAATTTTGTCGGGTTCCGAGGTGCGGTCCGGGGGAGTTGACTTTTTACAAATTGTATAAGAATCATAGCTTTGTTGATTGAAATTGTTTTCTCTTGCATTGTTTGATGTATTTAAGTCGTTTTTGGCTGGATTGAGCCGTGCGTTGATGAATTGGTAAAGGAAAAGCTAAATTGAGTATTGAACTGGCCGAATTGAGGTAAGTATCTTGCCTAACCTTGTGTGGGACTTCCCCATAGGATTTGAGTCCTCTATGCTAATTGTAGTCCGTGCACGCGAGGTGACGGGTGCGTGCTCGATTTTATTTGTGAAAAATTTGCCTTTTAGGGTTCTTAGGTCCTTATGATCACTAACTAGGGAGTTGTTCTGATATGATTGGGTTTCCTATTTGCTAGTTTCACCACTACATGCTCTATACAATGCTGTTAGCTCTTACTTTTTATTTGCCCCTTATTTGCCTTAATTGAAGTAATTGCCCTCCTTATTGTTTTGATACTTTTTAATTGTGAGTTCCTCTATGACTTTGTGAAAATATGCTACATGTCCAAATTATTGTGGTTGACTGTGTAGTTATCACGTGCCTTACATATCTTGTTGCTTTTGTAAAGGTTGTTGTATTCCTTTGATTTCACGTGATTCTCTTGTTGCCGTGTACTCATACTCTTGGTGGTAGGAATTCTTGTAATTGAGTTGTTGCTTTGTCGTTGTTGATTTAAATTATGGACGGTGGGATCGGCTTGCGCACCGCAACAGGAGAAATAAGGGTGATATATTGAGGAGGAATAAGGGTGAATTGATATTTTCTGGTGGGATCGGGTTGCACGCCGCAACATGAGGAATACGAGTGGTATATTGAGGAGAAATAAGGGTGAATTGATATTGTCTGGTGGGATCGGGTTGCACGCCGCAACAAGAGGAATGAAGGTGATATATTGAGGAGAAATAAGGGTGAATTGACATTGTCTGGTGGGATCGGGTTGCACGCTGCAACAGGAGGAATAAGGGTGATATATTGAGGAGAAATAATGGTGAATTCATATTATATGGTGGGATCGGGTTGCGCGCCGCAACATATCATATTTATTATTATTATTATTATGATATTGATATTGTTTGGTGGGATCGGGTTGCACGCCGCAATAGGAGGAATAAGGGTGATACATTAAAGAGGAATAAGGGTGAATTTATATGATATGGTGGGATCGGGTTGTGCGCCGCAACAAATCTTGTATTTTGGTATCCCCTGTTTTACTGTATTAACTTTAATTCATTCGTGCAAGGCTTTTGATAAATTGTATTTCTGGTTTTCACGGAGTTGAGGATTGAGTTATTGACCTTGACTTATTGACTTGCCGTCATTCCTTGAGTTCTTTTCCTGAAACTATTACTCTGGTGAATTAATTTTCAAAGTAAATTTACTACGTTAAGTCATTTCCTCTTGTCCTGCTGAGTTCTTAGTAATATAGTGATTTAAAATAAAGGAATTAATATTACGCTACCTTGTATGACTCTTAAATTATAACTCGCTGTATATATATTTCAATATTACAAATTCTAAAAGTTGTTATATTTTATTTCAATTGGTTCCTCAATTAAATTTCCTTAACTCGTCTCAAGTTGTATTTTCTTAAAAAGGAATTACTATTAAGTTTTAATTTAATAAATCATATATTCAAGGAAATAACTTATTCGATGTTGTATTTTTATTTGAAAAGGTTATTTTCCTTCACTCAAATGTTTTCTAAAAATATCTTCATCTTTTCTCGCTGATTTGCCAATTGGTCTAGAAACTGTAAATATACTTCATGATATATAAATGGAACTTCTTGAACATCTTAGTTGTGTTTTCACGAACACTATGTACTGAGTAGCACGTGGATTTGTTGTGCAAGTGAGATGGAAATATGTGGGCACAAGGTGTCGTGTTTGTTAAAGGTTATGGAAATTGTGATTATGATATGAGACTTCGAGGTTTGAGATGGTCGGAATTTGTGTATTAGAATGATGCGATTGGTTGAGTTAATATCACTTTCCCTTATTTGATCACATTTTACTTGTTTGTATCCCAACTGTGTTGGTGTGTAATTACCTTGTTATTTTTGTTACTATCCGTGTTTTCTCCTTATCGTCTCTATTGTTGTAATTTGATTTCTCCCTTCCTTTTGGCATTACTTTGTTATCTTTATCCTGTTAGTTTATTATCATACGTGTTCAACTTATTAGACCCATAGGTGTCTTGATTGTTCATCGTCACTACTCCACCGAGGTTAGTCTTAATACTTACTGGGCACCGCTGTGGTGTGCTCATACTACACTTTTGTACATTTTTGTACAGATCCAGGTATTTAATCGTTAGTAGCTGTGCGGAGCATCGCTGTGGAGACTCAAGTAAACCTGCTGCTGCGTTCGCAGGTCTCGGAGTCACCTTCTGTTGTATTTATTTCCGTTGTTTCCTTTTGTTCTGGAACAGTGATATATTCAATATGTATAACTACTCCTAGAAAGGCTAAGATTTGTACTACCGGTTTTGGAAATTTTAAATTGTTCAGAGTTATCAGATGCGAAGTTAGTGAATATTATTGTTATTTCTGTTAACGTTATGCTTACCTAGTTTTAGACACTAGGTGTCATCACGACACCTTCGAAGGGATTTCGGGTCGTGACAACTCCAAAGAGAGATTGCATAAAAGGAGCAACATTACTCATTTCACCAACAGAAAGAACAGGTTTTCATATAAATCTTATATTTCTTCCAAAATCTTCAAACTTTTGCATAAATTCAAGCTTCTAGTTCTAAGAAACCAATCTATAACTCCCTCGAGTTTGCTAATACAACACAAGAAAAGGGATACCACTGCTGGTAGCAGAGAACTAAGCTAAAGGGGCATAATTGACTTGGTCTATGTTGCTCGGATCCTCCAAAAATATGTCTGGTGTGTGTCCGATCCTCCTAAATACATTTTTGGAGGATCTCCCATTGGTGCAGTGATATTTTTGGAGAATCCGAGCAACATAGGAATTGGTTGATGACTAAGGAGCCATATGCATATAACTATAACTAACACTTCAAAAACCTTCATTTACTATGCTCATGACATGTCTTAAGCATCAACCAAATAAACAGGCTGAAACAAGCTAATTCTTTTCTCTATAAATGACATTGTACTAATCTTGATGTTTATCTAACATGAAGAGGAAAAAAGAGTTTACTATTATCAACCTCCAGTACTATTTGTAGTGGAGCTACTAGCCCATGTATCAATCACAGTATCAGGTGAAGCTGGAATATTTTTCTTCAATAACACAGCATCCTCCGTTTCAGAAGGAATACGCGCTTTTACCCTTGAAAGCTCAGTACATTTACCAGTGATCTCCTTTCTGTGATAATTTTTCCATTCACCTTCTTTAATAGTCTTCAACATCTCGAGTACTTCTTCCATTTTAGGCCTCACGTCTTTCACAACTTGCAAGCACTGAAAAGCTAGTTCTGCAACAGATATAGTCATCCTCCTAACTTCAGCATCTGTCTCGAATCCAAGAGATGGATCGATCACTTCATCAAACGCACATTTTAGTATCCTGTTCATCGCGAAGTTAGCCAAGTTAATCTCGTGCATATGTCTATTCATATCCACTGCAGGCATTGATGATATGAGCTCGACGAGGACAACCCCAAAGCTATAAACATCACTCTTATCAGTAAGCTGGTAACATTCATGATATTGAGTATCAACATATCCCGGGGTCCCCTGAGGTGCAGTTGAGATATGAGTAACATCATTAGGAAAGAGTTTTGACAGCCCGAAATCTGCTACTTTGACACAAAAGTCATTGTCCAGGAGAATGTTATTAGTCTTGACATCACGGTGTATGATGTCAGAAGCATGAAGGTAAGCCAATGCACTGGCAATTTCTATAGCAATTTTGAGCCGTATAGGCCATGTAAGTAACTTATCCTTTGCTCTATGACCGTGCAGGTGATCAGCAATTGTTCCATTGGGAATGTACTCATAAACAAGGAAGAGTTCACGACTACGTCTTGATGTGCATCCATAAAGGATAACAAGATTCGGATGCCTAAGGCGAGTAAGAATTTCAATTTCATTGATGAACTGTTTCATTTGGTTGTGATTGTGCTCATAAAGGCGCTTAACTGCAACTTCTTTTCCATCTCTAAGTTTCCCTGATTTTAAACATACAGTAATAGCTGTTAGATCAAGATGCTTACTATTTACATTGCCTCCTCAGAAAGCAAAACTAAGAAAAACAGACTTTTGTGTATTGTCTATAGAATATTATTAATCTACACAGTATAGCCGCCCCTCAAAATAATAGCAAGTAAATGTATATTTTTGTATATTAACGTATACAATATACATATTTTTTGGATAATCAGTGTATATTTTTTGTATATTTGGCTAACGACTGTAATTATGTTTGCCGACTGGCCAAATGTGTTAAATATATTTCTTACCATAGTACACAGTTCCATAACCTCCATCACCAAGTTGTTTAGAAGAGTTGAATTTGTTGGTGGCTTCTTCAAGTTCTCTGTAGGAGAATACTGGGATTCCTAGGTATTGGCTACGTTCCTCGATCTCTTGATGAATCATTGAAACACCAGATGTATTTCTTGAAAGAAATGGTGAAGAATCACTTTTCCTCCTCTTGCAAAACCATATAATACACGCAATTGTGCAGAGTCCAACAAGTAAACCAATAAATGCTGAAACCGAAGCACAGAATATACCGATTAACGGACATAATCAAGTATGGACTAAAAGGGCAGCCCGGTGCACTAAGCTCTCGCTATGCGCGGGGTCCAAGAAAGGGCCGGACCACAAGGGTCTATTGTACGCAGCCTTACCCTGCATTTCTGCAAGAGGCTATTTCCACAGCTCGAACCCGTGACCTCCAGGTCACATGACAGTAGTTTTACCAGTTACAACAACAAAATAGTAGATAATGGAATAGGTAAGTACCTGCAACAATCAGTTTCACTTTTTTATTTCCTGCAAACAATGCAAATAGTAAGTTGAATCAAGGTTTATAAAACAGAACCAAAATCTTTAATGTAAACCATGACAAAAGTTCTTTACCTTTGGTATTATAACAAATAAACTTGTTAGTAGTATTATCAGTTTGACACTTGCCTCCTCTATAATAACACTGATTACATTCATCAGACACAGTCCATCCTAGAAAAACTTCATCAGTTAACATATCAAATAGGCCATTGTTTTCTGATTTTGATTCTGAATTCGATGGCACGGGCAGCCGAATAAAGGAACAGCTACTAGGAAGAGGAAATCCTGGATAGTAATCCATTGAGAGGTTATAGTATAATATGAAACTTTCACAGCTATTGTGGCTGTGATATCTTGTGGAAGTGAAAACTTCTTCATGTTTCTTCTGGCTATTATTGCATTTGAACAAAGTGAGAAAAGGGCTGACTCTATATGTTATTGAAGGAGAAATTGGTAAAGACAGATTTCTATCAAAAGATTGGCAACTCTTGTTTTCCAAAAGGTTTCCAAGAATACTGTCCTTAATTTTGATGAAAACATCCTGTTTTTCAAGTGCTTGATATTTCACTCCATTTAATTCAATTATGGGATGTGGATTTTCTTCACAATCCACTTTGCACAAACCACAATCAAGTTGTGTGGATTTGTAGAAAGGAAAGCTCAAATTTCTTAAGTTTCCACACTGGAATTCTTTAGTGCAACTTGAGGAGGATGTGTTCTGTCGTAGAGCTGAATTAAAGCACCAAAAATGAAAGAAAATGGAAATAAAAAACCAAGAAAATAAATCCATGATATACCCTTTTGGATAAAAAAGAAAAAAAACATCAACAACATTAACAAGAATAACCAAGAATGTTTTAACAAAATCTGAAGTTTGCAGAGTTTCTTTATTGTTTGTTTTTGCTTGGCCATAGGATTTTGCATTAATGTTTGTTGTCTTTTGGACACGTTAGTTGACTTAGACATGTGGAAGCAAGACTTTGAAGAAAGACAGTCTAATGGAAGATTGGCCAAAATGGAGTGTGGGACCTTGTGACTTTTACACAATGGGGAATTTTCTATTCATCTTCCTTTATTGAAACAGCCACAAATACTTGTATTAGGGTAGGCTATCCAGCTCACACTCCTTCGAGTACTGCTCTTCCCGGCCCTGTATGAACGCAAGATGCAGGGGGTGTACACATGAATTTTTATAAGCGGTGTCGAAATTTATTGAAGACGAATTGGAATATAACTTTGATTATCATACTTTTAGATTTGTTGAGTCTTAAGTTAGAAAAGATCTTGAGTTCAATTCTACTTCATCACAATTTATAACCACAAAGGCACAATTTTTGTCAAGTGATGTCATTTTTTCCTACTTATCCATTTCCGTACAGTATCAGTACATATATTTTGTAAAAAATTTCAACGAAGCGGTGTCGCATGACACCGCTTTGGTAAGTGTGCATCCGCCCCTGACAAGATGTTTTGTGCATCCAAGGGCGGAGGCAGAGTGCGGGATGCGGGTTTGGCCGAATCCAGTAGCTTTCGTTCAAACAATGTATTTGTCTTAAGAAATCCACTGAATATGTACAACTTATTAATTTAGAACCCAGACTTAAAAGGATTGCAATCCCGAACCAATAAGGTTCAAATCTTGGCTTCGTTTGTGTGTGCTTCGGGTATCTTCCTTCCATTTATTAAGGTTCAAAGACAAAAAGCTTCCTGTATTTGAAATCCACTGATGCGACTAATTCAGATTCATACCACCTAAGTGTGCAAAAACGCAAAACGTTGCTACCAAAAAGTTATTTTATCACAGGGCTCGAACGCGAAACATCTTTCCCACCACATCATTTGAGGGTGAGCTTTGAAACATGACTTATTAAAAAGGGGACATTTCAAATCATTCCTTCCACATATAAGATGGCCCCAGAAAGTAGTTAGGAAAAATGAGTGCCTTCATTTAAAAGTTGAAAAAGACACTTTATATAAATCTTTTTCACTTTTGGCTCTTCTTGGTATATAAATAATATTTTTATGGGGAAAATGGGCCAAGAATTAAATTCTTATTTGTTCTTTTCCATTCTTTTTGAGTGAAGCATGCAATATTGTTAAAATATGATGGTATAGCCAGTTTTCACACTGGTCAATGAAAAATAGCCAGCATTTATCAAGTCAATGAAAAATAACCACTATTTTGCTGCAACAGGGACCGGTCCAGTATAATATACGGGAGTTCTGGTGCATTTGTGTACGAACTCCAGCATATTATGCTGGACCGGTATACTTTGCTAACTCCTGTAAAATTTGCGGGAGACTGGAGCACCAGTGCTCCAAACTCCAGTATATTATACTGGACAATTATACTTGCTGGAACTCCCGTAAAATTTGCGGGAGTTCCAGCATATTTATGCTTGAACTCCCGTAAAATTTGCGGGAGTTCCAGCATAGTTATCCTGGAACTCCCGTAAAATTTACGGGAGTTCAAGCATACTTATGCTGGAACTCCCGTAAAATTTGCGGGCGTATTTTTCAGGATTTTGAACAGTGTTTTCGCTCAGATTTAAAGTGGCTAAATTTCGATGACTTTTGAAACTTGGCTATTTTTCAACGACCAGTGGTAAATCTGGCTATTTTTAAATTTCTCCCTGCAATATTGGACAAGATTTAAGAAATCAAATAATCTACTCAAGATCCCCTAAAAGTACCACAATCCAAAAGTTGCCATTTTTGGTTCAAAAGTTGGGGAGCTTAAAAAAACAGCCTATTTATTATATATTTCCAGTTTTAATTGTTTTACACTGTTTTATATTAAAAAGTTGCATTTTACGTCAAAATTTTTTGAGCCGAAACTTATTTAATACATCCAAATTACTCCGAAATTCTGCCAAAATTGAGTCATTTAATACGATGGAATTGTTAAGACCAACTTAGACCATTCTAAATCTAGATTAGTGGAATTCTTGAACACCATAATATAGTTTTCTATATAACTCACTTTATTATTATTTTTAATTAAAGACAGTAAGGTGTCTAGTTCTTATTAAACAAGAAAAATAAGAGAAAGTGTAAGACAATTCATTCAACTTAACCTCACTAAGTCAAATGTAGAGTAACCAAACATCATCTTTAATTAAATAGATAGATCTATGAGGAAGAAAACCTTAAATTTAAGCTATGTCGCTCGTGTTATGTCGAGGAAGAGGCAAACCCGAAAATAAAGAAGATAAAGAACACCAAATTTTAACGTGGAAGACCCTTCAAATCGAAGGTAAAAACCACGAGATCACAAAGATCCAAAAAGCTCCACTATAACAATAAGAGGGTTACAAAAGTTCTCCAAATTGGCTACACAACAAGGGCCAAACACGGAGCAACAATAGCAACAAGAGCAACAACTAATACAATTTAAGAAAGAGTATAATCCACAAAAATAAAGCTGTTGTTCGAGGCTCGAAATCAGATGCTACGAGCGTCTAAATCTGATCTCCACCATTCAAATCCAAGACCAAGATGTTACGAACACTCAGTCAAAATTTCAGCCCGATCCAACGGTTAACGAGTCAAAAAACGTGATTTAAAGTTGGCTGGTCGGAATAAAAATTTACAGCAAAACAAATACTTTTCTTCTCTCTTCTCTCTTGATGAAAGCTCTCTCAAAAACCACTCTTATGTGCTTAAGTCTTTCAAAGACTTGTATCAATGAGCATAGAATAATTCTCCAAGGTTGTCCTATTTATAGATCATGAGTGGTGCTTTCTCTTAAAGCCAAAACCCACTCAAAATAGGAATAAACACCGAATCCAATTCCAAATAGGAATGGAAACCAAAAGAGAATAGGATTAGGCCATTGGGCCTTTGGCTGGACAACATGGGCATGAGCCCAACAAACTCCCCCTCCAGCTAAGGGGCGAAATGCGTCTTCAAGTAGAGGAACTATTGACAGGCTTCATGCCTGCCAATTTTCTGCAAAATTCATGTTTATCTGCAGCCACCGCCTTTGTCAGCATATCCGAAGGATTTTTATCAGTGTGTATCTTCTCAACCTCAAATAATTTCTCTTCCACGTCCATTCTTATCCAATGATACTTTCTATTTATATGTTTGGTCTTAGAATGAAAAGTGGAGTGCTTGGTGAGACAGATAGCACTATGATTATCACAAAATAAGATGTACCTTGGCTGCTCAAAGCCAAGATCATTAATAAACTCCTTCATCCATAATAGTTCTTTGGCACCTTCTGTGACAACAATATATTCGGCTTCTGTGGTGGATAGAGCTATGCACTTCTGTAGTCTAGATTGCCAAGAAAACAGCTCCCCCTGCAAAGGTGATCAAATAACCGGAAGTCGATCTTGAATTATCAAGATTGCCTCCTAAATCAGAGTCTGTGTAACAAACAAGTTCAGGCTTTCCATTGCCAAAGCACAACTTCAAATCTGCAGTACCTTTCAAATACCTTAATATCCATTTTACTGCATCCCAATGTTCTTTTCCAGGATTGGAAAGGAATCTACTAACAGTGCCAACGGCATGTGCAATATCTGGTCTAGTGCAAAGCATAGCATACATCAAGCTACCAACGCAAAAGAGTAAGGAATACGAGACATCTCCTTTTTCTCTTCATCAGTAGATGGACTTTGACTAATACTCAATTTGAAGTGGTTAGCAAGAGGTGTACTAACAACTTTTGCATCTGTCATATTGAACCTCTTGAGTGCCTTCTCAATGTATTTCTTTTGGGACAGAAATAACTCCTTTCTGTCTCTATGTCGGTGGATTTGAATGCCCAAGATTTTTTTTGCTGGCCCCAAGTCCTTCATCGCAAACGATTTGCTCAACTGCTTCTTAAGGACTGCGATTCTGGATTTATTCTTGCCAACAATAAGCATGTCATCCACATAAAGCAATAAAATAATAAAATCATCATCAGAGAACTTCTGGAAGAATACACAGTGGTCTGAAGAAGTTTTCTTGTACCCTTGTTCTTCTATGACAGATTCAAACTTCAAATACCATTGCCTTGGAGCTTGTTTCTATCCATACAGGCTCTTTTTCAATTTGCAGACATAATTTTCTTTTCCCTTAGTTACAAAACCCTCAGGTTGCTCCATATAAATCTCCTCATCTAAATCACCATGAAGAAAAGCAGTCTTGACATCCATCTGCTCAACCTCTAAATCAAGACTTGCGGCTAAGCCTAGAACCACACGAATAGAAGACATCTTCACAACAGGGGAGAAAATTTTATCAAAGTCAACTCCCTTCTTCTGGCCAAAACCTTTAACAACTAACCTCGCCTTGTATCTAGGCGCAGAGGTATGGTTATCTTGCTTTATTCTGAATATCCATTTGTTAGATAAAGCTCTCTTACCTTTCGGCAATTTCACTAACTCATATGTGCCATTCTCATGGAGTGACTTCATCTCATCTTCCATCGCTTCGATCCAATGATCTTTGTGATTATCTTGCATGGCTTCATCATAATTCTCAGGTTCTCCCATGTCAATCAAAAGTACATACTCATCAGGAGGATAGCGCATGGATTTTTGCTTCTCCCTTGTAGATCTTCTAAGAGAGGTTTCAGGAGCATTCGAAGTAGTTACCTGTGCAGGAATTGGTTGCTGATCAACCACAACTTCATCAACTGGAGCATCCATAACATCTATACCATGATGATCATCTTGATTTGATCACTATCTCCATAATTGTCTTGGGTTCCTTCATGTGCAATAGGTGCCTTAGCAATTGAAACTGGATCAATATCAACTAAGCTCTCATTACTCTGAGAATCTATCTTCTCAGCTTTGTCAATATTTGCAACAGTTTGGTCTTCAAAGAATATTGCATCACGACTTCTAATAAGTTTATTGTCAACTGGATCATAAAAACGATACCCAAACTCATCTTGACCATAACCGATAAAGATGCACTGCTTAGTTTGACATCCAGTTTCGATCTCTCATCTTTAGGAATATGCACACAAGCTTTACACCCAAAAACTCTCAGGTGATCATAAGAAACATCTTTGGCAAACCAAACTCTGTCTGGGACATCACCATCCAAAGCAACAACAGGAGACAAATTGATAACATAGGCAACTGTGTTAAGTGCTTCTGCCCAAAATGTATTTGGAAGTTTAGCCTCTGAAAGTAAGCATCTAACTCTCTCAACTAGAGTTCTATTCATCCTCTCTGCCAAACCGTTCAATTGAGGCGTCTTGGGCGGAGTTTTCTGATAACGAATTCCTTATTTCCTTGCAATAGTTATCAAAGGGTCCACAATATTCACCACCATTGTCAGTGCGAATACATTTTAATTTCTTCCCCGTCTGTCTCTCGGCTAAGGCCTGAAATTCCTTAAACACGCCAAGTGCTTGATCTTTAGATTTCAAAGGATACACCCAGAGCTTACAAGAATGATCATCAATGAAGGTCACAAAGTAAAGTGCACCACCTTTTGACTTTACTTTAAAAGGACCACATAAATCAGAGTGTACTAGCTCCAATAAATCGGGCTTTCTTGAGGGAGGATGACTATGAAAGGAAACCCTTTTCTGTTTGCCAGCTAAATAATGGATACACCTTTTCAGCTTTGCTTGTTTCAATCCAGAAAGCAAACTTTTCTTAGCCAAACACGTAATCCCCCTATCGCTCATATGACTCAATATCCACATACTTGTTGGTGCTCGAAATCCCAATCTTTATCGGATATACTCTCGGGTTTATGAGCTGAAAAAACGGGTAGATGCATCTTCTTCACGAACAACAAGTCTTTCATCTTGCTTCTCCAAATATTATAATTTCTCCCATTTAAACATACCATATTGCTCATATTCGCCTCCATTCCGTAACAACCCGGATAAATAACCAAGGCTCTGATACCACTGTTATGTTGAGGAAGAGGCAAACCCGAAAATAAAGAAGATAAAGAACACCAAATTTTAACGTGGAAAACCCTTCAAATCGAAGGTAAAAACCACGGGATCACAAAGATCCAAAAAGCTCCACTATAATAATAAGAGGGTTACAAAAGTTCTCCAAATTGGCTACACAACAAGGGCCAAACACGGAGCAACAATAGCAACAAGAGCAACAACTAATCAATTTAAGAAAGAGTATAATCCACAAAAATGAAGCTGCTGTTCGAGGCTCGAAATCAGATGCTACGAGCCTCCAAATCCGATCTCCATCGTTCAAATCCAAGACCAAGATGTTACGAACACTCAATCAAAATTTCATCCCGATCCAACAGTTAACGAGTCGAAAAACATGATTTGAAGTTGGCTGGTCGGAATAAAAATTTGCAGCAAAACAAATACTTTTCTTCTCTCTTCTCTCTTGATGAAAGCTCTCTCAAAAACCACTCTTATGTGCTTAAGTCTTTCAAAGACTTGTATCAATGAGCATAGAATAATTCTCTAAGGTTGTCCTATTTATAGATCATGAGTGGTGCTTTCTCTTAAAGCCAAAACCCACTCAAAATAGGACTAAACACCGAATCCAATTCCAAATAGGAATGGAAACCAAAAGAGAATAGGATTAGGCCATTGGGCCTTTGGCTGGACAACATGGGCATGAGCCCAACAGCTCGGACTCTTCAAAAGTACCACAAGGTGCATGTTAGATACTCCAAAAGTAGTGTATTTTAGAAGGATCCGACACGGGTGCGCTAACATTTTTGAAAAGTCCGAGCAACATATATCTTAAGTTATATTATCTACACTGCAACATGATACAAAAGGGGTATTATCACTGTTAGCCTGCGCCAGAAACTATTTACATCTGGTAGCCCAAAAAGTGTATAAAACTTGTATAATTTTTGTTAGAAGATAATTCTTATATCTCAAAAATAAAATATAACGTAGTCATTATTATTTACTATCCATAATTAATAGTCATTATTATAATATTATAACTGACTTTTTATTAGCATTCATACCAAATCATCTATGATTAGCTATTAATGGTTTTGAATTGGTTTGGTCAAATTATCATTATCTATTGCTTTGAAAGTTACAAAACCGTAAGCTTTGTTTTGTAATAGTCTTTCTCATTAATTCTTTAATCACTCAATGCTATAGACGTTGGAGTATTTCAACAAGGATGATTATTTTTTTATCTATAAAATCCCAAGTTCCTTTTGCTTTCAAGGTGGGAAAAATTAAGAGTGAAAATTTCTGCTATATATATTTTTCATGCTCGGTTTTATTTTATTAATCTTTGTTGTTTTTGTTCCTAGTTTATACTGTAGGGCTTGTTGAATCCTGGGGATACGCCTAATTTTATTTATCACGGTGTGAGCGAAATATCCTTAAGGACAGTGTCCTTGACACGCCTCAAGCTAAACCTTTTATTCTCCATAATCATCCAATTTTTCCAACAATCTTATGGATATTTACACGCTGTTATTATGGAGAATACCAATTACAATATTTTCGCTGATATTCCTACGCTGGATGCACAAACTATTCTAGTCATTGTTCTAATTTCCACTCGGCGGTATATCGATGTTCAACATTGATAACTTGGTATGTTTTCTCTTAGTTATCTATAATTTTTTATAAAATGGTATTCATTTTTATGTTAAGTTGATCTAGTAAAAATGATATTAAGTTGTCTTATAATAGACAGATATAAAGAAGAAAAATCATCTACCTTGCTTATGTTTCTCATCTTATAAGTATCATATCAACTAGATATATTATACTTCTTTAAGAACTTTTATCCACCTTTTAATTAAAATGTTACTTTCTTAAAATATTTGTTGATGATGGTATAATATGGGTAGTTGTCCATAATCTTGTGAGATCTTAATATTTTTGCCTTACATTTATTCAAATACGGCATAACTAGTTTTATTTGAGTCGTGAGAATATCAATTTGGTCCTCTAAATAAAGTCATTTAAAATGATTTATAAGCGACACATTAGCTACTCTAAAGTGATATGAGGTGGTGATTCCTTTTGTATGAAAAATAATTAATGTGAATAAACTACTACGATGATGTGATGTAGTCAGAAATAATACATGACATAAGACCTTCATATTCTTCGGAATCTAAATAATGTAGCTAAATAGAAGGAAAATCTTCGGGGTAAAGCTATATTATTAGCTTGTTACTTATAAAGTAAAACTCTTTATGAGTTGTGAAAAGGTTATCTCCTTAACCTAAAATTTTTGAAAATATGGGGGTCCGTGGTGTCCAGAGTTATATATCATGTTCCTAAGAAGGAAAAACTTAAGTTTGTTAAAATTATAATGAGGCCTTACAAAATTGAGATTTTTTATGGTGAAAATTTATATTGGAAGATCAAAATTATATTGTAGTTCTGGTTCTGAAAAATTATCTTGCTTTGGGTCTCTTAAGTGATTTCGATGAAGAAATTATTGAATTATGGCATGTTTTATATTAATTTGAGATATTTCAGTAGAAATTAAAATTTACTCACTGTTTAGAAAATTTTATTGTGATATTTGAATATGGAAGATATCAAAAGAAAATAAATTCTTATATGCGTTGAAAGATGTTTAAAAAGGCACTTGTAAGGAAGTCAAGTTCCATTTCATTTGAGATGATTTTATGCCTTGCCTGAGAAATACTATGAGTTAATGTTCTGTATGTGGATTTTTCATTGTATTAGAAGGATACAATGATGATATTGAATCTCTGATTCAGACGTGAAAAACTCACTAATGATTGTGTGATCACCTTTTTGGTGGGGCGTTATGATATTCAAAATTGCCTGGAAGTGAGGTTGATTAAGCAACCTCTAGGTGAGTTAAACCACAATAATTATGTCGATGAATTGTGATTGCCAATACGCAATAACCATTGTAAGAAAATAAATCTTTTAATGGGAAGAGTAGACACATTTTCTTAAGATATAATGTCATAAAGCAATTGCTTAGAGATGAGAATTTTTTATACATATAATGTGTAGTAAAAAAAAGGATTTAGACGGTCCTTTGACTTATAAGTGAAACATCAAAGGGTTGAGACTTGTGCCAATTTGAGATGTATCAACAATGATGGTAACCCAACCTATGTGATTGGAGATCTCATGAAGTAGGTTCATATGGGTAATAACAAATCATTAGTTGATCAAATATGCACTATCAAATTATGTCGCTTCCTATGGTGTGTGTGTGTATATAGTGCAAGACTGCAAGGAATGTGAGGTTGAGTTATTAAACTCTTAATCCAATAATCCATAGCCTTTTATAGGTGATGTATTGGGTGCATAATACACTTGATGGATGGACCTATATGAGTGTGGAGTGGGGCCGCTCCTATGAAATTTGTGGCGAAATTTCTAGAGCACTCATGAAAACCAGGCGCGCGCATGGCCTATTAGCGCAAAACTGCGTCAAACAACAAAGTTTGTGCAGTATAATGTGATAGATAAGACACTAAACTTGCAAAAGAATTCTTGGTTCATAGAAGTTTTAAACTTCACCAATTATCCTGTAAGTTTAATCTTATTTTATCTAGTCTGGTTCATACTCAAAGAGACATCAGATTCGATGCATTATGCTCATTCGTGAAAACCCAGCGAAACTTCTTATTTTGTTATATTTATTAGAATTATTTTTGAGATATGTGGGGGATTGTTAGAAGATAATTCTTATATCTCAAAAATAAAATATAACATAGTCGCTATTATTTACTACCCATGATTAATAGCCATTATTATCATATTATAACTGACTTTTTATTAGTATTCATACCAAATCATCTATGATTAGCTATTAATGGTTTTAAATTGGTATGGTGAAATTATCATTATCTATTGCTTTGAAAGTTACAAAACCGTAAGCTTTGTTTTGTAATAGTCTTTCTCATTAATTCTTTAATCACTCAATGCTATATAAGTTGGAGCATTTCAACAAGGATGGTTATTTTCTTATCTATAAAATCCCAAATTCCTTTTGCTTTCAAGGTGGGAAAAACTAAGAGTTAAAACTTCTGCTATATTATTTTTCATTGCTCGGTTTTATTTTGTTAATCTTTGTTATTTCTGCTCCTAGTTTATACTAGAAGGGCTTGTTGAATCCTGAGGGATACGCCTAATTTTATTTATCACGATGTGGCGAAATATCCTTAAGGACAGTCACGCCTATATATATATATATATATATATATATATATATATATATATATATATATATATATATTCTCGATTATTATTTTACACCGGCTATATAGTGTCATTTTTCCGATACAAAATATCCATGTTATATTGGTCAATAACCTCATCTGTCTTTTCTTGAACTAATACAATCTCTTCTAGAGGAATCAACATCATTTTTATTGATCATGTGACTTATCATACATTTCTTGATATATCCAACAGCCTACACTTACGGCATAAATTTTCTTTTTTTATTGGGGTCGGTCAGTGATAGAGCCATAATTTTCACTAGGGAAATCAAAATATAAGAAAGCAAGTATACGAAGAGTTAAGGGGATTCAATATATAATATGTATTTATATAAAATAAATAAAAATTACCTATACATAATTTTCTGCGAAGGAGTGTCAATTACATGAGTGGATCCACCAATGGGTTGGTGTATAGAAGTGTGATGTGAAATAATTCTTTTTATTTTGCTTTCTTCTTTTCTCATATTTTTTAGGTGAACTAGATTATCATTATAAGTAACTAATAATTACATCATAATCATGTTTATAGAGTTGTCTAGGTGGCCAACATTGTATCCAAAAATATTAGCAATGTTACATTCCGCAGTTTTTCTATCAAATGTAGTTCCTAAGATGTCTGCCCATACTGTATCATTAGCAAACATCGGAGGAACTACCAAAATTCTTGGTTTGTCAAAAAGCTTCTTCTTTGCTCCCTCTTTAGCTAGGAGGTCTGCCACCCGGTTCTGCTCCGTGTAGATATGGCTGATGACTAGATTCCCCGGTCGAGCCATCAACAACCTGCATTCAGAAATAATGGGCTTATAAGGCAAGTGTCCTGATTCCATCATATTAATAATTTCCCGGGCTATGATCCAAAATTTACTTATAAAAACAATTTTTTGATATGATTTTTTTTTTTTCTGGGGAGGGGGTAAGTTATTATATGTTTCATGTAACTCGAAGTCAACATCCAAAGACAAAATTAGCAGCAATAGTCCTTTTTGATGATGGTGAAATATAATGCTGACTATGATGATAGTGCAAATTGTTAAAATTATTTTTGAGTGGCTAGGAAAAGATAAGAGAATTGATGTAATTATATATGCTTAAATATTATTTCAGATATGCTTCAGTTCCAATTTTGAATGAGTTAATTCAGAATAGGAAACATTTTGACAGGCAATATAACAATGAGCATGAAACAAGTTTAAAAAAAAAGGGCAGCCCGGAGCATTAAGATTGCGCTATGCGCAGCGGGGTCCGGGAAAGGCCGGACCACAAGGTCTATTGTATGCAGCCTTACCTTGCGTTTCTGCAAAAGGCTATTTCCACGGCTTAAACTCGTGACCTCCTGGTCACATGGCAGCAACTTTACTCGTTACGCTAAGGCTCCCCTTCAATGAGCATGAAACAATTACCTACAGTTAATGGTATGATTTGGCTAAATTCTCTGTGTATTTCTGCTTATCAACATGAACTAGGAAACAAAAAAAAAAAAAAAAAAAGAAATCATATGAAGCTCATGTACTAGTGGTAGTACTTCTACTAGAGTCACTAGTCCACACTTGAGTTACAGAATTTGGTGAAGTTAAAATCTTGTTTTTCTTCAATAATACATGGTCTTCTGATTCAGGTGAAAGAGGGATTTCTACACTCTCTTTACTGTTAACATTACCCTCCATTTTCTTGTCATGTTTGAACTCACCTTGTTGAATCTCTTGCAATGTTTCTTGTACTTCAACCATACTAGGTCTCATGTCCTTGTTGAGTTGCAAGCATCGAAAAGATAGCTCCGCCACTAAGGTAGTCATTCTCTTAACTTCTGCATCTGAATGAAAACCAAGAGATTGGTCAATCAAGTCGTCGAATGCACACCTTAAAATCCTGTTTATTGCATAGTTAGACAAGTTAATCTCTTCGTTACGTCTACTGAAATCCACTGCAGGCATTGATGATATCAGCTCAACGAGGACTACCCCGAAGCTATAAACATCACTTTTATCAGTCAGCTGGTAACATTCGTGGTACTTTGGATCGACGTAGCCAGGGGTACCCTGAGGTGCAGTTGATATGTGAGAAATGTCAGTCGGATGAGGTCTTGAAAGCCCAAAATCTCCGACTTTGACACTGAAGTTCTGATCAAGTAGTATGTTGTTACTCTTCACATCGCGGTGGATTATACCAGAAGCATGCAGATAAGCCAGAGCACTAGCAGCTTCAATAGCAATTTTCATGCGAATAGGCCATGTGAGCGAGCAATCCTTCGTCTTATGACCATGCAAGTGATCAGCGATCGTTCCATTAGGGACATACTCGTAAACTAGTAGAAGTTGATCGCTGAGTCTAGACGTGCAACCATAAAGAGAAACAAGATTTTTGTGCCTTAGCCTTGTTAGAATTTCAATCTCAGTTATAAACTGCTCCTTTCTCCTAGCATTGTGGTCGTACAGGCGTTTCACTGCAACTTCTCTTCCATCCTGAAGTTTCCCTAGTTTTTAGTACACAACAATTAGCTTCAAGAAAAAGAAAAAAATGATGGCCAGCAGTGGCGGAGCCACATAGCTAATTGACACCCCTTCGTCGTGAAAATTACACTGTTTAGATAGGTATTGAGGGTTGCTTCTAAAAGTTTCTTACCATAGTAAACTGTTCCATATCCTCCATCTCCAAGTTCTCTAGAGGAATCAAAATTCATGGTAGCTTGTTGAAGTTCAGCATAAGTGAAGACGGGAACGCCAAAGAACCCGCTGTCTAATTCGTAGCTTAGTGTTGAGGGCTCAGAAGGGGTACTTCTCGGAAGAATATTCGCAAAACTTCTATTACCCTTTTTGCAACAGCAGATTATAAGTATCACAATGCTGATTGCTATGATCAAGAAACCACAAAGCACTGCAGAGAACATGAGATATTACACAAAGTTACATTTTACAATTGTGGTATTGAAAATGGATACATAATTGCCCTTCAACATATAAAAGAATTCTAAGTTTGAGCAGAACAATAGGATATTTATTGATTATAGACATGTACCTGTGCCTAAAACCAGTCCCAAATTTCTTTTTGCTGCTGCAGAAAACACAAATGATAGATTACTTAGTCACAATAAGACTTAAAGCAATGCACACATTGACATATTAAACATATTGGAAGGTGCCAAATAACAGACATTTAAAATCCTTTCCAAAATTGAAATAAGATCCAAACAAGCAACTAACAAGCATTAAAAGGGAAGTCCGGTGCACTAAGCTCCCTCTATGCGCGGGGTCCGGGGAAGGGTCGGACCACAAGGGTCTATTGTACGCAGTCTTACCCTGCATTTCTGCAAGAGGCTGTTTCCACAGTTCGAACCCTTGACCTCCTAATCACATGGCAGCTATGTTGCGCGGACCCTTCAAAATGGCGCCGCACCTCTGTTGGATCCTCCAAAAATGCACTATTTTGAAGGATCTGACATGCACCCACTGACATTTTCGGAGAATCCGAGCAACATAGCATGGCAGCAACTTTACCAGTTACGCCAAGGCTCCCCTTCTACAACTGACAAGCATTATCTATGCAATAATACCTTTGGAGCAAAAGAAGAGGTTTTTGCTGTTACTTTGGCATTGCCCTTCTCTATAGATACAATCAGAACAATCTCTTGACACTTCCCAATCTAACTTGAACTTTGAACTTAATAGATCAAACAAATCACTAGGAATTGGTTCTGAAGGCGAAAGAAACGTCAAAGGCAATCGAATAACTGCACAATTTGCAGGAAGAACACTAGTTGGAATACTACGTCTTCGATTTGTTCTTGGTTTATGATAGTATAAGCTAAAGCCATCACATTTCGAGTAGTTCTGAAAACTCCGAAAATAACCATCAACCTCCATACTTCTATTCATACATTTGAACAAAGTGATATTGTTGAACACTCCAAATGAAACAGAAGGAGAATTTGGAAAAGATAGATTCCTTTCAAAGGATTTACAACTTCTATTTGCTAAATAAACATCAAGAATAGGGTCCGAAAGATCGATACTGTTAACTAAAAACCACTTCTTATAAGCATTGTATAACTCTCCCTCAATCTCTACTATTGGATTTTGAAGAGTGTTATTACAATCAATCTTGCATAATCCACAATGAGGTTTCTTGATTTCTGAAAATGGATAACTCATATTTCCAAGTTTTCCACAATTGAACTCTTTTGGACAAGATTTACTCTCACTTTTAACTAAGTTAAAGAAAACCAAATGAAACACCAAAAACATAGCATAAAAACAGGCTGCAGCCATTGGTCTAACTCTAAACTTCAACAAATTACATACAAATATAGAAAAACTATAGACAAAATATGAGTACCAAAAATGTTCTTATGTTCACTCTGAATCCCTCTTATACTTGACTTTGGACTTTCTTATCTTGCACCAATAATTCAAGAAACAGGCATTAAAAAAATACATAAATTTAGCAATAAAATAAAAAGCCAAAACCAGTGGGGACATTTAAGGCTGCAAATTTAAATAAGAAATCAACTATAGCTAGCCGAATAAAAAGACTTACAATCATTTGACTCTTCAAAATAATCATTTATATCAATTCCAGAATGTAGTTTTGAATGAGTCTATGCCTGGGTTTCTACTCCGTTGTATTTTTCTGAATACAAGTGGTGAAGCTAAATATATTATAATGCAATTTCCTTAAGAATATAAAGCTGTACTTTACCTTGAGACTAAACTTGTTTGAATGTGATCTCATCAGAATAAACCATTAAATAAAAGGGAGCAAATATATAAAATCTTTGTTCAATGAAACATGATTATAGAGGTGGAATATTCTTTTTTTTTTTTTTTTGTCTTGTTTTTTGCAGGTCAACCATTGGCTAGAGCCAGAATATGAAGTAGAATTAAGGGAAAATGGTCAAATTTGCCCTTATACTATTCGAGATTGAACAATTTTGAACAATTGTATCCTCCATTAAACTTTTGGTTTAATATTATCCTGCAATTAGGAAAAAGTCTCGTTTTAACCCTTGACCTTAACCAAACTCTAACTTGAGGATAATTATAAACCATAGTCCAAAGTTGAGGATAAATTTATACCTTTTTAGGCAAAGAATTTTGACACATGGAACCCATTCATTTCATATTGGAATCTATTAATGACACGTGAAATATGAGATGATTTGTTAACGGCACGGATATGAATGGACCAAAAGTGCAAAAAAGGAAAAAATTGAGCAATTTTAGATAGTACAAGGACAAATTTTGACCTTTTACCCTATAATTAATGATTAGTTAAAGAATTTAAGGTATGTGTACTAAAAGTGTTATAATATCCTTATACGTTGGTTAAGTTACCTGCAATAACAAGTAATTGTTTATAACAAATATGATATGACAAGCCGAAAAATAAACTAGATAAGCCTGCAACAACAGGTTAAACTACACAAATAGAGTAAAACTTTCATTGCACTGCCAATGTATAACTTAAATTCTTATGTAATGAAACTAAAAATTGAATAACTTCCACTCATAGATACATAGTTCAAGAAACTTCTCACAATACTACATTCATACAACAACAACAACAACGACGACGACATACCCAGTATAATCTCACAAGTGGGGTCTAGAGACGGTAGTGTGTAGGCCTTACCCCTACCTCGTGGAGGTAGAGAGGACAATACTATATTCATAGTCTCTCAAAAATTTACATCAAGAACATAAAGAAAGGGGCTATAGAACTTTAACTAGTTGTACTAGTTATATCAGAGCAAGTAAACCATTTATCAGTCAAAGAATTTGGTGAAGGCAGTGATTTGACTTGCTTCAACAATAACAGATTTTCTGATTCAGGGAAAGGAGGAGCTGCTACTGCTTTAGCTTTCTTCTCATTGTCAAATTCACTAGTCTGAATCTCCTTTAGAATATCCAAAACTTCAACCATAGTAGGCCTCACATCCCTATCTGTCTGCAAGCATAGAAAAGCCAGCTCTGCCACTGAAGTAGCCATTTCCCAAATCTTGGTATCTGAATCGAACCCCAGGGATGGATCGATCAACTCATTAAATGCAGATTTTATGATATTGTTTATTGCAAAGTTAGCCAAATTAATCTCTTGGCTATGCCTACTCATATCCACAGCTGGCATCGATGAAATGAGTTCAACAAGAACCACCCCGAAGCTATAAACATCACTTTTACTAGTTAGCTGGTAACACTCGTGATACTTTGGATCGATATAGCCAGGGGTACCCCGGGGTGCAGTTGAAATATGAGAGACATCGTTGGGGAAGAGCCTTGAAATCCCAAAATCTGCAACTTTAACACTAAAGTTCTGATCAAGAAGTATGTTATTAGTCTTGACATCACAGTGTATTATGTCAGAAGCATGCAGGTACGCCAATGCACCAGCAGTTTCTATGGCGGCGTTCATGCGGATTGGCCACGTGAGTGATCCGCCCTTTGCTTTGTCACCATGGAGGTGATCAGCAAGAGTTCCATTAGGAATGTATTCATAGACAAGGAGTAGTTCACGGCTTCGCCTTGAAGTGCAGCCATAGAGGGTGACAAGATTGTTATGCCTTAGTCTAGTAAGTATCTCAATTTCATTTACAAACTGCTCCATTCGCTTGCAGTTGTGCTCATAAAGGCGCTTTACAGCAACCTCTCGTCCATCCTTAAGTTTTCCTGTTCATTGATGGACAAGAATTAGCCACAAGAAGAAATAGTTGATGCATAGCTTAGTTGGACTAGGAAGTTTCTTACCATAGTAAACAGTTCCATAACCTCCATCTCCAAGTACTCTAGAGGAATTGAATTCATTTGTGGCTTCTTCAAGTTCTGAATAAGAGAAGACTGGGACACCAAAGTATATACTGCTTCCCTCAACATCACGTTTAAATATATCTGACAATTTCTTTGTTGAGAGGAAGCGGGATGGACTAGAGTTCCTCTTCTTGTAACACCAGATAAAGCAGACAACTAAACAAATTATCATCACCAATCCTACTCCACCAGAAACTGGACAGAAATCAGTAATCAGAGGTTTTCAGACAAAAGGGAAAACATCGCAAGGAGAAAGGATGTCCTCTCAACTCCACTATCTATACATTTTTGTAACCTTAAGTACTTGTCACTTCTATCATCCTTTCTAATTATGGATATGTTTTGAGCTTTTACCACAATGAAGAAGAAAATTCAAATGATATGCAAGGAAATTCTCTAATTGGAAAGAGCATTCAAATTAGTGGATATTTAACTACCTGCGCCCAGAGTCAGTCGCAACTTTCTTCTTGTCGTTTTTGCGCCTAAGATGAAGAGGGAAAATATTATGAAATGTTTATCATTATGTGATATGAAAACAAGCAAGGACTCTTAAGAGATATGCACTAGACCTTGAGCATGTGGATTATATGGATTTGTACAATGAAATTTTTTGGTTTTATCAGTCTGGCATTGACCTCCACCATGGTGACATTGGTAACACTCATCAGACAGTTTCCATTCTACTAGAATTTCGGGACCTAACAAGTTGAACAAATCACCATCACTTGATAGCGAGTGAATTGGCAATCGGATAAGTGAACAGTCGGCAAGAAGAATGTCTGCTCGAACGTCTTCATCATCATCCCCGGGAAGCTTGTAGTATATGCTAAAGCCTTTACAACCATTGTACATTTTATAACCAGCGAAAGTGCCGTTCTTCTTCTGGGTAATGTTTTTGGTATTACTACTAGTGCTCTTGCATTTGAATAAGTCGAGAATATTAAGCATATTGAAAGAAATAAAAGGAGAGATTGGAAGGGAGAAACTTTTGTTAAAAGCCTGGCAGTTGTGTTGCCTCAATGCCATTTGAAGCTTCGGGTCCCCAAGCCAAACTGACAAATTATGTTTCTTTAAAGCATAGTACCAATCTCCTCCAGGAAGCAGTTGAATTCTTGGAAATGGTTTAGCATCACAACCAGACATGGACATTAGTCCACAGTCAGGTTGTGTGGAAAGAGAGAAAGGAAAGCTCAGGTCAGTAAGATTTCCACATGAAAAGGACTTTGGACAAATAGAATCATTTCTGCCCTTTGCCTGAACTAAGATCAGAAGAAGAGATAAAAGGAAGCAAATAAAAGAAGCAGCCAAAGCCATATTGAATCGTACTGCAAGAAGAGGAAAGCTAGCTGAAGTTTTGTGAATTGCAACTCTAGCTATCTCACCAGATATCTTATAGGATCAAGTTTTATAACTTCTGAACACTTTCAACATTACTAGCCTTTAGCTTATTGGTAACATTTGTCACAAAGAAACACTATGTGAAAACAAATTAACGTATAAGAAGGGTTGGACTTATTAGGGAAAAGAAAGGTGAAGAAAAAAAGTAATGTTCACATTAGCTTTTGTAGGCATTGACACCAGTAGAAAGACTTGACTTCTTGACTCTGCATAGTAACAGCAACTACTGATCATTTTCAGGACCAACCAAAAATGATGACTAAAATGGTAGAAATAGAAGCTATACGTCCAAAGGTGAAAAACAAAAGAAAAGGTTCTTGTTACACACTAAAAGGCACATAAAGATAGTCTGAAAATGTCAAAAGAACATTGCATACTTAGCTTCAAATCTTGTTCTTCTTATGGTTAAAATTCCATTTGCCCATTTTGTCACTAGAAAATACCAAGAAATTTTCTCAAGATTAACGGAGAACATACGGAGTAAAGTAGAAATATTTGCTACTATGTTCCAAGCCATCTTCTTCAAAAATTTGAAAAAGAATCAATCATTAATTTTAATCCCTAGCTTAATGCACCCAGAATCCAAGATACTATGAGTCTATCACTAAGATTGAAAAATTAGTAACCCAAATTAACACCTGTACTTGCACAAATTTCTAATGCCTGCCCTATAAATCTACGAGTTCTCAAATAGATACCTCAATTTGTAAAAGGTAAATGTTTTAAACACTTCTAACCATGCATGTTCTTCAATTGCTCTGATGTGGATAATAGAACCATCTTCCATTCTTCTAGAGATTTGGCTCTGTAGTCTATAACTGTTATTTTAGTTACATGTCTTTGTTCGTCTTTTTGAGCCGAGGGTCTCCCGGAAACAGCCTCTCTACTCCTCCGGGATAGGGATAGGGATAAGGAATGCGTACACTTTACCCTCCCCAGATTCCACTTGTGGGATTTACTGGGTTGTTGTTGTTGTTGTTGACCTATCAGTTAAAAATAACACAGCAGATGAAAGTCATTGCAGGGTCATGTACTTCCATTCAAATTGTAGGTACGCATAGGACATCATTTCATCTGTTCTTTTTCTTTTTCATTTTCTCCAATTACTTGTCGGTTTCACCAGTTTCAAACCCCAACCCACCTCGCCGGAAGCAAAACTCCCGCGAGCCTCACATTCTCTAATAAAATTCATGTCTAGGCCCCCCTTTTTTTCCGGTGAGTCAATGGTTGTTTCGCTCCCAGCGTTTGCTACTGTTGCTGCTTTTCATAGTCACCGGAACACAGGATTTGATGATTGCTTTAAAAAAGCTTCTTACCATAGCTCACTGTTCCATATCCTCCATCTCCAAGTTCTCTGTAGGAATCAAAATTCATGGTAGCTTGCCAAAGTTCAGCATAAGAGAAGATAGGACCCCCAAAAAACCTGCCGTCAATCTCGAAGCTTCGTGTTGAGGGCTCAGAAGGGGTGCTTGAATATTCAAAAAAAACTTCTGTTTTCCTTCTTGCACAGTAGTTAATGAGGATCACTATGCAGATTGCTATGATCAGAAAACCACCGAGAACTGCAGAGCACATGAGATATTAAACAGGTTACATTTTATGGTTATGGTATTGAAATGGATAAATAGTTGCCCCTAAACTTATATAAGAATTCTAAGTTTGAGCAGAACAACAGGATATTTTTGTGCAAGTATAGTTACAGATAAAAGTTACTGCTAATTATAGACATGTACCTGTGACTAGAATTAGTCCCAAATTTCTTTTGCTGCTGCAAGAACACACAAATGATAGATTAGTTAGTCACAATAGGACTGAACGCAATGCACTTCCATTCGCATTGATATATTAAACATCTTGGAAGGAACCAACCAACACACATTCAAAGCTTTTCTGCTGCCAGTGTATATAACTTGAACTCTAATATAATGAGATTAAAAATTGAATCACTTTCACTCATAGATACATAGCTCAAGAAACTTCTCTAAGTAATACATTCATAGTCTCTCAGAATTTACATCAAGAACATAAAGAAAGGGGTATACAACTTTAACTACTTTGTATTATTTATGTCATAGCATGTAATCCAATTATCAGTTACAGAATTTGGTGAAGGTAGCGATTTGACTTGCTTCAACAATAACAAATTTTCTGATTCAGGGAAAGGAGGCCCTGAAACAATTTTAGCTTCTTTATCATTGAGATTAGACTCTGCTCTCTTCTCATTGTCAAATGCACTAGTCTGAATCTCCTTTAGAGTATCCAAAACTTCGGTCATAGTAGGCCTCATATCCCTATCTGTCTGCAAGCATAGAAAAGCCAGCTCTGCCACTAAAGTAGTCATTTCCCAGATCTTGGTATTTGAATCGAACAACAGGGATGGATCGATCAACTCTTTAAATGCACATTTTACTATCTTGTTTATTGCAAAGTTAGCCAAATTAATCTCTTGGCTATGCCTACTCATATCCACAGCTGGCATCGATGAAATGAGTTCAACAAGAACCACCCCAAAGCTATAAACATCACTTTTACTAGTTAGCTGGTAACACTCGTGATACTTTGGATCGATATAGCCAGGGGTACCCCGGGGTGCAGTTGAAATATGAGAGACATCGTTGGGGAAGAGCCTTGAAATCCCAAAATCTGCAACTTTAACACTAAAGTTCTGATCAAGAAGTATGTTATTAGTCTTGACATCGCAGTGTATTACGTCACAAGCATGCAAGTAAGCCAATGCACCAGCAGTTTCTATAGCAATGTTCATGCGGATTGGCCACGAGAGTGATCGTTGCTTCGCTCTGCGACCATGGAGATGATCAGCAAGAGTTCCATTAAGAATATATTCATAGACAAGGAGTAGTTCACGGCTTCGGCTTGAAGTGCAGCCATAGAGGGTGACAAGATTGTTGTGCCTTAGTCTAGTAAGGATCTCAATTTCATTTATAAACTGCTCCATTCGCTTGCAGTTGTGCTCGTAAAGGCGCTTTACAGCAACCTCTCTTCCATCCTTAAGTTTTCCTGTTCAGCGGCGGACAAGAATTAGCCAAAAAAAATGAAATTGTTGAAGCATAAGCCAGTTGGATTAGGAAATTCCTCACCATAGTAAACAGTTCCAAAACCTCCATCTCCAAGTACTCTAGAGGAATTGAAATCATTTGTGGCTTCTTCAAGTTCTGAATAAGAGAAGACTGGGACACCAAAGAATATACTGCCTCCCTCGACATCATGCTTAAATATATCTGAGAATTTCTTTGTTGAGAGAAAGCGGGATGGACAAAATTTCCTCTTCTTGTAATGCAAGATAAGGTAGACAACTAAACAAGTTATCATCACCAATCCTACTCCACCAAAAACTGAAAGAGAAGCCAGTAATCAAGGTCTTTGGAAAAGAAAAAAAATGAAATAGCAAGGAGAAGGCATTTTCCCTTAACTCCACCATCCGTACACTTTGTGTAATTTAAATAATTAGAGAAAGGCTTTGAGCTTTTACCACTATGAAAATGAAATTTAAATGATATGCGTGGAATCTCTATAATAAGTAGTAATAAAATTACAGCTACAAAATATATTTAACCACCTGCTGCCAGAATCAGCCCCATCATACTTCTTCTAGTTGTTTTTGCATCTAAAAAGGGGACAATATAAGAAATATGTTATCGATATGTGATACGAAAACAAGAAAAGACCCTAAGAATATAAACTTGACCTTGAACACGTAGATTATTTAGAGATGTCTACCTTTGTGACAACAAAAGTTGTTGGTAATATCAGTCTGGCATTGACCTCCACTATAGTGACATTGGTAACAGTCATCAGATAGTTCCCATTCTACTAGAAATTCGGGACCTAACAAGTGGAACAAATCTCCATCACTTGATAGCGAGTGAATTGGCAATGTGATAAGTGAACAGTTGGCAGGAAGATTGTCTGCTTGAATGTCCTTAACATTATCATCTCCCAGACGCTTGTAGTATATGCTAAAGCCTTCACATCCATTGTACATTTTATAACCAGCGAAAGTGTCATTCTTCTTCTGGGTAATATTTGGCGTATTATTGCTGCTGCTGTTGCATTTGAAGAAGTTGTAAAGCGTAAGCATAGTAAAAGAAATAGAAGGAGAGTTTGGAAGGGAGAAATTGTTGTTAAAAGCCTGGCACTTGTGTTGCCTCAACGTCATTTGAAGCTTCGGGTCGCCAAGCCAAACTGATGAATTATGCTTCCCTAAAGCATAGTACCAATCTCCTCCAGGAAGCAGTTGGATTGTCGGATAAGGTTTAGCATCACAACCAGACATGGTCATTATTCCACAGTCGGATTGATGTGAAAGAGAGAAAGGAAAGCTCAGGTCAGTAAGATTCCCACATGTAAAGGACTTTGGACAAGTTGAATCATTTCTGCCCGTTGCCTGAACTAAGATCAGAAGAAGAGACAAAAGGAAGCAAATAAAACAATAAGCCAAAGCCATATTGAATCCTACTGCAAAGAAGAGGAAAGTAGCTGAAGTTTTGCGAATTACAAATCCAACTAGCTCACAAGACTTCCTTACAAGATCAAAATTGTCGTAAATTTGTCAAAAAGAAACACTATGTGGAACCAAATGTATAACATGGGCAAGACTTATTAGGGAAAAGGATGGTGAAGAAAAAAAAAGGAAATGTTCACATTAGCCTCTCTTAGTCATTGACAGCACTAGAAAAACTTGACTTCTTGACTCTGCATATCAACAGCAAAATCATTTTCAGAACCAAAGTCTCCAAAACGGATGACCTAAACTGTAGAAATAGAAGCTATATTCAGCGGTGGATCTACAACATAACGAGCAGGTTCAACCGAATCCAATAGCTTCGGCTCAGACCCTATAGGTACAAAAAATATGTTCTGAACCTAGAAAATCAAATGAATTGTAGGTTAAGAAAATTACTAACCCTTAAAGTTAAAATCTTTGATCCGCCCCCGGCTATATTCATTTCAGTTGTCTACAGATAAATGGTTTGCAGATACATCCAAAGGTGAAAGCGAAAAAAGGAAATGGTTCTAGCCACCCCCTAAAAGACACTTCAATAATATTAAAAAATAAAAAAAAATCAAACATTCCATTTGCTCACTTTCTCACTGGAAACTACAAGAAAGCGTTTCAAGTTTGGCGATATATAGAAAGCAAGAAATTATTGCTATTTCCGAGCCATCTTCTTCAAAAATATGAGAAAGAATCAAATCATTAATTTTTATTGCTATCTTATGAAACAAGCCCGAGGCGGATCCAGGGCTTCGGCACAGATTCATTTCGACCTGGAGTATAGATTTATTATGTGAAAACACTAAAATGTCAACAAATATTAAATTTTGAATCCATAATTTTAATACTACAATAAGTTCAGTACTAATAACCTTAAAATTCGAATACAGTATATACTAAAATCCTAAATCCGATTCTGGACAAGAGTGCATATAACTATGGCTTAATACCCAAATTGAAACTTGTATTTGCACAGATATTTAAAGTAAAAACTCCTTAAATTCCATGAGTACTCAAATATATACCTCAACTTTCAAAAATCAAGTGCTTTAAACACTTCTAATCCCGTGTGTTCTTCAATTGTGCTTCCTTTTCTGTTTTACCAGTTTTTGAACGGAGAAACCACTGCTTTTTCTGAAACTCAATGATTTGCCGGAAAATTACTCCGGTGATCCCCTTTACATTTTCCGGCCAGCTAGGGTTCAACAAACCCTTCCCCATTTTACATTCCTCTTCCTCTTCCTCCTCATTCGTTAAACCCATTTTCATCTTCAATTCCGGCTAGCCTCACGTAAGAGCTTGTCGGAAATGGCGTTTTGTCTTTTATTTTTATTTTTATTTTTATGATTTTAGTCCCTTGTTTAACAAAATCACCAAAGACATGAAACATAAGTTGAGGTGTCTATTTTATAAGAAGAAGAATTAATCATAATGCCCAAAGACATTAAACATAATCATTTAAATTAAAAATAGTCACGTATATATATAGTTGAGTATAATTGGTGCATACTTTATAGTGATCTTAAGAATAGTTCGAGTGGAAAATTATGTTAAAAATAAAAAATTAGAATAGAATCTCTATTTCGGCTAAAAAAGGTAAACAGTTGATCTGATCGGCTATCTATATAGAATTCTTTAAGTTAGGAGCTAGATGTTAAACTAAGTATATGTTTAGGCTGATTATTCTAATTTCTTCGAAATAACAACACAAAAGGCACGACCTAGCTAAGAAGGCATCACGAGCAGAAGGGACGAAATGATCGGTGCACACATAAGACAGAATGATCAGACCGCTCCATAAATGTAGGAAATTGACAGGCAAATTTTTGTGTCTTTTATTTTATTTATAGATATCTCATTGTTAGTTTGACATTTTCGTCTCACATCATGACACTAACAAATTTTTAATTTCTACTGCAGTATAAATTGATGACTTAATAGATCAAACAAGTTTCTAACATGTCATAAAAATTATAGGAAAATATCATGAAAACTAAATGATTGAACATTAGCAAGGTACATTTACATGTAATTTCTCGAAAGGATGTGAACTTTTTATTCGATATATAAACTAGATTCATCTCGAAATCTTTCAAGTTCATGTTTTAGGAAATTAATGTAAGAATACAATATGATTTAATACATGTATTCGATAAAAGGAAAAAATTCACAATTAAATTATGATACATATACTAGACTTTGTACATGTAAGAATTGTAATACTCACTAAGTACTATAGCTATTTTATTTAAACCAAATTGAAAGAAGTAAAGAAGTATATTTTTCTTGGTATGGAAAAATCCTTGATAGGGAGCGCTTCTCTCTAAATGGGGCCTACGCGGCGCGAATCCGGATATAATCGGGCTCCAATGCGAGTATTCCTCCACTTGTCTTCAAAGAAAATGATTGATCTTCCAAAAGTTTCTAACACTCTCAACTTGACTTGGAATTCATTAGTAAAGTCTTGAAGAAGCAGACATAACAAAAAGAGGGACCTCATATGTAGACAAGAAATTGGAAAAAAATTTCCACTCATCTTATCATTTGACTATGTCTTATTAAGAAAGGACAGAAAATAGTAGTTCTCTATCATTTTCACTCATGTGAACAAATCATGTCTAGATTTATCTTTTTATTGATTATATGCAGTGACATAATTCCATAATGATTGTTTTTTATAGAAGCTCCAGAACTGGAGATAATTTATATCTTTTCAGTTTGTGCGATACTATTTCCCTATTAGTCCGTTCAAAAAAGAATAATACATTTATATATTTGAAACAATTTAACTCTGAACTTCGTGTTTACCTTTAATGAGAATTTTTAATAGGCCACATAATCATTATGACATGATTAAGACCAAGTTTCATAAGTCTTATAGCCAGCGGTATGACATGTTTAAAATCCCTAGTTTCAAATTACATCATAAAATTGAGACGCAAGGATATGTTGGCCTTTGATGACTAGCCTACTATATCTGAGGATTTTTCCCTGTTATAAATTAACAAGTTTGAGTTTAACCAAGGCAACTAAGCACAAATTTGATGGTTGCTCTTTTTCCCCCTACTTTTAGTTGCTCCCTCATAAGCGACTTTGTCACTCGTTGTTCTTGAGCCGAGGGTTTCTCGGAAACAACCTCTCTACCTTCATAAAGCAAGGATATGGTATGCGTACACATTACCCTCCTCAGACCCCACTTATGGGATTCCACTGAGTTTATTGATTTATCGTCGCTAATGTTTGCTTTGTTAGCATCCGTATAACGCCTTGTTTTTTTCGATCCCGACATTTTCCTCAGTAGTTTGTGTTAAGGCACAGGAACAAGACCAAAAACACATTGATGTTTTAGAAAGGAAATAATTTCAGGAACATTGACAGTTGAAAAGCAAAAGAAGCATAACTTCTTTATTATATATACATTACCTATAGTAGATTCTGAAGTCTGAAAATACATTCTTTTTGTAAATTCTTAAGTTACTCACTCACTTGTGCTTGTAGTAGAGCCACTAATCCATATCTCACTATTAGAATCTGATGAACTTAAGAACTTAACTTTCTTGAGCAGTGCAACTTCATCTGATTCAGGCGAAAAAGGAGGGATATTAACACTCTTAGACTTGATTAAGTTAAAACTAGCACTGGTGTCTAATGTCTTCTCATTTTGGAATTTTCCACTCTGAATATTTCTCAAAATGTCCAATACTTCATCCATTGTTGGCCTGATATCTTTCTCAAGTTGCAAGCATCGAAAAGCTAGCTTCGCGACAGAGATAGTCATTCTCTTAACAAGTGTATCTGATGTAAACCCGAGCGATGGATCTATCAGTTCATCAAATGCACATCTTTGTATCCTGTTTATCGCCAAGTTGGCCAAATTGATCTCGTGCTTATGCCTAGTAATGTCCACAGCTGGCATTGATGATATGAGCTCGATTAGAACAACCCCAAAACTAAAAACATCACTTTTGTCAGTAAGCTGATAACATTCATGATACTCAGGATCGACGTATCCAGGTGTCCCTTGGGGAGCAGTGGATATGTGAGAAACGTCGTTAGGAAAAAGTCTTGACAGCCCAAAATCTGCAACTTTGACACGAAAGTTGTCGTCAAGAAGAATGTTATTAGTCTTGACATCGCGATGTATCACATCAGAAGCATGGAGGTAGGCCAATGCACTGGCTGTTTCTACTGCAATATTCATGCGGATTGGCCACGTGAGCAATCCCTCTCCTGCTCCTTCGCCGTTGAGATGATCAGCAACTGTTCCATTAGGAATGTATTCATAAACAAGGAGAAGTTCACGGCTTCGTCTTGATGTGCAGCCATAAAGAGACACAAGATTTTGGTGCCTCAAACGAGTAAGGATTTCGATTTCATTTATGAACTGTTGCATTCTCTTGCAGTTGTGCTCATATAGGCATTTTACTGCAACTTCTCTTCCATCATATAGTTTTCCTAATTCATAACATGTAACAACAATGAGATACTGAGTTTTTTTCTTAACATATATCTTATATTTAAAGCTATACTTACCATAATATACAGTCCCAAAACCTCCATCTCCAAGCTCATTAGAGGGATCAAAATTGTTGGTGGCTTCTTTAAGTTCAGCATAGGAAAAAACTGGAACTTGAAATCCAAAATATCTGCTCTCTACCTCAAGCTCCCGACGAAATTGTGTAGAACCATTCTTCCCTCTCTTGCGACGCCAGATAGAAAGGATGACAATGGAAGATACTAGGATCAAACCAACTCCAATAAAAACTAGAAAATAGAAGATACAGTAATCAAAATCTGATTCTTTGGAAGTGTACCTTTTAAACTACAAATGTGGTATTACCTGAGGCCAGAATCATTTTCAACTTGCTTTTTCCTGCAGTAAAAGAAAAAGAACAGCTATTTTAGATAAAACTCAATAGAAAACAAGCAAAACAAGATTTTTTTACCACCAAAGTTGGATTGATACAATAGTAAGTTTCAGTTGCTTATACCTTTGGAACAATGAAACTTGTGTTCGCGACTGAGCAGGCATTTCCCTCCTTTGTCAAGACAGTGATGACAATCTTTAGACAACTCCCATTCTAGAAGAATATTAGAACTCAACAGTTCAAACAAGTCACTTGCATATGGTTTTGATGGTGTAGGCAAAGGAATTGGCAATTGTACAATTGAACATTGATATGGAAGTTTGCCACTTATCTTATGACTAGAATTTCCCAATGTTTTATTGGGATGGTGATAATAGACATTGAAATCTTTACACTTAGTGTAATTATCAAAATCATGAAAAAATGCATCAGTTTTCTTCTGCATGATGTCCTGACTATGGTTGCATCTGTACAAAGTTAAGTTAGGAATAATTTGGAAAGAAATCAAAGGGGAGTTTGGAAATGAGAATTTTTTGTTAAAAGACTTGCAACTTTTTTTTTCTAAGTGTTTCTGAAGCTCAGGATCTGAAAGAAGGAAAAAATCACTCTTCCTCACTAAAGCATCATACTTTTGTCCACCAAGTTCAATCTTTGGATATGGTTTAGCCTGACAATCAAACTTGTATAATCCGCACTCGGGGTTGCTAGAATTTGTGAAAGGAAACTTCATAACTCCAAGATTTCCACACTCGAATTCCTCGGTGCAGTTGGATTTGGAGTTACCTTGTAGTTGAGGTAGGTTAAAGATCAGTAAACAACACAAAAACATGAAAGTAGAAGCCATACTATCTACTCCTATATGGTCTCAAAAAGCAAGAAAACAAGAAAAGAAGGATGTTAATGGTTTATTCTGCAATATTAACCTTGTTATCTGGTTTAATTTTTCTATCAGTTGACTTGGAATTTTTTTACAAAGACTTTGAGGAAAAGGAAACAAGATTCAAGTGAGGGACAAGATGGAAGAATTTTCCACTCTTCTTCCTCATTGACTATAATGTAAAGACTTGACTTATTGACTCTTAATCTAAGAGATTTTTCTGCTTCCTTTTGTCTATTTTAAGCAGTTTAATAAGCATGTATCTTCTTTCTGAAGCTGAAGGTTAGTATTTTGGCTCATGTAATATTTCCATTAGAGAAAGGGAAGTTGGTAAATATATCAGTTATGGGCCATTTTCTAGTGAACTGTAAAGGTATTCTGTTATCTACTAATCTGGAAAAAGACTTACTCAAACCTGTGAGTATATGACATGTATTCTTGTACCAACAAAGGCTGTGGTGGAGCGGTAAGTACTATTTCATCCTTAACCAGAGGTCTCGGGTTTGAGCCGTGGACATATTGTTTCCTTTGTCAATGAGCACTGTAACACCCCCCCCCCCCCCCCCCCAAAAACCCTCCCATGTGGAACTTTCCGCCGCGAATCCAGATTTAGTCGGTCCCAATGCGGGTACCAGATATTGAGTGGGAAACCAAGAAAAAAATCTTTTTAATTAATATGCAAGGGTTACTGAATGCTTATGCACATACCATTATTTAGTTATAAGCATTCCACATACTATATATTTGCTGTCAAATGTCTTGAGTGAAGTGGATGATATTCATTATAAGCAATCTCAAAGCTAAGATAACATGGTAAATGTGTAAGCTCATTAAATGAAGAGGTATATCTTGTATCTGGACCAATTCTCAGCTTCCAGGATGATTAAGCTATAGATTGATTTGATTCTACCGAGAGAAAGGCAGAGGAAGACAATGACAAAAAAGAAGGTTTGCCTTCCTGGGCGTCGAGCCAAACTACAGTGAACATAACAGTCTATGGAAATGATTGTAAGTTAGCACGGAGAGCACCTCCATTTCACTAGTTAGAATCCTCTACATTAGAAGCTGTACTTAATAGTCTCAACAGTGGCTGTGGAAGCACATATGGAAGGTAAATGTTCCATACAAAGTGGCATGCTTTCTTTGGCTGGTAGCAAAGGAGGCTTGTTTAACTCAAGAAAAACTGAAGAGGAGAGAAATGTAACTGTGTTCTAATGGCCATTTGTGTGGAAAATCTTGAGAAAGCCATCTGTTTCTAAATTGCAAAATGGCTGCACAATTATGGGACATCTTTCTAGCAATGATAGGCCTGAGTTGGACAATGCCAATGGATACTTTGGCAGAGTTGAATGATCAACAGACCAAAAAAGAAGAAAAGGGCAGCCCGGTGCACTAAGCTCCGGCTATGCGCGGGGTCCGGGGAAGGGCCGGACCACAAGGATCTATTGTACGCAGCCTTGCCCTGCATTTTGCAAGAGGTTGTCTCCACGCATTGAGCATAATTCCAGCTTGCATATGGTGGACTGTCTAGATGGAGAGGAATTCAAGACGTTTTGAAGATAAAAACAACTCAATCCAGATGATAAAACTAAATTGTATTATACTGTTCTATTTCTGGTGTAAACAGGAATATATGGATGATACTGAGTCTCCATTAGAAGTACTTAGAGTCTCTATAAGGTAGAAGATACTTTTTGGTAGTTCATACCTTTTTGCTTCCTTCACTTTGTAATTTTGCCCCACACAGCCTTTTGTGTTTTTAATAATATAAAACTTGTTACCATTTCCAAAAAAAAAAAAAACTGTACTTAATAGAAACATACAAAGAAAGAGATCGATAATCTGGCGATTCCTTTACAGATGATGGTGCTTATGCTTTCCTGAGTCGAGGGTCTATTGGAAACAACCTCTCTATCCTCACAAGGTAGGGGTAAGGTCTGCGTACACATTACCCTCTCCAGACCCCACAGTGTGGGATAATACTGGGTATGTTGTTGTTGTTGTCCTTTACAGATGATGCAATGGGTGTTTGAGTACATATTTGTATCAAGTACTTTTAGATGAACGCAAAGCGTGTAACAGTTTCACCCGCTAATACTACTACTGCCACAGCTACTAAGCCACTTTTCAGTTACAGAAATTGGTGAAGGTGGCATTTGCCTCTTCTTCAGCAGTACAACATTATCGGGTGCAGGAGAAGGAGGGACCTTTTCACTTTCAGGTTCAGTGTCATTGACAATTTTTTCCTTTGTCTTCTCATCTTTGATATCATCAGCGCGCTGAATATGTTTTAGCGTCTCCAGTACTTCATCCATTGTCGGTCTGAAGTCCTTCTCAAGCTGCAAGCATTGAAAAGCTAGCTCTGCTACTGAGGTAGTCATTCTCCTAACTTCTGCATCTGATGTAAATCCCAGTGACGGATCAATCAACTCATCGAATGCACTTTTTTGAATCTTCTTCATCGCTAAGTTAGCCAAATTGATCTCATGTCGATGCCTTGTAATATCAACAGCAGGCATTGATGATATAAGTTCAACAAGGACAACACCAAAGCTATAAACGTCACTTTTATTAGTGAGCTGGTAACATTCATGATATTCTGGATCAACATATCCAGCTGTCCCTTGAGGAGCAGTTGAGACATGAGTAGCATCATTAGGAAAAAGTCTTGAAAGCCCAAAATCTGCAACTTTGACACAACAATTGTCGTCAAGGAGTATGTTGCTAGTCTTCACATCTCGATGTATTATCTCAGAGGCATGGAGGTAAGCCAATGCACAAGCAGTTTCTAAAGCAATATTCATGCGGATAGGCCACACAAGGAATCCGTCCTTTGCTCTATCACCATGCAAGTGATCAGCCACTGTTCCATTGGAAATGTATTCGTAAACAAGGAGGAGTTCACGGCTATGTTTTGGTGTGCAACCATAAAGGGTAACAAGATTCCGGTGCCTTAGGCGAGTGAGAATTTCAATTTCATTTTTAAACTGCTCCATTCTCTTGCAGTTGTGCTCATAAAGTCTCTTCACTGCAACTTCTCTCCCATCCTTAAGTTTACCTAGTAAGGAATGTACAAATTTAGCAAACTGCATAAATTAGTTACCTATTCGTGTCATTCGAACATCTATTTTTGCTTTCAAGATTCTTACCGTAGTAAACAGTTCCAAAACCTCCATCTCCTAGTTCTCTGGAGGAATCAAATTTACTAGTAGCTTCTTCAAGTTCAGTGTATGAGAAGACCGGGACGCCATAATTACTACCTCCCTCATAGTCATAATTTGAGGAAGGATCAGAAAATTTGTTTCTTGATTGGAAGAATAAACAACCTTTGTGTTCGTTCTTGTAACGACAGACAATGAAGGCGACCACCAAGATTATTAACACTGCTCCACCTAAAACTGCAAAAAGACAACAATGAAAGTTAACAAGATGTTGGAACTATGATCATATCTCAAATTTAGGGATAATAATATAGCACTAACTTACCTGAGCCAAGAATCAATCCCAATTTATTTTTTCCTGAAAATGAGGTAATGTCAGACAAATCATGGAGGAGGTAGTACAGAAAAGCAATGATCTGCATCTGACAAGGAAGAAAAGAGAACATATAAAATGTTTCAGTGCAAACTGGAAATAAAAGAAGCAATAACATAATACTCCCAAGATTTGATGACGGATTAATGGATTTTGGATCGTAATAAAGTGGTATCAGAGCCTAGGTTTCGCAGGTCTTACGGGTCATGAGCAGTATCTTAGTAGAGTCTTGTTAATAGAGCTTTTAGGCAATTGATATTAATATATAAGAGAAGAGATTTGGATGTTTATGATACACATGAAAGCGCCTTCAATCGTTGTAGCTTTTGTAACCCTGCAAATATTCAGTATCTATATGCCTAGTACATTAAAGTTGCATCAGGTAGTAGCAGTTACTATCACAGCGATGATTCTGGTGAGATTAATCAGAGCAATAACAAACAGGTTCACCATTTCCAAAGCCACAATGGTAGCTGCTTCTTTCACAACCACTAACCTAATTCCAGACCATCTAGTGTAAATCCATTTCACAACCACCTTACATGGTCTATCTCTTGCCATTTCGATTACCCTTCTTTCATATTTCGACTGGTGCAGCAACATATGACTCTCAAGGCATTGAACTACAATCGACATGGTCTTTCCCATTATCTAAAACAGCATAAGGATAAGTCACATCATTGGAAGCACAAGCAATTGGTTTTGGGCGTTACGTGGGAAAAGAGTTATTGCAGACATAAAACAAGTACTAAGATTTTCTATAGTTGAACCAAATGTGAACGGAGATCAATCGATCCCAAAAAACTTTTGAGGGAGCTATGCATGAAGAATTCAGTATCTCAGTGTTCACCAACCGAAGTGATCGGCTCTCACAGGAAGAAACTACTCATAGTGATGTAGAAGAGTGTGTTAGCTTTCAAACTTAGATAATCACAAGAACAAATATGGTTGACGAATGACAAGAATGGCATGATTGATGAATGAGAAGGAATAATATGTAACACATGTGGAGTAGTAGTAAAACATGGTTGCTGTTGCAGATTTCTACCAATACTGAAGTTAATTAAGTAAGATAAATACAAGTCAGATCCTGATTATATACTTTGAAATGTTTTACCTTATTTTATTGAGTTTGACTTGGTTTTCCATGCTTCGGTAACGGATTACAAAGAGAATACAGTTCAATCTAGACTTGAATTTATGCTCATTGGAACTTAACCCCTTGTCCAAATAGCAGAAGAAGATACCCAGCACGCCATTTCAATCTCCATAGCTCAAAGATGAGTTTTGGAAATTTTCTACTGTTTTTTTCTTTATTTTGAAGGATGATTGTGCTGAATCTTGATTGGCAATTAGCCTTCTATCTCCTGTTAACCACTTGTCCAAATACCAGATGGAACCTTGGACATGGATTACTACAGATAAAGCTCAACTAAGAGATGATCACTTGCACTATTCCTTTAATGGCCTTTGATAATGTGGCCTATTAGATTGAGAATAGAAATAAGGAAATCTTAAATTGGTTTCCTCATATACTTAACAAAATACTATTTGTGTAACCAAGGACAAAAGATCAAACCCCAAAATGCATAGTTTAATCATAACAAGACACCATTCATCAGAGAATTATTAGCTGCTACAAGGATATTTCCTTGGGTGAACAAATTTTCTGGTTTTTACAAATCATTGATCATCTACAGCATAATCCAGATCTCCATTTCAGCTGTATCTTGATGCCTAGATCATCAAGCAATACTTATTAAGCGCTTGGTAATCACACGAAAAGAACCTAAAATGCATCATAGCATAAGTTTCTACATAATTATACTGCAAATTAACTACTAGAGAGGGGCTTACTGGTAGGCTTGCAACTCGCGGAATGAGGCCTGTCAGTGCAGAAACATTTGAATTGATAAGGTTTTTCTTCAAATCCACAACGCCCTCCGCTTTCTGCACACTCACTGCAATTACTAGCTGTCCAACTCAATCTAAAACCCCTTCTCAATATCAATTGATAATCAAGAACTTGATTCCTTCCCTCATTTTCATTCATTTCTACTGGTACCATTACATGATTTTTGCACATTTCTAATGCAGACTCAAAGCCTTCATCCTCAGCAAACATAGCAACACCCCACTCATTTCCATTTTCTTCACCACAACCAAAACCAATCTTGTTCTTCAAAAGATGCTCGGGTATCGACTCATTACACTTTGACAACAAGTAAATTCTTGATTCATTGACAAATTTAAAAGGGCGATTATCGAGTGAGATGTTCTTGATCTCAGAAACACAACCATTGCTTGTAGTACTATTAAAGACTGAATTTTTCAGCTGAAAAATATGATCTTGATATGAAATCTTTTCAACTATATACTCATTTGCAGCAATATGTACAACAGGAAAACCTTGTTCACTACAATTTAACCCAAATCCAGGGTATCCACAATAAGATTCTTGCTCATCTTGAATATAAAATGGAAAACTTATTTTTGGACCATTTTTGCAATTTATTGGCTGACATGCTATAAACTGAGGATCAACACCAGAACATTTACCTAGGATTAAGGAAAATATACAAAGGTTTAATGATATTATCAAAATATACCTGTTTTCTTGGTTCATTTGTAATCTTGAGCAGCTCAAAATATACAACTAAAACAAGTAAATAATGAAAAATACACTAAGGGGAGATAAGGGTGTTTCTTGGATTTTTCTTTTTGTTAGCAAAAAGATGGATTCATTATATTTGATATACAAAAGTTGACTTTGTATCTACCTTAGAAAGTTGAAGTTTCAAGATTAAAATTAAATGGGCTCAATTTTTTTTAGCAATTAAGTTGCATATATTGACCAATAAACTCTATTTGACTAATGATTATTTAGCTTGAAATAGTAATACAAATGTCGGCTTTAAAGATATTTGTCAATTCATAAGAGGATAAACAAAATTCTGATTTTATATTAAAAGTGGGACATGGGTTTCCTGCTCATATGTCTGCTGCAGCAACTTGCAACTACCCCTAATAGAAGAAAGATTGGATTTTTATTATATGAAGTGTAATTTGGCCATTAATTTTCCATTTTATTTTTGGTTGGAAAAACATGATTTGTTGCTCTATTTCTTTAGGTAACGGGTTCGAACCATTGCATTAGGACATGCTGTCTACATCATACTCCTAAAGTAAAGTCCTTTTCCGAATCCTGTGTGAGTCGGCATACTTTGTGCCCGGAGCTATTTTTTTTTTAGATCAATAAGCAACCTTTAGTACTATGCTCAAAGGGTTTTTACCATTCAAATTCTTTGGAAAATCCAGAGATGATTGAATATCCTAAGGTTTTTTATCTGGGTGTGGTATAATCATTCCGTATCTGAAACTCATTAACTTGATTAATATACATATTAATTTTTCCTATGATATTTTATAGTATAACATATTACATCCTTTAAGTTATAAAACTAGACAGAATATGTCCCTTCTTTAAATTTTTTGTCTCTTTTGTGACGATCACGTGTTTGGCACGTGATGAATTATTCTGCTTCCTCTTCCACTTTAAGAATTTAAAGAAATTGTTGAATGTTTGGAAGTCCTTTTCTTAATATTCCTTAGTTTTAAAGCTCAAACTCAATTAAAGTGCAATAAATTGGAATGTAATAATCGACTAAAATATATAATTATAGTCAAATTTTGATCACGCCCAACTATGCCTTATAAAAAGGACTAAGCGGACGTTGCAAATATAATCCGGTTTACAAGTCCGGAGTCGAATCCCACAGAGAACTAAGGCTTAGCTACAACTGTTCAATATCACCAAGAAGACAAGCTTGAACAATTCCTACTTATAGATATTAAGATTCTTGTGTTTAACTAATTAACTAACAAATTAAAATAGTAAATTAACAACTAAAGATACTAAGGGTTAGAGACAAGATTAAGGAGGTCTAGAGTTATGATTTCCCCTATTGTCGGAATCCTTCCCGCTGCGTTTTCTATAAATTCGCCAAAGTATTCACTACCGATCATGAGGGATCTGACTGTCGTAACTCTTTCCCGAGTAATTATCACAATTTACTAGACATATTCTCCCAAATTACGCTAGCTGGCATTAAGTACGGCTTACTCGGATCGCACCCAAGGTTTCGTTATCCCTAATCACACCTTTAAGCCCTTTGTATTGATGTACGATGTAGACTCCATCAGATACATATCGATTTCTTTCTGATGGATCAAGAATAGATAGTTGTCTCATCAATAGATAGAAATAGGAGATTTCCCCTTATTCTTGAGAGATTCCCTCTCTATCTCTTTCGATCTATCAGAACAGATCAGGCTATCTATCAATCGATTTGAAAATAGCACGCTCATCTCGCTTTTCGTTCATTTTCGCCACGAAAACATAGCCGCCATAATAAGAAGAAACTGCTCGTTTTTCCTTCCCCGCGAGTATAGCATGATGAGCCCAAGTTACGGCAGCTCCGGATGAAAGGGGAATAAGGGTATTAAGAAAAGGGATTTCCCAAGGATCTAAAACCGCAATCCCCTTTGGGGGCCAAATACCTCCGATCTCTACCGTAGGTGCCAAAGAAGAATGAGAAGAAGCCCGAAAAAGAGCAAAAAAGAACATAACCTCCGATACGATAAATGATTCCCTAGAAGTTTTGTCCGGTTGGGAAAGCCAGAACTCTTGTAAACTAGCTTGATAAAGGGTAGTGGTAGGGACAGTCTCAGTACCACTGAAAGTGCGATAGTCCTTCAAGCAAGGGACTTGGGCAAACAAAGTCCTTACTCGTATTCCACCAACCACTCGCTTCGGGGCTCGTCAATGGCTTGGCTTCAGGTTGCGAATGGAAGCGCGGATTAGCGGGTGTGAGTTTGTATTCTCAAATGATATCAGAGGGATTTGCGTTTATTGTGGAAATTCCGTTTTCTCTACGATTAATATCTTCTTTATCTTCTTTCGAAGGCAAAAAGATTTTTAAATCTCATAATTTACGATCAATTCATTCAACATTTCCTTTTTTAGAGGACAATTTTTCACATCTAAATTATGTATTAGATATACTAATACCCTACCCCGTTCATCTGGAAATCTTGGTTCAAACTCTTCGCTATTGGGTAAAAGATGCCTCTTCTTTACATTTATTACGATTCTTTCTCCATGAATATTGGACGTTAGGAGTGATGTTGTTCAACAACTACCTAAATATACACTCTCTCCCGAGTAATACACACTAAATAGGCACAGTCGATTGAGAGCTCTTCAACCAACCACAATAATAACGTAGTTGAACAAATAGAGAAAATACTACGGAAAAACTATATTAACTTAACAGAAAAATCATACTCCAATAGGTTCCATCAAAACCCTAGATAACAAATTAGCTATTCATAATAGTATGCATAACTACAATACTAAAATTCATAACCAATAATGGAAATAGGAAGAAGGAAGTGAAAAACTCGTAGAAGAATTCTCCGCCTTGCTCCTAGTGTGTTCTTGCCTCCTTCGGTCGAATCCCCGGTCTCCTTAGCCTCCTTAGGTCTAAATTATATCAAAAGTCCTCCAAATCCCGTCTTTCCATGTATTTATACCAAGTATGGTCGGGCCCAAACAATTATACCTTCTACTAAGCGAAAAAGGACACTTTTCCCGGATATGACATGCGCGGCCACGGATCAACCGCGGATGGACCGCGTATATTATTGACCAGTGTTCTGCCCCATTTGACCGGCCAGTGCGCGGCCGCGCACTTGACGCGCACTTTTCACCCTATTTTTTTTGAAATTTGGAAAAACGTAAAACATGAAAGTTGTATCCCTTTGAGTAGCTTTCCAACCATATATTGTGGAGCCCAAATGGAGTTCTGAGCGAAAAGTTGTGCATTTTACTAGGCAGTGCGTAATATGCCTACTCGATTCGTCGTTCGTTCTTAACTATCATCCGTTGATTTCTGAACACGATCCCGACTTAATTCCTTGGGCTTTTACTCAGACTTCAAAGCTCCAAATCACTTGAATTCATTCCATAACATCTACGTAGCTCGGAATCACTCCTATAAGGCATAAAACACACCATTAGTGCAAAACACTAGCGATTAAAGCTCAAACTCAATTAAAGTGCAGTAAATTAGAGTGTAATAAGCGACTAAAATACATAATTATAGCCTATCATCAAGTAATAAAGAATCAAATTATCACTAATTTTTTTTGATAAGCCACCATTCAATTTCTTAATTTCAATAGGTTTTAGTCCCTTTATTTTTTATGTCCTAAGACAGTATCAATATAACAAAATAAAGCAAATAAAATTAAGTCTTAATTTTATTAGACGGTCATTTTCTTAAGCAAAAGACAGCATAACCAAAAAGGAGAACCCCAAACAAGAGGACAAAAAATTTCAAGTGTTGGAAATTGACTTTTAAAAATACTGATTTCACACAAGAAAAATGAAGCAATATTAGTAAGTGATGCAAAATCATAAACGAGAAAGTAATGAGAATAGGGGATGTATGGTGATAAGGAGCGATAGAGACTGGAGTAAGTGCCAAAATTCCAATCGTCGGAAGGGGTATGATGAGATGGTTGAGATCCTTCTGTTTTTAATAAGATATCTGATTTCAAGCTCTAAAAATTAGGAATTTCTTTAGTACGAAATGTTTTATCTCGTTAGAGAACTTATTTGGCGAGAACTCAAATTAATCGAATTAGTAGATTTCAGATACTGATTGGGTGAAAAGATTTCTAGGAATGAGCGGTCTAAATGAGTGCCAAGATCATCTTTATTTTTTTTATAACGGTGAAGTCTGGTTTAATTTGTACTTACCTCGATTATTTCTTTGAACCTTAATTTTCAAAGTTAATACTCGTTTTATTGACCACTAGACCACGTCTTTAATGCGAGCCAACATCACCTTTATATCTTGATAGACATGTCATTGTCTCTTTACATTATTGGCCACATAATTGGATTTTCTATTGTCAAATTTTCATTGTTCCCCTTTGTGAAAGAAGTGGTTCAAAATGGTCTAAATCCATCCACTCAAGCATTCTTGCTCCACTTTAGGAAATAATGATATCCATGATATTTGCTTAGGATAAAGTGGATTATATGCAAGCATTACATATAGTTTATCTAAAGCATCTAAGTTTTAAAAGTAAGTTTAATTTTGTAGTAGCTATTTATGGAAAGTCCACCTCTAAACAACTAAAGCAATTGATATATACTTGTATATTTAAGACTAAAAAGTTTCAATCTCGAAATTCAAAATGTATAATTTTTTGGGACAGATAGAGAAGTTATTTTTCTTGTGTAAGATAAATTCATGTGTAAAACCAATCAAATTAATTTTCTCTTATGTTCTTTTACGTGTCGGAAAGAGTTCTACTCCCTCCCTTTTAGTTTATGTGAAACATTTTACTTTTTGAGATTTAAACTGTGTAAATTTTGACCAATATTCTGAAATATATTTTTTCGTGATATTGACATGAGAAGAATTGCTAGTTATAGTACTTTTCTTATATTTTTTATATTTAAATTCTAACTTCAAAATATCGAGTTAATCTAATCCAAATTAGTTTCAAAGATTAGTTAAACTAGCTCTCAAAAAATAAAGGTTCATATAAATTAAAACGGATAGCGTAGGTTTAATTTGTTCTTAAAGAGTTATATTTGTAATACCCAAATTGCCCTTCGCAGTAGTGAACATTCTGTTTGAACTGTTAGCCTCCATAAAGTAATAGGACTATAAGCATTCATTTTATCTAATTAAAGGTAAAATATGCTAAGCCCAATATCATAAGGATCAAAATTGGAATTAGACAATTACAAAGGGACGAAAAGCGTTATTTCTACTTCAAATTTCAAAACAAGAATAGAGAAACTGAACCTAAAGATCAAATTTAAATTTGATTTAGTTTTTCGTTTTATCCCGATGATGTACACCCACGTAAATAACACAATCAATTTTCAGACCAACCATTTTGATCAGCTTCTTTTTATTTTTCACTTGATGTTGGATATTTACTTTGAGACTCGACTAATCTAAAAAAAATTCACTTTTAAAGTTAAACGTTCATACCAAATTTCATGATCAACTTTTTGTTCAAGACTGACGACTTAGTTCATGGTTGACATTTTATTTGTGTTTGCTTCTAGAAATTGCATACAACTTCACACGACGTGGAATAGAGGGAGATTTAATTTTGTAATCCATCGCAAATCTTATTTTAGTTATGTCATATTTTTCACGAGAGATAGTAAAAATATAATACAAATTTGTAAAAATAACACATGAGATATTTATATTATTATTTTGTCTGTTCAAACTGTAAGTGGCAGCAGAAAATCATTATAGAAATGACACTAGGGGTGTGTTTGGTATAACGGAAAATATTTTCTTGAAAAATAAGTGGTAATCTTACTTTTTACTGCGAAAATTGGTGAAGCTTTGTGGGCATACCGGACAACCTTCAGAACTGCTACACAAGCAACTCCTTACTCTTTGGTATATGGCGTAGAAGCGTCCTTCCGTTAGAGCAACAAATTCCATCATTGCGGATCGCAATCCAAGAAGGACTCAGTCCGAAGAGAATGCTCAACTTCGCCTAGTAGAGTTAGAGGCATTGGATGAGAAAAGATTGGAAGCGCAACAAAAATTGGAGTGCTATCAAGCTCGACTAGCTAGAGCCTTCAACAAGAAAGTGCGGACACAATCATTGCAAGTGGGAGACTTAGTCCTAGCTGTTCGACGACCCATAATCCTCAACAAACGCATAGGCAACAAGTTTACCTCAAAAATGGGCCATATGTTGTGAAGGAAGCCTATTCAAGTGGCGCATACAAAAATGTCGATAAGGATGGTCTCAGAGTTGGTCCGATCAACGGAAAATTTCTAAAGCAGTACTTTCCATGAAAGTCACCACGCTCCTCGACGCATGAGCCTAAAGTGCATGTCATGACGCTCCTCGACGCATGAGCCTAAACTGCAAGTCATGACGCTCCTCGACGCATGAGCCTAAACTGCACGTTGCTATACTCCTGGCCCGCATGAGTCTAAACTGTGTACGGCCAAAAAAAAATCCGCTAGGTTGAAAACCTCGCGAGAGGCGGCCTAGGCAAAAATTAGGACATAAAAAAAGAAAAAATAATAAAAAACTCATCCCTCAGAACTACGTTATGACTTGATTCTCTTCACCGAGGTGCGTAGGCAGCTTAGACTTTCATTCTAAGTTCAGTCGCATGAGTTTTTAAAAAAATAAAAGTTTGGCGTCATCGGATCATTATATTAATTCTTCCAAGTGTAGAGACACATATCTATGAGGAAAAGAAGACGAATTGCATTGAAGTATAAAAGATGTTTTATTGATTTAATAGTACAAAAGTTGATACATCCAAAAATATAGAGACAAAAGGAACTAGACATTTTTCTATACAAAAGCCTAAATCATGAATATGATCGTAAACTAGGCTTTGTTGCTAATGCATCTTAAATGCTTTTCCAAGTCTGTATGACTGTCACGACCCAGATTTTCCACCCTCGGGAGTCGTGATGACGCCTACTAGTGAAAGCTAGGCAAGCCAACTAACTGAACTATTTGACCTGTCTTCCATTTTTTTTAATTTAATGACTTAGCATCAACAATTTATAACAACATAATTTAACAAGTGGAAGAAGTAAATTTTCAAGTTAACAGTACTACTAATACCATCCCATAACAAAACCACCCAAGATTTGGTGTCACAACATCACAGACTGTCTAGGAGTACTACAAATAAGGGTCTAAAAGAAATAACAAAATACTGTCTCTGGAACTACATAAGAGAAGCAGGAAAAAAGAGGGAGACCCCAAGGCCTGCGGACGCCTGCAGGACTACCCCGGGTCGCCTGGTAAGTAAGAAGCCAAAACCTCACTGCGGTCCGAAATCTGCAGCACTGGGATCTGCACAAAATAGTACAGAGTGTGGTATCAGCACAACCGATCCCATGTGCTGTAAGTGCCTAGCCTAACCTCGGCGAAGTAGTGACGAGGCTAGGACAGACTGCCAAATAAACTTGTGCAGTTATATAATATACAGTGAAAAATAAAACAGGAATAAACAAGTGAAGATGGGAGGGGGTACATGCTGCGGGGTATATCAGTATCAACAGTAAATCAAGAATAAAGGCATAAGGACAACTTAGAATTCATAGCGAAACAATAAGGAACTTGTATCCAATCTATAAACACTTTGTATCATCAATTGTTGCGGCACGCAACCGGATCCTAACATTTAACGGCACTGTTGCGGCGTGCAACCCGATCCATATCATTTATCACTGTTGCGGCGTGCAACCCGATCCGATTATATTATTGTCGCGGCGTGCAAACCGATCCAATCATGTCATTATTGCGGCGTGCAACCCGATCCAAATATATCATTGTTGCGGCGTGCAAACCGATCCAATCATATCATTGTTGCAGCGTGCAACTCGATCCAAATATATCATCGTTGCGACGTGCAACCCGATCCAATCATATCATTGTTGCGGCATGCAACCTGATCCAATCATATCATTATCGCGGCGCGCAACCTGATCCAATCATATCATTGTTGCGGCGCGCAACCCGATCCAAATATATTATTGTTGCGGCGTGCAACCCGATCCGATCATATCATTGTTGCGGAGTGCAACCCGATCCAATCATATCATTGGCGCGACGCGCAACCCGATCCAATCATATCATTGTTGCGGCGCGCAACCCGATCCCCATATACAATCAACAACCATAACAAGAGTCCCAGCAAGGGATCAATAAGGAACTACACTATCCTGGCAAGGGAATCGACAGTATAGGTATTTATGCCCCGGCAAGGGGGAAACAGCTATAACCAAACTTGTTCCAACATCTAACTACCTCAGCTAACACCAATACTCAGTCATAAGAAATTTCCACGAGAATAATCATAATCCTTGCTCAATACAGAGAATCATCAACTTAAGCACCCGTAGTATTATTTAAGAACACCATAAATTACAATTCAAGACTCACAGTCATGCTTGACACCAACGTATAGATACTCGTCACCATGCCTATACGTCGTACTCAACAAGAAACAAGTAGCAAATAGGACACAACTCCTAATCCCTCAAGCTAAAGTTAGACCAAACACTTACCTCGAACTTCCACGGCCAACTCAAGCCTCAAACACCGCTTTTCCTTTTGAATTTGGCTCCAAATCAATCGTATCTAGACATAATCGACTTAATATTATCAATAAACACTGAACAATCCAATTCCAATGCTTAATTATAACTTTTCAATCATTCTTCCCAAAAAGTCAAAAAATTGACCCTGGGCCCGCTTGGTCAAAATACGAGGTTCGGACCAAAACCCGATCTCCCATTCACCCACAAGCCCGAATATATAATTTGTTTTGAAATCCGACCCCAAAACGAGGTCAAATTTCCAAATAATCAAAAAGCCCTAACTCTACCCAAATCCCTAAATTTCTACCCTTAATCTCATGTTGTAGGCCTAGAAACCTAATGGGTGTTGATAAAAATGGAAGAAAACGAGCTTAGGATTACATACCTATGAAGCTATGGTGAAGTTTCTCTTCAAAAAATCGCCCAAGAGGTGTGGAGAAGAAGGTGTTTGTGAAAAATGGTGAAACTCCCGTAATACATTCTCTTTTTGAACTTAAAAATAACTGGGCGGATTTTGGTCTATGCGATCGCGAAGAAAGGAATGTGATCCCATAGGGTAAGGGAGATTGGTCACTGCTATCGTGGTCAAGGCAGTGCGATCGCATAGAAGAAAATGGGTTTCCTTCCCAGGTTAGGTTTAATACATTGCGATCGCGGAAGGAACAATGCGATCGCATAGAACAATTTGTGATCTCCCAGAATTTACTCTACGCGATCGCGGAAGGACCTATGTGATCGCATAGCACAAAACAGGACCCCTGAAGTTTACACTATGCGATTGCGAGCCTTCCTATGCGATCGCATAGTACAAAATAGCTGGACACCAGCAACAGCAGAAAACCAGATTTTTGAGTTCCAAAACACCCCGACACCTATCCAAAACTCACCCGAGCACTCGAGGCTCCAAACCAAATATACACACAACCTTAAAAATATCCTACGGGCTTATTCGTGTAACCAAATCACCAAAATAACATCATAAACGTCGAATTAAACCTCAAAATCAATGAAATTTCTCAAAACTTCTTTAAACATCAAATTTTGCATTTAAGGTCCGAATCACATCAAATGGATTCAGTTTATTACCAAACTTTACCGACAACACATATAAATCATATTGAACCTGTACCAGGCTTCGGAACCATAATACGGGCCCGATACCACAGAATTTCACATAGCATTTCACTTTCAAAAACCTTTATATTTTTCAGAAAACAATTTCTTTTAAAAATTCACCTCTCGGACTTGGGACCTCGGAATTCGATTCTGGGTATACGCCCAAGTCCCATATTTTTCCACGGACCCTCCGGGATCGTCAAATCACGGGTCCGGGTCCGTTTACCCAAAATGTTGACCGAAGTCAACTTAAATGCATTTTAAGCCAAAATTTCAATATTTTTCACAGATTTTTACATAATAGCTTTCCGGCTACGCGTCCGGACCGCACACGCAAATTGAGGTGATGATGAAAGAGGTTTTTAAGGCCTCGAAACGCAAAATGCATTTAAAAAATAAGTGATGACCTCTTGGGTCATCACAATGACGTCTCCACATTTGATGCCATTCTTGATATATATCCCCCGCGTTCAGTAGTTGTGATAATCTCTTGACCACATATCTTGTTGTTAGGCCTCGAGCATGATAGTTTTCTCTCTTGTGCAAGTGTTGGTTGAAGGTCCCATATATGAGAAGTCGTCTCTCTTGAAAAACCTTCTGATGTTCTAAACGTCAATACCACACAAGAGGGGGGGGGGTGATTTGTGTGGTGCCCAATTTTCGCTCTAGAAGAACCTGGTTCTTCTAGGTGTTCTAACTACTGCAGTTTGCGGAATAATAAATACATTAAATAAAGAACACGGAGATTTTTACGTGGAAAACACCTGGCTCAAAAGGTGAAAAAACCACGACCCACTACTCAGTAGGATTTTCCCAAACTTCCACTAAAATCACTGAGCCAAAACAGCATTTACAAAAACTCTTTGTAAACCTAAGGATTAACTCTAATCCTAGTCTGGCACATAGCCTCAACTGTTGTGACACTTTCAAGTTAACTCTAACTTGAATACTCAAAATACCTAATACAATTGTTTCTAAATAAGCTGAAAGGTACAAATAGAAACTCCTACTACAATTGAACTAGAATAAGAATAAACACAATGGAACTGGTTCTTCTATCTCGTTCAAGTAGCTTCAGGCTTGCACACTTATATCTCACATATATTGCTTGCAAAACAGACTTGCTCCTTTGCTCTCAATTATGTTTTACTTCTGCGTATGTGCAATACCTGTAAAAGAGAACAAACTCAGTTATTTATTGAGTTAATAATTAGAGTTTGATTGAGACTCCATTGCTTATCCTTAGACGATTTTGAGTCCTTGACCAATACAAACTCCAACCCTTATCCTAGATTAGGATTGTGTTCTCACCGCATAAGGAGACTGTTCCCCTTATCCCAACTGCAATCTTTTCGATTTAGTTCAGAAGATATTGTTGCTTGATCTCTACGGTATATCTTCCTCACATGCATCTCATATGCAATGGTTGATAAACACTGTGTCTTACCAAATGGACCAGGTCCATCACTGAGTTCATTTGTCAATATTCAAAACTTCAACTGAACTTGGGCCAACAAATTCCCCCTTTTTGATGATGACAAACTCTATGCTTTTACTGATCAAAGAACCTGCGGAACTCAGCTGAAATATTAACACTTAATATGTTAACTTGTCATTAAGGGCCAGATTTAATTAGGTCATAAACATCATTGTTCAGATAATAGAGTTTAAGCACAATATCTTCCCCCTTTTTGGCATCATCGAAAAGTTGCATAAATAATGTGAATCCCAGAATATTAATTAGTACTCATGGCCACTGGGGCAACTGCAAGTGAAAACATGCTTTAGTTAATCAAAAATCAACTTGACAAAAATAACTATAAAGATCAGAATTAACATAAAGCAAGAGAAATGCACATTGTCATTGATAAGCAGTGCTTCTACATAACAGTCCACAAAAAGAAAGAACAAAAACTACCAACCATGAGTAAAAACAAAAGAAAGTCCCAAATCTGGGTCACTGGGGGGTTTTCTAGACTGGTTTAAAACAGGACAAGGAAACCTAAGGCTTTGAGGAGCTAGAGGATTGGGTTTGTAGCAGATTAAGCATAGTTTGGAGCATCCCTTCACACTTTTCTTTTTCCTTTGCAAGTTCAGCTCTTAACCCATTTCTGTCTTCTTCCAGTTCAACAACTCGAGCTTGAAGCCTTGCAATCTCAGCATCCTTTGTCCCTACCTCCTGAACCAAGGCTCTGACCTTGCTATTCACTGGAGTCTGTATTGATGAACCAGGTTCAACAGGGCCTGCACTGAGGAGATAATCACAAACCTGAAGAGTCTTGATGCCAAAGTGCTCTTTGCTGGAAGCCATTTTCCATTTCTTCAAAGGAACGTTCAGCTTGTCCAGCACAGCTGTCAGAATAAACCCATAAGGGATAGCATGAGCGTTTGAACCATTGAGCACCCTGTCTAGCAGCTTAACAATGAAAGCAGGCCAGTTAATCTGCTTTCCTTCCACCAAGCACTGCATGAGGACCAGGTCCATGTAGTTTGCTGTGTGCCTCCTCTCCTGTCTAGGCAGCAGGCATTTGTTCACAAATTCAAAGAGCACTTTATGCTCTAGCCTCATCTCACTCTTTTGAACAGCCCTTGCTTCCGGCACCTCCTCAGCATCTTTAGTGTCACAGAAGTTCATAGTGATTTGAAGTTTAGTAGGCAGACCATCTAGACAAGGCCACGTTTGCCTTGTATAATCATCATATCCCTCACTTGGAATGTTCAGGATTCTGCCCAACTCAGGTGCATCAAATTTCACCTTCACCCCCTTCACTATACTGATTACTAGCCCATTCTTCACAGTCCCATTAGCCATGAACTCAACAAGTTCTTTCCTAGCCAATCTTCCATCCATCTGAAGGACCATGTCCTTCCATCCTTGTGCCTCCAGTGAAGTCAACAATCTTACCATGCCTGGCTCCTCCAGGTCTTTGAGCAATCTACCCTTCAGAATTTTTCTTTTGCCAAAATTGACAAACCTATCTTGTTCCTGTTCTGACTCTTCTTCTCCGTCTTCTTCACTCCACTCTTCATCCTCTTCTTCTTCAACTTGTACTTGTTTTCCCTTTGCAGCTGACCTAGTTCTTTTAGCTAGAGAGGATTCAACAGGTACAGACTTGAAAGGCTTCTTTGCAGAAGACCTGGTTCTCTTTGATTTGACAGTGGGAACTTCTACAGTCGTAACTCTCTCTTGATGGACCAGTTCCATATCTTCCTCTTCTTCTTCTACAGCAGCCTCAGAACTTTCAACCATTTTTGCTTTTCTCTTTTCTTTCTTCTTTTTCTTACTCTCCTCTAGTGCCTTTTGCAATTCTGCTTCACTTTGCCTCACCCTACTTCTTGTGGCTCTACCCCTAGGTGCAGCAGACTTAGCTGATGAAACTTTGCTCTTCTTAGTTGGTTTGGACGCAACAGGGATCCTTTGTGAGGAGGCCTTGCATTTCTTTGGATCATAACTGGCTTCAACCTTCTTTAGCATATCTGCCAAAGTCTCCTCCACAGATGAACCAGGTTCATCTGGTTGTTCACTCAAATTTATCAGTCCCTCAGCAGCTTCACCTGACCCACTTCCCCCTGACTTCATGCCTCCCTCTTCTCCACTACCACATATAGCTAAAACTTTCCCTTTCTTTTTCTTTCTCATTTTACTAGATTCAGCCCCTTCAATATTTTTAACAGACCCTACTAGAACAAACCTATTATCTTCCCTTTCTAATGCATCAGAAAACAATAAGCAAGTATTTATCTCTCCTGGGGTTTCTTGACTTTTGTCAGTGTCAGAAGATCCAGGTTCTTCTCCTTCACTGGCAGAGATAAATTTTTCAGATTCAGAGCTTGAGTCGCTTTCTTTGGTTGTAACTTCCTTCCTTTGACTAGCCTGTAATTTTTCGTTCAAGACTTTCCTCAAAAGACCAGATGCAACTGTTTTTCTAGCTAACATTTTCTGGCGACGAAATCTGGGTTTTGGGGGTTCACTAGGAGGAGTTGAAGATGAGGTGTTGGGGGAGACTGGTGGGGGAGTTCCGGGATTTTCTTGAGGATTAGTCATGGCAGAGAATTTCTGGGAATTTTGGGAATTTTTGGAGAAGAAAGCAGATAATCAGAAATTTGGGAATTAGATTGACGGTTATGAGTGATTTGGTGGGTTTTTAAAGAGAGGCCATGATTAGGGCAGTAATGGCAGCCTTTTCAGAGGTCAATTAGGAGTCCAATCAAGTTAGAGTTCCGGTCTCCTAAGTGATTAATGAAAATCGCAAGATTTTAGGGAAGAGACCCGTTATAGTTAGACTCCTAGTTTAATGAAACTGGTTCAATTGCTCAACAGATAAAATTTTTTGGACGTTTGGTGTATCAAGGACTTCTGCTCATGATTGATAATTTTATCTTTCTAATAGTGCAAAGTATAGAAATATACCTGAACTTTCTCATGAGCATATATTGATGAACCAGGTTCTTCAAGTAGAACTTCTCTTGATTATGCCTTAAATGTCAGAATAGAAAACTTTGTAAGAGATCAGTGAGTCATATAAACATATGTCACATGAGTATACTGGTTAAAGTATGAGACTGAGTAAGAATTAGTCTAGATATTTACATGAATTAAGAACTCCTAACCAAAAAAAAATTCATTTTTTTTTCATCAATTTTTTTTTCGTTGTGCATTCTGAACTGGACCTTTTAGGTGATCTTAATCATCCCTAATTCCAACCTGTTCCTTTCAAAGTTTTCTCTACTTAGTGCCTTAGTGAAGATGTCAGCTATTTGCTTGTCAGTAGCACAAAATTCTATGGAGATTAATCCTTTCTCATAGTTATCTCTTAAGAAGTGGTGTCTAACATCTATGTGCTTAGTCCTTTTATGATGAACAAGATTCTTTGTCATACTTATAGCACTAGTGTTATCACAGAATATTGGTATGCACCCCACTTCAATTCCAAAATCTACCAGTTGTTGCTTAATCCACAGCAATTGAGCACAATATGAAGCAGCAGCGACATATTCAGTTTCATCAGTAGAGAGAGCTACCGAATTCTGCTTTTTGGTAGCCCATGATACAAGACAAGAACCCAGGAAGTGTGCCATACCTGAGGTGCTCTTCCTATCCACTAGAAAACCTGCATAATCAGCATCAGCGTATCCAATTAAGTCAAAATTACTACCTTTGGGATACCAAAGACACAAATCAGTGGTGCCTTTCAAATATCTCAATATCCTTTTGACAGCTGTCAAGTGTGACTCCTTTGGATTTGCCTGGAAACGAGCACAAAGCCCTACACTGAAAATAATGTCAGGTCTGCTGGTAGTAAGATACAAAAGTGAACCAATCATACCCTTATACAGCTTCTGATCAACTGATGAATCAGGTTCATCAATTTCTAACTTAGTGGCAGTAGCAATAGGTGTATCTATTTCTTTGGATTCTTCCATTTTAAACTTTTTGATTAGTTCTTTTGTGTACTTCTACTGATGGATCATAGTTCCATTTGGACTTTGTGTGATCTGCAAACCTAAGAAGAAGTTGAGTTCACCCATCATACTCATTTCAAACTCACTTCCCATTAGTTTTGCAATGTCCTTACTCAACCTTTCTGTAATGGCCCCAAATATTATGTCATCAACATATATTTGTACAACAAGAAGATCTTTACCTTTTTCCCTTAGGAACAAAGTGCTGTCAATTTTACCTCTTTTGTACCCATGCTCCAGTAGAAATTTTGACAATCTTTCATACCAAGCTCTTGGGGCCTGCTTGAGACCGTATAGAGCCTTGTCTAGCTTGTACACATGTTCAGGACACTCCTTGCTTTCAAATCCTGGAGGTTGTTTCACAAACACTTCTTCCTTGAGGTAGCCATTTAGGAAGGCACTTTTGACATCCATCTGATGAAGAGTGAATTCCATATGTGCTGCAAAGGCTATGAGGAGTCTAATTGCTTCAAGTCTAGCAACTGGAGCAAAGGTCTCATCATAGTCAATACCTTCCTCTTGACTGTAGCCTTGAACCACCAGCCTTGCCTTATTTCTTGTAACCGTTCCATCTTCATCTAGTTTGTTCCTGAAGACCCATTTTGTGCCAATGACTGATCTGTCCTTGGGTCTTGGAACCAAATGCCAGACTTGACTTCTCTCAAATTGATTAAGTTCATCCTGCATAGCATTGACCCAATCTGCATCCTGCAAAGCCTCAACAACATTTTTGGGTTCAATGATGGACAGAAAAGCATCAAATGCACATAGATTCTTCAGTTAAGATCTAGTTTTGACTCCAGATGTTGGATCATTGATGATGTTCTCAATGGGATGTGAGCTCAGGTACTTGTAAGATTTCCCTGCCAGCTGGTTCCTGCTAGATGCTTCTTTATTGTTCTGTTGTTGAGGAACAGGTTCAAGTATAGGTTCCTTCAGAGAGTTTTGTTTAATTTCTCTCAGATTAGTTCCCCCTGTCAGGTTGCCCTGATTTGAAGGACCTGTTCTATCACCTGTTCCTTCCTTTGATACCACTTTGACTTGTGCTGTGGCTTCAGTCAATTGTTTCACCAGTCCAATGGCTTCATCTTCATGTTCCTGTCTCTCAGAAAGAATGTTAGATTCATCAAATACAACATGTACACTTTCTTCTACACATAGAGTTCTTTTATTAAACACTTTATATGCTTTGCTATGTGAAGAATATCCCAAGAATACTCCCTCATCACTTCTGGGATCAAATTTACCTAGGGAGTCTTTGCCATTATTGTGCACATAGCACTTGCAACCAAAAGCCCTAAGATGGGATATGTTTGGTTTTCTCCCTTTAAGTAACTCATAGGGAGTTTTCTCTACAAGAGATCTAGTCATGCATCTATTGATTATGTAGCATGCAGTGTTTATAGCCTCTGCGCAGAAGCTGTGAGGTAGTTTACTGGAAAGAAGCATGGTCCTTGCCATATCCTCAAGGGTCCTGTTCTTCCTTTCAACTACCCCATTTTGCTGAGGGGTCCTAGGAGCAGAGAAATTATGATCTATTCCATTTTTATCACAAAATTCACCAAACTTTGCATTTTCAAATTCAGTTCCATGATCAGACCTAATGGATGCAAGTTGATTTCCTAACTGTTTCTGAGTTTTTCTAACAAAAGCAGTGAACATTTCAAATGCTTCATCTTTAGAGGTTAGAAAAAGCACCCAGGTAAATCTAGGATAATCATCAACAAGCACCATTACATATCTCTTTCCACCTCTGCTCATGGTTCTCATTGGACCGCAGAGATCCATATGAACCAGTTCCAACGTCTTGGACGTACTTACCATTTTCTTGGGTTTGAAGGATGACCTTACCTGCTTCCCCCTTGCACATGCCTCACAAACTTTGTCTTCCTTAAACTTGATATTAGGTAACCCTATCACCAAGTCTTTGGAGACTAATTTGTTCAATTGGTTTAGACTGGCATGACCAAGTCTTTTGTGCCAAAGGAGGGGATCATTAATTAACACACTTAAGCAAGTGAGTTCATTTTCAGAGAGAGTTGACAAATCTACAATGTAAATATTGTTAACTCTCTTTCCCTGCAAAATAATCTTGTCAGTAGTAGGGTTAATCACAAAGCATTTGGTAGAGGTGAAAGCTACAAGATTACCTCTGTCACATAGTTGTGACACACTTAACAGGCTATATTTCAAGCCATCTAAAATAGACATTCTCGATGGAATGAGAGTCTGTCTTTCCTACCTTTCCAACCCCAATGATCTCACCTTTCTTTCCATTTCCAAAGGAGACATTACCTCCTTTTAGGTTCTCAAGTGAAAGGAACTGGTCCTTGTTCCCAGTCATATGTTTTGAGCAACCACTATCCATGTACCATATTTGGCTACTCCTTTTCACTTGGACCTGCAAAATGAAATCATGGGTTAGTCTTAGGAACCCAAACTAGTTTGGGTCCCTTTCTATGGGCAAAAGGATGAATTAAATTTTTCTTTGCCCAACCAGGCAGTTTGTGTTTTTCTTGAACAAAGGCTTTGTTCTTTTGACTGGCCTTTTCTTTTGCATTGAATTCATTTTTGTAATGGCCAGTCTTACCACATTGTGTGCATATCTTATTTTTAGGAAGTGTGAGATACTTGTTTTTGGGATCCCATTTTGGAGCTTGTTTCCCAAACCCAAGTCCTCTCTTGTTGCTGCTGTGATGTTCTTGCAGCCAGGAGAGTGCATCAGAAGCCTTGTTCCATTTGCATGTTCTGTCTAGTTCATGCTTTACCTTTCCTAAATCTTCCTGTAGGGCCTTAATCAATTCATCTTTCTTATATAGTTCATCTTTTATTTTTCCTAGATTTTCTTCTAGTGTGAGAAATGATTGATCAGCCATTTTCTTTCCTGTCCCTAATTTCAGTTTAATATTTTCAGATCTGAGTTCTAGGACATTATTTTCAAGTTCAAGAACCTGGTTCTTCAACTAAGCATTTGTGTTGTCACTCTCATCAGCCCTAGACTCTAACCTTTTGCATTTTGCTTCTAGGATAACACATTCCCTAGACAGAACATCCTTCTCACTGTTTATTATTTCAGACTCATCAATGAAGTCCAATAATAGCTCAGCCAACCTTTCTTTAGACAAAAATTTAATCTTTTCTTTAAGATGTAGGATACTTACCTCCTGTTCATCCTCTGATTCTCCGATGGCCATAAGAGCTTTCTCATCTTCAGCTTCATCTTCTGAGCCCTCATCTGAGGTTTCTCCCCATGCAACAACCATAGCTTTAATTGAACCTTTGTTCCTTTTTGGTTGGACCTGTTCCTTCTTCCTGTTTCTCCGTTCAGCTCTTTCTTTCTTCCACTCAATCTCCCATTGAGGGCAATTCTTGATCATGTGGTCTGTCTTACCACACTTATAGCAACCATCATTAGTCTGCTTCTCAGGAGCCCGAGGTTTGTTAGAGGTTGTTCCTCTTGAAGGACCCTTTCCTCTCATAAGATACCTTTTGAAATCCCTGGTTATCCTAGCCATTTCATCATCTTCAAGATCTGATCCTTCTGAGATTCTAAGAGCCAGACTCCTTTCTTTCTTTGGAGCATCCATCTTCATAGTCTGCCTTCTCAATTCATAGGCAGTAAGATTTCCAATCAGTTCATCCAATTTTAGGGTAGCAATATTCTTGGATTCCTGAATGGCTGTGATTTTGCTTTCCCAGGAAATTGGCAGAACTCTAGTTAAGATCTTCTCAACCTTGTCTTCTTCCAGGATAAACCTTCCAAGAGACTCAAGTTCATTTGTCAGTGTAGTGAACCTGGTATACATCTCTTGGATGGTTTCTCCATCCTCCATAGTAAAATTCTCATATTGAGAATATAGCAGTGTTCCTCTTGACCTCTTCACTTGAGGTGTTCCTTCATGGGCCACTTGTAAGGTGTCCCAAATTTTCTTGGCAGTGTTACAGCTTTGGATCCTGTTGACCTCATCCTGCACATTTATTAAGGTGATTTAATCACTTATTTTAGCCTAGAAAAAAAATGACACTATTCTTTTCATTCAAAATTCTTGATTTAAAATAAACAGCCAGTTTGCAGATACGGCCTTTCAACACTTCGGGAGAAGATTTTAAGGTTGTGCCCGCTAACCGTTGAGAAATGACACAGGGTGGCTGTTCTTGCAAAGACAGCCTTCCGGCGCCCCTTTAGGGACATTCGGCTTGTTTTAGACAGGAATAGCCTCACCCGACTTATTTATGGCAAACATTAAAAATTTTGACATTATTTGGCTATTTTGAAAAGGGATGGTTGGACCCGATGAGGGTTGCTTACGTATCTCACATTCGGTGAGAATCAAACCAGCGTAGTTCGGTCAGATCGGGAATAAAGCAAATAGGCTAAGGAAGAAAGAAATATTTTTGGCTTTCGGATGTAACCTCTTAATTTTCGTAAAGAGGGACTTTTTAAGAAAAAATATTTTGAATTTTTGAGCTTTTATTTATTTTACAAAAGCACTTCTCAAGTAAAAAGCGAAATATTTTTGGATTCAATTGTTTCAAATATTTATGGCATTTACCAAAGAAAGACATTTAAAAGTATTTTTTGGATTTTTTGTATTGATTTCTTTCTTTTTTAGATTTTCTTGAAATTTTTTTTTTACAGAAAGAGCTGAAGGAAAATATTATTTTGGATTTTTTTGAAAATTGGGGTCGGAACCGATGAGGTTTGCCTACGTATCTCAATCCGGTGAGAATCAGACCCGCGTAGTTCAGTCAGATTTGCCAAAAAACTAAACTATTTTGACCAACAATTGTCTTTCTGTGTTTCAAATATTTTCTCTTTTTTTTTTTATTTTTCTCAAAAATCCGGCAGCATTTTGGTACTATTTGGGTATTGGGTCTCTTTCAAACAAATGATTTTCCTCACTTAGTCTAACACTGCTACTTTTCACAATTTTTCACTCTTATATACAAGCCGGTCAACATGCACAGCCGAGCAAATAAATGCGCAAGTAGCACGTTAAGATGCATCAAGATGGTCAATTCATTTCGGGTCACATGTCCTAGACGGACCCAACCCCTGTGTTGAGGCCCCTAAGTCAAATGCACTGATGCAAACAAACGTCCTACTAGGGATCCGGCATGAGGTCGAGTTATTCTAGGTTCAAAACCTCAGTATATGTTCTAGACTGTGTACCCGAGTGGACAACTCGAGTCGGGGAGGGAGCTACGTACCGGGAACCAAAAGGCCATCCGGCTTAGTAACTTGTCCGGCCTCTTTCTTATTTTAAGGTATTGACACTAACAGAATAGGGAGTCTCAACCAGTGAGCACATCCCCGGAGATGAGAAGAGAAGGGTTTCGTAACAATTTCATATATACAATTCAGATAATGTCAAAGCGGTAAAGCATTTAGCACATTTAGCATGAAACATGTAGGAAAATCAGATAAAGCCAAATATTAACAATCATACTAAGCTCGAATTCTTGAACCCTGAATCGAAATTCTGGGTTCGTTTCCCCAGCAAGAGTCGCCGAGCTTGTCACACGTCATTTTTTACACACCTACCCCGAAGGATAATGTATAAGGGAGTTTTTCCATTTAAAGTGACATTATTCGAAATGAGATTATTTATTTATTTTTAGAGTCGCCATTTGGGATAGGATTGGCTTTTGGTGTCCCAATCCCAAATCGAGGAAAATTTCGACTTCCCAGTTGGAGTCTGCGAACCAGAAATTCTGAATAAGGAATTCTGTTGACCTGAGGGAAGGTGTTAGGCACACCCGGATCCCGTGGTTCTCGCACGGTCGCTTAAATTATTACAATTGGCTATAATCTGATTTTAATACATGTTTTAACTTATGCTTTTCAACTTTAAACTGCTTTTATTATTATTTTTAAAGAGAATTGCAACGTCGTAAAAACGCGTCTCGAACCACGTCACATAAATGCACCCGCGATTTTTGACACATTTCGACTTCGTTGGGATTTGGATTTGGGTCACATAAATGTGCACCCGTATTTAGGCAGGTAAAATTATTTAATGACGACCCTAAAGCGACTAGCGTATTGTTAACTTTGAGGAAGGCCGTGAAATTCGCTAGACAGCCCATCCCAAATTCTAAGTATTTTTATAAGAACAATTAAAGAGGGCCCCGCAATTTATGCATTTATTTGGCGAGGCTCGTTTCATTTTTATGTAAGGATATCCTAAAGTGAACTATATTTTCTATTTTTGTTTGTCTCTACAAATAAGAAAAGGTCATAATCAATTAATATTATTTGAAAGAGCCCAGTTCTTATAAATCGATTTCAACTCATTTAGGCTTAACAATCTAGTAAGAAACACCGGGCGTTTTTAGTGACTATCCAAAGAAGCCCAGATTCCGTGTATAAAGGGCGTGACATTTGGGCCTGTGAGGAAGGGCCTAGGCACAGGGTACGCCAGTGTGGGCAACTCAGTTGTTCAGCTGAATACTGATGCCTGGGCCCTGCGTTGAGCCCAATATGACAATGTTCCAATGCCAATTTACAATTCTGCTTACTTAGCTTCATAGACATATTAAATTTAAAGTCATTACAGTCACGAGCAATCCGATTTTAAAGTCAAAGTGCAGTCTAGACAATCACTAATCACAGCTCAACTCAACAACGCAATTGATTAGAATCGAACTCACATATCCAGATTATGCCTAAACCAACATACTACTTCAATATTTCAGAGGCTATTATTAAACTAGAGTGAGTACTAACTGAATTGAAATATCAAATTCAAACAACAAACTTGATAGACTAACGTTATTTTTTTGTATTTTTGATTTTAGAAACATTGTATTTTTTAATAGCAACACCGATCCTGATGTGTGATGAGGATTGAAATAAGCTTCAGAACTAAATCACCCTAACTAAACATTATTGAACAACTACACCTCAACTTGACATTATTTGGTAGACGAATTCTATAACTCTAACAGCCTAGCACCCTGATTATTTGCACATGAAGATGATCAATGTAGATACAACTGTAATGAGTAATCTGAACTCAAAAACTGCACTAGACATATCGACTATCACTGGAAACACGTCTCTCTAGTTCTAGGAAAAGTTAACAATTCAATTATACATAATTCATACTACTAATACTATTGGCAGAATGGTTATGCAAATATGAGAGTCCAGTAGTCCAATGATACAAATGACTCAAAACCTCGAGTAACAAGCTGTCTTATACATTAGAACTAGGCAGAAACAAAGTAAATTTAGGAGTCGACTTCAAACAACAATTCAAATGGCACTTCATCATGTATTCCTCAAATCAAAACTACATCAGTGAGAATTCAAATGTGTACCTGGGTATTAAATCACAGTAGAAGAAAAATAGGAGTCAGTAACAGTATCAGAGCAGCAGCCAAACAGAGTTTCCCCCACCACACGATACCACAGTAAACATGAGTGCTTTAGAGATGAATAAATAGCAACAGATCAACCAAAACACTTCAAGTTACTCAAAATCGAACTTAGGAAAACCACAGATCACTTTAAACCACCAGAATTAACCAGCAACAACTCGAACACATTCAAATAAACTCAATATTGAAACCAAATGATCCAGCACACCTTCAGCAACTGGAAATGTTCAATGATGACTTGAATAAATCCCTAAACTACTCTAGATGGCTATGAATTTGAAAATCACCTAAGGAAGGCAATGAAACAGTGGATTATTTTCGATTTATTTTTCTGTTTTTGTTGTTTCTGGATTTTGAATGTTTGAATTTCAAGTTTAGATCTGAAAATCAGAGTAGTGTTTTTTTTTTTGGGGGGGGGGGGGAAAAAAACTCGGGATCTCTCAGCCCGATTAAAAACCGTAGGAGCTTTTCTTTCCAAATCCCGGCACACACCAGAGTGGACTTTCCACGGCAAAAAGACCGATGGAAACTTTTCTTTTCAAATTCCGGCCAAACAAAACCGAGGATCTCCCGGCCAAAAACCGCAGCGAGCTTTTTTCTTTCCAATCCCCGGCTAAAAACCGAGGATCTCCCGGCCAAAAACCGAGGAGCTTTTTCTTTCCAAATGCGCCAAAAACCGTCGATTCCGGCCAAAAAACCGAGAGTCTTTTTCTTTTCCAAAATCCCGGCCAAAAACCGCGGATCCTCCCGGCAAAAAACCCGAGGAGCATTTTTTCTTTCCAAATTCCCGGCCAAAAAATAAAAAAACCCGAGTATCTTCCCCAGCCAAATAAACAAGAAGGACTTTTTCTCTCCAAAATCCCGCCAAAAAACCGATGGACCCCTGGCAAAACCTCAAGGGAGCTTTTCTTTTCCCAATCCGGCCAAAAACCGAGGTTCTACCCTGGCAAAAGCCAAGGAGCTTTTTCCTTCCAATCCCGCCAAGAAACCGACAACAGATCACTTTTTTCTTGCTCCGTCCCGGCAAACCAGGACCCTTTTCTTTTTTCCGGCATAACCCGGTCACATTTCACAGCATCAACTCTGGATTCATTCCACTACACGCGATACACAATCTGACTTTGACTGACTTAGCATATGTGTCATAACTAACTCACTCGAATTTTCCCTAGTGAAAAACTGCGGCTGCAGAAAATTTCGTTCGTTTGTATTCTGTTTTCTGGTATCTAAGCAGGTCGATCAAGACACAAAGGTGAGACTGATCATAGGAATGATTCTCCATCCAGAATCAAGAAAAAGAAAAAAGATACAAAAGAATGAACTCAAAATGTAGACGCAAGGCGTGCAGAGTTGCTCAAAATCTGCATTGAAGCACAGCTCCGCTTGATACTGTTTTGACCCAATACTGCACTGAACCGAAGTAAAACACCTATACAATCTGCCCGAGCTATTCCAAGATTCAGTCGAACGTCAACAAGCAAAATCGTTTAAGACTCAGATCAAAGTTTTCCGAAGAGATTATAGATAGAATCTTCAGTAATCATAGTATTAGATAGACATAGACTAGCTTAGCTTTGATTTTCTTTTGTGTAAATAAGGAGGCTCAGCAGCCAGTAGACAGCAGCAACGCAATTGAAATCAGCCAGCTGCTACCTAGTCAGCTTACCACCACCTTCCATACCAGCTACAATGACTAGATTCCTATTATAGCCAGGATATTATAGCAACCTTGAAGCAGGGTTCGGTCAGACGGTTTCCAACAATGCTTCACACGGAGTATATACGAACCGGCCAACAAAATCGCGTCAGTGGATCCGCTCACTTATTACTTTGGCCCACGAGACTCTCGTGCTTCCCCCAGAGCTAACAGAGGTGGCAGCTCGTGAGCCACCACGTGATTTTTGCCCTATAGGAAACTTCCCAAAGCAAACAAAATAATTTCTTACATTTGAGTTTGCTATTCTGGGAATTTTTGTTCCACATCTTGTTTTTCGCATTTTAATTCATATTAAAAAAAAAGTCACATTAACCAAACTATTTGCACATCTATAGAGGATTCAATCATTTACTATAGAGGATTAATTAGCTAGAATACTTACTTTATAAAAGCAAACTCAAAGTATAGTGCTCATAAGTTCGGCACCTTTTTTAAATTTTTGATGTCTTGATTTAGTCTTTAGGTAGTCTTTGTGTGTAATCTTGTTCGTAGTTATTTCGATCATTTGGGGATTTAACCTTCAGACTTTTGTTTCCTTAATTATCTAGGCTAACATTATTAGATTTTGTTGTCTATTTCCAAATTTAAAAGATACATCCAAAGGAAAAAGAAATCCAAAGATATGAAGAAGAAGAATCGTTGAAAATTAACCGCCTTGTCTTAAAACAAAAAGAGAACACAGGCATTTATTTTGGGCCTAATTTCATTAGCAACGAACCCTTCCTCAAAATTCACATCCCAGTACCAAACATCTACCACAAACCTCAACCCCAAAACCCAGCCTTCCATTTACTCATCAACTCCAAAACGTACAACCACCCGTTTATGGTCAGCTCAAATATTGAGCCCGTCTAGGTTAGCTGATCGGACGAGTCAGTGAAGTGGGCAGTCTTATTGAATATAAGACTGTCCAATATCCCTCACTTCCACCCTCTTCTATAGTACGTCCTCCATACCTCACAGACCCATCAAACCGTAATGCCCGCCGTGAAACGCCGCGAAATCTGCCTACGGACGGCAGGCCCGTCTCTAACACCACATCAAAATAACACCCTAGGTTCTCTCCTCTTCCTCTACCCAAACGCAATCTTATCACTTCACTTCCCTCAAATCCCACCTCCACACGCCTTCGCATATTAGATCATAACATTTCTCTCCCGGCCTCCATCGCACACAACTACGGCCCCGACAAACTACCCCACTCCACCCAACTTAACACCCCTTTGTTCCTCTCGTCCCCCTCTTTCCAAATCTGTAAATGGTTTCCTCGACAGCTACGACACCCGAATCGAATTATCGTTTTAGAAGCTTTTTTTCCGCGATGACGCAACCTCCTCCAAATCACCCCAAATTTTCAAACGTGAATCCTCCTTCGTTCTCCTCCTTTCTAATGACCTACAGAACACCCTCCAAACATGCAGATAACTGTTGATTCATTTCAAATTTGAGTCTTTCCGGCCAAAACCCTAAGTGCTCCGAATTACTCCAAATGTCCCACACTACTCCCTCACAAAATTTCCCTTCTCAATGATGCTTCTCTAACTCACCTTGTTGACTGCCCACAACATATCACCGGAGAACTAATTTGGATATCCTGGAAATAAGGACTAAATCAAGTCCTGAGTTTTTCCCGAGTTTTTCTTTTTCTTTGTCTAAGTTCCTTTTTGTTGCTCTGGCTCTCCATACATTACTATCACTGTTAGTTTAATAGTTCGTCTTTAGTTATTTTTTGTCCAATTCTGAGTTTTATTTCTGCTGAATTTTTTTGTTGCTTGTGTAGTTTAGTTTGATTTGAATTCTGATTCCAGTTTAGTAAAATTGTTTCTTTAGCTAATGATAATCATTTAGTTATAATTGTGTTGTTGAATTTTTTCCTGTCGATTTGGTAGAATTTATTCTTATTTCAACTTCAGTATTACTCTTATAGGAATCATGATCTCCTGATATTCTTGTTTTACTTTCAATCTTCGGTTAATTAGTTAAAGTCTAGTTTGTTAGTCTTATCTTGAATTAGATTATCTCAGTATGTTGAAATTCAGCAGATTCAGGGATTTGTTTGGTTATAGGCTGCGATTTTGGTTAAACTCAGGGTACAAATAGGAATTCGAGGTAGGAATTTAGAGTGAACTTCTAGGACTTCTAGATGGGGCTTTTAGATAAATTGCAAAGATAAGTGTAAGTTACTTAGAAGGCAAGTCAATTAATAAGGACTAGTTGTAAACCTTAAATAAAAAAGAGGGATAATTGGCAAGAGGCTGAAAATCAGATCTGGCACCCCATTTTTGCCTATAAAAGGGCAGCCTCTAAATGCATTGGAAAAGAAGTTTTTAAGCCTCTAAAAAATCCTCACAAAAGTTAACAACAATTGAAAATCCTAAAAAATTTTGAGATCC
>NC_032000.1:6471085-6474694 GCF_001879085.1 Nicotiana attenuata | reverse complement strand
TTGTCGTGGTTATTGAACCGTCGTAAAAAACATTCAAATTTGGTAGTCAGAAGCAGGGTTATACCCGTTTGAAAGAGGGTTTAATACCCTTAGGAAAAGATCAACATGAGTGCACCACCTGGGAACTGGGAAGGGCAATCCACTGCCAGGCCTCCTCTCTTCAATGGCCTCTACTACTCCTGGTGGAAAAACAGAATGAGGGACCATATAATGGGCGAAGACTATGAGCTTTGGGATATCATCACTGATGGTCCTTTAGCCACAACCAAGAAGAATGCTGAAGGAGTGGATGTTCCAAAGACAAGAGTAGATTGTACTGCTGAAGATCTAAGGAAATGGGAGAAAAATGCAAAAGCCAAGAAATGGTTAGTGTGTGGACTTGGTCCTGATGAGTACAGAGGATTCAAGGTGTACTACTGCCAAGGAGATTTGGGACACTTTACAAGTGGCTCATGAAGGAACACCTCAGGTGAAAGGTCAAGAGGAACACTGTGTATTCTCAATATGAGAATTTTACTATGAAGGATGGAGAAACTATCCAAGAAATGTATACCAGGTTCACTACACTGACAAATGAACTTGAGTCTCTTGGAAGGATTATCCTGGAAGAAGACAAGGTGGAGAAGATTCTAACTAGAGTTCTGCCAATCTCCTGGGAAAGCAAAATCACTGCCATTCAGGAATCCAAGAACATTGCTACTTTAAAGTTGGATGAACTAATTGGAAATCTCACTGCCTATGAATTGAGAAGGCAAAAAATGAAGATGGATGCTCCAAAGAAAGAAAGAAGTCTGGCTCTCAGAATTTCAGAAGGATCAGATCTTGAAGATGATGAAATGGCTATGATAACCAGAGATTTCAAGAAATATCTTATGAAAGGAAAGGGTGCTTCAAAAGGAACAACATTCAGCAAACCTAGGGCTCCTGAGAAACAAACCAATGAGGGGTGTTACATGTGTGGGAAGACTGATCACCACATCAGAAACTGCCCTCAATGGGAGATTGAATGGAAGAAAGAAAGAGCTGAAAGAAGAAACAGGAAGAAGGAACAGGTTCAACGAAAAAGAAACAAAGGTTCAACTAAGGCTATGGTTGCTGCTTGGGGAGAAACATCAGATGAGGACTCTGAAGATGAAGCTGAGGAGGATCAAGCTCTAATGGCCATCGGAGAATCAGAAGATGAACAGGAGGTAAGTATTCTACACCTTAAAGAAAAGATTAAGTTCTTGTCTAAAGAAAAACTGGCTCATCTGCTAATGGACTTCATAGATGAGTCTGAAATAATTAACAGTGAGAAGGATGTTCTGTCTAAGGAATGTGTTATCCTAGAAGAAAAATGTAAAAGGTTAGAGTCTAGGGCTGATGAGAGTGACAACACAAATACTGAGTTGAAGAACCAGGTTCATCAACTTGAAAATAAGATTCTAGAACTTAGATCTAAAAATATTAAACTGAAATTAGGGACAGGAAAGAAAAGGGCTGATCAATCATTTTTCACCCTAGAAGAAAATCTAGGAAAAATGAAAGATGAACTGTACAAGAAAGATGAATTGATTAAAGTCCTAAAAGAAGATTTAGGAAAGGTAAAGCATGAACTAGACAGAACATGCAAATGGAACAAGGTTTCTGATGCTCTCTCCTGGCTGCAAGAACATCATAGTAGCAACAAGAGAGGACTTGGATTTGGGACACAAGCTCCAAAATGGGATCCCAAAAACAAGTATCTCACACTTCCTGAGAATAAGATCTGCACACACTGTGGTAGTACTGACCATTACAAAAATGAATGTAATGCAAGAGAAAAGGCCAGTCAAAAGAACAAAGCCTTTGTTCAAGAAAAGCACAAACTGCCTGGTTGGGCAAAGAAAAATTTAATTCATCCTTTTGCCCATAGAAAGGGTCCCAAACTAGTTTGGGTTCCTAAGACTAACCCATGATTTCGTTTTGCAGGACCAAGTGAAGGGAAGTAGCCAAATATGGTACATGTATAGTACCTGCTCAAAACATATGACTGGTAACAAGAACCAGTTCCTTTTACTTGAGAACCTAAAAGGAGGTAATGTCCCCTTTGGAAATGGAAAGAAAGGTGAGATCATTGGTGTTGGAAAGGAACATGAACATGAAGCCATTGGACTGGTGAGACAATTGACTGAAGCCACATCACAAGTCAAAGTGGCATCAAAGGAAGGAGTAGGTGATGGAACAGGTCCTCTTACCCAGGGCAACCTGACAGGGGGAACCAATCTGAAGGATCCTGTACCTGAACCTGTTCCTCTACAGCATAACTATGAAGGAGAAACTAGCAAGAACCAGATGGTGGGGAAATCTTACAAGTACCTGAGTTCTCACCCCATTGAGAACATCATCAATGATCCAACATCTGGGGTCAAGACAAGATCACAACTGAAGGACCTGTGTGCATTTGATGCTTTTCTGTCCCTCATTGAACCTAAAAATGTGAGTGAAGCTCTACAAGATGCAGATTGGGTCAATGCTATGCAAGATGAGCTCAATCAGTTTGAAAGAAGCCAAGTCTGGCACTTAGTTCCAAAACCAAAGACAGGTCAGTCATTGGGACAAAATGGGTCTTCAGGAACAAACTAGATGAAGATGGAACAGTTACAAGAAATAAGGCAAGGTTGGTGGTTCAAGGCTATAGTCAAGAGGAAGGCATTGATTATGATGAGACTTTTGCTCCAGTGGCTAGACTTGAAGCAATTAGACTCCTCATAGCCTTTGCAGCACATATGGAATTCACTCTTCATCAAATGGATGTCAAAAGTGCCTTCCTAAATGGCTATCTCAAAGAAGAAGTGTTTGTGAGACAACCTCCAGGATTCGAAAGTAAAGAATGTCCTGATCATGTATACAAGCTAGATAAAGCTCTCTATGGTCTCAAGCAGGCCCCAAGAGCTTGGTATGAAAGATTGTCAAAATTCCTTCTGGAGCACGGGTACAAAAGAGGTAAAATTGACAGCACTTTGTTCCTAAGGGAAAAAGGTGAAGATCTTCTTGTTGTAAAAATATATGTTGATGATATAATATTTGGGGCCACTACAGATAGGTTGAGCAAGGAATTTGCTAAATTAATGGGAAGTGAGTTTGAAATGAGTATGATGGGTGAACTAAATTTCTTCCTAGGCTTACAGATAAAACAAAGCTCAAATGGAACCATGATTCATCAACAGAAATATACAAATGAACTAATCAAGAAGTTTAAAATGGAGGACTCTAAAGAAATAGATACACCTATTGCAACTGCCACTAAATTAGATGCTGATGAACCTGGTTCATCAGTTGATCAAAAGTTGTATAGGGGTATGATTGGTTCACTCTTGTATCTTACTGCCAGCAGACCTGACATTGTTTTCAGTGTAGGACTTTGTGCTCGTTTTCAAGCTAATCCTAAAGAGTCTCACTTGACTGCTGTCAAGAGGATATTGAGATATCTGAATGGGACTACTGAATTGTGCCTATGGTACCCTAAAGGTAGTAATTTTGATCTAGTAGGTTATGCTGATGCTGACTATGCAGGTTTCCTAGTGGATAGAAAAAGCACTTCAGGTATGGCTCACTTTCTGGTTCATGTCTTGTATCATGGGCCACCAA
>NC_032000.1:6467105-6470985 GCF_001879085.1 Nicotiana attenuata | reverse complement strand
CTCAGCGAGAGGCTGCCTACGTATCCTTTGGGAATCAAGTCAAACGTAGTTCAGGCAAGTAATTTTTGTTTTTTTTTTGTTTTTTTTTTCTCTTTCTTTTTCTTTTCTTTTTTTTCTTTTTCTTTTCTTCTTGTACTTCCGGGTTCCAAAGAGGGTAGCCAAAGAAGCGTAACCGGCTCAAGGGGTTTACGAAGGGTTGATAGTATTTGGGTAGCGAGAAGGAATGCCTTCGTCATCTCAATTGCACAAAAGCCATCATCGCAGGAGGCCTAGACGTAATACCTTTTGACTGCATCTGAATTGACTGCTGTTTTTGGGTCATTTCCTTCGATGTCTCCCAGATACAGTACTCCTCTTGGTAATATCTTTCGGATTATGTATGGACCTTTCCAATTAGGGGCAACCTTTCCTTTTGCTTCCTGGTGATGAGGGAGAATGCGTCTGAGTACAAGCTGTCCCACTTCAAAATTCCTGGGACGCACTTTCTTGTTATAAGCGCGGGCCATTCTTTGTTGGTATAACTGCCCGTGACAAACTGCGGCCATCCGTTTTTCATCAATTAATGACAATTGCTCTAGTCGGGTTTTAACCCATTCACTGTCCTCAATCTCCGCCTCAACGATTATCCGGAGTGAAGGAATTTCTACTTCTGCAGGTATGACTGCTTCGGTACCGTAAACCAACAAGTACGGTGTCGCTCCAATTGATGTACGTACTGTGGTACGATATCCAAGTAATGCGAAGGGTAGCTTTTCATGCCATTGCCGGGAGCTTTGAATCATCTTTATCAAAATCTTCTTGATGTTCTTATTTGCTGCCTCGACAGCACCATTGGCTTTTGGCCGATAGGGAGTTGAGTTTCTATGCGTTATCTTGAATTGTTCACATACCTCTCCCATCAGACGACTGTTCAAGTTTGCAGCATTGTCGGTAATGATAGTTGCGGGAATGCCAAAGCGGCAGATGAGATTGGAGTGCACAAAGTCTACCACAGCTTTCTTGGTGACCGACTTGAGAGTGATGGCCTCAACCCATTTTGTGAAATAGTCAATTGCCACCAGTATGAATCTATGCCCATTCGAAGCTTTCGGCTCAATTGGCCCAATGACATCCATACCCCAAGCAACAAATGGCCAAGGTGCTGACATCGGATGGAGTTCTGTCGGAGGTGCATGAATCAAGTCACCGTGCACCTGACATTGATGGTATTTTCGAACAAAGCTGAAACAGTCCTTTTCCATGGTTATCCAATAATACCCGGCTCGCAGAATTTTCTTTGCCAGCACATAGCCGTTCATATGAGATCCGCATACTCCTGCGTGCACTTCATGCATAATTCTTCCGGCTTCCTCGGCATCAACACATCTTAGCAGGTTGAGGTCCGGGGTCCTTTTATACAAAACATCACCACTTAAGAAGAAACTGCTCGTATGCCGTCTAATGGTTCTTTTCTGATCTCCAGTGGCTTGCTCAGGGTATTCCTGTGTTTTCCGAAATCTCTTGATATCATGATACCAGGGCTGACTGCTGGGCTCCACCTCAACCGCATTACAATACCCATGCTTTTCTTTGATTTGAATCTCTAGAGGGTCAATATAGGCATTGCCTGGGTAAGGCAGCATTGAAGCTAGAGTGGCGAGTGCATCGGCTAGTTCATTATGACACCGAGGGATATACCTGAATTCTATCGACTTGAAGCGTTTGGTGAGATCTTCCATATGCTGTCGATAGGGAATGAGCTTAACATCTCGAGTCTCCCACTCCCCTTGAGCTTGCCGGATAATCAAGTCAGAGTCCCCCATGATTAATAAATCTTCAACATTTTGGTCAATTGCCATATTCATGCCCATGATGCAGGCTTCATACTCAGCCGTATTGTTTGTGCAAAAGAATCGGAGCCTAGCTGTAGCTGGGTAGTGCTGACCATTGGGTGATATCAAGATTGCCCCAATGCCTACACCTCTTGCGTTTACTGCTCCATCAAAGAACATTTTCCAAGCACGAGTATCCTCAGAGATAGCTTCCACTGAATTCACCTCCTCATCCGGGAAATAAGTGCTCAACGGCTGGTATTCCTCGTCAACCGGGTTTTCAGCCAAATGATCTGCCAAGGCCTGGGCTTTCATTGCTGTGCGAGTAACATAGACTATGTCGAATTCCGTGAGCAAGATTTGCCATTTTCCCAACCTTCCAGTGGGCATCGGTTTCTGGAATATGTATTTCAAAGGATCCAACCTGGTTATTAGATAGGTGGTATGGGCTTGAAGATAATGTCTCAACTTTTGAGCGACCCACGTCAGAGCGCAGCATGTTCTCTCCAACAAAGTGTATTTGGCCTCATAGCTGGTGAACTTCTTGCTCAGATAGTAAATTGCCTGCTCTTTTCTTCCGGTTATATCGTGCTGCCCGAGAACACAGCCAAAAGAATTTTCCAACACTGTCAGATACAAAAAGAGAGGTCGCCCATGCTCCGGTGGGACCAATACTGGAGGATTTGACAAATATTCCTTGATTTTGTCGAAGGCTTCCTGACATTCGGATATCCATTTGATTGCCGCATCTTTCTTCAACAGTTTGAATATGGGCTCACAGGTGATAGTCAGTTGGGCGATGAATCGACTGATATAGTTTAACCTGCCTAACAAACTCATCACATCTTTCTTAGTTCTTGGAGAAGGTAAATCTCGAATGGCCTTTATCTTGGTGGGGTCTAACTCAATACCTCTCCTGCTGACTATGAAACCCAGGAGCTTGCCTGATGGGACTCCGAAAGCACATTTAGCTGGATTCAACTTCAGATCATACTTGCGCAACCGTTCGAAGAACTTTCTCAAGTCTCGAACGTGATCACTCCGAGTTCGTGACTTGATGATTACATCATCCACATACACCTCTATTTCTTGATGCATCATATCGTGGAAGATGGTGGTCATGGCTCTCATATAAGTTGCCCCAGCATTCTTCAGCCCAAATGGCATGACCCGATAAAGTAGGTTCCCCATGGTGTGGTGAAAGCTGTCTTCTCGGCATCTTCTTCATCCATCAACACCTGATGATATCCTGCGTAACAATCCACGAAGGACTGTATTTCATGTTTGGTGCAGTTATCAACAAGGATGTGAATGTAAGGTAACGGGAAGTTGTCTTTGGGGCTTGCCCTGTTCAAATCTCGGTAATCCACACACACCCGGGTTTTCCCGTCTTTCTTTGGTACTGGAACCACATTGGCTAGCCATGTGGTATATCGGACCACTCGGATTACCCCCGCCTTCAACCGTTTTGCGATTTCTTCTTTGATCTTATCACTGATATCAGTTTTGAACTTCCTTTGCTTTTGCTGTACTGGAGGACAATCGGGGTGGGTTGGCAATTTGTGCACCACTAGATCTATACTTAGTCCTGGCATGTCGTCATACGACCAAGCAAACACATCTTTAAATTCGAACAGGAGTTGGATTATTGCATCTCGAGTTTGCTCATCTGTTTGAATGCTTATTTTGGTTTCCCTTATTTCTTCGGCAGTTCCCAAATTAACCGGTTCAGTGTCATTCAGATTTGGCTTAGGTTTGTTCTCAAATAGTTCCAATTCTCGGTTTATTTCCCTAAAAGCCTCTTCTTCATCAAATTCCGGTTCTTGATTCATTATTTAACAATTAGACAGCGTGTTTGAATCTGGGCATGAAGTCCGCAGGCATGTCATGTTATTTAAAGCCGCATTATTAGGACTGAAAAGAGAAGATGAAAAGAGAAAAATAATAAAATTAGAAAGAATAAAGAAAAAATGGACGATGAAATATTGATTTCATTTCTTGGAATTGGAAAGATAACATGGTTTACATTCAGGAATTTAAAGACAAGAAACTAAAAGAAACATCCGAAT
>NC_032000.1:6461262-6463962 GCF_001879085.1 Nicotiana attenuata | reverse complement strand
CAGTTCTCTTACACGCTCCCCGATCGATGCATACTCTTCAGGTGAGCATGGGGTCACCGTGTTCGTCATGCTTCTCAAATTTTGGTGTTTTGAACCCTGACGGCAAATGTACATGCGGGAACATACATAGGTCTGTATAGGAGACACTCTTTTGCCCGCTCAGGCCTTGCATATTTTTTAAACTCTGCTCAAGGCTTCTCATTCTCTTTGCCATCTCATCTTGTTCAGGAGCTTTGGGAGTTTGATCTTGTCCTGGCGTAAGCTCAAATGGTGGTGGCTGAGAGGAATTATATGTGGGATATTGAGGAGGATCCACTGGAAAGACAGGGTTTTGGAAGGTGAAAGCTGAGGGATCAAAGGCAAGCCTTGGCAATGAAGGTTGTGTTGTAGCAGAGCATGGTGGAGCAGTGAAGATGTTAGGAGCTGCTCCTGCTGGGAACACCTGGGGGCGGACCTCAGAAGGTGTTCCGACGAAGTGAGCGGTCATGGTAGGTTGTCCCAACGGAGTATGAGGGTGACTGATGGGGATATTGGAGGTACCCCCCAGATCTAGGGAATAGTTTAGGAAATCCCGGGATGGCGCTTGGAGGCTCCCTTCCATTGGCCCAGGCGTCCCACATCTCCATGAGTCGGAGACGTAGTATCCGATTCTCTTCCGCTGTGACAGACTCAGACGTCGGGATCTCCGAGATGGGGCTGTCCTCAGAGATGGGAACTGCGGGCAAAGTCATTTCTGTAGACATTTCCACACTTCCTTTCGATCTGGTAAAGTATTGATGCGATGCCAGCTTACCACAACCAACCACCATTTCTAAAAGCTAGGCTGGAAATTGGCAGCAACACACGGTTAGTTTGAGACAAGTAACAGATAGGTAATCGCATATTGGGGCGTGATGCACCTATACAGTTAACTGGGTGTCTATATGTTTGCACTGGTTGCATGCGTCATCCCGGCTTTTCTTTTTCTATTTTCTCTTCTTTGGATTTCTACTCTTTGTTTTTCCTGCTTTTCTTTCTCTTTTCTATATTTTTTCATTTTTCCTCTGTTTTTCATTTTCGGTTTTTCCCTTTTCTTTTGCTATGGCTTTTCTCTCGATTCCTTATTTGCTCTTTCTGCCTTTCTTTCTCTCTCTTGTTTTTTCTTTTATTCCCTTCCTTCGTACTTTCCTTGTTTTCTCTCTTTTTTCCTAGGGTTACGATCGAATCCTATGGAGATTGCCTATGTATCATGACCCCACATGAATCAGACCAAGCGTAGTTCTTGTAAAATAAAATGTAAAATAGAAGCAAAATGTTTTGGGATTTTCAATTTTATAGATAGCAAACACTTTGATTACAAAGACTCAAAACTAAACATAACAGACTCTGATAAAAGAAAAACTACAGACTCCAACGTCAACTATTCTATTTCAAAAGAAAATACAGACTCAACAACTGACTGACTCTTAGCGAAAAGAAAATACAGACTCAAACACTGACAGACTCTTAGCGAAAAGAAAATACAGACTCAAACACTGACAGACTCTAGAAAAAGGAAATATGATAATCACGAATACATTAAAGCTCCTGGTGCCCGCGGGACATCGTTCGGTCTCGCCGCGGGCCTATATGCAAGTTCCCCTTGAAGTCTGTTTAGGTCACTCATTATTTGCTTCACAAATATCATCACCGATGCAAAGAAAGTGGTGCGAGTCATGTTCTCGCACATTTGGCATTTCCTAGTAATATAGTGAGCAACGGTTAAGGTTCTTTCTCTGATTCTGCCCTTTTCCTGAAGCAACCGCCCTATCTGTGGGCCCTGGCCTCCAAAGTCTGCTCGGCTATCTGGTTTTGTTCCTGGAGTTGTTGCAAGTCCATTTCTAATTGTGCCAATGCCGTGTAGCAATGCTCTCTTTCAACCTTGAATTCTTTTGCCTGTTTGATCATTTTGTTCTCTGTGGTGATGACCCTTTTCCTTAACCCTGCGACCTCATTATCGTATTCTTCTTTCAACTGTTTAACCACGCGGGCTCGTTCTTCCGCGTTTTTAGCCAATTGCTTTCGAACCCCGGCTAATTCTCTTTCTGCTTTGTTGAGGTCAAAACTGTAGTCATTCACTTTTTGCCTTAGATTTTCTATAAGTTTTACATCTTTGGCGCTCCTGACGGGATCTTCGGCCGCTAGCTTCATCTTTTGGATTTGGGCTCGTAAGGCTTCATTCTCTTTGGCCAATTTCTTTCTCTCACCCTCATCAGCTGCGGCTTGCACGCTGTTTTCAAACTGGAGGTCTTGGACTTGTTTTTCCAGTACTCCTATGTGGGCGCTATATTCCCTTTCTTTTGCCAACCAACCCCACTGATCCTGTGATGATTCGACAAAGTCCTGGAGGTGTGGTCTTTTAGCTGGCCTCTCGTACTCATGTTCTCTCCTGTACCAAGCAAGATATCCTGGCGACACTTCACCTTTGGCCCGATCCTGTACGCAAGTATTTGCTTTTAAATATTGACATTCGTTCCAAATTTGGCAGACTCGTGCTTCAGGAAACTGTCCGTCAGGGCTAATCTCAATTACCTGAGCACTAAGATCCTCATCTTGTGGCACTATTTGGCATCTCCCAAGTTGTCTCAAAACCCGATATGGAGCGTATGGCTGGATGCTTTTAAGTCCCATCAAGAGAAAATGTGACCTAGCCGCTGACATATACATGATTTCATCAACGGG
>NC_032000.1:6429127-6461024 GCF_001879085.1 Nicotiana attenuata | reverse complement strand
TTCAGTGAGTCTAAGAACCGGTGCACAGCTACAGTTCTTGGGGCAACCAAGTATTTTTGTCTTAAAGGCACCTCATTATTTCCAATGTACCCAGCTATCTCCTTCAAGGTCGGGGTTAGTTCAATGTCCGAGAAATGGAAGACGTTATGTGCCGGGTCCCAACATGTGACCAATGCTCTGATGATGTCTCCCCGAGGCACAATCTCTAACAAACCAGTAAGCCCTTTCAAATACTTTTTGACCTCGTCCTGTCCTTCTTTACCCAGATCGTTCCACCATAGACGTAACTCCAGAGGAATTTTAGTCATGATTGAAAAAGGTTCATTTTGAATCGTGCTCATCCTGCACATTTATTAAGGTGATTTAATCACTTATTTTGTCCTAAAAGGAAAACATAAAAATGACACTATTTTGTTCAAATTTCCAATTTAAGACAAGCAGCAGGTTTTGTGGATACGACCTTTCAGCACTTCGTAAAGAAAATATTAAGGCTGTGCCCGCTAACCGTTTGAAACTTACCCAAGGTGGCTGTTCTTGCAAAAACGGCCTTCCGGTGCCTTTTTAGGGACATTTGGCTTAGTCTTGACAAGAATGGCGTCACCCGACTTATTCATGACGACATTAAAAATTCTGGCATTTTTGGCTATTTTTTTTTGCAAAGGGGAGGTTGGACCCGATGAGGGTTGCCTACGTATCTCACATCCGGTGAGAATCAAACCAGCGTAGTTCGGGCAGATTTGCCAAAATCAAAACTATTTTGAACGACAATTTTCTACCTATTTTTTCAGATATTTTCTTTTTTTTTTCTTTTCACTTTTCAAAAATCCGGCAGCATTTCGGTACTATTTTGACATTGGTTTTTCACAACAAAAGGTTATCCTCACTGAGTCTTACACTGCTATTTTTCTCAATTATCTCTCATTATATACAAGTCGGTCAACATGCAAAGCCGAGTAAATAAATGCGCAAGTAGCACGTAAGATGCATCGGGATGGTCTTTTCATTTCAAGTCACCTGTCCTAGAAGGACCCAACCCCTGTGTTGAGTCCCCTAAGTCAAATGCACATGATGCAAACAGACGTTCCTACTAGGGATCCGGCATGAGGGCAAGTTATTCTAGGTTCAAAACCTGGGTATCTGTTCTAGACTGTGTACCCGAGCGGACAACTCGAGTCGAGGAGGGGGCTACGTACCGGGGACCCGCAAGATCGTCCGGCTTAGTAACTTGTCCGAGCCTCTTTCTTATTTCAGGGTATGACACTAACAGAATAGGGAGTCTCAACCAGTAAGCACATCCCCGGAGGTGAGAAGAGAAGGGTTTCGGCACAGTTTATATACAGTTCAGATAATATCAAAGCGGTAAAGCATTTAGCACATTTAGCAGGAAACATGTAGGAAAATCATATAAAGCCAAACATAACAATTATTCTAAGCTCGAATTCTTAAACCCCGAACCGATGTTCTGGGTTTTGATCCCCAGCAGAGTTGCCAGAGCTGTCACACCTCCTTCTTTACACACCTACCCCGAAGGATAATGTATAAGGGAATTTTTCCATTTAAAGTGACATTATTCGAAATGGGATTATTTATTTTTTTTTAGAGTCGCCACTTGGGATAGGATTGGCTTTTGGTGTCCCAAGTCACCGGTTTAACTTAAATCCCAAATCGAGGAAAATTTCGACTTCCCAATTGGAGTCTGCGAACCAGAAAATCTGAATAAGGAATTCTGTTGACCCGAGGGAAGGTGTTAGGCACCCCCGGATCCCTAGCACGGTCGCTTAAATTATTATAAATGGCTGAAATCTGATTTTTATACATGTCGTCCTAAAGTGCAATTTTAGAATTATTTACCGCTTTTAATTAATTTTAGGAAATTGAACGTCGTTTAAAATATGTTATCGGATCACGTCACATGAAATGCACCCGGATCCTCGACACATTTTATTCAACGTTTTGGGATTTGGATTTGGGTCACATGAAATGCACACCCGAATTTAGGAAGGTAAAATTATTAAAGAACGCGCCTAAAGCAACTAACGTGTTATTAACTTTGCGGGAGGCCATGGAAATTCGCCTAATGGCACGCCCCGAGTTCTAAATATTTTTAAAGACATAATTAAGGAGGGCCACACAATTTGTGATTTTATTCGGCGTGGCGCACCTCGATTTCATTTTTTAAGGATGTTCTAAAATTCGGAGAACTAATGAGCTATTATTATCTATTATGGTTCAACTCCTACTCTAGTTAAAAGGGTTCACATAATTACATTAAGAATTAACTAACATCAAAATATTTAGGAAGATTTAGGCCCCAAGATCAAGCCCAAACTCAAACAAGGACAATTTCCATTATTGAAGAAATCCTTGGTTCGAGTCCACTGTTTGACTCGGAAGGCCCAAATACTTACGATCTCATTTTTAAAAACATCAAGCCAAAGGAAGATAAAAACTGGGACCAAAGCCTTCAACATCTTGGGCTTGGAATAGGCCCAGCAATTACTGGACCTTTTCACTTTGAGGCAACAAGAACTTATCTCAAAGCATTCCGGCATTCAGGCCCATAAGAGGCCCAAACCTTACAACTGGAGGTAATCCACCTCGGAATCGAGCCCAAATGGACATCAGGAGACGTACGAATCCAGAAATTACGCTACATAAACTTGATCTGACAACTTAATATGCAGGAAATATTACATGCTTCACAAATTATTCACGTCCTGCCATCAACTCCAATTTTGTGTTAAACACTGATTCCATTAAAATAAAGCACCCCCCCCCCCCCTTCAAACTCATCACCTAATGTGAACTTCTATATGCAGGATTTCAAATTAAAGCCAACAACATACTGAAGCGATGCAATCTCTCAACGTTTCATTCCTGGACTCCTTTGACTAACATATCTATACATGGAATAACTAAGATTAACATATGCTGAACTTCATGCATCAAATTCAAATACTATACATGATCAGATACAAAACGGTGGTATAACCTACAATTCCTGGAACAACCCCTGCATTTAGCTAATATAGATTGCTAAATTAACCCACATTACAGCTAACATAACCAACAGATCCAAATGTATCTCATGAGTTCAAGCAGTCTCTAGTTAATTACAAAACGTGAAGATTTATCTAATCAATGAAGCTAAATGAACTACATCGAATCGAATGAACACATAAAACAGAAGAAATCAACATGGTTTTTATTTTTATTCCCAACTTGAGAGCTACATCATGATAGATTCAGAACACGTACCTGGAAATTGAAGAGAAAAAGCAAATGGAGATATCAGCAAGCAGCACCAAAGATCAGCGACAGAGTTAGCCCAGAAATCAACCAAAGAAAATCGATTTTGAAACAGGTTCGAAACACCAGGACTTTCAAAACAATGTTCAGTAATCACAAACCAAACCACAATTGAACCAAAACTCTTGCAAACCAACCAAAATCAAGCCATCTTAACCTTCAATTGCTCAGTAATTGTTTCAGGAGTTGGAAACTTTAAAAATTAGAGCAAAAATTCGATAGAATAGTAGAAAATAAAGTCTGTAGGCTTCTCTCATCTCTGCAGTATCTAAAATCTTTGCTCTCAGAATCTGTAGGCTCTAAGATCTTTTTGGCTCTCTAAAATCTCTCAATTTTGCAGAATTCTTAGCTCTTTTCTTTTGGGCTCTTTTCTCTCTAAAATCTGATCTCTTGCAGGATTTTAGCCCATCCAAAAACTGACTTCAATAGCAAGGAAAGGATGCCTTTATAGGTAAGAAATTAGGGCATCTCTGCAGATTTTATTTTGCACTTTAGCCCCTCATTTTTTGACTTGTATATCAAGTTAGCAAACTGAAAATTAATTAGAGTCCCTTGCTAGAAGCTTCTAGGGATTTCCCAAGCAGTTAGGGAAAGATTCCCTGAACTCTATTCCCTAATTTACCCTTAGGCAGCCTGCTATTTACCTTCTACCCCTTCCCCTGAGTCCCCTCTAGTTTTTAGATTGACAATTAAACCCTAAACCTCTTAAAATATGACAAACAGGATTAATCCAACACTAGGGCTTCAAACGGATCAAACTATGAACAATTCTTAAAAAAAATGCAGAAAATCAAATGGGAAACAAATTGAAACATGAACCAAGCAAACAGCACTCACAGGACCATTTAACGAGTATTTTAAACAAACCTAAACCTAAATTAATCAACACAAAACATTCATAAAGGTCGAGATTCAACAGTTCGATTAACAGGAGAAACAGGTATAGAAATTAATTCAAAACTAGAATCTGCGCATAAACTTCAGATCACATGAATTTCAGATCAAAGGAAGAGGGTGAGGAAGAAAAATGAATTGAAACTGAAGGAAAAACTAAAGGAAGTGAAGAAGTGCTTACCTTATTTGGACAGACTCAAAAAAACAGACATCGAACCATTGATTTTCGCCCCAACAATGTCACCCACTTGCTCTTAATAAGAGCAAGTAAATAGCATTATCGAGGGATGAACCAATAACACCTCGAATAAACTTCATGCAACAGAGGTCTGGACCCTGAACCCTAGATCTAAAATTCGAACAATTTGGGGGGCTTTTGAGAGAAATTGAACATAGATTAGTGGAGAGGAGGTGGTAAGGGTTCAAGGGTGTGATTTTGGGGTTGATTGGGGCTGCGCCACCACCGGAGGAAACAAGGGCGGCGCTAGGTTTTGGATTTTCCATTTGAAATTCGAACAATTGGGGTTCGATTTGATGGAAGGTGAATGGGGATTTGGAAAGAGGGGGTGAGGAGATGCTCAGGTGTAAATCTGGGGTGGTTTGGGGACTCGCCGCCGCCGTAGGCGATTTCCGGCGGCGGCAGACGGCGGAGACGGTGAGGGTTCTCTAAGAGTGTGTGGGGACGATGAGAGGGGGTAGGGGGTGCGTTCAGACAGCTTTATACCTGAAGATCCTAGCTTCCCAGAAGTTCGATCGAGAAACCTCGACGGCTAGGATTTAAAATTAGCCAAACGGGGCCGTTTTTGTATGGCTGGGTTGGACCGGGTCTGGGGTTCAACATTTGGGCTGGATTGCAGGGTTTTGGACGGGTTTAAGGAGATTTTGGCTTGGGCTTGACCAGATTAAGGGAGATTGGCCCAATGCTGGTCTCTCTTTTGTTTCTCTTTTCTTTTATTTCCTTTTTAATCTTTTTCTTCTCAAATTAAAACAAAACTAAAATTAAACCTAAAAAACTAAATTAACTTACCAAACTATATTAAGCTATACTTAATAATCAAAACTATTAATAAAATACCAATTTAAAGAAAACTAATAAACCTAAAACTAAAATTAAAGCCATACAAAACAAATCAAAACTTCTTTGTGATTTTTTTGTATTTTTTGTACAAGCCTAATTACTAATTAGTCTAAAAATATGCAAAATTGAATCCTAAATGCTCATGCAATATTTTTTGTATTTTTTTAATGAATTATCATGCACACACGAGTAAAAATACACACAAAATTACGCAATTAAATCCTAAAAATCAAATAATAAAAGGGAAATCCTAATTTTAAGAATTCTAAAGGAATATTTGAGCGAGGCAAAAATCACGTGCTCACAGGGTTGTACTGAATTTTCAGTAAAAAAAGGTACAAGGAATAATTTTCACGTATAAGAGAGCGTTAAGATAAATAACAGTACTGTAGTCTATTGACCAATAAAATCTATGGGTGTTTAACGGGTGGGCCGGGCCGGGCCTCTATTTTTTGGACCCGTACGGGTTACGGTCCGGGTCGGTTCCGGGTTGGTTCTTAACGGGTTTAACGGATTCGGGTTCATCCGGGTAAAAATTGAACCGTAAGGGTTACGGGTTGAGGGGGGCGGGCCGGGCCGGGTTTAGTGTATTTTTAATATTTTTTTTGGATTTTTGTATAAATATTGTAAGTTATACTAATACAAAGTACTAACATAAAGAATACAAGGAAGATGAGAAAAAATTGCACTTATTGCAAGTGCTAGTTTTATTTCATAATTCAAACATACAAATTGAAAGGTTTACATTTTTAACAACAAGTAAATTCAAAGGTTTTGCATTGCCTTAGTAAGTTCTTCATAATCAATATGAACCGATTGACCTTCTTCTGGAGTGTTAAAATTCGGATGGGTTACCATGTGTTAATATATCTCCAAGTTCCTCGTCTTCTGGGCTATCAACATCTTCACGTCCTTGATTTCTTAGTTACGATCTAATCCAATCTCTGAAACATACTAAAACTTCCAAAGCATTGCTTCCCTATGAGTGGCGGGTGTCTCCAAGTTGTTGTCTTGCTTGGCTAAATGCACTCTCCGATGCAACAGTAGAAATTGGCACATTCAGCACGTCCCGAGCTATAGCGAAAAGAACAGGAAATTGCTTTCCATTCTCATGCCACCATCCCAACGGTGAAAATTCCTTTGTGCGAGGCTCTTTTTGCTTCTGCAAGTAGAATTGAAGTTCATCAATGTTCCTGCTACTGGTTTGAGTGTTAGAAAATGTAGAAAAAAATATTAAAACTATTAAAGCCTTCTTCATCATCAACAGTAGCAGAAGTGCTACAGTGCATAGTGGGATTAACATTGCCTTCAGTACGAGCAGCATCATCAATTACATTTGCATAATAATTATATAATTGTTGTAAATATTCATTTAGCATGTTCATAGAAACATATAAATCTGGGGTTTCAGTTGCTCCAATCTCCATATAAGTATATAAAGCATTCATTAATTGGTGACAATCAGACATCTTAATAGAAGGATTTAAAACAGCACCAATTAAGTAAATCGGAGGAATTGGAAAGAAATATTTTTTGAATTTTGCTTGCATTTTTTCCACAACATTCTTATATTTTTCTTTCTTCTTAAATTCAAAGAGTAGAAAAGTAATTTCAGCTATATGTACTAAAGCCATAGTAACAGTAGGGTAATATGCTCCAGAAAACTCAACAGTAGCTGTATAAAATTTATGTAAAAATCTAACAACATCATTAATGACCTCCCAAGTACTAGTTGTTAACATACGGTTTGGATCAGTACAATGCGCATTAGCAACTTCAGTTATTGGGAATCTATATTTGTAGCAACATTTTAAAAATATATATGTATAATTCCATCTAGTAACAATTTCGTCTGGCATGAATCTGGGTTTAAGGTTATACTGGACACACTTATTCTTAAATTCCGTTATTCTAGATTGTCTATTATTTCCTTGAATAACACCAACTGCTCTTCTAGCACGAGTAATCTCAGTTGAAAATAAATCAAGACCACTTTTAACAATTAAATTATAAACATGACATGTATACCTAACATGAAAAATTTCAGCAAGAGGTGGTTGCAAATGCATTTTTAATATTGAAATTGCGGCATTATTGTTAGAAGCATTATCAAAAGACATACACAATACTTTTTGCTTTAGATTATAAAATTCAACTACTTCACAAATAGTACTACTTATAAATGCAGCAGTATGACTCTGATCTTCATCATATCTAAAAGCGATAATATGTTTTTGCACACAAGTAGTATCATCTATCCAATGACATGTAATTGTCAAATAATCATTTCCATTAACAGCATGGCCAATATCAGAAGTTAGAGAAACTCTACAAGGAAGGTGGCTAAACAAATAACGTATGTATGTTTGATATTGTCCATGAAGTCTAAAGATATCAGCTCTACAAGTACTTCTAGGGATACCTTTAAATAAAGGATTTTAAATCCTTTGAATATACATAATAAGATATGATGAAGAAGCAAAAGAAAAAGGTAGACAACCCAAAGCAATCATTTTTGCTAACTCCTCAAGATCCTTCATTTTATCATATTTCACTAGACCTCCAGTAGTAGGGTTAATAGTTGTTTGATTTCCATCACCATCAGCGCCCCATTCTATGGGATGCTCAGTTCACATATGTCTACTAAGCGTCCCAGTCCCCCCTAAATTTCCTCCAGTTAAATGTTTAAAATCACCTTTACAAAGTTTGCATTTAACTCTATCAGTACCTTCTATTATTTCAAAAAAATTCCAAACCTTACTTCTTTTCCTACGATTAGTAGTCGGAGCCACAGGTGGTCTACTACTAGTGCCACGACCACCACCCCTTGTAGCAACCCCAACACTACCAACTCCAACACTAGTAGGTGTAGCTGGTATCTCATCTTCCATTCCTATTTCATTATCTTCTATTCCAAAATCTTCTTGTAATTGTTCATAATCTATATCTACATTATCATTAGGCGATGATTCAGAAACATGTGTGAATGATAATGGGTTATTACTATTACTACCAGATGCTGAAGGACTACCTTTTTTTTTATTTTCCCTATCAGTAACTCTTTTACACGCTCTTTTAGCAGCATTAAACATATTGTAAAATTTAAAGTATAAGCTAAAATTAAATATGCAATTAAAATATTAAATAAGAGAAAGAGTTGGAGGGCCAAATAAAATTAGAAGATGACAAAACACGATAAATTAAATTCAAGAAAAGAGAGTCAAATAAAATTAGAAGATGAAATGATGAATTGAAGACTTGAAGTCTTGAGAATGAGAGAATGAGAGAAATTGAGATTGAGAAATGAGTATTGAGTGAAGAAATGAAGGGGGGGGGGGGGGTAGGGGGTAGTTTATAGTTTTAGAGAAGGTTAGTTTTGTAAATTGAAAAAGGGTTAAAAATAAATAAAAAAAATAGGCTATTTGTGCGATATTTCCATTGGCCAACGGACCAAAACATGGTCTGACCGTTGCCAACTGTCAGTGGGGCCCACCATTTCGAAAAATTAAAAAAAAATATAGCCGTTTGAACCGGGCCGGTCCGCGCCGGTTAACCCGGTAAGAGGTACTATTCACTCTATCGGGTTCAACCGGTTCCGGTTACCCATTTGGGCCTACTAAACCGAGCCAACCCCCCTACCCAGCCCAGCCCAGCCCCCTCTTACCGATCCGGGCCGGTTCTGGGTTCTACCGGTCTGGGCCGGTCCGGAACCGGGCTGACCCGGCCCGTTTAACACCTCTAATAAAATCGTAGGTGCAACTTTAAAAATTATAGTTCAAATCACAACATAGACATAAAAAAAGTTTAGTTGGTTCTTTCCATCAGCTTAATTCTTTACGGCAAAGCTATACGATAGTTATACTGATGGGAAGTATATCAGTGAAAAATATTTGAGGTGGACACAAACTGACAAATACCACTATAAAAAATTAAATATCTTCGTCAATTGAAAAAAATTACTATATTTCAACTTTACGTGCAAATTTATAGTTAAATTCTGAATAATTAAAATCTCCTTTTCAAGAACGCCCACCACGAGCTTGATTACTATTGCCATCCAAACCAGCCGAAGGACATTTTCGACGCTCGTGTCCTGTTTGCGAGCATATACCACATCTGCGCGCATAAACGGTATCACTAACATCCATTTGGTTCCGTATACACGTTCTCTTCTGCACCTGCATTCGACGCAAATAGGACTTGTTACACACCATTTTAAATGGTTCAGGCTGCCAATAATGCTCAGCACCCACTGGCTGCAACTGCCCACAATATGTGTTTAGGTACTTCGCAACACTATATTGTTGATCAACATAGTTGGTTATACCTAAACCAACTTTTTGAAAGCACTTGGAGGCATGTGGTAGATAGACCATTTCCCACAAGAGCATAACCTTGTAGATTCATTTATAGTATGTACATTATTCCCCCGATTTTGATGGATAGCGGTGCGAACTTCAAAAATATTTCTTTCGTTATCATACTGCAAAAATAAATGTCAATGTGCTCGCCATCTGTACTTCTCAAATCTCTTCATCGGCACTGGCAAAAATTCAACACCCCTCTCCATCAATGACGTTGCAGTTGCAGAACTTTCAAGAAACCTCTCTGTCATCTGCTTGAACGACATCCGCACCATGGCTGTGACAGGAAATCCTCTAGCCGACTTCAATAACCCGTTGAAAGACTCTGACACATTTGTAGTCAAAGTTCCCCATCGTCTGCTACCATCCGCATGCAAAGTCCACTTTTCAGGGTCATGTCGCATTAACCAACAATAGGTTGCCCCGTCTTCTTGTCTGATTGTCACGACCCCAAATCCGGTCGTGATGGCGCCCAACAATATTGCTAGGCAAGCCTGACCACAATCGTTCCAAAATTAACCGTAAACCTCAAATTGACAATCTAAAGAGATTATAATAGTATTAGAATAATAACCCAATATTTATAATAGAATAATACTGAAAAAAATGCGAAGTCTGATAAAACGCTCCCAAAGACCTGGGGTCACGAGTCTAGAGCCTCTAAAACAATCTGAATAACAATATCTGAACGAAAATACTCAAGTCTGGAAATGTATATATAAATAAAACTGAAATAGGAAGAGTAGTCAGGTCCTGCGAACGTCAAGCAGCTACCTCAACAACTCTGATAAGCTCTGGAAAACAAAGACTACTCAGCTAAGCCTCCGGTGTACCTGAATCTGCACACAAGGTGCAGGGAGTAGGGGTGAGTACTACCGACTCAGTGAGTAATAAGCATATAAATTGTCTGAAGATAAGAAATCCACGAAATGCCACAAAGCAAAGCTAAAACTAACAGTCTTACACCTTACTACAATCTAACAGCAAAACAACTTCAAATAATACAGTCAAGTAAAATGTAATGATGCAATGCAATGCACATGACCGCTACGGCGCGTAGCTCGATCCATTTAACGTCGACGGCGCTCACTGGGGGTGTGTACAGACTCCGGAGGGGCTCCTTCAGCCCAAGCGCAATATAATCATATCATTCGCTGCGGCGTGCAGCCCGATCCATACTCAGTCCACAATATGCATATGAGTCACGTAACAGATTCAATTAATTTCCCAATTTCCAATTTATTAAGAAGAATATACTTTAGATATTTAACTTCAGGAAAAGTGACTTAGCATTTCATAACAGTGATTAAACACAGGACTGAGATCAATGATTAAACAAAGCATGCTATCACAATGACATTTATCCTCTAAGGATGCTACAGATCGGCACAAGGCCCCAAACACGGCAATAAGCCCAGATATATTCAATACAGGGTGCGTATCAGTCGCCAATATAGAAATATTCTTGTTCGGGATGGACTAAGTCTCAATCCCCAGATATAACCAATCCCACACCTGCCATGGGGTGCGAGTCACGCCCTACAATAGCGTCACAATGTGATAAGCCGAGGTTTCAAACCCTCAGGCCATCATATACACCAACTACTCACCTCTAACCGGCCGTAGAATGGTCCGCAATGCCTTTTCCTTTCGTATCGACCTCCTCGCGTGTAGAATCTAGTCAAAATCACAACGAATACATAAATATGGGTTAAAGAAACATAACCCAATCATAAATACTCGAAAAGTACTAAAATTCACGAAGTTGGTAAAACCCGAGCCCCGGGCCCACTTCTCGAAAAATTCCGAAAATCACACCAATAGATTCCTCGTCTCGCCACAAGTCCGTGCATATAAAGTTTACCAAAATCGGAGCTCGTTTGACCCTCCAAATTCTATTTTTACATCACAGCTTTCCAAGCCCTGCTTGACCCGTTTTTGAGGAATTTTCTACAATTTACATGTAATTTCTACCATAAAATCGAATATTTAGGCCAAGGAACTTACCTCCAAGTGATTCTCAATCAAAAACCTCGAATTTCCTTGTTCAAAGCTCTTAAGAACGTCAACAATGGAGGAAAATTATGAAAGGGTAGCGGATGAAATATTATTTTAAAACCCTTCTGTCGCCCAGCGATTTTCGCTTCTGCGGTCCCGCTTTCGCTTATGCGGGACCGCTTCTGCGGCCACATTTCCGCTTAAGCGGTTTTCACTTAGAAGCCCGGACTTCGCTTATGCGACGCGAAGTCCGCTTCTGCGGTTCCTTCAAAACCGCTTCTGCGGCACATTGTCCGCTTATGCGGACCCGCTGGTGCGAGCCACCTTCCGCATCTGCGGAAATTTCCCTAGCCGGCCACGACCGCTTCTGCGACCACGTACCCGCTTCTGCAGTCCATTTCCGCAGAAGCGGAAACACCAGATGACAGAAAATCTGACCTGCAATTACACCTCAAAACTCTCGTTTAACCACCCGAATTCTCCCCGAGGCCCTCGGGACCTCAACCAAATGCACAGATATGTTCTATTACTTCATTCAAACTTGCTCGTAACATAAAAACACTATCATAAACACAAAAATCATCGAATTACCACGGATTCAAGCCTAAGTTAAACTAAAACTTCCGAAACTTGCATTTGATCTAAAACCCGACCTAAACACCTCCGAATGATCTGAAACTTTGCACGCATATCCAAAAATCACCTAACGGAGCTACTGCAACTCTCGGAATTCTATTCCGACCCTCGGATCAAAATCTCACCTACCATCCGGAATTCGCCAAAATCCAACCTTAGCCAATTCAAGCCTAATTCTACACCGGACCTCCAAATTCAATTCCGATTGCGCTCCTAAGTCACAAATCATCCCCCGAAACTAGTCGAATCATAGGAAATCCATTCCGAGCCTTCTAACTCATAAGTCAACATTCGGTTGACTTTTCCAAACTGACCTTCTCATAAAGAGACTTATTGTCTCATTTCCAATCGAACTCTATCCGAATTACTTCAAATTCTCCAAACACATATAATGAAACATATAGAAGCATAAAACGGGGAAAACGGGGCGATAACTCCCGTAACGACGGGTCGGGTCGTTACAGCGGTCCTGCTTTCTTCTTCTCTATCTTTACCATAGTTGTATTTTGGATTTTTCCCAGACTATGTTGGTGTTGTTGTTATCAGAAAAGTTTGTAGTAGTGACTCATGACTCAGTGACACCCCGATGTTTGGGACTTTACTTTCAGCATTTCTATTTTTGAGTTCAACTTTTGTTTTCTTTTATGAGATTCTGCTAAACATGATGTCTTTTGGTATAACTTTTAATGAATTATCGTAGTATTGTGGAAGTCGGCTGGCCTAGTACTATTGATAGGCGCCATCACGATAGGTTTGAGTTTAGGGTCGTGACATGAACAAGTAAAAGTGAACGCGCGGAGTAATTAATAATTAAAATATGTATCCCCTTTATTTAATGTTAGATGAGATTTTATTGATTTTAGCTTTGATTTTTATCCAACTAAGGCAACTAATATAGATTTTTTTACACTTATTCTATAAGCAATACAATTAAAAAAAAAAGAATTAACACTTCTTACCTTGAGTATGCCAATTAAAGTGTTTTCATAAATAAGTTGAACTAGTAATAGCATAATGACATATAAGGTTAAATGAAAGGATTCTAATCATTAAAAATCTAATTAGCTTGAAAAATGTTGCAAGTTCACCCGAAAAGTTCAAGAAAAGATAGTACAAATCCAACATTATAAAGAACATGGATTCAAGTTGGAGTGAATTAAGACAAAAAAAAAGTCGAAAGTAACCAAATATCATTAATGATAAGTACATAATTAAGTAATTTTTAATTCTTAATTTTGTTGGAGCCTAAAGTTATTTAATTTCTTTGGTGTCTTTGGGGGTAGAGTTGGCCCTCTCTGGACACAGGATAGTAGAACATACTCAATGTGCATTAAGGATATACTTCCTTTAGAGAACCAGATGCCTTTGTTTGTCGGTAGAATTAGTATTCATGGTGAGAATAAATTTCTAGAGGATCTTGAAAAGAATTTAACGTCTGTCGAGTGATGATTTACGTATATACACAATAACAAACAATTGGTGAAGTTAGTTCTGGACATTCTATTCATCTTCTACATGCAACACAAAATTTCCCAAAAAAAGCTCCTAGGTAGAAGTTTCTCTATTAATTTCGGTAAAAGAGAATTGAACTAGAATTTTCTCACGATTGCATTATATACACAAGAAATTGGAAAGTATATTAGGCAATATAAAGATAATTCTAAAAAACTAGAACTAACAGCTAGGAAAGAATCATGGGAATAATTGATGATTGACAACAAACTGCTAGCTAGGGAAGAGAGATTTTTGTGATAGTTTGAGCAAAAGCCAAATTTAGTATTCCCTTTTTTCCCATAAATCGGTTATAGTATAGTCTTTTTGAAAGACAGAGAACGTTTAATTCATATATTAATATTGTTATTTATATTGATAAGAATTAGTTCAAGTTAATAAGATTTTAGCCATATATTGCAATACATTACATTGGATATTGTTGCAAAAAACTTATTAATAGGATGAAGATTTAAATAATTAATTAAAATTCTAAAATATTACTACTATTAAAAAGTAGGCAATCTTTCTTTCTTTCATTTTTTATAAAAAATTTGTACTTGTTATAAATAGAATTTTATTTATGGTGAATGTCTATATTTAGAGAGATTCTAGGGTTTATTACTAGGTGGCTAAGTCACCCTCTCTCTATGAATAGAGGGTTTCTATTCCATTGTAATTCATCCCATATCAATAAGAAATCTCTCTCTCTACTTTTCTCTGTACTATTCTTCTTCTTTTATTGTTTCATAACACGTTATCAGCACAAGACTCTAACCAATTGAGTAGAAGCTTTCGATTGAGCATAATGATTATCAATTATTCCATAAACTTCCTTCATGATTAAATTTTGGATTTAAGGTAAGTATTTTACTTTATTTTTCTCTTTTAAATTCTTGAAATTCTATAATTTGATTTTATATACAAGCAAAGACAACAAAGTTTGATTATAACTCTAATGGAGTTTGTAAGAAATTATAACCACCTGAAGTGGTAAACTTTCTATGTCTTGCCATGATCAAATTCATGTATGATTATGAGCACAAGAAGTGAAAATCCGTCCCATTGAATTTGCTCCATTCTCATTCCTTTAAGAGAATGTGATAGCAATATGTGATAAGTCTGAAAGAAGACAAAATTATTACCGTGAAGGTATCAATGGATGTGGACGTGGCAATAGACGAAATTATAATCGTCATCATTATGATAATGAGAATGATAAGGATTCTCAAAATAATCCTTCACTCTCTGAAAGTAATATTCGTCATCGATTTGACATGAGATTTTATAAAGCACATATAGATGATTATGGTCCATTCATGATGTGAATGTGACAACATCTGATTTATGAATACATATTCATTCTTGGAGGAATATGAACGTGCTAGTGGTAGTGAATATACCACGCTCACCTCTAGAAGGAGGTTTGAGAGGAAATAAGAAAATAATGTCATTATTATGGCATAAATGGTCATTGGTCACGTACTTATTGTACGCCAAAATATTTTGGCACTGTGATTATTAAAAGACAATGGTAATGCATGAAACATATCTTGCACATAATTTTGACCATAACCATAATGGTATAACTTTCTCTTTAAAAGAGATATTCACCATATGTCTGTTGATGAATATGTGGTACTACAAAATTAATTGAGAGCTCTGGAAGAGCCAATTATTACTATTTTGGAGAAACACAATTAATTACCAATAAGGTATTGTGTTGTAGTAAGTCTCAAAGAAACTTATTCAGTTTCCAAAGTATACGCGAAAGCGATTGATTATATTGAGACTATAAATAAAGGAAAGATTTAATATCTTCTATTACTACAACTTGTAGCAGGGTAATATGTATGTGAAAAGCTACCCGCTTTATTCTTCGGTTTGTACTACACAAACAAAAGAATGCCACAATAAAGAGAAGTTTATTGATATAAAAACCCATATCATAATAAACTTGGAGTTTATTGATAATTGCACACGTCATGGTGTAAATATGAAGTTTATCAATATTGATAATTTATTCAGTTGGCATAATTGGTTTACCCATATCAATTTAAGTATGATGTGCAAAAATAAAAGAGAATTCACATGGGTAAATATTAAAGAACTAGAAAGTTCTTTACGAATTCTCTTATGTTGCCTGTTCTCATTAATTGATAAATCAACTAAAATTGGGATTGGATCCCATGAATGTTGGAAATATCAAAGGTGAATATGAGCCCATTCACCTGCCATGTATACTACATAAGATGCATCTATGAGATGGTTACATGTGCGAATATTAATAACCCGCAACATGGTGTTTTGCGAGGTAACTTGCTCAATAATTTAATTTCGAGCATAATTTCCAGATTTTCTATTCAAGAAGTTCATCTTGATAAGTTGGTTTACATCACAGTTGGTTTAGCAAAATAATTTATTAAGTGCCTCTACTTAATAGCCAAACAATTGTTTATGAGAACAAAGTTATCTATATCAGTTTGATATACGTTATATACCAAAGTATATTATTTTCTCCCATCACAAGTGGTTATGGGTCAGGAACCAAATAATTCCATCTTATTATTATTGATGTGCGGTGTAGATTTTGATTAACACCATAACGCACAAAGGTAGATTCTCAAAGTTGAGGTACCAAGTTAGTTTTTCTAACATGAGGGGAAGACATGATAAACAGTTGAGAAAAAGTTACATGGAATGAATTATTATTTATACATCTCGATCCTCGAATAAGATAATATGAACTTGAAGTTCATAAAGGATAATTCATCTGCAATATATTGCAAAGCATGCCGGACGCATTTGCTGACCCAAAGAAAGTAACTATATTCTCATTGCAAATGCTCCTATTAAGTCTAAGGACAAAGTCTATGGTAAGCTTAAAGCGTATAGAAAATCGGTTTCAAATAAACTTCTTGATAAAGACGATGAGCAAATGATCAAAATGTTCATAATAAAGGAGGCAAGTGTTCTAGAAGATCACATGACATAACACTTCATAAAATCTCATGAGAGATTCAAGTACCTGAATATATGAATGAAGAAAACTCTATGTTATGTCTTTATGAAAAATAAGGAGGTTGGAACCGATATAGAATGTTCGTCGACGACATCTATGATAGCGGTAAATATATATGAGGATCTTAAGTCGGAAGAAACAATTTCGAATAGAATTGGTTTCACGTGAAAGACATGTAGTTTTGAACATGTAGTTCAAACACTTGAAAGTATAAGTCAATGGTATGTGCAATCAGTTTTCGTTATCTTATATGTCTAGCATGACATGAAAACTTGATATGCATCTAAAGTCTACTATATGGCTTATATAACTTAACAATCTCTGAAGGATTTAAATTGCTTAAAGCATATAGAATTCATGGTCATGAAGTACTACATCCTCAATGCAATTTGTGCACAAATGTATCTTGCTATAACTATATGCATGATAATATGATAGCAAGAGTTTTCACCTCTATGTGAAGATATTAAACTGACGATTCCAACAAGATCATATGAAGACAATCCATCTTTATCAAGAATGATGATTTCAAGGTGCAATATATTCATCAAGTATATGGCTGATTTGTTTATCAAATATCTACCAAAGATCTTTTAAAGATGGTGCACAAGATTGGAATGCAAATGCTTAAGGATGTGAAGTGATGCTCTCATGAGGGGGAGTTAATACGCGTTGTACTCTTTTTTCCTTACAAGGTTTTGTCCCACTGGGTTTTCCTTGCAAGGTTTTTAACGAGGCAAACGAAAGGCGTATTATTAGATATGTGTACTTTTTTTCCTTCTCTAGAATTTTTTTTCCTACTGGGTTTTATTTTAGTTAAGGTTTTAACGAGGCACATTATCTGTTGAATAGACATTCAAGGGGGAGTGTTATAAATAGAATTTTATTTATTGCGAATGTCTATATTTAGAGAGATTCTAGGGTTTATTACTAGGTGGCTAAGTCACCCTCTCTTTATGAATAGAGGGTTCTATTCCATTGTAATTCATCCCATATCAATAAGAATTCTCTCTCTCTACTTTTCTCTGTACTATTCTTCTTCTTTTATTGTTTCATAACAGTACTCTTTTCTACAAGGTATAATTTAATTATTGTTTAAACGAAAATAAAATTATAAAATTTACTATTAAGGCCTTAATTTTGGGAGCGAAAATAAAGACTTTACTAGCTTATCCCTTGAGCCGCCCTGCATGGAACTATCTTTTTTTAAATAGATTTTCCATTACATTGGGCGATTGGGGAAGGGATAATGGAAATCGAAATCATATATAGACTCATTATAATAGGATTAATACAATTAAATAAGTCACAAAAAACAAATGTTAACATTTCAAAGTTGTAGCAGAAATCAGAGGACTCTGAGTTTCTTCTTCTGCTAAACTGAGATTTGAGTATCAAACAGAACTTAGTAATGCAGCTGAACTTGCGATGAATGCTTCATCTTTCCTCACAATTCTTAGCCTCTTCACGCGATCCGTAAACTGGCTGTTCATGTAGTCATATATAATATAAAAGTTTAAGTTGTATGCACTGATGAAATAACAGATATTTAAAACCTGCTAGCACAGGTTAAACTGTAAAAATAGCACGGGCTAGCCAGTTTTTGGACTAGTCATTAAAAAATAGCCAGTATTTGCAAAGTCATTGAAAAATAGCCACTATTTTGCTGCAACAAGGAAAATTTCCAGCATAATATAGTGGAGATTCGAGCACCTGTGTATGAACTTCCAGCATATTATGCTGGACCGGTATATTATACTGGAACTCTAGTATATATATGTTGGAAGTCCAGTATACTTTGCTGGAACTCCAGTATATACTGGAGTTCCAATATACTTATGTTGGAACTCCAGTATATTATACTGGCATTTCAGTATATTATGCTGGAATAGTTTTCGGATTTTGAACAGTGTTTTCGTTCAGATTTATCTTTACATAAAAAGTGGCTAAATTTCGATTACTTTTGAAACTGTGGCTATTTTTGAGTGACCTCTTGTAAATCTGGCTATTTTTGAATTTCTTTCGATAAACTACATGACTAATAGTGTAAGAAAATCTTTACGCTAATAGCCAAATTATTCTTATTCATAAATAAAGGGGAAAAAAGAGAAGTTTAATAATAAATCTCACTTCCATGGAACATCTCCTACGGTCCTCCACTGCTCATCCCTCCCCTTGTAAAATAGGGAAAATTCTGAACCATCTTGAAATAGCCTTAGTCCGGATATGGATTGCTTTCCTACACAAATATAGTTATCAGTAGCGGATCCAGAATTTTAACTTCGTAAATATTTAACTTTTTTTTACGTGCAGTTACTATCAATCATATAGTACAAGTGTACAACTATGGATACATGTCGGCCAAAAAAGCTAATAAAAAACTTATATTAATATTTTGGACGCGTGTAACAAAAAATGCAATTTGCTAGAATTTTTATTTGATGAATTTTGCCACTCTAGGGGAATTATTCGTTTTCTGGAGTTTCTTTTATTCTTTGCTATAGAGAATTATTAGGTAAAATAAAATAAAAAAAGGGGGGGGGGGGGGGGGAGGGGGAAGGTAAAACAAAATTCAGGGTAAAAGTAGTCCGAAAAGGAAATAAATAAAGTAGTAGTATTGGTCAAAAAAGTAACTACGGAATAAAATAAAATAAAAAAACATAATTGGGGTAAAAGGAAGAAAGTAAAAATTATCCTGTTACGACCGAGGTTCGAGCTCCCGGCCCCCTCACTTAATTGAAGCCGCTATTGCCCTTCCTTGACCAAAGCACCCATCAACCTTTTTCTTTCCTGGGTGCTTCCTGGAATAATATATCAATTCCCTCAAAATTTCTAAATAACTATACACACCCTGTGTCAAGGTTAATGGGTGCTGAAGCATCCAAATTTAGTATATAGATCCGCCTAGGACAGTTATATACTTCCTCTGGTCTATATTATCTGTCTTTTAAGGTTCTTACTCTTAATAAAGAGATTTGATAGCCTTAAATCGTAAGAGTACTTGTGTAAATTACCTTTTATCTATCTCTAAATATCTCACTTAATTAATAGTCCACTAATTAGAACAACAAGAGTGATATGAAAAAGTAACAAATGATTACATCTTATTTTTCTAAAATGTCCAATATATTGGATAATTCAGTTTGCAAAAACGATTAGTATTTGAAAAGAGAGGTTGTTTGTTAAAGTATGATTTTCTTATTAGAACTTTTTTTTTTTTTTGGTTTAAAAGGAGAATATATTGCATTAAGTAGGAAGCAATATATTAGAACTTTGATACTATAGAACATACCAAACATGTCTTCTAGTTGTATTGCAAGGCTAGAATAGTCTGAATGTTCAAGAATGCAAATTTTCCTGCCAACAATAACTCTATCCATGTTAACTTTCACATAAGCCCAACTCTCTTTGCTTTGAATTCCTTCAGCTTCTTCATCATAATTTTCCACAAAATTAGTAGGATATTGATCTGTTCTTGAATTATTCCTTAGTTGGGGATGCAGATGTTGCCAATCTATCAGCTCATCATAGCCACCTAACAATAAGTACTGAATAATGAGCAATCTCACATTTAATTTTTTGGGGAAAAAAAATAGATGGTGAAAGACCTAATAAGCAAATAAGTTTGATCGGATCCTATATGATCATGTGCTATGTTGCTTCGACTCTTCAAAAATATCGCCTGGTGCGTAGCGGATCCTCCAAAAGCAGTGTATTTTTAGAGGATCTGACACGGGTGCGGCAGCATTAGAGGCGGAGCCACATGCACTCAAAGGGTGTCAACCGACACCACTTCGTTGGAAAATTACACTGCATAGCTAGGTCATTTTTTTTAATAATATGTATATACACTATGTATTGAGATCCATTGACTTCTTGATGAGTTTATTTCTTTATATTTTGAACCTCCTTGATGAAATTTCTGGCTCCGCCACTGGGCAGCATTTTGGAGAAATGTGTAGGGGTGGAGGTAGAAGCCCACATAAGGTTTCGACCGAAACCGAATAACTTTTATTCAAACAGTGTATTTGTATTAAAAAAAATTATTCAGTACGTACACGTTAAATTTAGAATTAGATATTACTAATTAGCACTTGAAGTCGTCTTTCGAAAATTTAAAACCGATAAAGTTAAAATCCTGACTCGTCATTCTAAAATTTAGAAGCTATAAAGTTGAAATCTTGACTCGTCGTTCTAATATTTCTAACATTTTTGTCTAAAACTTCAAAAGAGACAAAGGTAAACTAAATGCAACTCAATAAAATCTTGTTAATTTAGAATGTCATTGCAAGAACCAAACATGGAAAAGTGGAAAAAATGGGAAAACACATACATACCATGAGCAGATGGATAATAGGCCTCAGGCTGCAAAACTCTAAGGCTAAGCCCCAAATCAATGAAGTTACCATCCTCTCTATTGCCTTGATAATAAATAGAAGGAATAGTAGCATGGTTTAGGAGATAGTCAGAAGAATTAGAATCCATTTGACTCTTTCACAAAACAAATATTGATATGTTTGTGCAGATAGAAGTAAAAGTGATGCTTGAAAAAAAGAGACATATATGCTCTATATAAAGTAGTATTTTTTTAGTGGCGGATCCAGAATCTAAAAGTAGCGAGTTCAAAGTTAGCATAGACCTATTTTTTATATGTATGAATATTTTTGCACATATATACGCATTTCGATCAAAAGATACTACCAACAAATGTGAATTTTTGATCGAAGTCGAAAATCACTCCTTGGCTTAGTTGCTCGGATTCGGGTGTGGGTATTCGATACGGGTACGGATTCGACAAAATCTAAATTTTAAGATTTGAGGGTGGGGATCCAGGTATGGATAAGGGTACGAGAATTCGGCTAAGAAAATTCAAAATTATAAATAAAAAAAAGAGCTATAAAGAGAAAAAGAAAGTCATTCAAGGCCTTCCACCAACTCTCCGTCTATATCGCTCCTACTATCTACCAGAAGTCCAAACTCAGTTTACGACCCCTTGAAGTCTTGGTTTTTTCTGAAATACAAAGTAGCAAATATGAGACAAAAGCACTATAATATTGAAGGTATGACATTTTCCGTGTCTTAAATCTGTTTTATTTTTAATTTTGAGAAATCAAAATCTCAATTTTATTCCCCAAATTTATCGATGGACTTAGGTCAAAGTATCCGAAGTTAGTTGATCGAATCCGGAACGTAACCCGAATTCGTCCCGTGTCCAGACGGGTTCGGCACAAAAAACGAAGAGCCTCGTGCAACTTAGCTCTTTGGGGCTTTCCATTGGAAGTCCCCTTCTGACGGGGCGTCCGTCAAAAATTTGCATTTAGTTGTGACAATGAATTCAGTTGAACTCGCAGAACGGTCCTATTTTCTCTTGTACTGTTTATGTCCATGCAAAACAAAACAGAGGTGCTGCAAGAAAAGAAATAAATCTAGCTAGGCTCAGAGAATGCAAACAAGAGCAGGGACATGGAAAGAGAAGGAACTCATTGCCCATAATCAATCATTGTAGTGCTAGTTAATTTTTGTATTTATTTCTGACATTTATAACATGGAAAATCTAAATGGATCAAACAAAAGAACAAGGGATGGGCTCAATCAATCCAACAAAAGTAGGGTTGATATGCTGCATACCTTTAACACTACAGAGATCTTTGTCATCTGTTCTCATTCAGGCCTTCAATTTGTGACAGTCATCTGAGGCAGCCTGACATGCTTGTATGTATGTAGTCGGCAGCAGAGTCAGAATTTTCATCACGAAAATTTAAAATATAATGAAGTAAATATACGGAGAAATCAAGAGGAATATTCAACATTTACTATATATACATAAAATTAATTTTGACCTTATATATACGGTGTAATTTCCGAGGAAAGTACGATGAGATACATTGGTGTCTAACACTCAATCAGTAAACATTTTAAAATCTATATATCATGAGGTACTAACCTACTAGTCCATGAGTAGGTACTAACCTACTAGAATAGAAACTACGATGAGATAAAAGAAACATTGTCCATGAGTCATGAGGTACTAACCTACTAGAATAGAAACTACGATGAGATACATTGGTGTCTAACACTCAATCAGTAAACATTTTAAAATCTATATATCAATCACAAATGAAATTTTATTTTCAAACTCGTTTTGAGAAAGCCATATCAGCTAGTGTTTGAAATAATTTGGCAAACCTTGGTATGCTTGTAGAAGTAGTTTTAATCGAGGGAATTCAAAAAGTAAAATATGTGACACCTAATATATGTACATGAAAAAAAAATTAACCCCCTTATTATTACACACTACTAGAAATTCGCTAAATACCGACCAGAAAAATCGATCAACTTTGGCCGGTTAAGGCCAATTACCGACCAAAATGCGGCCAAATACGTTTGGACGGTATTTTGATGGTCGTTTTAATATATCGACCAACGTTGGTCGGTATATTAAAACGACCATCTGAAGAATTTAAATAATTTACCGATCAACTTTGGTCGGAAACATATTTTGTTAATTTAATTTTACCGACCAAAGTTGGTCGGTGTATTTAATTTATGTTTTTTAATTAATTATTAAAATTTAAAAAAAAACGACCAAAGTTGGTCGGTAACTGAATATATATATATATTTTTAAAATAATTAAAATTTAACAATACCGACCAAAGTTGGTCGGTAATGTTGAATTCTGGGAATTCCTTGTTCATTAACCGACCAACTTTGATCGGTAATAGTCAATTATTTTTTTTAATGAATACCGACCAACTTTGGTCGGTAATTTGCAAATATTTTTTTTATTAGAAACCAACCAACTTTGGTCGGTTTTTCTGGGTATAATTTGGCATAAAATGCCTGTTTTGGTAGCTACACCACCTACCAGCATACCAATACAACAACAACAACAACTGAACAATAACATAACAACAACAACAACAACAACAACAACAACAACAACAATAACAACAACAACAACAACAACACAACAACCAAACATTCAATAAATACTTTAAAACTAACAAATTAAAGTTCAATTGAACATAACAATCCAAAACTAAGTTAAAACTAATTACAACAAGTTCTAGACTGGTTCTATCTGTCTAGTTCAAAGTATATAAAAGTCAAGGGGTATTTTGTACAACATCATTATCACCGTCTGATGATCTTTCATCTAAAAGACGGTATAGAGAAGGGTCTTGTGGTGGACAGGAAGAACGATCACGGGAAGGACAGGAGGAACTATCACGGGGAGGACGGGAGAAACGATCACGAGCAGGACGGGAGGAACGATCACGTGGAGGTTGAACATCTGGCGATGACTCACGAGACCGGAGCAACGGAAAAGCTCTAGTAGATAGGAGAGTTCTGATCTGAGCTTGCATGCCAAGGAATTAAGCATCTCTAACCCTTTCTCTTTCCTTGGCCGCTTCTAGCTCGGATGTGAGCTTTGTCACAGTCTCCCGCATAGCGGAGAGGCTCTCCCCATTAAGTTGCTCGCCTTGCGAGGAAGTCCCTATTCCTTGCATTCCACACTTATAGCGATGGAACTTTTTAGTAGGAAGCCCGTATACCTTCCCCCATTTTGGACCGCCAACAGACTCCAACCATATTCTTTCAGCATCCTCGTCCGAAGGTTGGGTTGGCTCGCCCGATTCACCAGCTGGATGACTGCGAATGAATTCCTCCATGTTACTTTGGTAGCGACCCTATATTATTTTAAATTGAATCAGTATTTCAAAATTCTTATAAAAGTAAATTATAATACTTAAAGAAAAGTGAAAGCTTACATATGCGGTCAAGGCCCGGTCCTCGACCCACCTTTCTTGATCCGTCTCTTTCTTCTTCTTTACAATATGCGTCTCCTTGAATAGCTCATCATTGCTCATTGGATGCCCCAACTTCTTTTCCCGAAAATAAATTAATTTAGTTAATAAACAGAATATATATACTTTGAAAAGTAAAATAATTTAAGCAATTACGTACCAATCTTCTTTTTATTGTCACTAGGCTGATCGCACCTCCAGTGTGCAAGGAGCCTCCCTTCTCGGATGCGCGAGCTTTCTTTCCTTTTCTGGTTCTCTCTAAGAAGTCTGCTGTAAGCCATTGCCTTTGCAAATCATCCCATAAATTCTGAAGTAACCAGCCATGCCTCTTGTTCTTCTTTCTATCATCGGAGAAAGCATCCGCCAATCTCTTGCAAGCTTTATGATGAAAATTTGCAGCCACTTCCGCACTATAGTGGTCTTCCCATACACACTTGCTCTGTATTTCAAAAGTTAAATATTATATGGAAACATCATAAATATAAATTATTAAACTGCTTAAAAGAACATTTATACCTTAAATTGATTGAAAATTTGCTCCTTCAACGAGAATGGGAAATCAGTCCAAGTCGCATAAGAGCCATCATAAAGCTTTCTGATGGCATTGGTGATTATCCTTATAGTCTTATTACTCGGCTTGAACCTGCAATTTAACAATAAAAACACATCAATATCTTAGTAAAAACGTTACAAAACAATAAACGCAAAAATAACAATTAACTCTTACCCATCACCCTCAAGGACTATGATGATCCTGCCATATTGATCATAATGCACTTCCTCATCATCATCCTCTAAAGCATGTGTATCAGAGGCATGTGTGGACGGTGTAGGGGGGTCAGAGCTACTGTCTCGCAGGCGAAGGCCTGAAATAGATGGAGGCTGCGATCCCTGTGACTGCGACATAGCTGGATGCGACCCAAGTGGCTATGATACTGATGGCTGTGACCCGAGTGGCTGTGACCCGAGTGGCTGTGACATGGATGGATGCGATCCATGTGGCTGTGATATGTAGGGATGTGATATAGATAGTTGCGATGCAGATGGCTGCAATCCACGTGGCCGTGAGGCAGCTGGACTGTATGTTGGACGTATTGTCCTATGGCCCTGTGATGAAAGACCTGGTGTCTGGATGAAGGTGTAGGGCTCGTGATGCTATGACAGCTCAGTATAGCCGTATGGTGGAGGATAAGACATAGGCATCTCTGAAGAGGGTGGAAAAGAGGGAGTATTATTATCTACCCTCCTCTTTCCCTTCCTAGCCTTTTCTCGACCCCGAGAACCATTAGGGTCATTGTTACCTTGACCCTTGCCTGCCATCTGCATAATATAATACATATTTAGATTGAAACATATAAGAAACTAGCTATAAAACGAGAGTGTTTTAAAAAACCAACTTTTTAATCCTCATCGACGTATTGTTACTCGTCCGAGAATTCTTCGTCCTCACTTGTTTGAGCTTCATCAGTTGATTCTTCGTCCTCATTTTCTATAATTGTTACTTCATTTATATCAACTTCTTCCAAAATGCGTTCAGGATGTTCCAAATTATTTTCTAACTGATCGTCCACTATTTGGTGAACACTGGAGATATCGTTTTGATATGCAACATCTAACACATTCTCGACTTCCATTCTACCTACAGGCTTAGTTTTATTACAACCCACCAATTGGACTTATTCCGCTACAATGGATAAGGAGCATAATACACTTGCCTAACGTTATGCGCAATTATGAAAGGATCATAGCAATCATACTCCTTCGTATGATTAACCTCAATTATGTTGTATTGGTTGTGTACTCTTGTACCTCTTGTTGGATTTGGGTCACTTTCATCTAAAGAGTATCAATTTCTTATATGGCCAACTTGTATATTCTATTATTTCTTTGACACACCATAACAATCAATATATCCAACTTGGTTGCCATCACCACCTTGAACCCACACCCCGCTGTTGTTGCTACTTTTATTTTTAGAGCAATCCTCTGTATGGAAGTTATAACCATTCACTACGTACTTAGACATTGTTGTGACCTGAAGCCCAGGTCCCCAAGATATATCTTTCAAAATTGATTTACACCATTATTTGAATTATTTACCTACATAGTGTTGAAAAAATTCATAAGTTAGCATAACTTACAAACATTATTTACCTACATAGTGTTAGAACATTATCAGGATAAACTTACAAACTGTTTGAACCACGTATCAAATCTCGTATATACAGCATCATGGCCAAATTGTGACGACCCGGCCCGTCGTCACGTGAGTTACCGCCCCGTTTCCCCCATTTTCTGCTTCCTTATGTTTTATTATAAGAGTATTGAGTGAATGAGTCGATTTGGATTGGTTTCGGATGGAAATGAGACATATAGTCTCTTTAAGGAAGGTTTGCATTGGAAAAGTCAACTGGATGTTGACTTGTGAGTTAGAGGGCTCGGATGTGATTTCCGGTGATTTGGTTAGTATTTTGGCGAATCCCGGTTGATAGGTGAGATTTTGATCCGAGGGTCGGAATGGGTTTTCGAGAGTTGCTGTAGCTTCTAGGTGATTTTGGATGTGTGTGCAAAATTTCAGATCATTCGGAGGTGTTTTGGTCGGGTTTTTGATCAAATGCGTAATTCGGAAGTTTTAGAAGAAATTAGGCTTGAATCCGATGTAATTTGATAGTTTTGGTGTTAATTGTGGTGTTTTGATGATTGGAACAAGTTTGAATGATGTTTTAGGATGGGTTGGCACTTTTGGTTGAGGTCCCGGGGGCCTCGGGGTGATTTCGGATGGCTATCGGGATGATTTTGGACTTGGTAAGATTGTTGTACATTTGGTATCTGGTATTTCCGCATCTGCGGAAAAGGAACCGCAGATGCGGTGGCACAGGTGCGGAAGAAAGATCGCAGGTGCGGTCATTGGCTGGGATGGAAGAATCCGCAGATGCGGTAGGGAGAGCCGCATCTGCGAGGCCGCAGATGCGGTAGAGTAGTCGCTGGTGCGAAAAGGTGTGGCCTTGGTGCTTCCGCAGAAGCGGACAAGTATCCGCAGAAGCGGGGTCCGCATATGCGGATAGGGGACCGCAGAAGCGGTCGTTGGTTTAATGAAGATCCGCAGAAGCGGTAGCCGCAAGTGCGGAAATGGAACCGCAGATGCGAAAATCACTGTTCTCAGAAGGGTTTTAAAGCTCATTTTGTTCCGCGAGCCTAAGTCCATTTTTACCATTTTTGATCGACCTTGAGAGCTTTTGGACGGAATTTGAAGGGGGGTTTCGACTAAGTGTGATTGGAGGTGAGTTCCTTGGCCTAAATACGTGACTTAATGGTAGAATTACCGTGGAAATTTGTGGAATTCATCAAAAGAGGGTAAAGCTAGGGCTTGGGAATTGGGTATTTCAAAGTGGAATTTGAGGGGCCAAATGGACTCCGATTTTGGTAATTTTGATATGTATAGACTCGTGACGAGATAAGGAATCCGGTGATGTTAATTTTCTCATTTTTTGAGAAGTGGGCCCGAGGCTCGGGTTTTGCCAATTTCGTAAATTTCGATATTTTTTGAGTCTTTTCGATTGGGTTATGTTCCCTTAGCCTATTGTAACGTATTCGTTGTGGTTTTGACCAGATTCGACGTGCGAGGAGGTCGATTTGCGAGGCAAGGGCATAGCGAGCTAGGATTTTGGCCGGCTTGAGGTGAGTAATGATAGTAAATGATATCCTCAGGGTTTGAAACCCCAGATTTGCACAACGTAGTGCTATATTGAGGTGAAACACGCGCTTAATGGCGAGCGCGGGGTTGTTTACTACTGGGGATTGTGACTTGGTCCGTCCCGTTTGATATTTTATTGAGTATTTGATTAAGCTGATTTGTTTATCATCATGATTGGGCTAGTTGCCATGTTTGGGGCCTCGTGCCGACTTGTAGAACCCTTAGGGGTATTATGACTGATTTTCCTCACTTTACTTAGTACAAATCACATCCTCAGTCATGTTTCTAATTGATTAAACTATGTGAACCATNATAGCCATGGGGTAGAGGCTGTGGCATAGTGATAGGCAAATCAGAAGAGGGTGTAAAAGATTGATGAGTAGTATATTCTACCCTCCTCTTTTGCTTCCTAGCCTTATCTCGACCCCGAGAACCACTACCTTCATTGTTACCTCGACCCTTGCCTGTCATCTGCATAATATAATACATATTTAGATTGAAACATATAAGGAAACTATCTATAAACGAGAGTTATCGAAGAAACCAACTTTTTAAAGCTCATCGACGTATTCTTCCTCGTCAGAGAATTCTTCTTCCTCACTAGTTTGAGCTTCATCAGTTGATTCTTCTTCCTCGTTTTCTATAATTGTTACTTCATTTATATCAACTTCTTCCAATATGTGTTCAGGATGTTCCAAATCATTTTCTAAAATTTCGTCCACTATTTGGTGAACACTGGAGATATCGTTTTGATATGCAACATCCAACACATTCTCGACTTCGACCCTACCTACAGGCTTAGTTTTGATTACAACCCACCAAGCGGACTTATTCTGCCTCAATGGATAAGGAGCATAATACACTTGCCTAACATTATGTGCAATTATGAAAGGATCATAGCGATTATACTCCCTCGTATGATTAACCTCAATTATGTTGTATTGATTGTGTACTCTCGTACCTCTAGTTGGATTTGGGTCAAACCACTTGCATCTAAAGAGAATAATTTTCTTAAATGGCCAACCTGAATATTCTAGTTCTATTATTTCTTTGAGCACACCATAATAATCAATATCTCCAACTTGGTTGCCATCACCACCTTGAACCCACACCCCACTGTTGTTGCTTTTTTTATTTTTAGAGCAATCCTCTGTATGAAACTTATAACCATTCACAACGTACTTGGAATATGTTGTGACCTCAACACTAGGTCCCCAAGATATATCTTTCAAAAATTGATTTACATCATTATTTGGATCATTTACCTACATATTGTTAACAAAATTCATAAGTTAGCATAACTTCCAAACATTGTTTACCTACATAGTGTTAGAATATTTTAAGGATATACTTACAAATTGTTTGAACCACTTATCAAATGTCGTATATACAGCATCTTGGCCAAATTGACCCACGAAGTGACTGTGACACATCAAATATTTTCAGTAGTTGCATTGAGATGTAATCACAGTAAATTTTATATTTTGATAACTATTAAATCAATACTTACTTGAGAAATGGTACTACTTCGGGACAATTTAGCAACACATGAAGTGTAGCTGACTTGAACTCCATATCACTCAAATTTCTCTTTCTACCATCCTTAGAACATCGGCCTGGTTGATTGAATATGGACATAGGCGGATATAATGGATCATTCGTAAGGGCGACCGTGTGCCTGTTGGGCCTATTCCTAGCACATGGCACATTACTCTCAAAATAATAAGAACAAAAATGAGCAGTTTCCTTTGCAAGATAAGCTTCGCATATAGATCCTTCAATTCTATTCCTCTGCTTAACAAATTGTTTGCATTTGCCAATTGTCCTACATAATTTCAGGTTAGCCAAGAACATTCAAATAAAATAGAAAATTATATATGGACTATAATATTACCTCTCAAAGGGATACATCCATCTGCATTGAACATGCCCTCCAAGTCGTGCCTCGTGTAGAAGGTGGATTGGAAGGTGTTCCATCACATCAAAAAACCCACATGGAAATATCTTTTCCATCTTACCCGAAGTTACACGAATGTTCTGATCCATCCGGCGTAGGTTTTCTTCCCTTAATGTGGAAGAACACAAGTCTTTGAAAAACAAACTAATCTCAGTGATAGGTTTCCAGATTCTTTCAGGCAAACCAGAAAACGCAATAGGCACTAAGGTCTCCATGAAAACATGACAGTCATGACTTTTCAAATGGCTCAACTTCCCTACCTCCATATCAATTTTTTTCCCAAAATTGGACGCATAACCCTCAGGCATCTTCAATTTCGTTACCCAATCACAAATCTGCCGTCTTTCCTCCAAAGTGAATGTGTAACTTGCTTTGGGCTTGAATAACTTACCATTGTTTGCTGTCTGCAAGTGTAATTCAGGCCGCCTGCAATATTCTTGTAAGTCCATTCTAGCATTCGGGTTATCCTTTGTCTTACCTTTAACATCCATCACTGTGTTGAACAAATTGTCAAAATAATTCTTCTCAATATGCATGACATCAAGGTTGTGACGGAGAAGATTATCCTTCCAATAAGGCAACTCCCAAAATATACTCTGTTTGGTCCAATTATGAGTAACACCGTATCCGGGGAATCTATGCGGTGGAACTTCAGTAACTTTACTGAAGTTCTGGACCCTCTCCCAAATTTCATCACCTGAAAGTATCGGAGGTGGATAATCATATTCCAGTTTATTCTTTTTGAAAGCATTTTTCATTCTTCTAAACTCATGACCCTCAGGCAAGAATTGACGATGACAATCAAACCATGATTGCTTTCGGCCATGTTTCAAAGTGAACGCTTTACTATTTTCCATGCAGTAAGGACAAGCTAGCTTCCCAGCAGTCATCCACCCAGACAACATTCCATACGCAGGAAAATCATTAATTGTCCACATTAAATTAGCACGCAAATTGAAATTCTGCTTGGTTGATATGTCATATGTTTCAACACCATCGTACCACAATTGTTTTAGCTCATCTATCAAAGGTTACAAATATACATCTATCAAACTTTTCGGATTACGTGGACCGGGGATAATACAATTTAAGAATATATATGGACTAGTCATGCACAACTCGGGTGGTAGATTATAAGGTGTAAGAAAGACAGGCCAACATGAATACGGTATCGCAGATATAGAAAAAGGCGTGAAGCCATCCGCACACAGACCTAACCGAATGTTCCTTGGTTCACTAGCAAAATCTGGATATGTCCTATCAAAGTGCTTCCAAGCTTCTCCATCTGAAGGATGGCACATAACACCAGGTGGTCTTCTATTTTCAAAGTGCCATCTCATATGAGGAGCAGAACTATATTCGATACGGTATTACCTAATACACTTATACTTAGTGCATAATATAGCGTAAGTACATATATTATATATATATGAGCTATATTCGATACGGTATTACCTAATACACTTATACTTAGTGCATAATATAGCGTAAGTACATATATTATATATATATAAGCTATATTCGACACAGATTACCTAATACGCTTATACTTAGTGCATAGTATATAGTGTAAGTACATATATTATATATATATATAAGCTGTATTCGATACAGTATTACCTAATACACTTATACTTAGTGCATA
>NC_032000.1:6427537-6429095 GCF_001879085.1 Nicotiana attenuata | reverse complement strand
AGAGTCCATGGCTCCTTGAGAAATATTCCAATCAGATTTCATGCTAGTAATCTAACTGCAACAGACAACTCAGAGTGCGGACGACCTTTACGTAGTGGACGACTAGCTTCCTCTAACTGTTCATAAAGACGTTTTGCTTCATCATTAGGAGTTTGTTCAACATTTTCGTTGGGCTCACCCCCAAAGTGCATTCCAAAAGCATTCGCAACCATATCATGAATTCTGGAATCACTATTTCTATTCTCCCTCGACCTATTACTTTCACCAAGAACCATGTTATGAAATATCCCATCGCTACCATCCATCTCTCCATGATAAGTCCACACAAAGTAATTCGCTATAAACCCCTTCATATAAAGATGAACCTTAACTTTCTGCGGTTTTCCAAACTTCATACAGTCGCACTTAACACAAGGGCACCTAATTACTCCTTCTTTTATGTATGGCGGAAGTGACATTGCATGTCTAATAAAGTCCTCAACCCCTTCTACAAAATCCTCTCGCAATCCCCGCCGATTAGGATAATTCCTATTGTACATCCAAGAACGATGTTTCATCTATTTAAATAAAGCAAGAACAAATTAAATTAGTTAATACATTAATAAACTCCTCCCTTTAAATCTTTTTTCTTATCTTATAAATGTATAATTCATAGTTTAAAGCATGAATTTAGGTACTCTTATTTAGGTATTGCTCCTCTTCTAAGACAATGAATTGTATCTTTTCACAATTGAACTCAATATAAGTGAAAAGCTAATAGGCAAAAAAAACAACCCTAATACTAAATAGTAAAAAGTTCATATTACCTAATGTAGTTCATATTAGCTAATAGTAAAAAGTTCATATTACCTAATGTAGTTCAAACAAACAACCCTAATGTAAAAAGTTCATATTACCTAATGTAGTTCAAACAAACAACCCTAATACTAAATAGGCAAAAACTCTAACAAATTACATAAAATTATATAGCAAAATTTAAAAATTAAAAAGCTAATAGGTAGATTACTAACCTTGGTAGATTAAAAGGAGGCTAAAATCAGTGGGGGCGGCGAAACAGTGGTGCGGCGTTGACAGTGGTGGTGGCGGACAGTGGTGGTGGCGGCATAACAGTGGTGGCGGCGGCGGTGACAGTGGTGGCAACGGGTGGGGGGGATTGATTTGTGTAAGGGAAATAGAGAAGGGGAGGAGAAATAGTTGAGAGAGAAGTTAGGAAATTTGTGTGAGAGAAAATAAGATTTTGGGAGGGGAAACCCGATTTTGAGTTCTGCAATTAAAAAAAGCGACCAAAGTCGGTCGCTATTTTGGTAGCTATATAAGTATTGACTGGTTTGACCAAAATAGCGACCAACGTTGGTCGCCTTTCTTGACCGTTTGACCAAAAAGCGACCACCTTTGGTCGCTATATTTGAAAATAAGTAAATAAAATAACCCTAATTTTTTTCCTGTTTTATATATATATATATATATTATATACTCAAAAGCGACCAAAGTTGGTCGCCTTTTGGTCAAACGGTCAAAAATGGCGACCAACTGTGGTCGCTACTTGGTCAAACAGTCA
>NC_032000.1:6423344-6426410 GCF_001879085.1 Nicotiana attenuata | reverse complement strand
ACCAACATTGGTCGCTAATCTCAGTATATCTTTGACCAAGCAAGTCTGACCAGTCCAGTCAACAGTTTGACTAAATTTGCGGCCAAATAGCGACCAACTTTGGTCGCTAAAGTATTTCAAATATTTTTTTTATTATTTTCGGCAGTTTGGCGACCAACTTTGGTCGCTTTTTTTGACAGACCAAATTTAGTCGCTAATCTTTGATCGCTTTTTACAGGAATTTTAGTAGTGGAATATGGTTTATGACCTGCTTTACCTTGAAATAATTTGGTGATATTAATAAAACCTTGCCCCTTGCAGGACTCCAAGTTTAATACTAGGTAGATCAATTCAAAAAAGAAAAAAGAAGAAAAAGATCTTAAATTCTACTCGTTCACCTTTTTTACTTGTCCCCCATTGACTTTGCGTGCCCCTTAAGAAATAATAAATAAAATTCATAATTTACTATGATACTCATATTATTGATGTAAAGTCTTAATGGATTTAAAAAATAATTTGAAATGATTAATTAATGCTAAGGCTAAAATAGGAAAAATAATTTTTTTTTCTTGATATGCGAAAAAATATTAGTAAAAAAAAATTTATTTTCTAGAATATTTGACAACTAAAAGTGAAAGGAGAAACTAAGTTGACGTAGTAATTGGTGGTAGTTCCCAAAGCAATAGTTTGAAAACCAAGAAATCATTATCTAGTGTGACGAGTTAATTAATAGTTTCCCATTAACTAAATAAGTTAGTAGTTGATGGTTGATATTTCCCAGTCTCCAAAGTGACATTTCAGTAACCAAAGCGGTGAATCATTAAAGTATATCATGAGTTAAATTCGGTGTTCTTCAGTTGTGTTAAATATTTGAAACTAATTCACCATCAGTGAAGGTATCCTGCAGTCTGCAGAGTATAGTTCATCTTCCCCTTTGATCTTTCTTTCCTTGTTTCACGTACGGACCATTATTTTAATGGTACGCAGTAATTGGTTGCGCCGCCTGTGTGAGAAAGGAGTGAAAACGGAGGCTGAACAATTACAGGAGGCAGTCAAGCCTCTCAAACTTCTTAATAATGACACATCTGTATTTACACCCACTGCTGTGATCTCCTTATTTCTGTTTGTTAAGCAATACATCCGTTATACTAGGATGTTCTTGAGCATTTCAGACCCCATAGTGATGAAGGAGACTGCGCTTGCCGCTGCTCGAGCTCGGGTATTTGATCCCTCCAAGCTGTCTGTGGTTGGTGGCCAATCCAAGTTAGGCCCAGCAGGTTCGTTCAACCGCACTAACCCTTTCTTTTTTATAGAATGGTACACCCCGTTCCAGTTAACGTGAGTCTATTTTCTTTTTGGTTCGTTCCAAAAAGAATTACTTCTTTCAAAATTTAGAAACAATTTAGTTTAAACTTTCAATTTTACGCTTAATGAGAAAGCTTTTATAACCACACAAATACTCTGAGCCCCATTTTAACTTGTTTAGAATCACAAATTCCAAAAGTTCATTTTTTCTTAAACTCCGTGCTCAGTCTAACAGGTTAACATAAATTGGAACAGATGAAGTATTATTTTTTACTCTAGTTATATACATATATCATATATGGCTAGAATAATTGGACCATAAGGGACTAATTCTATGATAAAGAATGTTGAAATATAATAATTGGACCATAAGGGACTAGTTTTAATAAGCCTTTCAAAAGAAAGGGCCACTGATAGAGTTGGGCAGACCTGTTGTCAGGCCGAAGTGAGACCTGTTTTTGAAAATGTTGCAATGCGGTGCGGTATGGGCTAAGGTTGAACCCGTATTGCAATGACGTGTCTTTGCGGGCTAAAGTTGAACACGTATCACAACTGTCCCGTTCCACCCTATTGCCATCCTGATTAGCTGGCAACCTAGGAAATCGGAATTGCTCTATACCTTGCAAGCCAATTCGCATGTAGATTGTAGTATTATTGTTGTACCGTCGACTCTATTTGTTTGTGATTTTATTTTTGTATTATTTATATTATTGCTCTCTTTTTCCGCTGTACTTATCTTGTGCACGACTATGCTACAGAGGTATCTCACTCTGCTAGACAGGCAGTTGTGTCAAAAAACTCTTTCATGTACAGTGGATCTTTGTACACCAACTTAATCATGGATCAATTTATGCAGATGTACTTAAGATTTCAGAATGGATGAAATCAGCTGAAGGAGGTGTTAGTAGACTGTATTTGTAAAATAATTCTGGAAATATAAATGAGTATAAACAGAAATGAACATAAACAGAAATGACATAAAACCAATTCGAGCCCACTGAATTCACAGTGTTTCCTTAAGGAATTTAATTCCCTCCTAGTACCCAAGGTTATGGATTATTTCCTCCCAGGATAGAACGAATTACACACTGGTGTAGTGGTACTTCAAACCCCAGTGTTTCAGCGAACACAAAGTTCGGTAGCAAATCACACTTACTTTTTACTTTGTTTGATGCTAAAAGTATGCAGAAAAAGGAGAAGAAACTCAGAAAATCGTAGTGAAATTCTGAGCAGAACAGTGTTGTATTTATAGCCAAAGTTAGGCTGAAATCTGAAGAGGTGCAACTCTTCAGAATGGCTGTTTATGCAAAACGCCCACAGCATAAATGCCATTACATAAATGGCCATTTACTCAATAATAAAGAGGGAAAATAAAGAGGAAAAATTGAAGAGGGTAGTTACTTTTCTGTTACCAAAACAGAAAAACGGATTGGATTTAATATTAATATTTAATATTTATATTTTGTTATTAAAACAAATATTTAATAACATTTCTGTTAATATTTTACTATTAACAAATAAATTTGGTCCAAAAAGTTAATCAATCAATCGATCATTTGACCAAATCCAAATCCGAATCCGAATCCGAATCCGAATCCGTAGCCGTAGCCGTAGCCGAAGCCGAAGCCGAGCCGAGCGAGCGACGACGACGACGGCGCGAGGCTTGCCTTCTTCTCAACTCTTTAAGAGCTAGAAGAAGAGCAATTGCTTATATACCCATAAAAAACCTCTTCCTCTTCCAATATGGGACAATGCCCATTTGCCAAGGGGGGAAACTTAAAA
>NC_032000.1:6418273-6420262 GCF_001879085.1 Nicotiana attenuata | reverse complement strand
CATTTCATTAAATCTCGTGGTAGGCGTACCACCCGATCCCATTTCATTAAATCTCGTGGTAGGCGTACCACCCGATCCCATTTCATTAAATCTCGTGGTAGGCGTACCACCCGCTCCCATTTCATTAAATCTCGTGGTAGGCGTACCACCCGCTCCCATTTCATTAAATCTCGTGGTAGGCGTATCACCCGCTCCCATTTACAAGCCAACACAAATCACAAGGAATCCCGGCAAGGGAACAAAAGCAACATAATAACTCCCCGATAAGGGAACAACAATATCAAGACAAACATCCCGGCAAGGAAGAATAAGCTATAACCAATCCTAACTCTACTCCTACTCAGCTATACCCAAACTTGTTCCAACACCTAACTACCTCAACTATAACTAAACTTGTTACAATACCTATCTACCTCGTCCATACCCAAACTTGTTCCAACATCTAACTACCTCAGCTATAACCATAATCCTTACCTACACAAAGAATCATCAACCTAAGTATCCGTATTATCAATTAAGAATATAATGATCTCTTCTCTTCCTCACTTTTACTTCACAATTCACTTCACAACTCAAGCCAATGCTCTAGAGTTTCAATATCACTTATACTTTCATAATTCGTTATTTAACTGGAGCCAATGCTCCTCAATGTTCATAGGTCACAATTCTTTCCACAACTTTACACAACAAATAGAAACCTTCACCAAGGCATGAATAATGCAACGAAGTCATGAAAATCACAATATAAGACCCACGGTCATACTTGACACCAACGTATAGATACTCGTCACCATGCCTATACATCGTACTCAACGAGAAGCAAATAGCAAATAAGACGCAACTCCTAATCCCTCAAGCTAAGGTTAGACCAAACACTTACCTCAATGCCTTGAACACAATTCACGATCCAATTATAGCTTTACCCCTTGATTCCACCACCAATTCGCTCGTATCTAGTCACAAGTTACTTAATTGCATCATTAAACGCTAAATGAATCAATTTGAATGCATGAAAATGAATTTCCCAAAGTTTTGCCCAAAAAGTCAAAAATCGCCTCCGCGCCCACATGGTCAAAACCCGAGGTTCGAACTAAAACCCGATTACCCATTCCCCCAAGAACCTAAATATATAATTTGTTTTGAAATCAGACCTCAAATCGAGGTTCAAATACCCAATTTTTGAAAAACCTAGGTTCTACCCAAAACACCCAATTTCCCCTATGAAAATCATTGATTTGAAGTTGAAATCATGTTAAAAGATGTTAAGAATTGAAGGAAGTTAGTTAAAAATGACTTACAATTGATTTGGAGAAGAAGAAATCCTTGAAAAATCGCCTAAGTGTGTTTAGGTTTTGAGAGAATATGAAAAATGGGTTTAAAATCGTCTAAGTATAAAAGTTGCAGGTCTCTGATATGGGAATTGCGAACAGGGGTTCGCAATTGCGAACCTACCTCTGTTGGCATGGGAATTGCGAAAAAAGTTTGGGAAATACGAGCCAGGGAATTGCGAAAAAAGTTTGGGAAATGCGAACAAGCCTGGGAATAGACATCCCAACAAAATGGGGTAGCTGAAAGAAAGAATAGACATCTTGTTGAAACTGCTCGTACCCTACTCATACAATCTCATGTTCCGCTGCGTTTTTTTTTTGGGGGGGGGGAGATGCAGTTCTTACATCTTGTTATCTTATTAATCGTATGCCATCTTCAGCTATCCAAAATCAAGTTCCATTCTCTGTCCTGTCTCCCCACTTACCTTTGTTCTCTCTTCCTCCCCGTGTCTTTGGGAGTACGTCCTTTGTTCATGACCTTACTCCAGGAAAAAATAAGTTAGCTCCTCGTGCTCTTAAGTGCATATTTTTGGGTTACTCAAGAACGCAAAAGGGATATCGATGTTATTCTCCTGACCATCACCGATTTCTTATGTCTGCTGATGTTGCCTTCTTTGAAACCCAATCATACTTCACAGGTCCAGTTAATCACTTAGATATT
>NC_032000.1:6416002-6418173 GCF_001879085.1 Nicotiana attenuata | reverse complement strand
ACCTAGTGATGAATGAATTTAATTCATTAACTCTGTTACAATATAAATAATGAATACATTATCGTGTACTATAACATGCTATATATGTAGTTAAAGTATCACGAAGTGTGTGTGTGTTATATAGATACACACACTAACATATACTATAACAAGTTATATATACGTTACAGTATTACAGTGAAGTGTCTGTGTGTGTGTGAATTGAACTTTTGAGATATGAGTTGAACCTTTAGGATATGAATTGGACTTTTAGTTTATGTATTGGAATTTTAGTTTATAAATTAAAATTTTAGGATATGAATTGAACTTTTGTGGCTATGAGTTGAACCTTTAGGATATGAATTGAACCTTTAGGATATGAATTAAAATTTTGGTTTATGTATTGGAATTTTAGGATTATAAATTGAAATTTTAGGATATGACTTGAACTTTTGTGGATATGAGTTGAACCTTTAGGATATGAATTGAAAATTTAGTTTATGTATTGGAAATTTAGATTATAAATTGCAATTTTAGGATATGACTTGAACTTTTATGGATATGAGTTGAACCTTTAGGATATGAATTGAACCTTTAGGATATGAATTGAAATTTTGGTTTATGTATTGGAATTTTAGATTGCGGGAGGATTTTGTAGAAGGGGTTGATGACTTTATTAGACATGCAATGGAGTTTCCACCAAGAATAACTAAGACACGGTACCCGTAAAGTGTGCCTTTAATTGTTCTTCTCATTAGAGACAATGATGATGAGAAGGCAAGAACATGTGTTTCAAATAGTTATGGTGTAGGTAGGAATTTAACATTTCCTAAGTAGATAAAAGAAGAGGTAATAGAGGAATTCTCTACTTCATTTTCCAAGAGGAAAAGAAGTTTAATTGAGAGTGACAAGGTTGATGGCGATGAAATATTTTTCGTTGGTCATGGCAGTTCCCATAAAACAGGGATCATAAGACTCTATGATGACAAAGACGAAAGGAAGTTTTATTCTCAACCTTCTTCCAAGGCTGATCCATACAAGCTTAATGGGATTGGTGATATTTCTTCGGATTCAGACAATGATTTGAGTGACAAAAGTATGGAAATGCTAATAAAAAGAATTAAAGGTAAAACGTTTTTCTTGGTAGAGTAGGATGCTTCACGTTCATCCTACAGAGTTCAGCATCCTTCTTTACCAAGAAAAAAGTTTTACCTTTAATTCTTTCTATTAGCATTTTCATACTTTTGTCACTCAAATCATTGTCTGAATCCGAAGAAATATCACCAATCCTGTCACGACCCGAATTTTCCACCCTCGGGAGTCGTGATGGCGCCTACTAATGAAGCTAGGCAAGCCAACCCTTAATTACCTTTGCCATTAACCAATTTACCTCTTTTAGCAATTATCAGTAATATCATGAAAATAGCGAAATAAAATAAATAAGCGGAAATCTTAAATTAAGGAATCTGAACAACAATGCGGAAAATCAACATAAACTTCTACCCAATAACTGGTGTCACATACTCACGAACTAATAAGATTGCTAAATACAACCGTTTGAAAGAAAATATAACTGTTTGTCTCGAAATACATTAGATAACAGACTGAAATAAAAGATAGAAGAGACGTTGGGCCTGCGGACGCCTGCAAGGCTACCTCGGTGTCTCGCTAGACTGAAGGCTAACTCCCGCGCTACTGCAGCTGCTGTCCAACACCTGAATCTGTGCAAAAGAGCACAGAGTGTAGTATCAGCACAACCGACCCCATGTGCTGGTAAGTGCCTAGCCTAACCCCGGCGAAGTAGTGACAAGGCTAGACCAGACTATCACATAAACCTGTGCAGTTATATATATATATATATATATATAGACACACACACACACACACACATCTACAGCGAGAAAATAACAAGAATAAATATTTTAAATGGGAGGGGGGACATGCTTCGGGAATAGCAGATAATACAGAATTGTAGGAGAATAATAGGAACATAAATAAATTAACTCTAACACGGATAAGGGAAATAAAAGCAGATTTCACTTTCAGTACACATCTCGTTGCAGGCGTGCAATCCGATCCCATTTTTCATTGTTTCCGTGGTAGGCGTACCACCCGCTCCCATTTCATCAAATCTCGTGGTAGGCGTACCACCCGCTCCCATTTCAATCAATAACTTGTGGTAGGCGTACCAC
>NC_032000.1:6404904-6414679 GCF_001879085.1 Nicotiana attenuata | reverse complement strand
TTTTTCTAAGTCAAAAACTATTCCGAAACACTCCCGAGCCCTCGGGGCTCCTAACCAAACACATGAACTCACTCAACATCATCATACGAACTTAACCGTGCGATCAAATCGCCTAAATAACATCATTATCAACAAATTAAACCTCGAATTCAAGGCATTCTCCAAAACTTCATCAAGTTCCAAATTTAGGATTTCAAGTCCGAAACACGTCAAACGACGTCCGATTTTAACCAAACTTCACAGAAAGGACTTAAACTATATAAGACCTGTACCGGGCGCCGGAACCAAAATACGGGCCCGATACCATCGCTTTCTAATCAAATTTCATTTCCAATTTCCTTAAACAATTTCAGAAAACAATTTTACAAAAAAAAATTCATTTCTCGGGCTTGGGACCACGGAATTCGATTCCGGGCATACGCCCAAGTCCTATATTTTCCTACGGACCCTCCGGGACCGTCAAATCACGGGTCCGGGTCCGGGTCCGGGTCCATTTACCCAAAATGTTGACCAAAGTCAAATTTATTCATTTTAACATCAAAATTTAGCACTTTTCATAGAATTTCATATTTAAACTTTCTGTCTACGCGCCCGGACTGCGCACGCAAATCGAGGCGACTCTAAATGAGGTTTTCAAGGCCTCGGAAGCACAGAATGGGTAAGAAAACAGGTGATGACGGGTCGTCACATATCCCATTAAGCTTGTACGGATCAGACTTGGAAGAAAGTTGAGAATAAAATTTCCTTTCATCTTTGTCATCATAGAGTCTTATGATCCCCATTTTATGGGAACTTCCATGACCAATGGAAAACATTCCATCACCATCAATCTTGTCATTCTCAATTAAACTTCTTTTCCTCTTGGAAAATGAAGTAGAGAATTCCTCTATAACCTTTCTTTTATCTACTTAGGAAATGTTAAATTCCTACCTACACCATCACTATTTGAAACACATGCCATTGCCTTCTCATCATCATTGTCGCTAATGAGAACAACAATTGATCAAAGACACACCCTGTCAGGTACTGTATCCAAGTTATTCTCTGTATCCAAGTTCATCCCGAGTAATAGTACCACGAGGATAATCACCAAAGCCACCAGACAGCTTTATGATGCCAATGAAGCAAGATAAGCTATTCAATGAAACTCGTATTGTAAAGAAGAAGAAAGAGACTGATTCAAAAAGGTGGGTCGAGGGTCGAGGGTCGACTATACATGTAAGTTTTTTACTTTTCATTAAGTATTTTGATTTACTTTTATATAAATTTTGAAATACTAATTCAATATAATTTTTCTTATAGGTTCGCTTCACAGCTGATGTGGGGGAATTCATACGCAGTCAGCCACCTAATGAGTTGGGCGAGGCAATCCAACTTTCGGACGAGGATGCTGAAAGAACAATCCTTGAGTACTTTATATACTTTGAACTAGACAATAGAACCAGTTTTCGAATGGGCTTGTAATAAGCGTTAACTTAGTTTTGTTAGCTTAATGTGTTAGTTCTATTGAACTTTATACTTTGTTGCTTTTTATTGTTGTTGTTGTTGTTGTTGGCATAAAATGCCTGTTTAGGATATTTGGTAAGCTGGCAGGTGGTGTAGCTGCCAAAATAGGCAGTTTCTGCCAAAAATATACCAACAAAAGCGACCAACTTTGGTCTCCAGCTGGTCGCTTTTCACTTTAAAAAAACAATTTTTTGGGCAATAGCGACCAGCCTTGGTCGCTATTTAACCCAGATTTCTCAAATGTGACCAACCTTGGTCGCTATTCCATTTAAAAAAATAATTTCTGGAAATATGGCGACCAAAGTTGGTCGCTTAAAATTAAAAAACAATTAATTCTTGCAGTTGGCGACCAATTGTGGTCGCTTATTTTTAAAAAAAATTATAAAAAATTAATAATAAAGCGACCAACTTTGGTCTCTATTTTCCAGATTTTAAAATATAATATTTTCTTTACAGACCAAAGTTGGACGCTTTTTTATGATTAATAATAAATAAAAATAAAACGTAATTTACATGTGGAGACCAACTTTGGTCGCAAAAATTATAATATTAAAATATTTTAGCCACCAAAGTTGATCGCTATTTACTTTATCCGAAAAATTTGGTCCTTTTACCTTAGAGATAATATCGACCAGGCCTGTTTGGTCGCTTTTTGGCCAATAAGCGACCAACTTTGATCGATTTTCGTGATCGCTAAAACACGAATTTCTAGTAGTGCTTGGAAACGAACCCATAACTTCCAAATTCTGTAAGCTTTTAGAACGTGAAACGCGGACTTGTTCAAGACATGGACAATTCGATAAAAAAAAAAAATGAATGATCTCCTCCTTAACTCCGACATTGACCAAGGTAAGTGATTTTAGATGAAAACAAAATCTAGAAAATTTTACCTCCCCAGACCAGGGGCGGATTTAGGGGGCGCAAAGGTGTTCACCCGAACACCCTTCGCCGAAAAATTACACTGTATATATAAGGCAAAATTTATTTTTAACTCTATATATTAAGTTTTGAACACCCTTAAAACAATTCAAAAGTGTAATTTAATGGTCAAGGGGGTTCAAAATCTACATAAATTCATGGGTTCAATTCCCACCACTAGCTACAAAAAAAAAATTTAAACCCCCTTTATGGAGATCCTGCCTCCGCTACTGCCCAGACTAGCAAATTTAACCCAACGAACAAATGAAAACCAACAACCAAAATAACAAAAACCAACTCGGAATTGATCTAAAGTTGAACCCTTGTGCAAATTCAAAACACGATTTACCAATTTCATAAACTCACGTGCTCTCTCTGGCACTCTAGTTCTTTTATCGCTATCATAAATCTCGAAACGGCCAGTTGTATACTGCCATAAGTATCTCCATCTACGAGAGACGTAACAGGTTTTTGCTGCCTCTGTTACGGATAAATATGAAAGAATAGCTATAAGCAAATCATTATTTAATTTGTCAATCTTACACTCCATAGCCATGGGATCATGTCCAGGCCGAACACGAGAGGTACAATGCTGTTGATCAGCCATTTCTTCTTAGTTAGGCGGCGGAGACAAAGTAAAGGTACCTTTTGCAGGAATGAATTTAGGGTTTATAGGCAAAGGTTATAAGCCTGAACAGATTGGATTCGGTCCGATTTTGGAGAATTCGGATCCAGATAATGTATGTATAACGTACATAGGCAAAACACGGTAAAAACTTACCCGCACATATATATATACATATATATAATATGTGTTTTGCATATGGACTTCAATCATTTAACCATGATAAATTACATGCATTCTCATCTAATTAAATTAATTAACCATAGTGAGTTAATATAGTTAGGTTTACTTTGGTCGGAAAACAAGTTATATCATGATTAATAATGCCGGAATTAGTTATTGTGGATTGGCAAGGCTCTCTCGGAAACAGCCTCTCTATCCCTCCGGAGCAGGGCAAGATCTGGGTACACTCTACCTCCCTAAACCCCACTAGTGGGATTCTACTTGGTTGTTATTGTTGTAGTTTTATTGGGATTAGTTATCCTACCCTTCCATAGGGATAAAAAATTACTACAATCCCGAGATAACTAATATCGGGATTAGTTATACCACGATTTTATCCCTATCAAATATGGGTTGATTAATTATCCTTTATCCCCGTACCAAACTAGCCCTTATACTTTCAAATTATAGGGACTTGTTTGTTCATAATAATTTTTTCCTTTTTTCCGAAACTCATTAAAATATTATTTGGTTATACATTAAACTGAATTTTTGAAGATGAGTTTCAAGTTTGAAAAAGTGGTAAACTTTTTCTAGTAAACAATATTTTCCTTTACAATTTATTTTTAAATAAAATACATGTCCAGACACAATTTCAGTTTTCAAATACTTCGTTTCAATTTAACTTCAAAAATTATTGAACTTTTTTTAATTAAAAAAAAATGCACGTTATTATGTCCAAATGCCTACTAAGTGGATTACAACTAAAAGTCTCATTTTTTAAGACCTATAACAAGTAAACATGAAATAGGAGTCTCATGGACATGTATATTAGTTCTAGACGGGATAACGGAGGAGAGTTTTGATAAGTTGGTTAACAGCTTAAAAGTTATCATTCTCATAATACGTGGTCGTACTATTCTAAATATAAAATTAAATAAATGACCAATATTGTATTATAGCCATAAATTTAAAGTCCTAAAATCTATACCTCGAATCTCGATAGCATATTATAATCGAAAATAACTAGGAAATACACATAGCTTTTGCAAATTATATCAAAGACCTAAACCCAAAAAAAATACATAAGCTTTCCTATTTTCAGAGAGGACTGGAAGTGTAAAAATTGAAATATAAAATCATATTAAAAAGTACTCCTTCTAACAAAAACAAAAGCTTTTTTACATCTACTCAGTAGCGGAAAAGAGGCAATCATGTGGTACAGCGGATGGAATTACTCCTTCCTTAACCAGAGGATATGAAAAAATCCATTGCAGAGAACGCATCCCCCGAATGGGATCCTACGCGGCGCGAATTCGAATATAGTCGGACTCCAATGCAGGCACCGGACACCGAATGAAAAACCCAAAAAAAAAAGAGACAGTCATCAATGCTCTTCAAAAGAAAGAGGAGGGGGGAAGGAAATGACATAATTTCCTCCCCCCAAAAAAAAAAGAAACTCTAACTGTATTCATAAAAAAATGGAAGAAAAAAAAAAGAACAAAAAAAAAAAGAAAAAAGTAAAGTGTCTCATTTTGATGAATTCTCATATCATCATCATCATCGACCATGGACACTCAGCTCAACGAGAACCAGGTCAGCAAATCACCAGCAACGCGGCGGCGCGTGATCACCACGCCCTCATCGGAGACCAAACTCGACCGGCAAAGCGGACAATTAAAATTAAGCGTATTGAACCACCCATCCAAACACTCCGTGTGAAACACGTGCCAGCATGCTAACTTGCGCACCGGTTCACCATCACTCAACCGGTTCAAGCAAACCACACAAGTCCCCGAACCGGAATCAGTTTTTTCATCCCCTTGGTAATAATAAGATAACAACCGGTTCAGATTAAGCTGCTCGGCGAGGAAAATAATTCCGGTTAGACCGGACCCGACAACTTCGTATAAAGAATCTTCGAACTGATCGGGAAATAATCGGGAACAAGAAGAGAAACCAAAACCAATGAAGTGAAAGAAAGTGAAGATAACGGAACGGAGATAATTAACGGAGTTAGCAAAAAGGGTTACCATTAATATTGGGATTGATTCAGAAGAAATGTCAGTTAACTGGTTTTGTAATCCCATATTTTTGGTTACTACTACTATACTATTGTAACTATTCTATGGTTTTAGTGTTTGCTTACACTTTTTTTCTTTGTCTTCAATGGAAATGGGGTTATACTTATATATAATTGAAGTGTGTGTGTGTGTGTTTTTTTATACTGTTATTTTGGGGGGTTACGTGGGAAGGAGAAGAAAGGGATAGAAAGCGAGGGGGGTGGTTGGTTGAGTATGTGAAGGAAGCAACAAGTACGTTAATATCCTGCGTTTACATAGCGTTCGGGGAAAGGTCGTATTGCAATACGGTGTAATGTAGGCATCCTACAAATATAAGTGGCTGATTTTACCGTTGCTCTAAGACTCTTATCTTCATTATTATAAGTATCGGGTTGTTTTAAGAGCCCTCCAAGCATTATTATAGTTGTGAATTGAACCCATGACCTTATGTAGATTTTGAACCCCCTTGACTACTAAACTATACTTTTGGATTGTGTTAAGGGTGTTCAAAACTTAATATATAGAGGTAAAAAACATATTTTGCCTTATATATACAGTGTAATTTTTCGGCGAAGGGTGTTCGGGTGAGCACTCTTGCGCCCCCTAAATCCGCCCCTGCCTCCAAGACTTCACTAATACTTATATATTATCTTCCACCAGTATAAATATAAAGTATTCGCGCTTATAACCTAGTGTTTTTTGTTTAGGTTAGGATTTAAATCCTAATCTTCAAAATTTTCACCCATCTTATTTAACCATTAGACCACATTTTTAGGTGCTTTTTTGGAAGATTGAACATGTAAAACATCTATGCCATGATGTTATTTTTAATTTTTTGTTAACTACTAGTATTGGATATGGATTTAACTAGTTTATACTCATAACATGGGATTATTTTATCAATATCATTTAACAGTTTATAATAAGATACTACTTATTTTTCTTTCTCAGACAATCAATGTCCAGAGACTCCCCTTGTACCAGATTTTGAATTTTCCCAAATATTTACCAAGCGTTGGGACATAGATTTGATTGAAACTTGAAAAAAGAGTTTTTAAAGTTGTTTTAAAAATTAATTTTTGAAAGTTTAAGTTGTACTTGGACATGTATTTTATTTGGAAAAAAAAAAAGTTGAAGTTTTGTGAGTAGAAGAAAAAAATTCACACAAAAACTGCTCTACACCAGTTTTGCATTTTTTGGAAACTTGAAAAAAAATTCAAAAATATTAAAATGCTGATATTCCATGATTAAACAATGAGCTTAGAAATAAAGTTGAGAAAAAGTAATTTCTTTTTTTTAGCAAAAACAGCATAACAAACAAGTTGCAAAAGTGTATCTGTTTTTGGTAAACTCAGTTTTCCAAGATTTTTAGCCAAACACCATAAGTTGTATGTTCTTTTTTGGACTTGTTAGTCTGTTACTAGCCACACAAATAAATGAGAAGAAACTTTGTTTAATACTCCCTCCGTTTCATATTAAATAAGGTAGTTTGACTCGGCACGGAGTTTAAGGAAAAAAAGAAAGACTTTTGAAATTTGTGGTCTTAAAAGCTTAAAGGGTAATGCTTTGTGGGGCCATGACTTTTGTGTGGTTATAAAAACTTTTCATTAAGGGTAAAATGGGTAAAATGAGGAGTTTAAAGTTGAATTATTTCCAAATTTAGAAATGTGTCATTTATTTTAGAACAGACTAAAAAGAAAAGTACCTCATTTAATATAAAACGAAGAGAGTACTTAATTGTACGAACAGGGATATTCCTTTCAATATTCCATCAATTAAATGTGATGAAATTAGTTTTAAAGGAGTTGAATCGTGAATATGTAAAGAGAGCAACTCTTGAGTCACTTTACAAATAGTATTGTTTATTCAATCAACAAGTGGTAAGGACTTTTAAACCAATAGAAATCTTGAGTGTCATCACATTATATATATATATATATATATATAATTCTCACTCGATGTTCAGTATCCTGTATTGTATTCCAACTAATACGGCTTTGTATCGTATAAGACTCACTAATTAAATGAGAAAGTGTTTCTTATGAAAATTCCTTTTATTCTCGTGACTCGAACACGAAACTTCGTGTTAAGGATAAAGGGATCACGTTCATCCCACTATGACCCTAAACACTGAATAAGGACTTGAGAAAATGTTTTGGCCAATAGAAATCTCGAATTTTAGCAAGGTTTAAAAATGACCAATTATGCCTCAAAAGGAATGAGTCTTCAAAATGACTTTCTTGTAATAGAAAGGAAAGGAAGCTTTGTGGAAAGTCTAGTAAACTCTAATTATATGATTATAATTCATTTGTAGTGCTTTCAATGATGAGTAGTATTTGACTTCATTGCCTCCTTCTATTGGCTTTGGTTTATATTTTGTGAAAATTTATGATTATAATGACTTCATTGCCTCCTTCTATTGGCTTTGGTTTATATTTTGTGAAAAATTATGATTATAATGACTTCCTTGTAATAGAAAGGAAAGAACTACCAAAAGATAGGACGGAGTGATAAGTAGTCTTTATTTTTAATTAGGTGTCTCGAGTTCGAGAGATGTGTATAAAATTGCCCTTTAATAGAAAATATTTTATCTCCGAATAGATTTTTTTGAGCATGAATTCTGATTAATCAGCTCGTATAATGAATATCGATCACCGGGTAAAAAAGTAAAAATACAATGGAAGGAAAGGAAGCGTTGTGGAAGCTCTAGTACACTCTGATTATACGAATTAAAAATCATTTTTAGTGCTTTCAACGATAGTGAAGCATTTGATTGCCTACTTCTATTGGCTTTGGTTTATGTTAGAGATTTTTACCTCCTATAGCAAAGGTTAACGCCTTATTTATTTTAAACAATTATTATTTAAAAAATTATATTCTATAGATACCTTTTAATTATAGCAAAATATCTAATTTTGGTTACCTCCTACCCCTAAGCCACTAAATACGCTATTCAGTTACACTATTTTCTTTCTCTCTCTACTTTGATACATGTCATTCTCTTCCACCATTCCCTAAAAACACGATGCTCAATCTCAAAATTCCTCTCACCCACATCACATACGTTCTCTCCGATCCCAATTTCTCCAATTCCATCGGACGTTGCTTTGGCTCTTCTTCGCCATTGTAATTGGAACATGACTAAAGCTAACGAAGAATGGTTCGCTAATAAACTCGAGGTTAGTAAAGTTATAGGTATGTTAATATTGGAGAAAGAAGAGTCCTTATTCTGCCACCATTGCTCGACGACGTCATCTTCTCGAGGTTCATCTTCTGGAGAAAGAAGAGTCCTAATATTGGATAAACTCGAGGTTCTCAACTACCGTCATCTTCAATACAAGATTCAAGCTTTAACAGAGTCCTTATTCTGCCACCATTGCTCGACGGCGGATTCGCCGAAAATTAGGGTTTGTTCTTGAACAAAGACGACGGAGTTTGGGGCTGAGCAACTTGATTTTCTGTTAATATATTTCAATGTATTTTTCAACGTATCACGCTTTAGTTTCATGTATTTCATTGTATTCATTGTCTTTTTTTCATTGTAATTCAATGTATCTTGCTGTATTCCATGTATTTCATTGTATTCACTGTCTTTTTTTTAATTGTATTTCAATGTATCCCGTTGTATTCTATGTATTTCATTGTATTCACTGTCTCTCTATATGCCATGAATGTATTCATATGTTTTTTTAATTAATATAATTTATGTATTCAGATGTATTATATAATTTCTCTGAAGATTGCTATATTTTTTGGGTATTTTTCGGTTGAGAATCTTTTTTATAACCGAAAATACAAATTTTGTGTGTTAAAATTGAGTTCTTTTGAGTTATATTAGGAGTCTATTATGTTAATTGATACACTTTCCGTTTAAAAACAGTGTAATCCCCTGTTTCACGCCGTGAATACAGTCGAATACACTCGAATACAACAACTGATTAGCTGGACTTCCCTGGTTCACGCCTATTTTTGCTATTGTACTCATGAATACAGTAGCTTAAATACATCTAATACATCTTATAACAACAGAAAACGTATCTACAATCCGTAATATAGCAAATGGTATCTATAGATAGCTAATTACCACTAAAAGATAGTGCTTTATGAAAATTTCTCTTTATATCAGGGGTGGCAATTTGAGCCCAAATCCTTCCAACCCGCCTAATCCGCCCAGAGATTAATGGGTTGGGCTAAAAATATTTTAGCTCATGGATCAATTTGGGTTGAGCCCAAGTTAACCCATTAATTTTTATAGCCCATTCTGACCCATTAAGCAGCCCAAATACAACCCATGAAACTCACCCAAAACAAAGGGATCTCAACCCAACTTATCTAGAAATTTACTTAGTTGCCCTAATTTTACTTCTTTTTTTTTTGTATTTTTTGTATTTTTAATTTTCTGTTCTTTTGTTTTTCTGCACCACCCACCCGCAAACCCCCTAAAAAAATTGTTTTTTTTTTGTATTTTCAATTTTCTGTTTTTTGTTTTTCTGCACCACTC
>NC_032000.1:6398054-6404884 GCF_001879085.1 Nicotiana attenuata | reverse complement strand
TTTTAATTTCTGTTCTTTTGTTTTCTGCACCACCCACCGCCAAAACCCCTAAAAATTTTGTTTTTTTTGTTATTTCTAATTTCTTGTTTTTGTTTTCTGCACCACTCACCATCTACCCTACCCCCCACCCCCCCCCACCCCACCCGAGCAAACCCCCTCAAAAAATTTTTTTTTTTGCTTTTTTTATAATTTTAATTTTCTGTTTTCTGTTTTTTCGTTTTTCTGCACCGCCCACCTACCCAAAAATATTTTGTTTTCCTTCCAAAACTTGAAAAATATCACATATATTCTAATTAAGCATCACTCGAATAAAAGACCTTGAATTTTCAAAAGCATGTTTCTTTGTGGGTGGCATTCAATATTTTATTCCTTTTTTTCAAAAATAAAAAAGTGAATAGCATGCTCGATTAAGCAAAAATCTAAGTAGGCACTTTTCGGTTACCAAAGAAGAGATTAATTTGTTAATTAAGTTATTAAACGTTAAGGCGCGAAATTAATTAATTTCTACTAATTAATTCAACGTTAAGGCGCGAAATTAGGTAAAATGACCAAAATGCCCTTTAGTCCAACGCCTCGGAATCGAATAATTTTTACGTTTTCAGAACCCTCTCACTCTCACGAGTCTAACCATATAAAAATCTCGCAAATCGGAGGTCAAACACTCACTCAAAACTCAATAGTTTAGCCAATGAAGTTCCACCTATTTTTCATTCAAAAATCCGAAATTAAGGATGAATTTGTAATTAGATTAGTGGGTATTAAGCATAAGGGAGTAGAGAATCACTACCCAATCGTTGCCCTCGAAAACCCCTCGAAATTGCTCCTAAATCCGAGCTCCCAAGCTTGTATTTTGATAAAAATGACTAACCCTCGTTTTTGAAATATTAAATACTGCCCAGAACTTTAATGCATCGCGAACGCGGAGGTGAGCTCGCGTTCGCGAAGAAGAAAATTTGAAGATGCCAAAATTACCCTTCGCGACCGCGATAGGTAGACTGCGAACGTGAAGGCCTGGGGACATGAAGCTTCGCGAACGCGACGCAAGTAATGCGAACGCGATGAAGGAAAATGTTAAAGTCCAGGAGCTGCTCTATGCGAACGCAAAGCAGCGTTCGCGAACGCGACGGGGAAATGGGCGAGGCTACGCGAGCGCGGAAGTGGGTATGCGAATGCGTATAAGGAACTGGCCCCCCTTCAAGATTACACTACGCGAACGCGTGAGAGGGGACGCGAACGCGAATAAGAAGTGAGTCAAAGCTACGCGAACGCGATGGGAGGTACGCGAACGCGAAGAAGGATCTGGGACCTGCAACTGCTGAAGGATTTTTCTGCAATAACACAACTCCAAAATGCTCCGTTGAGCACCCGAAACACACCCGAGGCCCCCGGGATCTCAACCAAACCTACGGACATATCCCATAACATCATTCAAACTTGTACCAATCCTTAAACCCCCTAAAACAACGCCGGAAACTCGAATTAAACAAGGATTTGAGCCTAAGAACTTAAATTTTCATCAAAACACGCTTTCGATCAAAAACCTAACCAAAACACGTCTGAATGACCTGAAATTTTGCACACACATCCTAAATGACATGACGGAGCTACTGCAACTTCCGGAATTCCAATCCAACCCTCGGATCAAAAACTCAATATCGGACCGGAAACTTCAAAAATTCAAACTTCGGCATTTCAAGCCTAAATGAGCTACGGGCTTTCAAAATACATTTAGAACACGTTCCTAACCCCGAAATCACCTAACGACGGAACCATTGGATTTCCATTCCGAGGTTATCTTCACTCTGTTCCGACTACGGACCACTTTTCAACACTTAAACTCTCATTTAGGGACTAAGCGTCCCAAAACTCTCCGAAACCCAGCACCGAACGTCCCGGCAAACCAAAATAGCAGAAATGAACTTAGGGGAAGCAGTTAATAGGGGATCGGGGCGTTAATTCTTAAGACGATCGGCCGGGTTGTCACATTCTGCTACACTTATAAATTCGTTCGTCCTCGAACGAGCATAGAGAACATACCTGAAGTAAGAAAAAGATGAGGGCACTGGCTATGCATATCCCGCTCGGTCTCCCAGGTCGCCTCCTCGGCCGGCTGATCCCGCCACTGAACCTTCACTGAAGCAATGTTCTTTTACCTCAACTTTCTGATCTGCCTGTCCAATATAGCCACTGGCTCCTCAACATAGGATAGATCCTTGTCCAACTGGACTGAACTGAAATCCAACACGTGCGACGGTTCACCGTGATACCTCCGGAGCATCGAAACATGAAATACCGGATGAACTCCGGTCAAGCTGGGAGGTAAGGCAAGCTCATAAGCAACCTCTCCAACTCGCCTCAAAATCTCAAAAGGGCCAATAAACCTCGGACTCAACTTCCCTTTCTTCCCAAACCTCATGACGCCTTTCATAGGTGAAACCCGAAGCAGAACTCGTTCTCCGACCATATATGAAACATCACTAACCTTCCTGTCCGCGTAACTCTTCTGTCTGGACTGGGCTGTACGGAGTCTATCCTGAATCATCTTAACTTCCTCCAATGCATCCTGAACTAACTCTGTGCCTAATAGTCTGGCCTCACCCGGCTCAAACCAACCCACCGGAGATCTACACCTCCTACCATATAAAGCCTCATACGGCGCCATCTGAATGCTGGACTGATAACTGTTGTTGTAAGAAAACTCCGCCAATGGCAAGAAATGATCCCAAGACCCTCCAAACTCAATTACACACGCACGGAGCATATCCTCAAGAATCTGAATAGTGTGCTCGGACTGTCCGTCCGTCTGGGGGTAAAATGTTGTGCTCAACTCCACCCGAGTACCTAACTCCTGCTGCACGGCTCTCCAGAACCGCGATGTAAACTGAGTACCTTTGTCCGAAATAATAGAAACTGGAATACCATGCAGACGGACAATCTCCCGGATATAAATCTCTGCCAACTGTCACACCTCCTTTATTTACACACCTACCCCGAAGGATAATGTATAAGGGAGTTTTTCCATTTTAAGTGACATTATTCGAAATGGGATTATTTATTCATTTCAGAGTCGCCGCTTGGGATAGGTTTGGCTTTTGGTGTCCCAAGTCACCGGTTTTTCTTGAATCCCAAATCGAGGAAATTTTCTGCTTTCCAAATGAAGTCTGCGAACCAGAAATTCTGAATAAGGAATTCTGTTGACCCGGGGGAAGGTGTTAGGCACCCCCGGATCCCGTGGTTCTAGCACGGTCGCTTAAACTATTAGAATTGGCTAAAAATCTGATTTTAATATATGTCATCCTATAGTGCAATTTTTAAAATTATTTACCGCTTTTATTTATTTTTTAGGAAATTGAACGTCGTTTAAAACATGTTTTTGGATCACGTCACATGAAATACACCCGGATCCTCGACACAATTTATTCAACGTTTTGGGATTTGTATTTGGGTCACATGAAATGCACACCCGAGTTTAGGAAGGTAAAAATTATTAAAGAACGCGCCTAAAGCGACTAACGTGTTATTAACTTTGCGGGAGGCCATGAAAATTCTCTAAATGGCACGCCCCGAGTTCTAAATATTTTAATGAAGTAAGGAAAGAGGGCCACGCAATTTTATGATTTCATTTGGCGCGGCGCCTCGTTTTTATTTTAAAGGCCAACCTAAAGGACTACGATCAAGTATTCTCTCTAAAGGGCCTAATTAATTAGCATTGTGAATTGCTATTATTAAAAGTAAACAAGGAATTTGGGCCTCAAGTTCAAGTACACACTTGAACAAGAGGAAAACCTCTTAATTCAAGTATGCTACTTAACTAGAAGGCCCAAAACCCATGTTAAACAATTAATCCCATAACCCTAGTGTGAATTCAGGCCTTCAGCATTTTTCTTTGGGCTTCAAACTTAGCCCAGGAAGAAAGAATACATGGTCAGTTTTATGAGGAACTGCCTCATGTGGGCCTGGGACGAATAAATTTAGGCCCCAAATCCTATTTAAATGGAAGGCTGTCATGTTTTGGCTCATAAATGAGCCCATAATCAAATATATATTTCTATTTGGATTTCCAACTACTGATTTTAATTCACATCTATTTAAATGAAAGTCTGATTTTAATTCTAAATATTGATTTTAATCAAATAACCTCGAATCCAATCATCACATGAATATTCCACTCATAAAGTTACCAAACGTATTGAATTTGAACTTTCAAAAGCCGAATCAGTTTTAATCAGCACATTCTATGGATTTTTATGCATGACTTAAACCTGTAAATGAACAACTGAACTATCTAGTGCATTTAAAACCAAATACGCCTGATCTTACACTAATAGGAGCATGCAATCCATTTTAAATTCAATTTCCAACTAGTATCTTACTATCAAATTAATTTTCAATGGACATGATAGCAAGTCTGAATTTACTAACACTACAACTAACCTTTCTGATACTATTAATAATAGTTTGAATGTCCAGTCATTAGTACAAATGGAGATCATAAACCTCAGAATCAGTTTCCAGTTCAATCTACTCTTCTAATTTTAAAAGTTAAACTAACACAACAAAACAAACTAAACTATACTAAAGCTAATGAATAATCACTAACCTAACAGTACAAACAGTCCATTGCAAATCAGATTAACTGCAATAAGATACAATAAGGCTATAAAACAGTCTGAATTTACAACAAAACTCATGCGTCAAACTTCATTTCATTTTTCTCAACTTGAGACCTACATTGGAACGGATTCAGGGAGTGTACCTGGAAGTTGAAATACAATAAGAAGAAGGAGAAATCAGCAGCAGTAGTGAGCAAATAGCAGTGTTAAACAGCAGCCGCAAGGAATGGCACAGAAATTGCTTTGAAAACCAGCAAAATGGAATTCAAATCTCAAGGTTGAAGCCAGTTGATGATCAGTAGGAAACTAGACCTCAAATTTGATTTCAAACCCAAATTCAACTCACTTCTACACCCTTGAATGCTCAGAAATCGTATTGGAGATGAAGAACTTAGAAAAAACTAATAGAACAATATTTTTTGGGATTTTTCTGTTATATTTTTTTTGGTTTTTGAAGAACTAAGATCTAAAGGAACTCTCTCACTCACAGATTTCAGTTTTTGGTTTTTGAATTTTGAAATTCAAATTTTTTAGATGTTCAAAACTTGTAGAAACTTTTGGGGGATTTTTCTAGATGCAAAACTTTTTTTCAGATTTTCCGACTTGTTAATCAAGGCAATGGGCATGCCTTTTTATAGGCAAAGCTTAGGGCTGCCTTCAGATTTTCATTTACACCTAAGTCCCTCTTTTATTTTTAAATTTTTAGCTAATCAGTCCCTTATTTATTGGCTTGTTGCCCAAGTCACACCACTATGAATCTGAAATTTCAATTAGAACCCCTTGTAGGTGCTTCTAGTGGCTTCTAATTTCAGTTACTAAAGATTCCCTAAATTGAATTCCCTAGATTACCCTTTTCAATTCTGAAAATTAACAAGTTAAACCAAACCAGCCCCCTCTTACCCTAGTAACTAGTCAAGAATTAACCATGGTTAAACAAGATTCTATCCTATTCAGCTATAACCAAACGATCCTAAAAATTAGACTAATTAAACAATCATGAAATTAAATCTAAGGATCAGTAGACCGACAATTAGGCAATTGAAACTAAAATCAGATTATCAACAACGCTCAAGAATCATTTAATCATAACAAAACACAAAATCAAACTAGAAAAGAAAACAAAATCAAAACAGAACAAAATTAAACCAAAACTAAGATGAAAACATAATCAACTACAACCCTAAAACTTCTAGATCAACTAATCATAGAGAACTTTAATCAGGGAGAGAATAACATATGCGAGGTAAAAGAAAGAATTCAAAAGAAGAAGAAACTTACTGATTTTTGGGCCTAAAACTCGAAGAACACAAGCTTTAGTTGGCTGACTTGAACCATTGAATCTCGAACTTAAATCAAAATTCGAGTAACTCGGACAACTTCGAAGGAAATCAGTGACATATGAGGCATGAGGGAGGCACAAGGGTCACGGGGTATTGTTTTGGAGCGATTTGGGGGTGGCGCCGCCACTGGAGAAACTGTGGCGGCGCTAGGGTTTTGCAAATTCGGGATGTTCTAGAGGGATTTGAGAGGAAGCGTTTGGAGATTTGGGATGGGGATGCTAAAAGGGCTCAGGGGTGTGATTTTGGCGGCATTTGGAGGAGTTAGGGTTTTGGCCGGAACTTTGATTCAAGATTCGAAGGTCTTGGGTGTGTTTTGAGGGAAATGGATCTGGATTCGGAACGAGGAGGTTGAGATGGGGTAGTGGTGTAAATTTGGACAAGTTTGGGTGATCGCCGCCGGCGGAGGCGATTTTCGGCCGGCGGCGGACGGCGGAGGACGGCGGAGACATGGTGGTCTGACGGTGGACGGCGGTGGGAGATGGTGAGTACGAGGATGGAGGGTTTGGTCTCTAAGTGTGTTATTACACTTTTATTTAAAATGATGGAACAAATCTGGACCGTTGGATTGGGGTGGATGGATGGCTTGAATTGATTAATTCAAAACGACGTAGTATCCCTCCTATACTACGTCGTTTTATTGGTCTCAAGGGCATGGTCGTTTGGACCGGAAAGGGGTATGGATTTGGGCCATTTTGCCCGGATTTTGGGATATGGGGGGAGGGTGGATTTGTTTGGGCTGCTTGATGTTGGCCCATCATGGCCAGCCCTTTTGCTTTTATTTCATTTTCTTTTATTTTGTTTCTTTTTTTTAGTGTGTTTATTTTATTATTTTTTTGAATTTTCTTGATTTTATTTAAAACTGTAAAAAACTAAAAGA
>NC_032000.1:6313351-6397305 GCF_001879085.1 Nicotiana attenuata | reverse complement strand
AAAAGGAAAATCAAAGCTAAGCTAGCTATGCCTAACAACTATGAGTTTACAAGATTCCTATCTATAAATCTCTTGACGCTTGATCTTGAGTCTTAGTTGATTTTGCTGTGGACTTCGATCTGAATCTTGATGCTCGCAAGCTATAGGTGTCAGTTCTTTCTCCAACATTGGGTCAAAGCGGGATCGGCGGAGCTTGTCACTTCAATCAAATTATGAACAATCCGCACCCCTGTTTGCTTCGACATTCATTTCTTTTTGCTCTTTTCTTCTTCTCTTTATTCTGGATTGAGACTCATTCCATCGGTCATATCGCATCTTTGTGCCCTGCGGTTAAACGTGCTCGGACACCAAAACTAAAAAAAAAAACAAAATTTTTCTGCCCCAGTTTTCATTAGGAAAATTTCGTGAGTTATTTGTGACAAAATCTGAACTCATTCTCCGTTTTTTTTTTCATTTTCAAGAATTATATTTATCTATGATGGAACGGATTAGGGAATGGAACCCTGTTTCTAAAAGGAGCAACTCAGGGATTGGAGCCCTAATGCTGGCAAAAGGTAAAAAGCTCAACTCAGGGATTGGAGCCCTAATGTCGGCTAAAGGAAAAACGCTCAACTCAGGGGTTGGAGCCCTAATGTTGGCTAAAAGGAAAACGCTCAACTCAGGGTTGGAGCCCTAATGTTGGCTAAAAAGAAAAACGCTCAACTCAGGGGTTGGAGCCCTAATGTTGGCTAAAGGGAAAATAGCTCAACTCAGGGGTTGGAGCCCTAATGTTGGCTAAAGGAAAAACGCTCAACTCAGGGGTTGGAGCCCTAATGTTAGCTAAAGGGAAAACGCTCAACTCAGGGGTTGGAGCCCTAATGTTGGCTAAAAGGAAAATGACTCAACTCANAACAGTTAAAGGAAAAATCCTAATTTTATGTATTCTATAGGAATAATTCAAGCGAGGCAAAATCACGTGCTCACAACTGCCCCTCTTTGCTCGGAGACACGAAGGGTTTTCGGGCAAAGATAAATGAGCAATTATGAGATATTTTTGCCTGCTTGGCACTCCATGGGAAGCATTTTTGAAAAACGTCTGACCGAACCTTGCTTCAGAGGTTGCCTACATATCCTTGGCTATAAAGGAAGCAGGTTAGTGTAGTTCTGGAAGCTTTGGTAGCTGGGACTACCAGGAGCTGTGATTTCACTGCTGTTGCTGCTGCTACTGCTTGCTAACCTCCTTATTATACCAAAAAGGAAAATCAAAGCTAAGCTAGCTATGCCTAACAACTATGAGTTACAAGATTCCTATCTATAAATCTCTTGACGCTTGATCTTGAGTCTTAGTTGATTTTGCTGTGGACTTCGATCTGAATCTTGATGCTCGCAAGCTATAGGTGTCAGTTCTTTCTCCAACATTGGGTCAAAGCGGGATCGGCGGAGCTTGTCACTTCAATCAAATTATGAACAATCCGCACCCCTGTTTGCTTCGACATTCATTTCTTTTTGCTCTTTTCTTCTTCTCTTTATTCTGGATTGAGACTCATTCCATCGGTCATATCGCATCTTTGTGCCCTGCGGTTAAACGTGCTCGGACACCAAAACAAAAAAAAAAAAACAAAATTTTTCTGCCCCAGTTTTCATTAGGAAAATTTCGTGAGTTATTTGTGACAAAATCTGAACTCATTCTCTTTTTTTTTTCATTTTCAAGAATTATATTTATCTATGATGGAACGGATTAGGGAATGGAACCCTGTTTCTAAAAGGAGCAACTCAGGGGTTGGAGCCCTAATGTTGGCTAAAAGGAAAACGCTCAACTCAGGGGTTGGAGCCCTAATGTTGGCTAAAAGGAAAAACGCTCAACTCAGGGGTTGGAGCCCTAATGTTGGCTAAAAGGAAAAATGCTCAACTCAGGGGTTGGAGCCCTAATGTTGGCTAAAGGGAAAAACGCTCAACTCAGGGGTTGGAGCCCTAATGTTGGCTAAAAGGAAAAACGCTCAACTCAGGGGTTGGAGCCCTAATGTTGGCTAAAAGGAAAAACGCTCAACTCAGGGGTTGGAGCCCTAATGTTGGCTAAACCAAGTAACAGATTGATATTGGGAATTCTAAACTATCCTTTTTTGGGATTCTTTTGTTCTCTCTTTTTTTTCTCTCTTTTTTTCATTTTTGATAAGATGCAGGAAAGAACTTGGAGGAAACTTCCCTTTTGCATTGATTATTTGCTGCAAAGTTGTTTCAGCACTTGCGCGTTTCTTTTCTTTTGGCTGCACCTGCTTTTGCACGGTTGCCTGGATTGCACCTGTTTCAATTTTCAAACAAAGAACAATTGTTAGTTTGAAACGGTGGTTGGTTTTGTGGCCTTGATTGCTTGATCCCGGCCTAGCTTCTGTTGAGAACCTCTGTTGCTTGCTAGTTTTGAAGATTCTGCTCTCTTTCAAACCGGATGGTTCATCTTTCAAGATTTCATGACAACTCGCCCGCGTGGGGCTCCGGCCTTTCACTTTATTCTGCCTTTAAGACCTTTGTCCTTGGCCCTTTTTTTTTCTCTTTCAATAACTTTGATTTCAAAGCATCCGCCATCATGGCCAGTCGGGATTGACTTGATGCACCCGCTAAGGCTGGGTACTTTTCCTTAGCTTTTGTTAGGGAGAGCCCTGTTAAGCCAGTTGCCACCTTTTCTTTGTAATAGTTTTGGAATCAGCGTTAGACCGAAAGGGATTGAAGGAAAAGTAAGCAAGAAGATGAATTTAAAGAGAAGCGTCCCTTTCGGGGGAAAGAGAAGGACTTATCTGGGGGTGCATGCAAGCTTCAAATAAACATGACATGCTTCTTGGACTGGATGCCCGACCAGCACAAACTTTCCAACTTCTCGTAAACTCGTTGAGCCGTGTTTCAAAACCAGGGAACCTTGCCAGGACTCTTCAGTGGTGGGAGATGTCTTCTCTTCGGCCGACGGCGCCCTTTGCGGGTTTTCGCCAATCGACCTCTCTCTTTTCTCTTCTCACCGTCGCCCGATAGTGCTCTTTACGAGTTTTCACTAAGCGGACTCTCTCATTTTCAATTTCTCTACTCACTGTCGCCTTATGGTGCCCGTAGGTTTTCACCGATAAGACTCTCTCATTTTATTTCTCTCAATTTGATTGCATCAGATTCCAACAATGATGTTTTTAATTCCCACGCCTTTGCCAATTGATCGGAAGGACTTGGACAAGGTTTTTGGGTAAAAAGAATCTTGGATGGAATTTACAACTTTGGAACCGTTTTGGTGGGCTCATTGCCGAGCCATTATATCATCTGCCCCAGTTTCATTTTTTGGGAATTGGGATTTTTGTTTTGGTGTGACTGAACCCCAGAGAGAGGCTGCCTACGTATCCTTTCGGAATCAAGTCAGACGTAGTTCAGGAAAAACATTTGTTTTTGTTTTTTTCCTTTCTTTTCTTTTTCTTTTCATGATATCATTTTTTTCTTTTCTTTTTCCTTTCTTTTTTTTTGTTGTTGTTGTTTTTTTTCTATTTTTTTCGTATATACCTCGGGTTCCAAGTAGGTAGCCTAAGAACGAGTAACCGGACGTCTAATAGGTTGTCAAGGGTTGATAGNAGATTGGGAGGGTTACCAGGTTATGCTGGAAAATGACCGGGTTATGCCGGAAAGAAAAGGTCCTCGGGTTATACCGGGGAGATCCACGGGTTATGACCGGGATAAGAAGGAAAAAGGCTACCTTGGGTTATGCCAGGGAGGTCCATGGGTTATGCCGGGATTGAAAAAAAAAGGCTCCTTGGGTATGCCAGGGAGGTCCACGGGTTATGCCGGGATTGAAAGAAAAAGACTCCTTGGGTTATGCCAGGGAGTCCACGGGTTATGCAGGGATTGAAAGAAAAAGGCTCCTTGGGTTATGCTAGGGAGGTCCACGGGTTATGCCGGGATTGAAAGAGAAAGACTCCTTGGGTTATGCCAGGGAGGTCCACGGGTTATGCCGGGATTGAAAGAAAAAAAAGGGTCCTTGGGTTATGCCAGGGAGGTCCACGGGTTATGCCGGGATTGTAAGAAAAAAAGGCTCCTTGGGTTATGCCAGGGAGGTCCACGGGTTGTGCCGGGATTGAAAGAAAAAGGCTCCTTGGGTTATGCCAGGGAGGTCCACGGGTTATGCCGGGATTGAAAGAAAAAGAAGGCTCCTTGGGTTATGCTAGGGAGGTCCATGGGTTATGCCGGGATTGAAAGAAAAAGGCTCCTTGGGTTATGCTAGGGAGGTCCATGGGTTATGCCGGGATATCTAGGGAATGGGGGCCCTATGCTACCATGATGATTTTTTTTTCTGTGTTTTTTTTCTCTTGTTTCTTATTTTTTTTTTCAATAGTACTTTCGGGTTCCAAAGAGGGTAACCAAGGAAGAGTAACCGGCTCAAATGGGTTTGCGAAGGGTTGATAATGTTTGGATAACGGGAAGGAAAGCCTTCGTCATCTCAACTGCGCAAAGTCATCATCGTAGAAGGTCTAGACATAGTACCTTTTTACTACATCTGCATTCACAGCTGTTTCGGGATCATTGCCTTAGATGTCTCCCAAATACAATGCTCCTCCCAGCAATACTTTCCGGATGATGTATGAACCCTTCCCATTGGGAACAAATTTTCCTTTTGCTTTCTGGTGATGAGGGAGAATGCGTCTTAACACCAGTTGTCCTATTTCAAAATCGCTGAGCCGTACTTTCTTGTTGTCAGCGTGGGCCCTTCTTCGTTGGTACAACTGTCCAGATATGCCCTGAGTACAACACACTCTCTTGTTGTAATGTATGGACCTTTCCACTCCGCGAACCAATTTTCCTTCAGTTATCCCAATTCTTTGTTTTATTTCCTCAAAGTTACCTTCTTTGCATTTCGACTCTTGATTTATTATTTTGAAGTCTGACAGCGTTTTGGGATCTAGGCATGAAGTTCGCAGGCATGTCATGTTATTTAAAGCTGCATTATTAGAGCTAAAGAGAAGAAATGAAGGAGAAAGATAGCAAAATCAGAAAGGATAAAGAAAAATGAACGATGAAATATTGATTTCATTTCTTGGAATTTTGAAGATAACAGGGTTCACATTCGGGAATTTAAAGACAAGAAACTACAGGAAACATCCGAGTTACACCCTAGAATAACTCGGGATGCAGATAAAATAGCAGGACGGGTCTACCGGGACTCCCGCCTGATCGGGAATGGCGTAGCCTTCCAGTTTTGAAGCTTGGCGCTTGGTCCCATGTATAACACCTCAGCGGTGCTAGTGCCCTCTCCCGGCTGGACTATGTGGGTTTCGTAGAGCATTTTCCTCATTGCCCCACGTATTTCCTTACTTTCTTCAGCCGTGAAAACCTCATCATCTTCCTCTTTACTGTACTTAGGCTTGACAAAAGTTTCATACAAATGTACCACCTCATAATCGGCCATTTTCATTTTTTGAAAGAACACTTCTGCTTCCTCAGCACTCACAGGCTTCTTAGGCGGGAAATGCCTTCTGGTGGCATTGTTTACCTCCTCTACATTTGAATATTTCTCAACAAGGGGGTTTTCTAGCAGCTCTCCCAAGATCTCTTTACCCTTGTGCGTAACCACCGTCTGATGATAATTCCATGGTACCCCAGCAGGGTTCGTCATAGGCTTCTGTGGTACGCGTCCAATAACCACTGGCTCACTCAGCCGAGGTGGTTTGATTGTCCCCCACACCACATAGGCTTGCTTGGGTACGTTCATTTGTGTTCCTTTTTTCAGATCAGCTTTCTTTCTGGTTCTGTCTTGGTGATTTTGCTCTTCTTCTCCCCCTTCTCTTGCTTTGGGGACACTTTTTACTTTCTTTCCGCATCACCGATAGCAATTATAGCTTTTAATGCTGGATCAAATTCTCTGTCCTCACAGATCATCCCGATCACCGGCCCGTTGTTGTGGGTTGGCAGTGGATTATTGGTCACATTTGGGATATCCTCATCCCTCAGTACTATTTTTCCTTGCTCTATTAAGTTTTCCACCGCTTGTTTCAGGGTCCAACAGTTATTTGTATGATGGCCTTCTGCCCCTGAATGGTATGCACACCTGACACCAGCTCTGTAGGCAGGCTATGCCGGGTTTTGTCTGTTCTGAGGGACCGGCTGCAGTAAATTCATTTGAACAAGTTTCGGGAATAGACTAGAGTAAGATTCACCAATTGGGGTAAAATTTTGTCTTCTAGGTGGCTCACGGGGAGGAAAGTTATTCTGTGGAGGACGAGGATTATAGTGGTTTTGGTGGGGAGGCTGATTTCTTGGGAATGGAGCTGGATTTCTATTGGCCTGTGGCTGCGGTCGGGCAAAGGGTCGAGCGTTCATGACCGCGTAAGGTGGAGGAGCATAAGCCATGTCATGATGAGGGTAGTAATGTTGAGGGGTCCTTTCAGAAAACATGGGTCTGGGAGTGCGATGCTTCCTTGCCCCTGAGGCTGCCATAACCGTTTCTTCTTTCTTATTACCTTTGGCCATTTCTCCAGACCCGCCTTGGAGGGCTTGGGAGGTTGCTCTGATGGCCGACTGACTCAAAATCCTGGCCGTTTTCAAACCATTTTCTACCATTTCCCCGATCTTAATCGCCTCTGCAAAGGTTTGCCCATTGCCGACATCATGTTCTGGAAGTAATCTGCTTCCTGGGCCTGAAGGAAGACAGTGACCATTTCTACTTCATCCATGGGAGGTTTCACCCTCGATGCCTGTTCGCGCCACTTAATAGCATATTCTCTGAAACTTTTCGAGGGCTTCTTCTTCAAATTTGCCAAGGAGTTCCTGTCTGGTGCGATGTCGATGTTGTATTGAAACTGCCTTACAAAATCTCTGTCAAAATCGTCCCAAATGTGCCATCGCGAGACGTCTTGGTCCATATACCACTCTGAGGCAATGCCTACTAAGCTTTCTCCGAAGTAAGCCATCAACAACTCTTCTTTTCCGCCGGCCCCGCGCAACTGATTACAATACTTTTTCAGGTGAGCAATGGGATCGCCATGCCCATCATACTTTTCGAACTTTGGCGTTTTAAATCCCATAGGCAGGTTCACGTGAGGGAACATGCACAGATCAGTATAAGAGACACTTTTCTGCCCGCTTAAGCCTTGCATATTCTTTAAGCTCTGCTCGAGGCTCCTCATTCTTTTTGCCATCTCATCTTGTTCAGGAGCTTTGGGAGTTTTATCTTGCCCTGGTGTAAGCTATAATGGCGGTGGCTGAGGGTAAGTGTATGTGGGATATTGAGGAGGATCTGCTTGAAAGATGGGGTTTTGGAAAGTGAAGGCCGAGTGATCAAAAACGGGCCTAGGTAGTGAAGGTTGTGTGGTGGCGAAGCATGGTGGAGCAGTAAAAATATTGGGAGTTGCTCCTGATGTGAACACCTGGGGGCGTACCTCAGAAGGTGTTCCTATGAAGTGAGCAGACGGGGTATTCGGGTGACTGATGGGGATGTTAGAAGTACCCCCGGTTCTCGGGAACAATTCAGGAAAGCCAGGGATAGCACTTGGGGGCTCCCTGCCATTAGTCCATACGTCCCACATCTCCATCATTCGGAGACGCAATATCCGATTTTCTTCAGCTGTGGCAGACTCGGAGGCCGGGATCCCTGAGATGGTGCTGTCTTCGGTGATGAGAACTGGTGGCAAAGTCATTTCAGACGACATTTGTGTACTTCCTTTTGATCTGGTGAAATTTCGATGCGATGCCAGCTTACCGAAAACCAACCACCGTTTCTAAATATCTAAGCTGGAATTTTGCAGCAACAACGGTTAGTTTGAGACAGGTAACAGATAGGTAATCGCACATTGGGGTGTGATGCACCTATACAGTTAAATGAGTGTCTACATGTTTGCCACGGTTGCATGCGTCATCCCGGCTCTTTATTCTGACCCTCTTTTCTTACATTTTCCTTGCTTTTCTGATTTTTCTCTCATTTGTCTCATTTTTCTTTTCTCTTCCTCTTTTCTTTTCTTTCATCCTTGCCTTTGCTTTTTGCTATGGTTTCTTTCTCTCGATTTTCTTATTTTCTCTCTTTTGTTTTTTTTTTCTCTTGTTTTTTTTATTCTTCTCTTTCCTCCCTTTTCCTTTTCTCATAGGGTTACGGTCGAATCTTATGGAGATTGCCTACGTATCATGACCCCGCATGAATCAGACCAAGCGTAGTTCTTGAAGATCAGGGATAAAGTAAATAAACAAACTCTCTTTTTTTTTGTTTGTTTTATTTTGATTTGATTTTCGTTTTTCTTTTTAATTTTCGAAAGAAAGACTTATAAAGAAAGAAAGAATTTTTTTTTTCAGATTTCGATTTGTTTATTTTTTTTTAAAAGAATTTGTGTAAAGAAAGATTTCTAAAGAAGAAAGAAACTCGTTTTTTTTTTTGAATTTTTACTCTTTTTCTTTTTTTTTCGAAAGACAAACTTTTAAAGGAAATATTTTTTTGGATTGTTGGATTTTATTTTCAATTTATGAAAGAACTACTTCTAAAGAAAAGAAAATATTTTTGATTCTTAAATTTCTTTTTAATGAAAGAAGAATGAAAATATTTTTGGCTTTTTGATTTTTTTTTTTGTAATTTTGAAAGAAGAACAAAACTCCGGCTTTACGGATACGGCCTTTCAGCACTTCGGGAGGGAGATTTTAAGGCTGTGCCTGCTAACCGTTTAAAAAAAATGACTCAAGGTGGCTGTTCTTGCAAAAACAGCCTTCCGGCGTCCTTTTGGGGACATTCGGCTTATTTTACAACAAGAATGGAATCACCCAATTTATTTGTGACAAAAATTAAAATTTTGGTATTTTTGGCTATTTTTGCAAAAGGGTGGTTGGACCCGATGAGGGTTGCCTACGTATCTCACATCCGATGAGAATCAAACCAGCGTAGTTCGGGAAGATCGAGAATTGAGTAAACTAACTCTTTTTTTTTTATAACACTCAAACCATGAAAGCTTTAAGGCAAAAGAAATACATTTTGATTTTTAATTTCTTTTTTTTTGGAATTTTCTAAAAAAAATGCTTTAAAAGAAGAAAGGGAATTTTTTTTCTGCATTTTTGATTTTGATTTTGATTTTATTTTTGAAAGAAAGACTTCTAAAAATTCTTTTTTTTTATTGGAACTTTGGGAATTTCAAAAGTAAAAAGAAAATACTTGTGTTAGAAATTTCATTTGTTTTCTCTTTTTCTGAAGGAGAAAGAAAATATTTTTGAATTTTGGATGTTGCCTCTTAATTTTTGAAAGAGGGACTTTTTTAAGAAAAATATTTTGGATTTCAGAGCTTTTATTTATTTACAAAAGTACTTCTAAAAAAAAGCAAAAATATTTTTGGACTTCAATTTTCCAAAATTTTTATTGACATTTACAACAGAAAGACTTCTAAAGAAGAAAAGAGTATTTTTGGATGTTCGTTTTTAATTTTTTTGTTTTTGGTTTTTTGTTTTTTTTTTTTAAAATACTTCAAAAAGAAGGAAACCCGTATTTTTGGATTTTGATTTTTATTGATTTTTCTTTTTCGTATGAAAAACATTAAAAAGAAAGAAACCATTTTTGAGTTTAAAAAACTTCTTTCTTTTTTGAATTTTCTAAAGAAAGATTTTTAAAGAAGGAACTAAAGGAAAATATTTTTTGGATTTTTTTTTAAAATTGGGGTCGGAACCGATGAGGTTTGCCTACGTATCTCACATCCGGTGAGAATCAGACCCGCGTAGTTCGGTAAGATTTGTCAAAACCAAATATATTTGGAAAACAAAAACTTTTCTTTTCTTTTTTCTCAAAAACCCGGCAGAGTTTCGGTACTACTTGGATATTGGTTTTTCAAAACAAGTGGTTACCCTCACTTAGTCCTAACACTGCTATTTTTCTCAATTTTCTCTCATTATATACAAGCCGGTCCACATGCAAAGCCGAGCAAATAAATGCACAAGTAGCACGTAAGATGCATCATGATGATGCAAACAAACGTTCCCTAAGTCAAATGCACATGATGCAAACAAACGTTCCTACTAGGGATCCGGCATGAGGCTTTGTTATACTAGGTTTAAGACCTGGGTTTATTGTTCTAGACCTGGCTTACCCGAGCGGACAACTCGAGCTGGGGGGGCAGTGTACCGGGGATACAGAAGCTCCGCCGGCTTAGCAACTTATCCGAACCTCGTTCTAAATGGGAAAAAACTCTAAACAGAAGAGAAGCTACACGAAGTGCACCCTTCTCCATGATGTAGAAGACTCAGAGAGAGGAAGGGATTCGTAACAGTTTATATATACAATTCAACAAATATCAAAGCGATAAAATATTTAGCACATATAGCATGGAACATGTAGGAAAATCAGATAAGCCAAATATAACAGTTATTCTAAGCTCGAATTCTTGAACCCTGAACCGAAATTCTGAGTTCGTTTCCCCAGCAGAGTCACCAGAGCTATCACACCTCCTTTTTTACACACCTACCCCGAAGGATAATGTATAAGGGAGTTTTTCCATTTTAAATGACATTATTCGAAACAGAATTATTTATTCATTTCAGAGTCGCCACTTGGGATAGGTTTGGCTTTTGGTGTCCCAAGTCACCGGTTTTTCTTGAATCCCAAATCGAGAAAATTTTCGACTTTCCAAATGAAGTTTGCGAACCAGAAATTCTGAATAAGGAATTCTGTTGACCCGGGGGAAGGTATTAGGCACCCCCGGATCCCGTGGTTCTAGCACGGTTGCATAAACTATTAGAATTGGCTAAAAATCTGATTTTAATACATGTCATCCTATAGTGCAATTTTTAAAATTATTTACCGCTTTTATTTATTTATTAGGAAATTGAACGTCGTTTAAAACATGTTTTTGGATCACGTCACATGAAATGCACCCGGATCCTCGACACATTTTATTCAACGTTTTAGGATTTGGATTTGGGTCACATGAAATGCACACCCGAGTTTAGGAAGGTAAAAATTATTAAAGAACGCGCCTAAAGCGACTAACGTGTTATTAACTTTGCGGGAGGCCATGGAAATTCGCTAAATGGCATGCCCCGAGTTCTAAATATTTTAATGAAGTAAGGAAAGAGGGCCACACAATTTTATGATTTCATTTGGCACGGCGCCTCGTTTTTATTTTAAAGGCCAATCTAAAGAACTACGATCAAGTATTGTCTCTAAAGGGCCAAATTAATTAGCATTGTGAATTGCTATTATTAAAAGTAAACAAGGAATTTGGGCCTCAAGTTCAAGTCCACACTTGAACAAGAGGAAAACCTCTTAATTCAAGTATGCTACTTAACTAGAAGGCCCAAAACCCATGTTAAACAATTAATCCCATAACCCTAGTGTGAATTCAGGCCTTCAGCATTTTTCTTTGGGCTTCAAACTTAGCCCAGGAAGAAAGAATACATGGTCAGTTTTATGAGGAACTGCCTCATGTGGGCCTGGGACGAATAAATTTAGGCCCCAAATCCTATTTAAATGGAAGGCTGTCATGTTTTGGCTCCTAAATGAGCCCATAATCAAATATTGATTTCTATTTGGATTTCCAACTACTGATTTTAATTCACAACTATTTAAATGGAAGTCTGATTTTAATTCTAAATATTGATTTTAATCAAATAACCTCGAATCCAATCATCACATGAATATTCCACTCATACAGTTAGCCAAACGTATTGAATTTGAACTTTCAAAAGCCGAATCAGTTTCAATCAGCACATTCTATGGATTTTTATGCATGACTTAAACTTAAAAATGAACAACTGAACTATCTAGTGCATTTAAAACCAAAAACGCCTGATCTTACACTAATAGGAGCATGCAATCCATTTTAAATTCAATTTCCAACTAGTATCTTACTATCAAATTAATTTTCAATGGACATGATAGCAAGTCTGAATTTACTAACACTACAACTAACCTTTCTGATACTATTCATAATAGTTTGAATGTCCAGTCATTAGTACAAATGGAGATCATAAACCTCAGAATCAGTTTCCAGTTCAATCTACTCTTCTAATTTTAAAAGTTAAACTAACACAACAAAACAAACTAAACTATACTAAAGCTAATGAATAATCACTAACCTAACAGCACAAACAGTCCATTGCAAATCAGATTAACTGCAATAAGATACAATAAGGCTATAAAACAGTCTGAATTTACAACAAAACTCATGCGTCAAACTTCATTTCATTTTTCTCAACTTGAGACCTACATTGGAACGGATTCGGGGAGTGTACCTGGAAGTTGAAATACAATAAGAAGAAGGAGAAATCAGCAGCAGTAGTGAGCAAATAGCAGTGTTAAACAGCAGCCGCAAGGAATGGCACAGAAATTGCTTTGAAAACCAGCAAAATGGAATTCAAATCTCAAGGTTGAAGCCAGTTGATGATCAGTAGGAAACTAGACCTCAAATTTGATTTCAAACCCAAATTCAACTCACTTCTACACCCTTGAATTCTCAGAAATCGTATTGGAGATGAAGAACTTAGAAAAAATTAATAGAACAGTATTTTTTGGGATTTTTCTATTATATTTTTTTTTGGTTTTTGAAGAACTAAGATCTAAAGGAACTCTCTCACTCACAGATTTCAGTTTTTGGTTTTTGAATTTTGAAATTCAAATTTTTCAGATGTTCAAAACTTGTAGAAACTTTTGGGGGATTTTTCCAGATGCAAAAACTTTTTTTCAGATTTTCCGACTTGTTAATCAAGGCAATGGGCATGCCTTTTTATAGGCAAAGCTTAGGGTTGCCTTCAGATTTTCATTTACACCTAAGTCCCTCTTTTATTTTCAAATTTTTAGCTAATCAGTCCCTTATTTATTGGCTTGTTGCCCAAGTCACACCACTATGAATCTGAAAGTTCAATTAGAACCCCTTCTAGGTGCTTCTAGTGGCTTCTAATTTCAGTTACTAAAGATTCCCTAAATTGAATTCCCTAGATTACCCTTTTCAATTCTAAAAATTAACAAGTTAAGCCAAACCATCCCCCTCTTACCCTAGTAACTGGTCAAGAATTAACCATGGTTAAACAAGATTCTATCATATTCAGCTATAACCAAACGATCCTAAAAATTAGACTAATTAAACAATCATGAAATTAAATCTAAGGATCAGTAGACCGACAATTAGGCAATTGAAACTAAAATCAGATTATCAACAGCGCTCATGAATCATTTAATCATAACCAAACACAAAATCAAACTAGAAAAGAAACGAAAATCAAAACAGAACAAAATTAAACCAAAACTAAGATGAAAACAGAATCAATTACAACCCTAAAACTTCTATATCAATTGATCATAGAGAACTTTAATCAGGGAGAGAATAACATATGCGACGTAAAAGAAAGAAATCAAAAGAAGAAGAAACTTACTGATTTTTGGGCCTAAAACTCGAAGAACACAGGCTTTAGTCGGCTGACTTGAACCTTTGAAGCTCGAACTTAAATCAAAATTCGAGTAACTCTGGACAACTTCGAAGGAAATCAGTGACATATGAGGTATGAGGGAGGCACAAGGGTCACAGGATGTTGTTTTGGAGCGATTTGGGGGTGGCGCCGCCACTGGAGAAACTGTGGCGGCGCTAGGTTTTGCAAATTCGGGATGTTCTAGAGGGATTTGAGAGGAAGCGTTTGGAGATTTGGGATGGGGATGCTAAAAGGGCTCAGGGGTGTGATTTTGGCGGCATTTGGAGGAGTTAGGATTTTGGCCGGAACTTTGATTCAAGATTCGAAGGTCTTGGGTGTGTTTTGAGGGAAATGGATCGTGGATTCGGAACGAGGAGGTTGAGATGGGGTAGTGGTGTAAATTTGGACAAGTTTGGGTGATCGCCGCCGGCGGAGGCAATTTCCGGCCGGCGGCGGACGGTGGAGGACGGCGGAGACATGGTGGTCTGACGGTGGACGGCGGTGGGAGACAGTGAGTACGAGGATGGAGGGTTTGGTCTCTGAATTTGTAAAGTGTGTTATTACACTTTTATTTAAAATGATGGAACAAATCTGGACCGCTGGATTGGGGTGGATGGATGGCTTGGATTGATTAATTCAAAACGACGTAGTATCCCTCCTATACTACGTCGTTTTATTGGTCTCAAGGGTCAGTGGTCGTNCATTTTATTTGTTTTCTTTTCTTTTCTTCTTTTGTTTTTATTTATTTTCTTCTTCTTTTTTTTTATTTCTCATTTTTTAAATACAAATTAAAAATAACAAAGACCTGATTTAAATCTAGGATTAAACTAATTAATTTTTCTAAAATTAACTAAATCATAATTTTAAAAAGAAAACTTAAGTAAAAAATGCAATATGACTATTTTTGTTATTTTCTCTTATTTTTGTAATATTAATTAACTAATAAAACTAAAAAATATAAAATTGAGTCATAAATGCAAAGGTACTATATTTTGTATTTTTTATGAATTATACCAACTAAATTGCACACAAAAATGCAAACAAACACAAAATCATGCAATTAAATCCTAAAAATCAAACAATTAAAGGAAAAATCCTAATTTTATGTATTCTATAGGAATAATTCAAGCGAGGCAAAAATCACGTGCTCACACCAACCGCTCTGATGAATAAGTGGTACACACAGGAATGAAATGAGCAGACTTGGTTAGCCGATCCACAATGACCCAAATGGCATCAAACTTCTTCAAGGTCCATGAAAGTCTCGATACAAAGTCCACGGTGATGCGATCCCATTCCCACTCCGGAATCCCTATCTGCTGAAGCAACCCACCCGGTCGCTGGTGCTCATACCCCACGCTGAACCTTGTCCTTAAGGACAAGTAAATGGGGATCCTCATATTGCTGCTCCCTGATACGATCAAATAAGGAAGACCGGGAAACCACACAAGCTAGAACCCGACTGGGCTCCGAAAGGTCCAATCTTACAAACTGGCTGGCTAAGGCCTGAACATCCATCGCCATAGGCCTCTACGAAGCTGGTATATATACCAAACTCCCCAAACTCTCCGCCTGGCGACTCAAGGCATCCGCCACTACATTGGCCTTGCCCGGGTGATACAGAATAATAATATCATAGTCCTTCAACAACTCTAACTACCTCCTCTGGCGCAAATTTAGATCCTTTTGCTTGAACAAGTGCTGCAAACTCCGGTGGTCAGTATAAATCTCACAAGGCACACCGTACAAATAGTGACGCCAGATCTTCAAGGCATGAACAATAGCAACTAACTCAAGGTCGTGGACAGGGTAGTTCTTCTCATGTATCTTCAATTGTCTGGACGCATAGGTAATCACTCTACCGTCCTGCATCAACACCGCTCCAAGGCCAACCCGTGAGGCATCACAATAAACTGTATAGGACCCCGAACCAGTAGGCAATATCAAAATAGGGGCTGTAATCAAAGCTGTCTTGAGCTTCTGAAAGCTCGCCTCACACTTCTGAAAGCTGTCTTGGGTCAATCTAGTTATAGGGGCTGCAATCGATGAAAACCCTTCCACAAAACGACGGTAATAGCCCGCCAAACCAAGGAAACTGCGAATATCTGTAGTTGAGGACGGCCTGGGCCAACTCTGCACGGCCTCTATCTTCCTCGGATCCACCCGAATGCCCTCACTCGAAACCACGTGGCCTAAGAATGCCACAGAACTCGACCAAAACTCACATTTTGAGAACTTTGCATATAACTTCTTCTCTCTCAGGGTCTGAAGCACGGTCCTCAGGTGCTGCTCATGATCTTCCCGACTTCGGGAATACACCAGAATATCATCAATAAAAGCAATAACAAACGAGTCGAGATATGGCCTGAACACACTGTGCATCAAATGCATAAAAGCTGCTGGGGCATTGGTCAGCCCAAATGACATAACAAGGAACTCGTAATGACCATACCGAGTCCTGAAGGCAGTCTTCGGGATATCTGGCTCCCGAATCTTCAACTGATGGTAACCTAAGCGCAAGTCAATCTTAGAAAACACCTGTGCGCCCTTAAGTTGGTCAAACAGATCATCAATACGGGGCAAGGGATAACGGTTCTTCACTGAAACCTTGTTCAACTGGCGATATCAATACACATACGCATGGAACCATCCATTTTCTTCACAAACAAGATAGGAGCACCCCACGGTGAAACGTTGGGGCGAATAAAACCCTTATCAAGCAATTCTTGCAACTGATCCTTCAACTCCTTCAACTCAGGAGGAGCCATACGATACGAAGGGATAGAAATGGGCTGAGTGCCCGGCAACAAATCAATGCTAAAATCAATGTCTCTATCGGGAGGCATGCCCGGAAGATCAGCTGGAAACACACTGTGATAATCCCGTACCACTGGGACTGAATCAACAGAAAGGGGTATCAACACTGACATTTCTCACATGAGCTAAAATACACAACACACCCTTTATCAACCGTACGCTGAGCTTTAAGGAAAAAGATAACTCTACTGGGAGTGTGATCTAAGGCACCCCCGCCTCACTCAACACGCTGTATACCTGGCATGACCAGTGTCACGGTCTTGGCGTGACAATCAAGAATAGCATAATGGGGCGACAACCGATCCATACCTAAAATAATATCAAAATCAACCTTACTGAGTAACAATAAATCTGCTCTGGTCTCAAAACCATGAATAGTAACCAAACATGACCAATAAACACGGTCCACAACAAGAGAATCCCCCACAGGAGTAGAAACATAAATAGGAAGACTCAAGGAAATCCCGAGATACACTCAAATGCGGAACAAAATAAGAAGACACATGAAAATAGGTGGAGCCTAAATCGAATAGAACCGATACACTCTATAACAAACCATGACAATACCTGCGATGACAGAATCGGAGGCAACAGCCTCGGTACGGGCAGGTGGGGTAGCAACTGGGGCTGTAACCATAGCCTGAGAACTCTGCGGGGCGCGCTGTGGCTGAGAAGTCTGTGGAGGTGCACTCCTCCCGAGTCTGGGGCAATACCTCACCACATGGCACATGTCACCACACTTAAAGCAACCTCGCGGCCGACGTTGCGGTGGAACTGTGCAGTACGGGTACTCCAAGACCCCTTAACACCTGAGACTCTGTGTGAAATCTGGGATGCAGACTGAGTTGGCTGACCCACAAAACCTCTACCGTGTCGTACTCTTCCCCCAAAATAAGGACCAGCGGGCCTCCCCAATCTACGAGGCCTACTCACTCCTCTATACTCTCCCTCCTGACTACGTCTGTCCTCTCTCTCCTGGACCCATCTGTCTCCTACTTGGCGAGAGGTCCTCACCACCCGCTGAACTGGGACCACAGGCTGTGTCGCCATGACGCCTGGAACCTGACCAATGGGAACCTGCTGCTCTGGAGTGGGGACGGCGGGAGTCTGGGTCCCTCCCCCGATCTGTGAAGTAGTCGGTACAACCTGAATGAATCCCGCCTGAATCAACGTACCAAACATGCTCAGGAACTGCGCCAAAGTCTCCTGAAGAGCTGGAGTAGTAGTAGCCGTAGGCGTGTCAGGTGACTGAACTCCGGCTGGATCTGTTGATGGTACCTCGGCGGCAGCTCGCGCAGGTGCTCTCGCTGCACCACGGGCGCGTCCTCGGCCTCTACCCCGGCCCCGGCCTCTGACGGCTGCAGTAGGGGGCGCGGGTGCCTGATCATCTCGAGTAGCACATGTCCTCACCATCTGTGAGAGAATAGAAGGCAGAAGTTTAGGATTGTGATGTCAAAAATTTCGCACGACAGGGAATCAAATGAAGTGAAATTTTCCTAACAGTTCCATAGCCTCTCGTAGATAAGTACAAACGTCTCGTACCGATCAGCGACACTCTAATAAATCGGTCTGTGTTCCGTGACTCCTATGAACCTAGAGCTCTGATACCAACTTGTCACGACCCCGGTTCACCCTCCATGAACATGTCGTGATGGCACCTAGTTCCTACAACTAGGTAAGCCTAACAATGCGAAAGTTAATATAAATTCCGGAAACATTTAATTAAATGTAGCAAAACTAAAAGGAAAGGTATATAAGTGCCACTTGGCATATACAACCCAAAAGTAAAACGCGGAAGTCTACAATTTCATCCCAAAACCCGGAAACTCACGGGAACCACAGGCTAATAGAAATATAATATGCTGCTCTAACTCCAGAATGTCTAAACAACTGAAAGAAAAGGATAGGGTAACTACTAAAGCTGGAACAGAATAGAGACTCCTGGTCTGCGGACGCGGCAGATATACCTCAAAGTCTCCGCTAGATCTCTCCGCCTCGAGGATAGTACGCCTGAGTGGAGGTACCTGGGTCTGCACATGAAAAACATGCGCAGAGGGGGCATGAGTACACCACGGCGGTACTCAGTAAGTGCCAAGCCTAACCTCGGTTGGGTAGTGACGAGGAAGGTTAGGGCCCTACTGAGGTTAAACAATATAATATGAATTAACAGTATGAAAATAGGCAGTAATAATGAGTACAGCAATGGAATAAGACAGGCTAAACAAAGCAATAACAATTACACAAGGAACGGAGTAAACACGAAGTATGTACAGCTCAATACCAATGGTAACAATGAGGATCTCCCAGGATACCGTCCTGTAGTCCTTTTCTCAACTGCCCAGTGGATCTCTCGGGATACCGTCCCGTAGTCCATCATATGTATATATCCGAAGGATCTCCCGGGATATCGTCCTGTAGTCCAACTATCAATATGCAGGGGGGATCTATCGGGAATCTAACCCGCAGTCCCAAAGTAAATATGCAGGGGGATCTATCGGGAATCGAACCCGCAGTCCCAAAGTAAACAAACAGGGGGGGAGCTACCGGAATCCCACATCCGTAGTGCCAATGTAAATACGCAGCCACAACAAGAAGATAATCAGAACTAGAGTACAAGAAAATACAAGGCAACAAGTAGTTCTAGCCTAACATGCTTCACGTAGTACAATCAAGGCAACTTAAGCAAATAGGCAATTTAGGTTAGCTAAGCATGCTTTTCTAAACTAACACAGGCTATAATTGCAAGTAGAATAAAACAGGTAAGAAAGAAACTCAGTCTAAATATTTAAAGGAAAACCGGATTTTTCAACAATTAGCTCAAGTACGCGCTCGTCACCTCACGCACAAGGCATTCAATTACCAATATCATATCCTAAGGGGAAAGGTCCCCCACACAAGGTTAGACAAGCCATTTACCTCGAACCGGCTCCAAAATCAACTCGAAATCACACTTTTGCCACGAGTATCCGACTCCAAATGGCCCAAATCTATTCAATCCAATTACACATTGTAAATAACATCGCAAGCAACTGATTCTACTAATTAATTCAACGTTAAGGCGCGAAATTAGGTAAAATGACCAAAATGCCCTTCAGGCCAACGCCTCAGAATCGAATAATTTTCACATTTTCAGAACCCTCGCACTCTCACGAGTCTAACCATATAAAAATCTCCCAAATCGGAGATCAAACACCCACTCAAAACTCAATAGTTTAGCCTATGAAGTTCCACCCATTTTTCATTCAAAAACCGAAATTAAGGATGAATTTGTGATTAGATTAGTGGGTATTAAGCATAAGGGAGTAGAGAATTATTACCCAATCGTTGCCCTCGAAAACCCCTCGAAATTGCTCCCAAATCCGAGCTCCCAAGCTTGTATTTTGATAAAAATGGCTAACCCTCGTTTTTGAAATGTTAAATACTGCCCAGAACTTTAATGCATCGCGAACGCAGAGGTGAGCTCGCATTCGTGAAGAAGAAAATTTGAAGATGCCAAAATTACCCTTCGCGATCGCGATAGGTAGACTGCGAACGCGAAGGCCTGGGGACATGAAGCTTCGCGAACGCGACGCAAGTAATGCGAACGCGATGAAGGGAAATGTTAAAGTCCAGGAGCTGCTCTATGCGAACGCAAAGCAGCGTTCGCGAACGCGACGGGGAAATAGGCGAGGCTATGCGAACGCGGAGGTGGGTATGCGAACGCGTATAAGGAACTGGCCCCCCTCCAGGATTACACTACGCGAACGCGTGAGAGGGGACGCGAACGCGAATAAGAAGTGAGTCAAAGCTACGCGAACGCGATGGGAGGTACGCGAACGCGAAGAAGGATCTGGGACCTGCAACTGCTGGAGGATTTTTCTGCAATAACACAACTCCAAAATGCTCCGTTGAGCACCCGAAACACACCCGAGGCCCCTGGGACCTCAAGCAAACCTACAGACATATCTCATAACATCATTCAAACTTGTACCAATCCTTAAACCACCTAAAACAACGCCGGAAACTCGAATTAAACAAGGATTTGAGCCTAAGAACTTAAATTTTCATCAAAACACGCTTTCGATCAAAAACCTAACCAAAACACGTCCCAATGACCTGAAATTTTGCACACACATCCCAAATGACATGACAGAGCTACTGCAACTTCCGGAATTCCAATCCGACTCTCGGATCAAAAACTCACTATCGGACCGGAAACTTCAAAAATTCAAATTTCGGTATTTCAAGCCTAAATGAGCTACGGGCTTCCAAAATACATTCTGAACATGCTCCCAACCCCGAAATCACCTATCGGAGCTAACGGAACCATCGGATTTCCATTCCGAGGTCGTCTTCACACTGTTCCTACGGACCACTTTTCAACGCTTAAGCTCTCATTTAGGGACTAAGCGTCCCAAAACTCTCCGAAACCCAGTACCGAACGTCCCGGCAAACCAAAATAGCAGAAATGAACTTAGGGGAAGCAGTTAATAGGGGATCGGGGTGTTAATTCTTAAGACGACCGATTGGATCGTCACATAATTAATTCAGTCCCAAATAAGTTGGCTTCGCTTCTATGAATGTCGATCCATGCTGAAATAAATAAGAGAGTTGCGGTAGATATTCAATTCATGACAAATTCTCATAATATAAGTATCAGTGCGAACACAATATAAAAGTAAATGCAATATTTAAAATAATTGATGAACTGAAACTGAGAAAAGAGAACCAAGATAACTAATTAATACTCTACTATAGTTTATTAGGGATAAGAATATTAATTTTGTGATTAGAGAGTACCAAACAAAATCGTCCCATTCAAAGAAGAAGATTTGCAAATCCAACGACTGCATTCTTAATAGCCTAAAGAACACCCCATCCCCCACCCCACCCCCACCCACCCTCACCCAAAGAAAATATTGATACGCAAACATAGAGGAAAATACAAAATTTTCCCATCTTTTGTTCTTTCTTACCTCTTTCTGAGTTTTTTCGTTTTAATATGCGTGCATAACATCTATTAAAGGGAAAACGTCCATTACAAGATTTTTTTCATTTACGAGGCTTGAATCTGAAATTTCTGGTTAAAAATGGAAGAATTCTATTTATGCTATCACATTCCTTAAAGGGCATTTCGGTACACTAAACCTCCGATATGCAGGGGTTCGGGAAAAAGCCGGACCACAAGAGTCTATAATACGCAGTCTTACCCTGTATTTTTGCAAGAGGCTATTTTCACGGCTTGAACCCGTGACCTCCTGGTCACAGGGGCGGAGCTAGAGTGCCGAGAGCGGGTTCGGTCGAACCCAATAGCTTTGGTTCGAACCCTGTATTTGTCTTAAAAAGTTCATTGAATATGTATAAATTATTAATTTAGAACCCAGTAACTTAATACGATTAAAATTTCGAACCCTATAAGCTTGAAGTCCTGACTCCGCCTCTGCCTGGTCAGTGGTCACATAGCAGCAAATTTACCAGTTACGCCAAGGCTCCCCTTCAACTATAATTACAGAACCAACTATCACATTCCTTAGTAATTCATTAATGTATTTATTACAAAACCAACAACAATAATAACAACCCAATGGGATCCTACAAGTAGGGCCCGGGAGAGTAATGTTGAGGTTTTAAGCTAAATAGGCTTAAAAGAGGGTGAATGGGAAATGGAGGAAAAATGAGATTTTAAGCTCCCCCCCCCCCCCCNTATTTACTTAGCAAATACTAATAGAATAGCTAACTTCACTTTCAAAGTTCCAACAGCTATTACGACGTGTTTATTTCTATCATTATTTCTACACAATTAAATACAACTACAATATGATACAACTTAAATACATTTTTATACAAATTTTATACAATATGTCTTTTGTATATTTTGTATCTGATTTATACATAATAAAAATAAATTTCATACAACTAATTATATATTATACAACTTATCTGTGGCTTGACAAAGGGACATTGTCCCATATTGGAAGAGGAAGAGGATTTTGATGGGTATAAAAAGAGTTAAGAAGAAGGCAAGTCTCGCGCCGCCGTCGTCGCTCGCTCGGCTTCGGATCGGATTTGGTCAAATGATTGATTGATTAATTTTTTGGACCAAATTTATTTGTTAATAGTAAATATTAACAAAAATATTATTAAATATCCGTTTTAATAACAGAATATTAATATTAATATTAATATTAAATCCAACGGAATATTAAACGTTTTTCCGTTATCCGTTTTCCGTTTTTCGATTTTGTAACTAAAAATTAACCGCCCTCTTGAATTCCCGGTTTATGTTGCGAGTTGCACCTCTTCAGTTTTCAGCCCAACATTGGCTATAAATACCAATCCACTCTCTCAGATTTTCCATACGATTTTCTGAATTCTCCTCCTTTCTTCTGCATACTTTTAACTTCAAAGAAAGCAACAGTAAGTGTGATTTGCTACCGAACTTTATGTTCGCTGAAACATGGGGGTTTGAAGTACCACTACACCAGTGTGTAATTCGTTCTATCCTGGGAGGAAATAATTCATAACCTTGGGTACTAGGAGGGGATTAAATTCCTTAAGGAAATACTGTGAATTCAGTGGGGTCGGATTAACTTTTGTTTCGTTTACATTTTTTGTTTATATGTTATTTTATCTTTTCCAAAATTAGTTTACAAATACAGTTTACTAACAAATAATGTGTACGCAAATTTTATCCCACCTTAAAGAAAAGAAAGAATGTTTTCGAAAGACACTCGGCTAAAGGGTATTTATTACAGAACCAACTATATTAAAGTGGTCTTAAGCAAGTTGACCTTTTTTATAATAAGTCTAGTACCTAGTTCTAACATGCTATATATGGTTGTTTAAAGTTAGGCATAAGGACAGCAAAAAATATCAGATTCAACAACCATTATCTCTAGAAACTCCTAAAACAGGTAAGGAAATAAGTCAAAGTAATTAAGCAAAAGATCTATGAATTTTAAATTGCAAATTTGGATAATGATGAGACTCGACTTTAAAAAAAGCAGCTCACTGTACTAAGTTCTCGCTATGCGTGGGCTTCGGGGAAGGACCGAACCATAAGAATTTATTATATATAGCCTTACCCTGTATTTCTACAAGAGGTTGTTTTCACGGCTCGAACTCGTGACCTCTTGGTCACATGATAGAAATGTTACCAGAGTAAAGAATTATTATGCTATAATTGCAATTTAATCGATTATAACAAGTTAATTTTGTCTTTTAAATTATCATATCAAGACTATGAAATACATGTTGTTTTAAAATAATTGATATTGTAAAAGTTCTATATAATATTGGGGCATTATCACTTTTAGCTCGCGCCAGAAACTATTTACATTTGGTAGCCGAAAAAGTGTATAAAACTTGTAAAACTTAACATACAGAATGTATATATACATATATATATATATATAAATTTTATATTTTTTCGACTATTATTCTTACGGCAGCTATACAGTGTCATTTTTCCTATAATATTAGTGCACAGAGCTTAAACTCGATGATATTTAGCAGTTAGGGAGGGGAAAAAGCCTACGCAAATTTTGAATGTTCAAGAATGTTCTTAGAATTTGTTTGAAAATTTGCCAGCAAAGACACTCTAATATTATAATTTAATAATTGTAAATGGCTTGCTAATCACTTTCTGTTCCACTTAACCTTTTGATTAATCAGAATTTGATTTGATAACTTCAATTGTTAAATTGGAATCTGATAGATTTCAATTAGAGGTGATAATGAAAATGACAATGACAATGACAATGATAGTGATTTAGAAGATGATTGCAATTTATTCTCTAATTAAATCATTCCACACTTGATGATTAGGCCAATAAATAATTAATTTAGAAGATGATTGTTATTTTACTTCTCTCACTATTGTGGACTATTATATATAAGAGCTTAAGTTATACGCAGCGGTGGTATAAGAATTATTTACGCAATCAGATTACTTATTAGGTATTATTTATTAAAAATAATTAATTTTATGCTATCATATTCACAGTTTTTACTGGAGTTACTAATGAATTGTCTTTTCCTGTTTTTATTTTTATTTTTTTATTTCCGTCTTTCTGAACCGAGGGTTTAGCGGAAATAGCCTCTCTGCCCTATCGGGGTAGGGGTAAGATCTGGGTACACATTACCCTCCCCAGACCCCACTTTGTAGGATTTTACTGGGTAGTTATTGTTGTTGTAATTTTATGCTATCACATGTTAAACTTACGAGTTAAAATTTACAGGGACAGCCTGGTGTACTAAGCTCCCGCTATGCACGGGGTCCGGGGAAGTAGAGTTAAAATTTACGGATAGTACAATAATCGTAACATTATCGGTATATATAACTTAGATTTTATAAGTAAAAGTTAACTGGCATACACTTGTATAATGATCCACAAATTGTGCTGTGACTAAGGTTAATTTTCTTATAATCACATCATAATGGCAATTTGACTTTATTATATACTTACTATAAGAGGAGAAGACAGTGGTAGGTAGGCATAGCTATTTTTTTACTTGCTGAAGCACATGAAACAACAAAAGTAATCACAAAATTTATTGTTCAAGCTTTAAAAGACTCAATAATTGTAGAAAATTAAGAATAAATAAATAAAAGTAAAGAACAATATAAGACGATAACCACAACACACCATTAAGAAGATAACTCAAAGATTACGTATAATAATTGTGAAAATAGCACGGGCTAGTCAGTTTTCGGACTGGTAATTGAAAATAGCCAGCGTTTGCAAAGTCATTGAAAAATAGCCACTATTTTGCTGCAACACGAAAAGTTCCAACATAATATACTGGAGATTGATGCACCTGTGTATGAACTTCCAGCATATTATGCTGGACCAATATATTATGCTGGAACTCCAGTATATTATGCTAGAAGTTCACATGTAAAAAATTCGAACTCCAGTATATTATGCTGGAATATTTTCTGGATTTTGAACAGTGTTTTCGTTCAGATTTATCTTTACATAAAAAGTGGTTAAATTCCGATTACTTTTGAAACTGTGACTATTTTTCAATTACCATTTATAAATCTGGCTATTTTTTGAATTTCACCCATAATAATCAAATTTGACCTTGAAAAGGCTTGTGGAATATCCTCTACCAAAATATCAATCACTTTCAATTATATGTGTAAAAGTGTTAAATCAAATAGAAACGAAAAATATATCAGTCATTGTTATTATCACATAGATGATAGAAGTATAGAACTGCAACTTGTGATACAACTCTTTATTGATAATAATTGGACCTCGGATTCGAAACTTCGCCTTTGTTATGGGTACGTTTACCTCCAATGTGAACTTTTCTGACGCGAATCTGAATTTAGTCGGACTCCAATACAGGTATCGGAAAAATTCCAGAATATTTGGTCCAGGTAACTTTCAAAGTGCAACATTTAAAATTATTTTATGTTCAGACGACACCTAAGTTGAAAGAAATTGAGAGGAAAAATGAAAGAAACTTCAACATTGGAAAATTGATTGATTATTACTACAAGTTATGTTTGCATTATAACAAATTTGTTTGTTTCTGCTCAGGACAAAAACTTAAAGATGAGTAATCAAAAGGCCAAGTGTACGAAATTGTATAAATACCTAATGCAAATTGACAGGTCCATTGAACTCAAACACCTAAACTTTACCTACCTAAATTAGACATAAAGTCTGACACTTGACCAGTACCGGAAGGTCGGAAGGAGAAGTGTTATAAGTTTTGAATGAAAATCCCGATAAATGACGGTAGTAACTCTAACTGTTCTAAGATAGCGAATCTCCTTATCGCATAAGTAGCAACATGTTACTCCATTTAAGATCTATTTATTATATAGAAAAGGAAAGATGGTCAACCAAGGGTATATATGTCATTTCAGAAGAATTCATGCATTGTTTTCATTTCTAAAATACAAAATGTCATTGATATACGTGGACCCCACATTTCCCTGAACACAATACTCCTTTAAATGTACTATTGATTAGGCTACTTTTGCGGAGAGTATTGCAAGCAAATACTCATTGGAACGTTCCTTTTCTCATTTGGTTAAATTATTAATTTTGGTTTAGTCAACTAGAAGTTTCCACATAGAAACTAAAATTATCTTTTAAATAATAGAGCAACAAAAAGAAATATCGATAAATATTTACAAGATTTTTATATTTACCCATACAGTTTTAAAGCAATTTAAAAATTAAAATTAAAAGATTTTCATCCATCCACACTGTTTGAAAGCGATTTCAAACTAAAAAAAAATCATATTCAATAGTTTGTTAAACCTCAAAAGTTAATTTAAGTGATGGGGTTTATCCATACTGTATTAGCAGGCTATGTCTTATATGCTTAGTTGATGTGAAAATTTAATCTATATGGTTTGAACTCCATTCTTCCATGATAAGTTTTCAATTGTCAATAAATTGTCTTAAAACATTATTTACTATAATTTTATATTGTTTCATTATGAAAATTAACATATGATAAGTCTATAGAAAAATAATAACATTTCTCTTATCTCCTCAATTAAGAAACAAAACTAAAATCCCTATAATTTATATCGACTTTTATCAAATATTTATTATTTTATCACCAGTTAAAATCATTTTAACGAGTTATAATAAAATATAATTTGAACTGCTATATTGAATTGCTACAATTTATATCATGTTAATATATGTTTAGTGCTTTTGGTTCTCTTTGTTTGAAATAGTAAATTGTCTCTTTAGGGATGCAAGTCCCATTGGAAGTTCTCTTTGTTTATTGTACTAAAACTTTCTCTTGATTTTGTTGTATACAAGACATGAAGTAAAACTATAATTTTTTTTTTCACTTTCCGGAGGGTGAACTCGAAATCTCTTAACTTTCATCAAGTAGCCGATTGTTCCTACTGTTAAAATACTTGCGAAACCAATTTGGATGTGTAATTTTAAGACTACAAAATGTTGGGCCGGTATACGGGCATTCCTCATCTAGTAAGACGAGAGACACTGAAGATAAACAACCATGATCACAATTAAGGGTTGTAATGGAATCGAGAGAATTCCTTTATGTCGATAAGAGATTTCGAGTTCACCCTCCGGAATTTTCTCATGCTGGTTCCGCAATATAAGTTCGGCCTGCAAAATGATTATGCGTTCGCACAATGGACCGCAAAATGACCTCCAAAGAATTATGTTCAATAAGAGATTTTACGATCGAGCTTTGAGTTTATAATGGACGCATGTAAATCGCATTTGTAGACACTGATGTTCAAATAAATGAAATATTCACATAACAAACACATTATTCGAATATTTAGACAAAAGTACACATTTGGGACTCACCAAACAATGTGTAGAACAAGCAAATCCACATTTTAAATTTTCCAAACTTAAATACACAAAACATAGTATTCGAGTACACATTATTTAGATATTATCCATATAATTTACAATCAGCACCCAAAAGGCACTTGAGGATGTCTCCAAACAACTGATAATTTACAAGAAATACCAATTCCAGTCAAAATTGGATTCAGTTCTTTTTTCTTTTTCTCCTTTTTTGCTTTAGAAATCATGGCTCAGCCTAAGAAATTGCAAGATGTACTCGCACCTCCAGCCAAAAATGGATTTTAGCTCTGCTTTTTGTCTTTATTCCATTTTTTTCTCCCGCGTCTTCTTCATTAAAAATATCATCTCTGATGCTTTCTATAAAAAGGTTTCCGATATACTTCAATCTCCAGATGTGGTCACTGCACATTTCTTCATGTACTTTCAGTTGTTTTCCGCAAAGAAGTAAAATTAAACCTGCAAGAAGTGCATGTCACCGATCAAAAAGTGCCTCTAGAAAAGTTAACTCATTCAATTTGGCAGAGTAGATACAATACCTAATGAGAGGCTTCTGAGGAACCACAAATGCATCAGATGCAAGGCTGGATGACGGTGCAGCTAGCTCAAGCGGCTTTCAGGGGCAAGAGAAAGAAGCAAAAAGATTAGATTTTCGTCAGTGTTTCTGTCTAACAGTATTGGATACAGAATTTTGCATACAAGAGTATCATTCAAAAAAGCAACTTGGAACATGTCAAGCTTTTACATTTGTCTAATGTTTCCGGTCACACCAACATGCAACATTACGTGTCTTAGATACTATCAAATTATAAAATTCAGACAACAACTAGCAACAAAATGTACAAATATTGCAGACACTAACAAAGTTTTCTCAGGGAAATCCAAAGGAAGATTTGAACAGAAAGCAATGCAAAAGATATTTTGGTAAGATTCTTAAAATGACCATTCTTATTCCCTCTATTTCTCTGACATAACATATAAGGGCGATGACAAAATGGACTCACCAAAAAAAAATATATATTGACGAGTTACATTGGACTATCAAATTATCACAGCACCTTGCAAAATTGCACTTTTTATCCCAATTCTCATCAACAATTAAACATCTGACGGCAACAAGCACCAAATTTTACAAAGAGCTTGGAGCTAAAAAAATGGGAACGAACTGGAAAAAACAAATAAGGAAAGTGGCCTTCTGGTATATTCCATGCTCCACATAAAGACTGGTTCACTTTTTTGTTGCAACAAGTAACTAACCACAAAATGCTGTCATATTTAAAATGAACTCCATAAAGACTACTCATAATTTAGGGCCAATAAGAATCAGATGCTTTCTCTAACATGGCAGTTTGTGTTAGAACCTTCAATTGCGGTACAAGACATACACCAAAGACATCAATGAAAAGCACAATTAACTAGTTTAATAAACTGTTCTGTTAAATTCCAAGGTCCACGATGTTAGTCTCGGTATCATACATTATCTATCCAAAAAAGTCTCGAACACAAAAGCTGAGAAAAAGAAAAAGATTAAGGAGATTTGTATGATGCAACTGCAGATGGACAGACTGAGGGTGCACAAAATCAGGATCTCAATAGACATATTCGATATATTCTGCATTAAAGAAAATAAGTGTATGAAGTTTGAAGACAACCTCAAGTTCTTCCAAGCCCTCGCTTTGTAGGACCTTATGGCTAGAGCCACCAATTCCGTCCTTTTCCTCTGATGTTGTTGCCTCAACCATTTCCTCTGCTGTTGGGGGCTCCATCTGCAGTTCATTAGCCCCATCAGAAGGCTTGACTCCATTTGTCAATTCAAGTTCATCCCCAGGATCTTCAAAACCATGAGATCCACTTTGATGGCCCACAGTCGGTTCTGCTGATTGCTTGACTGCTATTGTCTCTGTTACAGCTGCACATGATGAAGGCACAGGCAACGTGCTTTTGACAGAAACTTCAATTTGGCTATCAACACGCCCACCACTATTCAAGGTATCACCAATATCAGCTTCAAATTGCTTCAACTCTCTAGTTTCACCTGGTGAGCTGGCATCACTGCTACTCATGGCCAGGCAAGACTCTTTTGAGGTAAAACCTGTATTAACTTCGTCGTGCTTTCTCTTTCTGCTAAAAGCAGCATCTACAGATGTTGCCTTAGAAGAACCAAGTGACTTTGAAACTGAACGACTTTCACTTCTTGCAGGCTGAGCAGGACGCACTCCTCCAGGGAAGACAAAGTTAGGAAGGTCTTTTCGTCTGACATGACACACATGAATCCACATGCTAGATGTCCAAAAAGAATATGCATATACATCTCGCTTAAAATCCTCAACTGTCAACCTTATATCAAATTGTTCACCTTGTTGAGGATTTGTACCTTGTTTTCTACGTAATCCCATAAAATAAGAATGGTGAAACGGCTTAGATTTATCTGAAAATTCACCCGGATGTGGATGGCATTGAAGTACACCAGCAGTGTCTCTCTCAATCTGGATGAATAGAGCATGGAAACTTCATTAATTCAGTGCCTTTGGCGAAGCAATAGAGACGAAGTCATCAAAATGTGAAGCAGAAGAAAAGAAACATCACCTTTAGAGTAAGCAGGCGTATCCTAGATTCAACCCAGCCTTTCCATTTCCTCATGTCATCCTCACTTTCTGCAGCTATGTCTATCCGCAAATAGTTTCTATAGGCTTCAAAAAAAGCGAAAGGCTCACAAAGACTTTGCCAGCTAGCTTTGTTAGCTTCTATTGCCTATGCAAAAAAAATGAGTCAGGGAAAGAAGATCTCAATTGATGAAAATAGGAATAACAAACTGGAAGATAAAAGCAATAGGATTAGAATAAAAGTCATGACTGCAGAGCATTGGTGCCGCAACAACACAATGAAGAAGTCTCAAAAGAAATTAGGGAGAGAACCAAGTATCTTAACCATGAGCACAAAATTCACTATATACGCATGCTTGAACCGCCAAAACAAACATTTAAGAGCAACTACACACAAAGAGGAAATAAATTACCTAGCCTTCGATCCTACAGAAATCGTAATTTAGCAATGACATCAGCATAGTCCACACACCCTCTCCCTTGCTCTCTCACTCGCTGAGTTTGGGGTTCTTTTTTTTTTTTAGGTTAGGGGGGGGGTGGGGGGGTGGGGTAGACGTAAGTACGACGTAACGTAAACTTAAGTAGAGGAAGACACAACTCTACTATTCTAGAGACGTAANNGGGGGGGGGGGTGGCGAAGTTAAGCAGGAACCTAAATTATGGAAGAAGCAACATCAATTCTATGAGCAAAAACTTGAATGAAATTCGGTGATAACCCAACGATGAAGTAATCTTTTGTTGACAACGGAGTTTTTAACCTTCAATAAGACCCTAGTTATTATCTTATATATATATATATAGGAAGGGCAGTTTAAAAACTTCTGGAGGTGAGAGCATGCTCAATCCCTAGAAATCTAATAAATACGGAACAATCTAGGAAGAAACAATTTCTTATGGTGAAAATGTCTTCCTTCCTAGATTGCACCATGCACTAGAGACTACAGTTGAATGCTTAAACGTCAACAATGAATCAGGACAAAGAGCCCATTTGGATTGGCTTATTTTAAGTGCTTTTAAGTCAAAATAGCTTTTAAGCCATTTTGTAGTGTTTGGATAAAGTAAAAAAAGTGCTTTTAAGCACTTGTTTTTAAGCTAAAATGACAAAAAACAAGCCAAAAGCCAAAAAGCTAGAATTCCTAACTTATGACTTTTGGCTTAAAAGTCACTTAAAACAAGCCCATCCAAACAGGCTCTAAAACATTAAGGCTAAACAAGCCCAAAATTTTTGTCTCAATAGCTGAGATTAAGTTCTCGCAAGGCTTATTAGTATAAATTTAATCACCAAGTTAATTGTAATTGCTACTATCCTCAGGTGTTACGGATAAGCTGCAGCATTCCCTAGACATCAAATCTGGGATTTTTATGTCTACTTTGTATAAAGGGCAGCCCGGTGCACTAAGCTCCCGCTATGAGCGGGGGCCACAAGGGTCTATCGTACACCGTCTTACCCTGCATTTCTGCAAGAGGCTGTTTCCACGGCCTACTTTGTATGTTTAAAAAAGGTCTTTTGCATATTAAATAAGACTATAAGAGTGAGAGAGATTGATGAACTTATAAAGCTCTAATTTATGCCTCCCTTGTTGCATCTAGTAGTAAGAAAGAGATGAAAGAGACATAAGGTAAACATAGCCATTAAGAAAATTCAGGATCATATGGAGCTATATGGATGCAGGCTACTTCAATCTGACTCTACTAAAAGCCAGCAATTATGACATGCATTAAGCTGTGAAAACAAGGAGCACTGAAACTAAAGTAAGCAGCAAGTGATTTATCCAGTGATGAAGACAGTTGAGCAAAATGCTTCTACTAAACCAAAGATGGTACTCCCACCATGAATAAACATGCTTGAGCAACATTCAAAATCTTAGTTTTGGTTTTTATCTGTATTTAGATAATAGAAATTAAATGGGGTAAATTAACTCAATAGGAGAACCAATAGGAAGAAAAAACCGGCAGCTCACATTGATTGCATTCAGTACAATAGAAAAAGCAATAAACCCCACAAAAACTGAGCACGCATAAATACCTCACAAAGTTCATTCCCTCTCTGAAATTCTTCTGTCATAACACGCAAGGTACTCGTTGAAACATTGTAGCTAGAATTCATGCAGGGGTATGCTGGAGTTATTATCGGCATTAGATGCTGCCTATCTTTGAAATTCCTCCGAGGATCCCAATAAGCAAGCCCAAGAGATCCTTCATTTATTGGACACAGCAAAACTGGGTTTGGCCAGCGCCACAAACTGTAGACTCTAAAAAACCGAGAGACCAACATGCTAGGAACTGCATTTGGATAAAGTTGGCAAATCCGAGCAACAAGCAATGCCCAATTAATACCGCCAAGAAATCCAGTAACCTGGTCAAAACAGAAGTGACACAAGTTTACGAGAGGCAGACTGACTTTCACCAAGATGACAGGCACTGTACCTTTAAGGACACATAAGATTGTACAAGGGGTCATGTTGGATGCTTACATTTGAGTAAACTCCACGCCTTTTTGCCCACAGTCTCATGCATCTCAGTGTGGTGCGGAAACTCTGCAGGACCAAAGAGTGGGGAAAGATTAAGCATAAAGTTTCGAAGCAAATGCAATTTACATGATTGTGAGGCAACAACCTGGATATTGGGTACTAAATGCAAAACTTGATCCGTTACTCTACATCCATTAAGACTACGAACAGTCTGCTCATCCACATTCTGTAGTATGGACTCCTGTGAAACATCCAAATCCTGCAAGAGACAAATAGGAATAAAATCCCGAAGTTTACAGATTACAGAATTTATTTCAACAGCATAACAAAGTATTTCAGATTAATAGGATGACGACATTAGAATTATGATGGTTCTAAAACCACAAGGAAAACAGAGTATAGTCATCAGCACACAATGGGACAGAAGATAAATGAACACTATGGATAATTGTTAACGTTACTGAATAGTAATTAGGAATGGTCTCTCAATATTACAGATTTAGAAAAAGTAAACAAGAATCTACTACTCTTTTTAGATACCTTGAAGTAGTAAAGAGTTCCAGAAATAGTCCTCATGCAATTGCAGAAAAAAGCATGCTAAGTTGCATATACAAGCAAGAGCCAGGAGAAGTAGCAAGTAATTATGCACAAATTCACACTCTCCACCCCCCAACCAGGCCCTCCTTTCAGATGTTCAATTGTTATTAAGAGCCTAAACCAAACCTATATCCTCATAAGCTGACCAGTTGAAGTTTTCAAAACCATCCATTGTTCTTTAATAAGCATCAAGTGGCTGCTTAAAGATACAGCAAAACTGTGGTAGCTTTCCCTTTACAAAGACCAGCAACTACTTACATCCAAATAAAAAATGAAGGGAGATAATAAAATCTTTCGATCCAACCATGTTATCTATAAGTAACATGCTATACCAAAAAAGCTGAAGACAACAACCATTGAGCCTTCAGTTTCTCAGTAGGAGTCAAACTCCTTTCAAATCATCCTCTATCTCTAAAAAATCCACAATATGCAGCAAAGGCTGTAATTCCATATTTCCCTTCCTCCGCTTCTGTCTTTTGTCCATACCAAATGCAAGAAGCAACTTAAGGATATGTGGCACGACCTACTTTATCCCAACTAAGTTTAGAGCATATCGCACGTTTCCTTGGCTACTTTGAAATTTAATTAGGAAAATGAAAAGGTAAATGCATCAAAGTAAGTTGTGGAACCCGGGAAACGCCATGTTAGGTTCACCAATTCAACCAATTATGAAGAAGATATGCAGGCATCATTCGCAGCAGTATATAACAAAGCTAAATGCACATCAGAAGATAGATTTTCCAGACTGCAAAGGATGGTGCATCTCAAAGCAAATGTGTAATCAGTCACATACAGGAGAATCATACCTCAGGAATAACCCAGAGTGCTACATTTGCATAAAGAAGATCTATAGAAACCCCATTGAACTTGAACTTCATAACAGGAACATGAGCATCAGGTACAGGATGAAGTTCTTGTATTTCAGGCATCTCTTCAAGCATTCTATGAAGTTCACCGAAGAAGTCCTGCAATGTTAGAGGAATATTTCATGCATCAATCTTCAGCAGAGAAACACTAAAAGTAAAGGATGTAAACGGAAAAAGCTGTCATCCTACTTCACGAGTCGCATGTCTAGGTCCTACACAGAGAGTGTCTATATCAGCACCAGGGCCATGTACCTGTTAAGGACAATCAAAAAAAGTTAACTTTATAAGTGAAATGGTAAAATTATCTAACAAACAAGAAAAAGCCAAAGTCCTTGAAGCCAAGCAACATAATATACAAATACTCCTTCGGTCCTTTATCGACTTAAATCACTTCTTCTGTAAAGTAACATATATATTCACAATACCAAAATGTAAAATGTGTACTATCTAAAGTTTCTCCTTGCAGTACTCACTCCGCTTCAAAAAGGGTCCCCAACTACTATAAAGTATCACTGAACAAGTGAACAATCCCTCCCCTTGACATCCCAAATTTAAAAAACTAATTTACTAAGGCATCACATTGATGAAAAAAGACCAAGTTTCAAAACCAATACCAGCAGGGTTCATAAATAACACAAGGGCCGGGAAACACTATAGAATTGATGGGGAAAGGAAGAAACAACACCCATTTATTCTTGCTGATTGAGGTTGTCACAAGATTGTTACAAATTAAAAGATGTGCAAGAACTTGGAGAAAAGTTAGACCAAATACCCTCTCCACAATCAAGTACTATATTAGATTTGACAAATTCATCATACATGCAACTGCATTTAACCTGTGAAGTTGTAATCCCCAAAAATCCAATCAAGTAAATAAGCCCCCCACCCCACCGCAACCCCCCACCCCACCCCCAAAGAAAAGTGCTTCATTTCAAGCTGTTCCAATATTGAGCCACAGACATGTACACCGAACCAATAATGCAAGTGCCAAGACTATTACTACCAGTTGAATCCAACAAAGGGTGTAAACAAGAAGAAAAAGACATACTCCCAACCGATATGACCCGAATGTGAAGATTTTTGCATTTGCCTCTTGCACCACGTCATCATTGAAGCCTTTAGCACGACAGACATTTTTCACCCACGTCTTCACAATCTGTTTTACTCCAGAATCAGTAATTAATGACTTTGATATAGTAGACTGAGAATTCTCAATTCACAAAACAAGAATAACCTGGTCTAATCTCCCTAGCACTTCTTCCCTCTTAATGGCTTCTTCATGACTTTCATATAAGCCTGCATCTGCAAGAAACTGATGAAAAGGTGCAGTCCTTGTCAGATATGGTGTAAAAACTACAATGTGTCTCTCTCTATCTCACACATACTAACACACACAAGCACATGTATATGTGAGTGTGAGTGTAAGCATGTCTGCGTGCGTGTGTGTGTGAGTGTATATGTGAGTATATATAGAGAGAGAGATCAGGAATCTCGTATATCAACTTAGGTTTGAGCATTGTTTTCTCTTGACTCAGACATCAATTCGTTGGGACATTAATCTGTGTTAATTTAATCATTTAAAAGAAGAACAATTCATCATTGAGAAGAAAAACATAGATTTATTTTAAATCAAAATTGCTTAGACTGGTTTTAAATCACTCTCTCGTGCCATAAGTGCAAAGCATGGTTATGTCCGGTTCAACTTCAAAACTGTATACCTATCCCATTAAGCAAGCAAATACATAACATTTCTACTAACACTTGATTAGGCTCGGTTATAGCTGATAAGTCTTCTGAATGGGTATTGATGTCAAGTATAACCGACTGATACAAGTATTTAGTTAGAACCATGGCTTAATGTGCTTGGCTTAAATATTTTATTATCACCTCTTTTTACAAATAATCACTCATAATTACCTTCTCGATTGGTCAATAATTGTTTTACTTATAAATATGTACAGTTTTGATCTTTTTAGAGTTAATCCATGTGTTCTACTCAAGTATCATTAACAAGTATATAATGCAACTTTTAACTTACAAATCTGTTCAAGAAACAAATGGACATAAACACAGAATCCCAATTTATAACCTCTGAATTATGCAAATTCAACCTTACCAAGAACTCAATGTTGGGAACTCCTTAATTTACTCTGTACATAATCTAGAAACACATTATAAACACGAGAGGAAAAAAATTCCTATCATAACAACAACTGCAACAACCACGCCTCAATTACGAATCCACACTGACCACATTACTCCATTTAAAAATCTCATACCAATATTTGCAACAAAAATTGACAGGTCAAATTTTCCAAACATATACTACAACAATTTAACAACTTAAAAAAGCAAGAACAAACCTTTTCCAATTCGCGGTTTCTAACAATATCCAATTCAGTGGGCCCACCAGTTGAAATTGGTTCAGATACTCCATATGCAGTGCTACTCATATCGCCTCCTCTTTCCACAAACAACACAAAATAACTTACTTTCCCTTTTTTTTCCTTTTCTTTTTTACTCAATTGAAAATACTAACTCAATAAAGCTTTTATCTTTTTTTTTTCTTTTTTGCATATAATAACAAAATTAACCTTCAATAACAAAGTGTTCCTCTTTTTTTTCTGAATAATCCACTACAACAATTGAATGTAACTGGGGAAATAAAAAAAAAGGTAAAATCAAAACTGAAAAAAGAAGGAAATTTATCAGTATTACACTTCACACCAATTCTCATTAAATTGCGATACACTACAACAAACAAAAAATACAATAAATTAGCACAAAATAAATAAAAACCCTAACTTTATCGATTTTTTTTCTTTTTTTCTCTAATACAACTTCACCACCACCAACAAAGCCTCTGATTTTGCAAGCGAAGCCCTAAAATTATGTGATTCACTGATTCTCTCAATTGATGCGGATTTTTTCACGACTATAGCTTCCGGTTCTTCGCACGATCGAAACCCTAATATTTAACAACAACAAAAAGAAGAGCAGAATAAAATTGAGGTTAGATTTGCAAAAATAAATAAAGAATTTATGAGATAATAAAGAGAGAATTGAAGCTGACAGGAGAGAGACGAGGCGGGGAGGAGAGAGAGAACTGATGAATGAATAATGGAGATATCTTTTGGTATTATAAATAGGGGAAAAGGGGGGATATGGAGAATCTGTATTAAATTTTATTTATTAATTTATTGTATGTGATTTAATATTTATTTTAATTTCAGTTCTTAATTTTTCCCAAATTCTTATTCCGGAAGGAAAAGGAAAGAACTAGAAATTAACCTTGACCACATATTTCTTCTTTCTTTCTTTTTTACTTTATTTTTTTGGTTTCCCACCCGGTGTCCGGTACCCACATTGCAGCCCGATTATATCCGGATTCGCATTGAGTAGGGCTCCATTCGGAGGGAAGCGCTCCCTACCAAGAATTTTTCCATACCCAAGGCTCAAACTCGAGACCTCTAGTTAAAGGAAGAGCAGTCATATCCACTGCACCACATCCTTTGATGATCTTTTTTACTTTATGGTATTATATACATTGCGCTAATAAATTTGGATTCATATATTAAGAAACTTTATTTTATTCTCATGACTCAATTCATACTTTTGACTAACTTTTTATTTTACTAGTATTAAGCGTGTATACCCCATCTCAAAGAGTAATTCTACGGGAAATTAGCTTGAGTTAAAAAATGAAGATTAAGAAAAATTATAAGTTCCTATGAATACGATAAAATTATATACTTTGTAAATTTTAATGCTTTATAGCTTAACATTCAGATATAAGCTTTCAAAGGATTAGCACGAGGTGTAACGACGGTCGTTTCGTGAACTGTAGCCATATTTCTGCTTCTTTATGTGTTTCTCAACTGTATTTCATGGTATCGTGTTGGTTGGTTCAGGTCCGGAGTGATTTTGGTATGAAATTAGATACTTAGTCTCCTATTTAGAAGTTTAAGTTGGAAAAGTCAATTGGATGTTGACTTATGTGTAAACGATCTCGAATGGGAATTTTGATGGTTCGGTTAGCTCCATTAGATGATTTTGGACTTGGGAGCGCGTCCGGAATGTGATTTGGAGGTCCGTGGTAGATTTAGGCTTGAATTGGGGAAATTAAAAATTTGGCGTGTCTCGGCCGGCAATGAAAATTTTGATATCAAGGCCGGAATGGAATTCAGGAAATTGGAGTAGGTCCGTAGTGTCATTTGTGACGTGTGTGCAAAATTTCAGATCATTCTGATGTGATTTGGTAGGTTTCGACAACGTTTGCGGAATTCAGAAGTTTAGAAGTTCTTAGGCTTGAATCCGAGGGTGATTTTGTATTTTGATGTTGTTTTGAGTATTCCGAAGGTTCGACTAAGTTTGAACGGTGATATGTGACTTGTTGGTATTTTTGGTTGAGGTCCCGAGGGCCTCGGGATGAATTCGGATGGTTAACGGGGGATTTGGAAATGAGATTGTGCAGCTAAAGTTGTTGCTTATGATGTTTCCGCACCTGCGGATGGGGACCGCAGGTGCGAGGTCGCAGATGCGGTGGGGAAGCCGCAGATGCGAAAATTGAGGGCCAAGAGAAGAACCGCAGATGCGGTGGGTTTGACGTATATACGGGCCCGCATGTGCAGTTCTTGGGGCGCAGATGCGGTTTTGGATTTTTAAGTGAAAACAGCAAGTGCGGTTGTTTGGACCGCAGAAGCGGTTGCGCAGGTGCGATAAAAGGGTCGCAGGTGCGGAAATGCCTGGGTATAAGGTATAAATTGGACCCTTCGCGAAATTTGAGTTATTTCCACCATTTTTTTTGGATTTTGAGGTCTTTGGAGGGTTTTGAAGAGGGAATCAAGGGAATACTCATTGAGGTAAGTTACTTGAGCTCAATACTTGTGATTATGGTAATTTTAAGTTGTTTAAGCATGAAATTTGTATAAATTAGGGTGAAATTGAGGAGTTAGGGCTTGGAAATTGGAGAGTTTAATTTTAGAATTTGAGGGATCATTTGATGTCGGATTTTGATGATTTTGGTATATATAGACTCGTGAGTGAAAGGAGTTTCTAGTTTTGTGATTTTTGTCGGATTCCGAGACGTGGGCCCGGGGGCCGGGTTTGGGTGAATTTCGGGATTTTGGTATAATTTGATAATTTTTCGCATGGAATTGGTGCATTGACCTACATTGATTGCATTGTATTGCTTTTGGTCTGACTCCGGACGTTCGGAGGTCGATTCCAGAGGAAAGGGCATCGCGGAGTAGGGATTTGAACGACTTGAGGTAAGTAATGATTGTAAGTCTTGTCCTGAGGGTATGAAACCCTGGCTTTTGCATCGTTTCACTATTGTGAGGTGATGCACATGCTAGGTGATGAGCGTGTGGGTGTGCACCGTCGGGGATTGTGACTTGGTCCGTCCCGTAGCAACTGTTAAGTTGCGTATTTGACTGAAAACTATTTGATACTTATGTGTTTTAGAAGGAACTACTATAATTGGGTTGCACGCGATATTTTGGGCCTTGTGCCAAAGTTGTTTGGACCTTAGAGGTCTTTTCTTATTATCCGCTCACTGTTTTGATTCAAGATCCATACTTAGTCATGTTGTGTTTACTGATTTCATAACTTAGTTTTTATTACCCGATTTGATGCATAAAATGATATTTTGGGCTGAGCACCCTATTTTACTAATATCCTGAGTGGCTTGAGAGGTTTCTGACTGAGTGAGGCCGAGGGCCTATTTTTGTGAGGATATTATGGGATCGGGTTGCGCGCCACAGCATGTTATTACTGATTTATGATTATGAGAGGTCGAGGGCCTGATTGATTTATGCCACCAGGTGGCTCGATATAGCGCTTGGGCTGTAGGAGCCTCTCCGGTTCGATTTTGAGCACCACTCGAACTCTGCACTGCACCTCTACCTCTACCTCGACCTGTCGACTGCTGAAAACCCCGTGCTGGAGGTCGAATTGATGAGGAAGAACCAGACACAGATCCAGTCGGCTGAGCCATACCACCAACTCCTCTGTTAGGACAATCCCGTATCATATGGCCAGGTTGTCCGCAAGAATAGCACGCATCAGAACCTCGACGGCACAGTCCAAAGTGGGCCTTACCGCACTGATCACAACGTGGTGTTAGGGGTCTCGTCTGATTGGTGTCTCTGTGATATTGCGAGCCTGATGCCCGCGAACTCTGACCTGGACCTGAATAGGTAAATAGATCATATCGAGGCCTCTGGAATTGTGGAGGAGCACTAGCTACAGATGGCGCCGAACTCCTCGAAGACTGGGGCCTGACATTGCCTCTGAAGTCATCAGAATACCCTGCAAATCTCGCCCGCTTATGCTGGCCCCTATCCTGCTCCCTATCTGCCCTTTGCTGGCGCTTACGATCCTCTAGGGTCTGGGCATAAGCCTGAATACGAGAAATATCCATGCCCTCCACCAAGGACGTTGTCGTGCACTCATTTATCAGATGTGGTCCCAACCCGTTCACGAACAGATGCACCCTATCACTCATCTCTGCTACCATATGGGGAGCATACCTTGCTAAAGAATCAAACTGCATACCATACTCTCGCACACTCATATTACCTTGTCTAAGGTTCAAGAACTTATTAGCTCTAGCTTGTCGTATCTCAACTGGCAAGTAGTGACGAAGAAAGGCCTCAGAAAATTCCTTCCACACAGCTGGAGGAGCGTTCGGACCCCTGGATCTCTCCCAACTATCATACCAGAGAACCGCTAAATCCCGTAGCCGATAAGAAGCCAACTCTACTGCCTCTGTATCACTAGTATGCATAACCCGCAGTGTACGATGAACCTGATCAATAAAAGTCTGTGGGTCCTCCTTCGGATCTGATCCGGTAAACACAGGAGGGTCTAAATTAATAAAATCACGAACTCTCGTACTAACTGGTTTATCAGCAGCACCTGTATTCTGCCTCTGAGCCTGAGCAGCTACCAAGCTAGTCAATAACTGCAAAGCACTCCGCATATCCTGGTCTGTAGTGCCAGACGGAGGAACTGGAGGTGCTGGGTTCCTCCTAATATCCTCTGGAGGAGACGGAGTAGATGAGGTATGAGACGGCATCTCACTCTGAGCCTCACTTTGGCCCGCTCTGGCTTGGGGCACCTGACCGGTACCCTCTCCCGCAGCTGTATCAAGCCGTCTACTAATTGTTTGCTTCCTAGTCGAAGGCATCGCTGAAAGAAAACAAGGTGAATATTAAAGATGAACACTTACGACTCAACTCTACGCACGATCTAGATTCAGGAAGAAGGTAACAACCCTAGATGTCATGTAGCCTCCTGATTATAAATGTGGCGCGCTACACATCCATAATCAAGACTCTACTAGACACGGCTCATAGACAATCCTTAAGACAGACTTGCTCTGATACCAAGTTTGTCACGACCCAATCTGGAGGGCCATGACTAGCACCCGGCCATACTTACCGAGTACCAACATACATTTTATCTAACCTTCTTTATTATCTTTTAGGGCTGACGAGATCAATATAAATGGTAGACATGGGTCATGGACAACCAACAATAAAATATGATGGCATGAACATACATAACATGGGATGACTAGACAATCAAGAAACTATATATAAGGTACGAGCTACCACACTACCATGAGAGACTATACAACAAAAACCAGCCGACAAGGCCTACCAAACTATACATGAGTCGACACCTGTCTATGAGCCTCTAAAGGAACATAAGTGTTGCAACATAGCCGGAACAGGGCCCCGACATACCCATAATATCTATAACAAAAATGCATACCAAGACCAAGGCAAGTCCGAAGAAGGGATCTCGCCAATCACCGCTGAACTGGACAGCCTACTATGGTGGGGGAGCTGCGCCTGCCTGTCTATCAGGACCTGCAGCACGACATGCAGCATCCACAAATAAAAGGACGTCAGTACGAATAAAGTACTGAGTATGTAAGGCAGGGAACCATAAGTACGAACAGTAATGTAGCAGGGATAGAGAATAAACAACCTGTAACATCTGGGTACCTCTACTGACATGAAATGCGTGATACATATGTATATATACATAAACTTTTAAAACATACGCCTCTATGGGCATCATCATCATCATATCGTACCCGACTGTAATAGGCACGGTAAAAACGTACCCGGCCACGTGGAGCTCGGTAAAACCCAACTGATCAGTGGTTGCACAATAGGTGCCATACCCGGCCGACTATAGCGCGGCTCGATAGAGTAAAATAGATACATATATATAATGAATGCTCGACTCATGGACTCACGTTCTAAACCCTTCGGAGTGACGTAAGGTCGGTATCCTCTGTACACGTTAGTATGACTAACTCTTCACCATGAACCTTATAGAATCAGGAAGTACCAATAACATTGATAATATAAGAATAAGAGAAGCAACATCAACATCAATCGTTCCATAAGAGGGGAAACAATGTAAGTACTGCTAGCTTCTAAGAGTAGAGTATCTTTGGAAGCTCGTTCATTACATTATGTACAATCGGAATCGTGCAAAGGAAGGAAAGGGATAGCCTCACATACCTTGTATATACTGCCCCAATCTCAAGCTATGCAATTTTCACGACTCCTTAGTCTACAATAAGAGAAACGATACTATAGTTACCATTCAAGCGTCATAACTATTATGTATCGACCACAACCTATTTTACGATGAAACGGACAGCACCTCCCCTATATATATGACTTCACACAATTCCAAACAATCACCAAACAGCCCAAACAACATCAATAATAATCATATTGAGCCTCCCAAAATAGTCCACGCACAACCAAATCACTTCATACATACGACGGCCACCGTAGTCGTGTCAAACGACCCGGAAATGTTACGAAGAACTACCAGCCCACAACCCTACATCTATATGGTGTTTCTCCACACCCTTCCTCCTCCAAAACTCCACAAAACAGTAGTAAAACACGCAGCCCAACAGCAACACAAAACAGTCCGCTACAAGTGAATACCTCGAACTCACGGCTTCCGATCACCGTCCCGTGAGTTCTTACATGTATAGAACGAATTACCATGAATTTACAGCAGAATAAATGTATGAAAGATAGCAGTAAACTCACCTTACTTGTTGGATAACTCAGCCCTTATCTTGGTTCTTCAAACTCTAGGGTTTACCCCCAATTTGAACTTGAAAGAGAGGGAAAATCAATTAGGGTTTGTGGATAATTTTTGGGAGAAAGTTTGCAGGGGTTTAGGTCTGGTTATTTGTGAAATATAATGAGGGATATATTGCAGAAGATAAGCCTTTTAATGGGCTCTTTGTCTGACCCGAAATTGCCTCTTTTTGGGCTATCATTTAACCAAGTAGGTGACCCACCTACTTGTCACCTAGCAGCTTGTGCAGTCTCGCAAAAATGTCTATATCTCTCTACTCCAATGTCGTATTGATAAAAGGTTTAATGCGTTGGAAACTAGACTCATAGATCTTCAATTTGGTGGGTAGATCACCCCGTAATTCCAAGTATATTGGGAGAAAAGCTTAATAACATTTGACCTAAAGTTTAAGTAAAACTATGAACTTAAGTTGCAACAACTCTTGTCGACTTTTGTTTCATAACTCGTTTGACTTCAAGACTATGATACGGATATTTTATGATTCATATACCTTAAAATACGACCTCTTGAGAGTATTAAGCACCCCTAGGTTTAACCAAAAATACGGCTGACAACATCCTTGATTCGTTTAACTTCTAATACTTGTTAACCACCCTTATACACCTTTGTATCATTTAAGACCAATAAGATTAATCTCTTATCATCTCAAAGATAATCTCTTCATGGATTTACGTCGACGACCTTATGGCATGAACTAACGTATGTGAATATGGGTTGTAACACTGCACACCCCCAGTGAGCGTGGGTACCCTGAGTGAGTGATCCGATGTTATGCCTGAGTGGCGGTTTATGATTCATGTTGCCCGAGGGGTTGTATACGAACTATGTTTTGCCCGAGGGCTGTTTACGATTTTCATCACTTTTACTCTAAATTGCATTGAGTCTCTGTTGAAATTGTGGAAAAGCATCTTCAAATGATTTTTACCGAAAACTGGATTTTAAACGAGATGATTTGACTCATATTCTGATTTGAAAGCATGTTGTACTTAATGAGACTTTATGGTGTGGATTTTATGAGTTTCCTACTGCTCAGTCTTTATTTACCTTTATTACTTACTGAGTTGGCGTACTCACATTACTCCATGCACTTTGTGTGCAGATCCAGCGGTTGCTGGACGTGCTAGCGAGCGTTGACTTTCATCCGTCGTGGATATTTCGGAGTTGGCAAGGTAGCTGCATGGCGATCGCAGCCTTTCTCCTCTCCCTCCTATCTTCCTATAAATATTATTAGTTGGTTTACATAATGTATTAGTCTTAGCATTTTCAGAAAATTTTAGTAGATGCTCATGACTTGTGACATCCCGATGTCGGGCTTTTCTTTCTGCACTTTGTTATTCAGACTTATATTATGAAGTTTTATTAACTAATAGCTTAAAGACATCTTTATTTTGGGATTATCAGGTTTTTTTTCATAAAAGAGTCGGCTTGCCTAGTTCTACGTTAGGCGCCATCACGACATTGTAGGTTTGGGTCGTGACACGAGGTACGGTATAGCACGCATGAAGACATCTTCAATGTCACGACCCAAAATCCACTAAGGGTCGTGATGGCGCCGGACACTGCTGTCAGGCAAGCCAACCAAAATACTTAATTAAATTCTTGTTTTAAACATTTCCGAAACCACTTCTCTTATACATTTAAACAATACATAATAAATTTCACGGAATAAATAATGAAACATTTAACAACTTTTTAAAGTTTCTGAATAAACCCATAGACAATCCCCAGAATCCGGTGTCATAAGTGCATGAGCTATTTCTAAGAAACAATACAATACAACATCCGTCCGGAATACAAATGGACAGAAAGTAAATACAATATACTGAAAGGGACTATACTAGCTGCGGGCCGCCTCGAGTAATGCAGCTCACCTAGTCCCAGTATTATCCATGCTGCTATGCCCAGTAGGCCACTAGAAGTACATGTGCCTGTGCAACAAAAATGCACAGAAGTGTAGTATGAGTACAAAATCAACGTGTACTCACTAAGTATCCCGCCTAATCTCGAAGAAGTAGAGACGAGATGGCAACTTCGACACTTACTAGAGGTCCAGTAATAATATTATTAATGCGATAACTCACGGGTTTATTAAGAACAACAGTAAAATTTAATGAGTCACTAAACAGGTGAAAGTTCCCTTTTTTTTATTTAAAGTCTCCGGATTCATAATCCATTAATTAACAATTATCTCAAGTCGGGGAGAGCAGATATTAGTATCAACAAATATCAAGGCAAGCAATACAAGCATGCGCAACTCATGCCGAGGTCGTACGGTCCGATCCAACAATATTTAAACTGTGCACTGCCAGAGGGTCGAATGGCGCGAACCATAGATGCATCTATTTAATCTANCGTTAACTATCCGGAATCCACTCGAGGCCCCCGGGATCCCATCCAATCATACCAACCAGTCCCAAAACACATTACGGACTTGCTCGAGGCCTCAAATCATATCAAACAATGCTAAAACCACGAATCGACCTCCAATCCAAACTTTATGAACTTTAGAATTTCAAACTTCTACTTTCGATGTTTAGACCTATCAAATCACGTCCGATTGACTTCAAATTTTGCACACAAGTCATATTCGACATTACGGATCTACTCCAACTTCCGGAATCGGATTCCGACCCCGATATCAAAAAGTCCACCTCCGGTCAAACTTCTCAAAAACCTTCAAATTTCTATCTTTAGCCAAATGACTCCAAAATGCTCCACGGACATACGAATTCACTTCAGATCGCGCTCCCAACTCCTGAATCACCATACGGAGCTACTCCCAGATTCGAATTCCCAAACGGACGTCGGTAACACTGAAATGCACTGCAAACCAAACCTATGAAATTTTCTTCCAAAATGCTAACCTCCAAAATAGGTGCCAAAACGCTCCCGGGTCATCCAAAACCCGATCCGGGCATACGCCCAGGTCCGAAATCCTCATACGAACCTGTTGGAACCTTCGAATCCCTATTCCGATGTCGTTTACTCAAAAATCCAATCCTAGTCGATTCTTTCAACTTAAAGCTTCCGAAATGAAAATTCTCCTTCCGAATCAACCCCGAACTTCCCGAAATTCAATTCTGACTACGCGTACAAGTTGTAATACCTGAAATGAAGCTGCTCATGGCCTCAAACTGTTGAACGGAGCGCTAGGGCTCAAAACGACCGGTCGGGTCGTTACATCCTCTCCCACTTAAACATACGTTCGTCCTCGAACGTGCTAGGGACTGTGCTGGGGTTGTCTGAATTCACTGTTTAACACCTCGAGCACCTACCCGTGCTACCACAACTCAGCTGGGCGCCCTAGCTCGGTCAATCTGAAGATATCCTTTTTCACTTAAGCAAATAAGCCTTAGAGCCCAATTCCATCATCCTGAATTCTCTGCCAGGCCTGTTCCAACATATACTCACCGTATCAATAACTATACGCAGCACCAAAACATGACTCCATATCTTAGCTGAATTCACACCTTGCACCACTTTACTCACAGGACCACAATAGCATTCTCTGATCGAATAAATCGAAATTCCACGAATCTGACGCTCCCATTGCACCTCATGACCTACATAGGTCTTGCTCTAACTCTTACAATACCGCCACGACGGAAGAGATGCGTAGAAATTCATAACCAACTGCCGAATCAACGATTCATAGGGTCTATACTCCTGTCAAGAACCATCACCTCTTTCTGAACCAAATAATGGTCTTTGCTCCTTAATATACTTCATATATTCAGATTGCACGTGCCAATAGGCTACCAACTCGAACGCGATACATAAGGAAAATGAACTCTGGAAGGCACTACTCAAATCACGCAACTAATATGAACTTTCCTCAGAAAATGGAGAAACAAAACACATACAATAGAATACAAGGGACTGTAATTATCATTACACTGCTACGGCGTGCAACCCGATCCGCACATAAAACTCATATAAGGAGATACACATCGAGCTGAATTGCTCATTACAACAAGATACCGAACATCGGTCACAAGCACGCTAAGTGCATAATACCATCCCTGGGGAGACATATAGTGCCATAGGATACAAAACTCAAGCACAACTGAGGTGCGTTATATGTTCTGGAACTAAAGAGTCGTACTGCTCACATAACACCATCGCTACGCGGAACCTCAACACATAAGAAATTACCAAGCCGTTTCGCAACTCACACGGCACAATATAGCATTATCTGAAATAGTCGGCAACGAATTAACACCCAGCCACTGAATACTCCTCTATAATGGGAGCTACGCTGGAATGAACACATCTTGCCTGATACAGAGCCCATATCCACATTAAATCCATCCATAGACCTCAAGCTGATTCTGATCGCGCCAAACTAGGCTAATAGCCTTTCAAAGGTCCATAAATACTCCCCTTGCTCGTCATAAAGCATAAGGACAACCATGATAACCGGAGTAATCCTCCACAATCCACAACCCAATAAACCGTGTGCCCTCCAGGCATCAATTCTTAATTTAACGACATTACTACGATTTCATACTTGATTTAACTCTTCAATCAATCATGTGGCTACATGCCACACTAATACGGCCTTTCCATGGGCACTCTCCCACAACCTTCCGTAACAGATAACAAGTCTGTATATCCATACCACCGGCCACACTAACGCTAAAAAGCGATCAAGAATCCATAACCAGGATGCAAAGCCTCTTTCACAAACGCCGATCTCAGGTGACGTTGAAGACAATACCAACTTACTTTAAACATCGAAACTACTTTCCTGCTCATCCGAGCTCGTGACATTCCCGTCAACACCGAACTGTAACCTTGATCCTCACTTCGAATTTCATACCACTATCTGCACCCAACACACTAATATACGATAGAACACGATTTTCATCATAACTCCGGAACCACTAACAGATTAACACTTCATCATATAAAAACTTTTCACTTAACTCACTTCAGGAGAACCATTGCGACACACAGGTGAATTCTCGTAACCGTAGAATATGCAAATCTCTAAATAGTGTTCTAAGACACCATAGCCCTTTCGGGATCCGCCTACACATGACAGGCCATAACAGTGGAATACTTCTGAATAACATCAATTACGGCGGCCGACAAGCCTCACACGTGCCGTCACAAATCACTTGCATAACTTGATCACGCTGAAGGGACCGATCACTGCCACCAATATGCCAATTCAACTATGGCTAATCAATCTATCTTCTTCCAATTTAATTCTTGATTGCCTTAGAAATAATAATAACTCCATTCTACACATAACACACTCTATCTGCACTCATCCCGAGTGACTTTGACTCACGAGACCATGCTGTCTCAAATCCCACGAACCATTTCATACCTCCCAATTGCTACCCTGCAGGTCAAAACATCATAGAACCTTCTGGGCACCTCCTCATAAGCTGCTACAAGGCTTGATTCTTAACTGCATCTATAGGCTCGAAGCCATTAGGCACCACACTTTACCCCTTTGAATCTACTAGGACCGTTGTTGAGAGCCACCCGCTCTGACTTGGCCCTGAATATAATCAACTCCATAAATCTTCTATCACATGAATACCCTCTCGACGAAGCACCCGGCAGAATCACTTCCCTCGAAACCCACATCTATACAAGGCATAAATCCCGAATCCTTCCCCAAGTCTGAACATGGGCCGATAAGGCCAACCATAGCATACCTTTAATAATTCCTTTGCTCAAATTACCGCTTATGTCCTTTCTGTAGCTGGAATGACCCATCAATATGATAATAACCAGAAACCTCTCAAGTAGTTAACCATGCAACCCTAATCATAGGCGGTGGGACTCTCCCACTTAGCTTGAAGCCATTATTACACAACTCTGAACTTCACCCGGATCCTGGATTTCTTATTGACATAACCTTGCGCAATCGACCGCCAAAATTCTCGGAATCTTTCTATAAAACCCGTTTTTATACTCTGAATCATCAACCACATTCGCACGACCGATCTCCTTGCTGTATAACCAATAGAATTTTCGCAGAAGCTTCGCCAACCATGCAACTGCCAATCCGCTCACTGGGGATAACCCACCTATGGGATTTACGTGCCGACGTTTTCCAACGCTGCTACACGGGGTGCAAACACCACGACATTATTGACTCATCCTGAGTCCAAGCTCACTCTCTAGCTGCACAAGTCCATTCACCCCTCGTGGACATTAATTAAGTGCGGGGCAACATCTTTCCAATTCAAAGTTAGGTTGTATCCTTCTCCATTTCTAGCAGCTCCTTTCCGTTATATCAAATCTCCTGCCGCCTAATAGCCCACACTCCAAATTAATCCGTAGGTCCAAATCACCAATCACTAAAATTCCCAAATCACTCCAAACTCTCCCATTTTGGCGAAACTTACCTCTTTAGTCGACTACTCGACCTTTGCTTCTTATACCTGGCCTTCTAGAAATTTTAACTACCGCCTGACACTCCCCACATGTCCTTCCTCGTCCGTTGCTGCTCAATTGTTGCCTTAAATAAAATCTATCTTCGTGGTGCTTGAACCCACAATTGCTGCTAACTTTACACCTTTCGGAAGGTCATCTTCCTCAAACCGTCGACATTAGAAACACTGATTCAATCCTGAACTACCGCACCCTGCGGTATCTGACAGCTGCATCTTCAATACTATTTCACAATAGTTTACCCCAAAGGCGAATTGTAGAAGATCATAACACCGGCGAACTTAGTACGTTCAATTAGGACAACGACACCTCATCATAAAAGAAAACTCCACCACGCTCGCAAATACCAAGTCTCGTTACTCCATCAGCCCACGTCTGACCATTCTTAGTCCGATTGCCCTTCCCTTGCCGGGAATAAAATACCGAATCTCTAGATCATGCACTGAGTAAACCTCCCTTCGAGTCATTCACTGCCCCGACACGTAGGCAAACATCCTACCATCATATCAATACTGCGGAACAATCGTTCATAGCATCATGGCAACTTGTGCCTAGCCTCAAAGCTCTTAGAAGCACCGCTACTGAGCCGAAACGACAGAATATCCTTTCACAAGGCGGCGATAATAGCCCAGACAACTATGCAGGGAGAAACATCCCTCACCACATCGGTAGTACCATTACGATTCTTCAATTCTCGATTTATAACAGGCGGTCCGCGTCGCGTAGGATTGAATAGGAAGGAAATAGGGGCACAAGCCTCCAGGAATCAAATCGCACGATGAGGAATCAAGAAGGGAAGTACTCCTAACAGTCCTGCAGCCTCCCGAAGATAAGTACAGACGTCTCCATACCGATCCGCGAGACTCTACTAGACTTGCTCATGACTCGTGAGACCCTAGGAACCTAGTGCTCTGATACCATATTGTCACGACCCAAAATCCACTAAGGGTCGTGATGGCGCCGGACACTGCTGTCAGGCAAGCCAACCAAAATACTTAATTAAATTCTTGTTTTAAACATTTCCGAAACCACTTCTCTTATACGTTTAAACAATACATAATAAATTTCACGGAATAAATAATGAAACATTTAACAACTTTTTAAAGTTTCTGAATAAACCCATAGACAATCCCCAGAACCCGGTGTCACAAGTGCATGAGCTATTTCTAAGAAACAATACAATACAACATCCGTCCGGAATACAAATGGACAGAAAGTAAATACAATATACTGAAAGGGACTATACTAGCTGCGGGCCGCCTCGAGTAATGCAGCTCATCTAGTCCCAGTATTATCCATGCTGCTACGCCCAGTAGGCCACTAGAAGTACATGTGCCTGTGCAACAAAAATGCACAGAAGTGTAGTATGAGTACAAAATCAGCGTGTACTCACTAAGTATCCCGCCTAATCTCGAAGAAGTAGAGACGAGATGGCAACTTCGACACTTACTAGAGGTCCAGTAATAATATTATTAATGCGATAACTCACGGGTTTATTAAGAACAACAGTAAAATTTAATGAGTCACTAAACAGGTGAAAGTTCCCTTTTTCTTTATTTAAAGTCTCCGGATTCATAATCCATTAATTAACAATTATCTCAAGTCGGGGAGAGCAGATATTAGTATCAACAAATATCAAGGCAAGCAATACAAGCATGCGCAACTCATGCCGAGGTCGTTCAGTCCGATCCAACAATATTTAAACTGTGCACTGCTAGAGGGTCGAATGGCGCGAACAATAGATGCATCTATTTAATCTACCGAGGCGTTCGGCCCGTTCCACAATAGATAACCACATTCAAATAGTCAGCTCAATAACTCATCAAGGAGCAATTATATAGAAAAAAGGCAAGTTTCTCTTTTAAGAGTCAAGGGCTTATATCTAGTCTATTAGAACTTCATTTTCACGTTCAATACGTTCAAGCATTTTTAAATTTGTCGACAAGGTTGCATTTATTACAAGTAAGCATGCTTCTGGGTCCTAGACTACCCGGACTTAAGCATAATAGTAGCTACGCATGGACTCTCGTCACCTCGTGCGTACGTAGCCCCCGCAACATAACCAATTAACTCACCTATGGGGACAATTCCCTCTTACAAGGTTAGAAAGGAGACTCACCTCGCCCCGAATATCCATAACCGGCCTTCCACGCCCTTCCGGAAACTCAAATTGATGCACAACGCTCCAAAACTAGCCAATAGTTATGCAAATCATTAATATATGATAAAATACTCATATTAATCCAATTTATAACAATTCCTAACCCCGATCGCAAAGTTGGCAAAAACGCCCTCGGGCCCACGTGCCCGGATTTCCAAAATTTTCGAAGAATAAGTTTACCCATAGCCTCACAAACTCAAATATATAATTTTCTCTTAATTCCATACCCAAAATCGTGGTCAAATTCCAAGAATATCAATTTTCTAGGTTTCCCTTCAAACCCCAAGTTTTCTACAATTTCCATGTCCAAATCCGTATATAATCATGTATTTAACTCAAAACTAACATAAATTACTTACCTCATGCTTGGTGGTGAAAATGGCACCTCAAAGTTGCTCCAAATCGGCTCCAATGGAAGAAAATGGGGTTGAAATGAACCCAACCCCCGATTTAAAAGAACCTCACTGCCTCCAGCATTTCCGCATCTGCGGTCAGGGGACCGCATCTGCGAGAAATGGGTCGCATCTGCGAAAATGGGCCAAAGAGCTGGGACCGCATCTGCGGTCTCCAGGCCGCATCTGCGGAGCCGCTTCGGCGGCTTGGGAGCCGCATCTGCGGTTCCTGGCCTAGCCTGCCCTGGGCCGCTTCTGCGATGGGAGGACCGCATCTGCGGTCCACCAACCGCAGGTGCGGTTATGACAGAAGTTGCAGCTTCAGCACTTCTCCAAATTTCATTTTCGATCCGTTAACCATCCGGAATCCACTCGAGGCCCCCGGGATCCCATCCAATTATACCAACCAGTCCCAAAACACATTACGGACTTGCTCGAGGCCTCAAATCATATCAAACAATGCTAAAACCACGAATCGGCCTCCAATACAAACTTTATGAAGTTTAGAATTTCAAACTTCTACTTTCGATGTTTAGACCTATCAAATCACGTCCGATTGACTTCAAATTTTGCACACAAGTCATATTCGACATTAAGGACCTACTCCAACTTCCGGAATCGGATTCTGACCCCGATATCAAAAAGTCCACCTCCGGTCAAACTTCTCAAAATCCTTCAAGTTTCTATCTTTAGCCAAATGACTCCAAAATGCTCCACGGACATCCGAATTCACTTCCGATCGCGCTCCCAACTCCAGAATCACCATACGGAGCTACTCCCAGATTCGGATTCCCAAACGGACGTTGGTAACATTGAAATGCACTGCAACCCAAACCTATGAAATTTTCTTCCAAATTGCTAACCTCCAAAATAGGCGCCAAAACGCTCCCAGGTCATCCAAAACCCAATCCGGGCATACACCCAGGTCCGAAATCCTCATACGGACCTGCTGGAACCTTCGAATCCCGATTCCGATGTCGTTTACTCAAAAATCCAATCCTAGTCGATTCTTTCAACTTAAAGCTTCCGAAATGAAAATTCTCCTTCCAAATCAACCACGAACTTCCCGAAATTCAATTCTGACCACGCGTACAAGTCGTAATACCTGAAATGAAGCTGCTCATGGCCTCAAACTGCTGAACGACGCGCTAGGGATCAAAACGACCGGTCGGGTCGTTACATTCAAACTCAAAAATTTCAAAGATATTTTTAGATTTTATCCTTGAAATATTAATGTTTAAATATTTTAAAGAATTATAAGTCAGTAAAAGTTCAATAAAAATGATCAAAAATATTATTATCACAGATTTTCAAAGTTAGTTTATACGGTTAATATTCAAAAGCAAACAGATCTAAAACTGATTGCATCGTTTCCTTTTGATATGACGAAAAAGGGCCTAAACTACCCTTATTGTTTGCTAAATAGTTTACAAGTACCCTCCGTCCATCTATCCGTCCGAAAAAGCACGCAACGTTAATTCTATTAACAAAAATACCCCCACATCTAACGACAGAATTGGTGGACCTTTCATTTAATTACATGGTAATTATTTACTGGGCCACATGGCATGGTCAACCATAAACCAAATATGGGTCTTATTTCTACCCATTTATCTGATCCGACCTTAAGGCATAGAGAGTAATAATAAGCCGGGTTTAATGTAATTTTTTTGACCCGGATAATAAACCAAAGAAACATCAAATTTCACTGCATTATTACTCTCAATTTTCCTACAATTTTAACCCAATTCATCATCAATCTCAACAAGCAACGGAATCACACTCTGAAACCCATGAACCACAAGTCATTTATTATAATACAAATTTGGATACGCAATTTCAATCCCATTAACAAATCCCACATCATTAACATTTATAATCTTCAAACTAAGCCATTACGTAATTCTCAAATCAGTCTAATTCTCATTCAACTCATTTAAATCACTCCAGTAAAACACAAGCGACACCACGCCTCTCAAAATGATTGTTGGTGATACACTAAGGACTCGACTTGAAATTTGGGTTTCGATTTGTATTTTGGTGGATGAAATTTTTGCTGAAGAAATCTTCAATCCCAGAAGCGACGACATACTCATCATCGTAAATCGCAGACACGGTGATTTTGATGTTATTTACTGAAAATTGGAAGATCAATATCTAAGCTCGTGATATGAAGGGAGATGGAGGGGAAGAGTAGGGATTTTGGAGGAAAGGGAAGGATTGAAGGGAAGAGAGAAGAGCAATTGCAGTGGCGACGATGGTGGGGCGGTGATTTGTGAAGTGAGAAGTAACAGAAGTGAACTGAAAATATAATGAAGGAGGGGTAATTTTCGTTTGAAGATTGGGAGAAGAAGAAAAGAAGGGGGGGGGGAGTTTTTTTACTCGGGCAACTAACCATAGGGTCGGATCAGGTATTGGGTAGAAATAAGACCCATATTTGATTTTTGGCTGACCATGCCACGTGGCCCAATAAAAAATTGCCACGTCATTAAATAAAAGGTCCACCAATTCTGCCGTTAGACGTGGGGATATTATTATTAATAAAACTAATGTTGTGTGCTTTTTGAGACGGATAGATGGACGGAGGGTACTTATAAACCATTTAACAAACAATAGGGGTAGTTTAGGTCCTTTGCCGTTGATATAAACGCGTATGTGTCTCTTTATTTTGAGGTTTATTCAATAAATATATTTTTTTTGTTGCTAGAATGGAGTCTTCAGTTACATTCCATTATGAATTGTGTAGTAGTTTCTAAATTAAAAATATTACAAAAACATTAATTGCAATTCTATTAACGTTATATTAATGCTTTATTATTTTTAAACTTAGTATATATAATATATCATATATGTTCTCATGACTTATTCTCATTAACTTTTTAACATGATCGGATAATAGTTATTTTTTCCCTAAATTATAAGGACCCGTATGGCCATAGATTTTGCCAAAATATATTTGGAATTTTGATAATAGGCTACATAGACGATATTTACACCCTAATTCTACCATGCTTTATCGTTGTTTTATAGGCTAAATGATAATAAAATGCTCTATCGGTGTTCTTTTGCTTTGTAAGGACTAATCCAAGTTAGGAGGAACTATGCAGGGTTTTGGAGTCAATAATGTGAAGAAAGCATCCAAGCAAGAAGCACCCGAGCAGAAAGAAGCAACACCACTTTTGGGTAATTGAAGAGATTCATTACTTGAACTTAAAAGTGGGGTTAGAGATAACGAAACTTTGGTGGGATATTTCAGAGCTGCACATATTGTCAGCTAGAGTAGTTCGAGAGAATGCTCTATTAATTAATCATAGTTGATCGAGAGATAACTACTATAACCCATAGCTCATAATCCCCATAGAGTATTACGGCGAGATTATAGCAAAAGAGTTAAGACCTAAGCTAGCAATTGGAGAAATTAATACCCTGTTGATACCCAATTTTTCCCTGCATATTTTCACATATACAAAATACTTTCAAAATAACATATATATGCATATATAAGCATGCCTAAGGATTTTAATATTTTTTCCCCAACCTTTTAAAGATTTTTAAAATCAATTTATTATCCATTTTAGCAGTACAAAATAAGTAATTATTCCCAAAATCCTCAATTTTGGTGAATAATTTATTTTATTCCCATATTTATACAAAAATATAGTTAAGGTAATTTTTTATATATTTTTTACAAATTTATTTGGTATTTTAAAGCTAAATTGCATATAATTGCAATTCTAGCCTATTTTTTAAGTTTAATAGCATTTTAATTATAAAAAAATTGGTTCCAATATTTTTAAATTAATATTTATGTGTTATTAACTGACTCAGTACTTTTAATTTTCTTTTAAAATCGTTTTTACTATTTTTATCAGAAAAAGGGAAAACTGGCTATTTAACATTTAGCCTCATTTCTTTGCAATTACAGCCTATTTACATTTCAATTTTAGCCCTCAAATTGACCCAATACTAACCCCAATTGAACCGGACAATTCCAATTTTACCCAACCCCTTAACCCATTTGTTTAACCCGCCCGAATTTTCTTTCAATCCAGGCCGTTGATCAAAATGATCAACGGCCAGGATCACCCCTTTCCATTTTAATTCACCAACCCCACCCTAATCCCCCCATTTCGTTTAGTCCGCCGCCCTTGAATACTCTCCACTCCCAAAATTCTCTCGAAGGAACCCTAACCGTCTCCGACCCTTTTCCACCGTACTTTCACCGGAATCCATGGCTTCTTAGGCCATGGATGGTCTGTACTCACCCCCCTCCACCATTAGACCATGGGTGTTTGAAGCTTTAAGGTCTGACCTCGATGATTCTCTTTCAGACCTTCTTAGATCTATGGTTCTATGGCCTCTCCGGCCATGCTCAGGTGTATTCAAGCATTAGGAGCCTATTTTCCACCTCATCCGACTCCAGATCGGAGTTTCTTCCGAGCCTTTCTCATTTCTAGGGTTTCTTCGAAATCCTAAGCTATTCGAGGTTTTTCTTTGTTTGTTTTCTTATATCTGTGATATATTTGTGTTCTACTGGATTTTTTAAGTGTTTTCCCCAATCTTTTTTTGCAAAATTGTTTCTCTTCGATTTAGGGTTTCTGAAAGGTTTTCAAAACATCTTTCTGATTCTTTTCTTTATGTGTGTTTGTCTATATTATGCTCGTGTGTTTTCCTTCTCTACCACGCATGTGTTGTTCTTCTGTTTTCTTCCTACTATACACGATTCTTCTATATCTTTGTATTCTACTGTGCCTTTAGACTAGGCTCGCATGTTAATCTTTGTTATGTTCTTCTATCTGTTCTTTGCTATATTTTCAGTATTTTTCTACTGTACGTGTTTCCTACTGAGTTCTTAAATTTTGTTTGCTTTACCTGACTTTGTTTGAGTTCTAAGCATGCTTCCTTTATTGTTTTTTAAGTTTACATCACTTCTTCTCTCTGCTGAACTTGCTTAAATTCCGAGCTTTTCTCAAACATGTTCTTTATGCTTTCAAACCTGCTATCATGTTTGTTGGTCTCTTATGAGTCTCTGAAAGAGACCTCTGAGTCTGTTTCAATGGCTTGCCTTCTCATCTCTGTGCCTGATTCGAGTGAAAACCCTAGAATTTGGGGGTTTCTTTGGCAAATTCGATTTTGTGTTCGGACTGGGGTTCTACTTTGAAACCCTGAACTCTCAGACTCATTCTGAGTCTATAAATTGGACCTGCACCTTTTTTATGACTGTTTCTATGATAGTCTTTTCTAATCAACATGACAACTCCTTCTTGTTTGATATTTGTGTGCCTTATATATGAGAAATTCTTCTTTCAAAAAGGTTTTGCCAATTATGATTGATTCCGAATTCCTTTTAGTAAGGTTTGATTGATTATTATTGATTTTCCTTAAGTAAAACCCTTTCCTCTTTTTTCCTGACTTGGTTCATTCGAACAAAGCCTGCGATTTTGATTTTTACTGACTGTTTGATTGATTCCCTTTCCTTATTTTCACAAACCGTGTACCACTGGACTTTTTTCTTAAATAAACTCCTATGTATTTACCCTCTTTGTGTTACTTTGGAAAAGATTTCAGTCAAATTCTTTCCTTAACTGTCTTCTACCCGTTTGAAATCAGAATCCCTTAACTAAAGGGAGACTTTATGTGATTGATTGTAAAACTATTTTCTTACCTTTTCTTACTTGCCTTCTGCACTATAAAAGGGGATTACCCTTCTGCACTTTCAAGAACACACGATTGAATACTCTTTAAGACAACTTCGAATTCAATACTTTTACACACCTTCAGCTTACGCTACTCACCTCACACTCTCAATTTCAATACTTTCACATTCTCATCTGAGTTTCTTCTGGCTGTTTGCTTGCAATTTGGGCTTTACTACTACTTTTTCTCTGCTTATTTCTGAAACTGGTATGTCTTAATTTAGTTTCAGCCATCACACCAATGTGTTTATTTACAGCTTCTGCAATCCTGTTTACTTTACTGTCCATGCTCATTGATTAATGTATATATTATTCTCTTTGCACCTGTTTTCTGCTGTGAATCCCTATACCCCTATTCCCTCTATGTGTTTAAGTTAAGGTTCAGGCATGGCAGTATCCAAATTGCTGCTCATGCTTGGACCCGATCCTTAATGGATCCTAACTCCCAAACAAATATGGCTAACAGGCTGGTCAGGGGTGTGCCAGCACTCCTAATTGTCGGGTATGACCACCAGCCTGCCATGGCCTTCCCAGAATCCCCTCTATTGCACTTACACTCATTCCAAGTTTCTAAGTTCTGCCCCCCTCCTATGAGCCTGCTTTGGGACCTTGGGTTCCCTCTGAACTTGGACATCTGAGGGCTGGCCCTTCCACACTGCACTTTAATTCAATTCTGCAATTTATTTGGGTGTAAGCACTGCCCGGAGTTCATGAAGCTCCTGGGAACTCTGACACACCCAAAAATGGGAAAGGCTTTGGAAATCAGATCTTTGGAGTTGGTTTATTTCATGTTTCAGACTTGGAGTCTAAATTAGGCTCTCCTTGGTTGTACTTTATGATGTAATTTTACTTTCCTTTATTCATTCTGGGTTGTAATAATTTGTAATAACTTATGGGGGTATTTAGTGAAAAGGGGAGGGTCACTCATGTATGCATGTGGGTAGACATCACGTTCTTAGGTGTTTATTCCTGCAATCTCATCCTGCTTTTCATCTATGCATATCATATAGAAATCCTGCTTATAGTTCTTCACTTCTGCATGTCATATAGAAATCATGTCTATAGTTCTACACTTATGCTTTTCATATAGAAATCCTGCTTATAGTTCTTCACTTATGCATGTCATATAGAAATCCTGTCTATAGTTCTGCACTTATGCATTTCATATAGAAATCCTGCTTATAGTTCTTCACTTATGCATGTCATATAGAAATCCTGTCTATAGTTCTGCACTTATGCATTTCATATAGAAATCCTGCTCATAGTTTTGCACTTATGCATATATAGATACCATGCCTTTGAGGTTCTGCACTCATATAGATACCATGACTATAGGCTTCTGCATTCTTGCATCGTATAGATAACCTGCCTATAGGATCTTTTAAATTCTGCATTTTGCATCTATCGTTAGGCAAACGGTTTATAGGTTTAAAATAACAAAATCGCATTATAGATACCATGCCTATAGGACTCTCGCGTTGCTATAAATGTTTTAAAATCAATCACGCCTAGAAAGCATGTCTATAAGGGTAATCAACTGAATCTGAATCAAGCCTAAAATCAACAATTTCGATACTCAACATCTGCAGAGTTTATGTTTGCTTTCTTTAAAATCAGTATACTTCGCATTGCTAGATATCATGCCCATAGGTCTCACCTAGGCAAGCCATTAGGTAATTAATTAACTACACCAGTCTTTAATAATTACAACCAGCAGGCAGGCCTAATTTGGACTTCTTATCTGAAAATATGTGATAAATCAGCCACGCCTTAACGTTTATGTTTAATTAAAGACCTAATCAGTATCTGAAAGACATGCTAAAACTATATGTTCTTTATGTTTTAAGGAGGTTTGTTTGAGCCTTGTCTGTTATGTGCTTCCCTATACTTGTCATGTATGTTTTGAATGTCGCCATAGACTTTTGTCCTTTTTAAACTCTAAAAGCCAATTTTCCATCCCCTTTAGGACTAGTAGTCCCTAATACCTCCGGGGCTGATAGGATTGGGACGGGTAATAGCATGCAATAAGTAACGAGACCATTCCGTGATTTAATACCTTAACGGGGTGGGTAAGGGTAGACATGGATATGATGACCACGCGATAACACCACGTGTATAAATGGTTACCGGGTGTTGTGTGGGGTGATCCGTGTTATTTATAAACCTAGGACCCCCCTCCCTCTTTACTTGTTTACTTCCTTTTTCCAGAATTTTAAAGCTGTTTAGTTTTCAGTTTCTTTAACTTCTTCTTTTACTTCAATCACTTGTACTTATTATGCAAATCTCTCTTTTAATTGTCTGATTTTCAGTACTGTTTCTCCCCAAACTTCCGCCTCTTTCATTTTTTTTCGAATTACTTGCATCAGTTATTTGACCCCTTCTCCTTCACTTGTGTATCTTTCTTTAATTATAAAACTAGCTTCTTCCAAATTTCAGCACTCTTTAAACCTCTTGTACTTCTTTATTTGCAATCGTTATGTGAAAGTTACCTATTATTTACAATGCTTGCTTGATTACTTGTTGTTTGTATTTTAAAGTCACAATTGTAGCATGGCCGGGAACCACACTAGTGGATCTTGAGGGGTGCCTAACACCTTCCCCTCGAGATAATTTCAAGCCCTTACCCAACCTCTGGTTTTCTAAATCAAATTCTTTTTTAGTGTCCTAATGCACTTAATCATTAGGTGGCGACTCTTCTAAATTGCAAACCCAATTCCCAAAAGGAAAAGAGTTGTCCGCCCAAATGTCATAAACCCGATTTCGCGAGAAAAAAGGGGGCATCGACAGCATGGCGACTCTGCTGGGGACTTCTTTAAGGCTTTTACCATTTCATGCTATTTGTGACTTTATGTTTCTTTACATGTCTTTACTTGTTTAAATGCCTTTAAGTATTTATTCTTTCTTCTACTACGAAACTAACTTGGCTCTTTGTTTCTTTTCTTAATGCTTTCCTTTAATACTGTTGTAAATTATGAGAAACTGTTGTAATTACTACTCTATGAACGTGCAAATATATGACAATTTGTTTAATTATTGTAACTGCATATTCAACATCATATTCCACTCGTGCCAAACAAGAGACCATAGCAACGCTTATAATGAGTGGTTGTGCCCTTCTGATATTATTACCCCCTAAATCCGGCAAAGGCATATTTGCGGTAAAACCAGTCGATCAACGGTGTAGTCGACGGTTCCGTGCCTTTCCCTCTTGAGTTGTCCGCTCAAGGGTACCAGTCTAATACTCCATAGAAACCCTACTCTGTTTAGTTGTGCATGCATCATTGTCAAACCTAGTCGAGTCAGTTATGTTGTCCGCATAATGACTCTTTAAGATAGCCTTGTCCAAAGTCCACTAGGTTGCCTTGAAACCCAAACGGACACTACCACGTTCTGTGCATTCATTTGGAGAACTAAATGCTTCTTATGCTAATTGTTGATATTAAATAGTCGAGTCTGGTGGGGTAAGGGTCTAACACTTTTGTCTTGCAGAAATGAGGTACGAAGTCCCCAGATTCGGCATGGTCACCAACATCCACCCAAGATTGCTAAGCTGGTAAAAAGATTTACACTCTAGTGACCAAAATCGTTTCTCAAAAAGGTCGAAGATTGCCAAAATGCTGAAGGAACCGAAGGCGGACACCTAGCCAGGGCTTACCTATTGATGGGACTTTGCGAGTTGGGAAAGTTGTTCGATGGAGCCAGGGATGCCGAATTTGGGGAAGGTCCTTCTGGGACCAAGTAGGATAGGAGTTTTCTTTTCGCTCTATCAAATGTAATAAGGTCGATGGCCATTAGTGATTTCCATTTCCTGTTTATTTAGTGTCAATTTGGGATTCGTCTATTTTTTATCAATAAAATGAGGCATTTAGCATCCTAAGTTCTCCAAATCAATTTGTCGCTAGGCCTACCTCGGGCACAACGAGGTCCCCAAAATCAGGACACACTTTATATCTCCTGCACCACGTGTTTAAATATCGCAACATTTTTCCTTATGATCCTTACTAACTTATCACCTTTTTGTTTTACTTTTTGTTTATCCCCCTCCCCAAAAGGTTAGTTCGTGAACTCTGGCAACATCAGCATATTTTACAAGATCCAGGGGCCCTCCACCTACTCCTCCTCCCAGTCCCGTCAGGCACAAAGGCAAAAGAAGAATGGAAGATTCAAACAACTCAGCTGAATGGGTAGAGGTCACTCGTAGTGCCATGGTCCCCAAGGAAAATGCCTCTCAAATAGAACAAAAGTTACTGAAATTCCAAGAAGAGCTTGATCAACTCCGGAATTTGGCAAGTCTATCATTTTCCCTTACAGCTCCAGAAGTTACTCAGAATCACATACCTCCACAAAACGTCCTAAACCATCCCGCTCCTCACCACCACTGCAATACTTGCCACACTCCTAACAATACTCCGCTGCTCATCCCGGAACCATTGAACTCCACAAATGACCAATGCCACAACCAACACAATACCCCCATCTATGTGGAGACTGTGCCGCACCCTAATCAACCCATCTCAAGCACACCCGAGTCCGATGACAAAGACTCACTCATCAGAAATTTGGCCGAAGAGCTTAAGAAGTTAACCACCAGGATCCAAGGCGTTGAAGGAAGTAAGGGAATTGAGGGGCTAAACTATGAAGATTTATGCATACAGCCAGATGTCGAACTGCCCGAGGGGTACAAACCTCCCAAGTTCGAAATGTTTGATGGTACAGGAGATCCTAGGGTTCACTTGAGAACATACTCCGACAAGCTGGTCGGAGTAGGAAAAGATGAGAAGATCCGCATGAAGCTTTTCATGAGGAGCCTGAAAGGAGATGCTCTGTCTTGGTACATTAGCCAAGACCCAAAGAAGTGGTCAAACTGAGTAAGTGTGGCGTCCGCCTTCATGGACAGGTTCAGGTTCAACATGGAAAATGCACCGGATGTGTTTTACATTCAAAATTTAAAGAAGAAACCCACAGAAACGTTCCGCGAGTATGCCACTCATTGGAGATCAGAGGCTGCTAAGGTTCGACCTGCTTTAGGGGAAGAACAGATGAACAAGTTTTTCGTCCGGGCTCAGGATCCGCAATACTATGAAAGACTGATGTTGATCGAAAACCATAAATTTTTTGACATCATCAAGCTAGGAGAAAGGATCGAGGAAGGTATCAAGAGTGGAATGGTTACAAACTTTGAAGCTTTGCAAGCCACCAACAAGGCTCTACAGTCTGGTGGTGCGTCCAAGAAAAGGGACGTAGGCGCTGTGATGGTTGCACAGAGAACCAAATCACCTATCAAATACCAAACCTATCCAATGCCTCCACTTACATATCAGCCCACTCCAAATTACCAAACACCCTCACCCACTTACCAAACTCCACCGCCTACTTATCAATCACCTGTTTCACCCAGATATTCCCAGCCCGCACACGTCTACCAAGCTTACAACACTCAACAATCCCACTATCAATCACCTCCCTCACGTTAAAACTTCCTTAAACCATAACTAAATTCTGACCGCAGACCTCCCAAACAGTATACCGCCATTGCTGAACCAATCGACCAGCTGTATGAAAGACACAAGGCTGCTGGTTATGTCACCCCTATCCCTGCTATAACCTCTGAAAACCCTTCCCAATGGGTCAACCCAAATAAAACTTGTGCATACCATTCTGGCATGAAAGGGCATACTATTGATGAATGCCGCTCCCTGAAAGATAAGATCCAGTCTTTGATTGACAACAAGATCATCGTGGCAAAGGAGCCTGCTCCGAATGTCCGCAATAACCCTCTACCAGACCACAAGAGTGGAGGTGTTCACATGATTGAAATTGAGGATGATTGGGATCCCAAGGGATCGATCGGCTTGATCACAAAAGGCGACAATTCAAAGAAACCAACAGTCACCCTTAATCCGATTGTAGTCCAGATTTAGCCTTCTGGAGATGCCGAGGTGAACATGTCCATACCACTTAAGTTTGAAACACCGGCCTCTACAAAGACTCCAACACCAATTGAGGTCGAGTTTGGGTCCCCAAAGGCGCTTGAGCCATTTGAAGTTGTTGTATTACCTTCCAAAGCAAGGGTGCCCATTCTAGTAGCAATGACAGTCGTAACGCCATTCCACACAAAAGCCATACCATGGGACTACACAACCGAGGCAAGAAGGAAGGGGAAAGCCAAGTTCGGGGAAACGGTTGCGGCACGAGGTATGACAAGAACCGGCAGGGTTTATATTCCGGAACACTTGGCTGAGTCAAGTAAGCAGAGCTCTGGGCGAAAGCCATCACTGAAACTGGGTCCGATGATCTCTGGAGAAAGATACAAGCGAAGGAATACTCAGTCATTGATCAGTTGAACAAAACACCGGCACAGATTTCTATCCTGACTTTGCTACAGAGTTCCGATGCACACAAGAATACGTTGTTAAGAGTGCTGAGTGAGGCATATGTACCAAGAAATATCACTGGAGGAGAAATGGCAAACATGGTGGGTCAGGTATTGGAAAGTCACAAAATCACTTTTCATGAAGATGAGCTACCACCAAAAGGGTTGAGTCACAACAAGGCATTGCACATCACCGTGCGGTGGGAAGATTATTTTATCACTAGAATCCTGATTGATAGAGGGTCCGGCCTCAACATTTGTCCATTGGTAACACTCAGAACATTGGGGAAAGGGCTGCATGAAATCAAGGATGGGGCCATCAACGTTAAGGCTTTCGAAGGTTTTCAAAGGTCCACTATTGGGGAGATTAGCTTATGCTTGCAGATGGGGCCCACTGGTTTGATGTTGACTTTCAAGTGATAGACGTGCCGGCATCTTACAATTTATTGTTGGGACGACCATGGATTCACGCCGCTGGGGCCGTAGCATCAACACTACATCATGCAGTGAAGTTTGAGTGGAATCACCAAGAGGTGATCATTCACGGCGACGGTAGTCGCCAGACCATCCCAGCGATCGGAGGAAGAAGAAGGATAGGCGGAGAAACTTACCACCACATCGAACGAGTCAACGCCGTCGATAAAGATAAGTGGTGGGATAACAAAATTGAAAGCATATTGAACTGGAGCGGGTATGAACCTGGCAAGGGACTTGGCAAGAATCTCCAAGGAATCGCTAAACCCATCAAGCTCAAGAAACACAGCACCACCTTCGGATTGGGATATGAGTATACCTGGAAGGAATTTAATGAATGGTCGCCACCCTGGCGCGGTCCTTACTATCCGTTGGAGAAACCAATACCGCGTTTGGAACAGACTTTCCAACCGGCCGAGGTTATCTACGGGTCAGAAGAAGAGGAAGCACTAGCAGCAATGAGGAACTTGTTCCTAGAAGATGATGACATGGATTGCTGTGTTATTTTTGAGGAGGAAGGGGAGGAAGGACCTTCCATACAGGCTGTAAGCGGAGGAGCATGCCTCAACAACTGGACCGTCAGAACCACCAGAGCCCGGCGTGCCTCGGGGTAGCAAGGCTGAACAAGCACCATGCACTATTTTATTTTTACTAGTTTACTTTCCTTTCGCATTTTTGGCAAGAAAGAGCTCCGATGTTTAAAACGTTTATGGAATTTATCAAAAGCAATTCGGTTTTCTTATAAATCTTATTCTTATTATTCTCTCTCATTACTTTACTCATACAGCACTACTATTACTTATCTTGATGAACCGATGACTGTGACTTGCAACGAGACAACGCAACAAACGGACATAGATTCAGAGGAAGACGATATACCGGAAGAGATTGTTAAGGAAGTCGAGAATTTCGAGAATAAACCTAAGTCCAACTTGGACGAGACTGAGATTGTTAACCTGGGAGATGTAGAAAACATCAAAGAAACACGAATCAGCGTTCACTTGTCACCATCAGAGAAGGAAGAATGAGTTTTTAAGAGAGTATGAGGACATATTTGCCTGGTCGTATGACGACATGACTGGTCTAAGCACATCCATTGTGGCTCACAAATTGCCGACTGATCCGGCCTGTCCACCAGTGAAGCAGAAGCTCAGAAAGTTCAAGCCAGACATGAGTTTGAAAATTAAGGAAGAAGTCACTAAGCAGGTCAAAGCTAAGGTTCTCAGGGTAGTAGAGTATCCGACATGGTTAGCTAACATTGTGCCAGTACCGAAGAAGGATGGGAAGGTCAGAGTCTGTGTTGACTACCGGGATCTCAACCGGGCCAGCCCAAAAGACAACTTCCCCTTGCCGAATATACACATCTTGATTGACAACTGCGTCAAGCATGAGCTGCAGTCATTCGTTGATTGTTTTGCTGGATACCACCAGATATGGATGGATGAAGAAGATGCCGAGAAAACGACTTTCATTACGCCGTGGGGAATGTACTGCTACAAGATGATGCCGTTTGGGTTAAAGAATGCAGGGGCCACCTACATGAGGGCCATGGCTACCATTTTCCATGACATGACACACAAGGAGATCGAAGTGTATGTAGACGACGTCGTCATTAAGTCCAAGAAAGTCGCTGATCACATGGAAGATTTAAGGAAATTCTTCAATAGACAGAAAAGGTACAACCTGAAATTGAACCCCGCAAAATGTGCGTCGGGGTTCCAGCTGGAAAATTGCTTGGGTTCATTGTGAGTCGCCGAGGTATAGAATTGGATCCATCAAAGGTCAAAGTTATCCAAGAATTGCCACCGCCAAAGAACAAGAAAGAAGTAATGAGTTTCTTGGGGAGACTTAACTACATCAGCCGGTTCATAGCACAATCTACTGTCATCTGTGAGCCAATCTTTAAGATGCTGAAGAAAGACGCCGCTACCAAATGGACCGACGACTACCAGAAAGCCTTCAACAGAATCAAGGAGTACTTGTCAACACCGCTAGTTCTGGTTCCGCCCGAGCCAGGTAGGCCCATGTTACTCTACCTTGCGGTACTGGATGGAGCGTTTGGTTGTGTTCTGGGGCAGCATGATAAAACGGGGAGAAAAGAGCAGGCCATCTATTATCTCAGCAAGAAGTTCACCCCGTACGAGGCCCGATATTCTTTGTTGGAATGCACCTGTTGTGCTCTAACTTGGTAGCTCAGAAGTTGAGGCACTTTTCTGTGCTTACACTACGTATCTCATATTAAGGATGGATCCATTGAAGTACATCTTTCAGAAGCCCATGCCCACTGGTAAGCTAGCAAAGTGGCAAATCCTGCTGAGTGAATTCGACATTGTCTAGTGACCCAGAAAGCAATCAAAAGGCACTAGCGGATCACTTTACGGAAAATCCCGTGGACGGAAAATGCGAACCCCTGAAGACGTATTTTCTTGATGAGGAGGTATTATTTGTAGGAGAAGACATTGTAGAGTCCTATGATGGTTGGAGGATGTTTTTCGACGGAGCATCAAATTTCAGAGGAGTTGGCATAGGAGCAGTTCTAGTGTCAGAAACCGGCCAGCATTATCCGGTATCCGCCAAGCTCAGGTTCCCCTGCACTAACAATATGGCCGAGTACGAAGACTGCATCTTAGGGCTCAAGATGGCCATTGACATGAACATCCAAGAGTTGCTAGTGATTGGTGATTCAGACTTGCTTATACATCAGGTTCGAGAAGAATGGGCAACCAAGAACTCCAAGATACTCCCATACCTACACCATACAGGAATTGAGGAAAAGGTTCACAAAGACGGAATTCCAACATTTCCCAGGGTCCAGAATGAGTTCGCCGATGCATTGGCTACCCTGGCCTCTATAATACAACATCCAGATAAGAAGTTCATTGATCCTATTCCCGTGAAGATCTACAATCAGCCAGCTTACTGTGCTTACGTCGAAGAAGAAGCAGACGGAAAGCCTTGGTTTCATGACATCAAGGAATATTTGGCAAAAGGAGAATACCTAGAGCTTGCAAATACTACTCAGAAGCGCACGCTTCGAAGATTGTCCAATAATTTCTTTCACAGCAGAGGAATCCTGTATAGGAGGACTCCAGATTTAGGATTACTAAGGTGTGTCGACGCAAAGGAAGCATCCAAGCTGCTAGAGGAAATTCATGTTGGGACCTGCGGTCCACATATGAACGATTTTGTCTTAGCAAAGAAGATACTCTGGGTTGGTTACTTTTGGATGACTATGGAAACAGACTGTATCCAGTATGTCCGGAAATGCCATCGCTGTCAGATATATGCAGACATGATAAAGGTACCTCCAAAAAAGCTTAATGCAACAAGCTCACCGTGGCCGTTCGCCGCTTGGGGAATGGATGTTATTGGACCAATCGAGCCTGCCGCTTCCAACGGGCACAGGTTTATCCTAGTAGCGATCGACTATTTCACCGAGTGGATCGAAGGAAATCATAAATGGTTACACATATCGCTTTACTGCATCTGAATTGATCGGATTCGGCCAAACTTCTCCGTCCATTTCTGCAAGTATGAGGGCTCCTCCTGTTAGAACCCGGTGAACCATGTACGGACCCTGCCAGTTGGGAGAGAACTTCCCTTTGGCCTCATCCTGATGCGAGAATATCTTCTTTAACACCAGCCGCCCCAGTGTAAACTGTCTTGGTTTGACTCTCTTATTGAAGGCTCGGGACATTCTGTTATGGTAAAGCTGACCGTGGCAAACTGCATTCATTCTTTTTCCATCTATAAGAGCTAACTGCTCGTAGCGACTCTTTACCCATTCTGCATCGTCGAGTTCTGCTTCCTGTATGATCCTCAAGGAAGGAATTTCTACCTCGGCGGGAATGACCGCCTCTGTACCATAAACCAACATGTAGGGAGTTGCCACGGTTGATGTGCGGACTGTGGTGAGGTACCCCAATAAAGCAAATGATAATTTCTCATGCCACTGCTTATGCTTTTCTATCATCTTTCTTAGAATTTTCTTGATGTTCTTGTTGGCGGCTTCTACGGCTCCATTCATCTGAGGCCTGTAAGCTGTGGAATTCTTGTGTTTGATCTTGAAGGTTTCACACATAGCCTTCATCAAGTCACTGTTGAGGTTGGAACCATTATCAGTAATGATCGATTCTGGAATTCCTAACCGACAAACGATACGGTCCCGGACAAAGTCTGCCACGACTTTCTTAGTTACTAATTTGTAAGATGGTGCTTATGATGTAATTTGAACTACGTCTGACCTGATTCCCGTTTAAGAGGGGATACGTAGGCAACCTTATGGGTTCGGTCACAATTCAATAAAATTTTCATTTCCCCCCGCAATTGGAAACTGGGGCAGAATTTTGAGGAGGACCCTCAAAATTCCGAAGTAACTTCAACCGATCATCGCAAACAGCCGTCAGAAGCACCAGCCCAGTAAACTGGGGCATTTTAAGGAGGGCCCTCAAAATTCCGAAGCAAGAGAGGTTGCAATGTCTTGAACCGAGCCGCAGTCGTCGGTTCACCTAAAGAAAAACTATTCTCAACTATATATTTATGTCGTATTTTTACTAAATCATGCATGTCTATTATCAAAATTGTTTTGTTAGCAACGCTACCCCAAGGATATACACAGTATCACCAAAACATAGCCGAGCGGGTCAAGCAAACGTCAGCGGGGATACGAACTAACCTTTTCCCCTTTACAGAACTCATGATTTTTCTTTGAGTGCAGGTACCCGAGTCGCAAACCATCGAATACATTTATACACTCATACAACTTTCAGAACCATCACCTATCTACAATTGCTATCCGCACATAATATCCCCAACAGCCACAGTATTGCAATCAGCTATCAGCTATCAGCTAAGAGATTTTACTAATATTCGCCTTTTATTTCTCTGCATTGCATAAGGCTACCTTTCTGCCTTCCGAGACTAAGCTCTGTCTCCATCTGCATTGCTTAAGGCTACCTTTCTGCCTTCCGGGACTAAGCTCTGTCTCCATTTGCATCTCTTTGCATTGCATAAGGCTACCTTTCTGCCTTCCGAGACTAAGCTCTGTCTCCATCTGCATCTCTCTGCATTGCATAAGGCTACCTTTCTGCCTTCCGAGACTAAGCTCTGTCTCCATCTGCATCTCTCTGCATTGCATAAGGCTATCTTTCTGCCTTTCGAGACTAAGCTCTGTCTCCGTCTGCATCTCTCTACATTGCATAAGGCTACCTTTCTGCCTTCCGAGGTTAAGCTCTACCTTCTTCTGCATCGGTTGAAATATCGCCACTTCATTTAAATCCTGCATCGGCTGAAAGATCGCCATTTTACTTACATTTTTGCATCGGCTGAAATATCGCCATTTTACTTACATTTTGCATGGCTGAAATATCGCCACTTCATTTAAATCCTGCATCGGCTGAAAGATCGCCATTTTGCTTACATTCTTGCATCGGCTGAAATATCGCCACTTTATTTAAATCCTTCACCGGCTGAAAGATCGCCATTTTATTTACATTCTTGCACCGGCTGAAAGATCGCCATTTTATTTACATTTTTGCACCGGCTGAAAGATCGCCATTTTATTTACATTCTTGCATCGGCTGAAAGATCGCCACTTATTGCATTTCATGGGCTGAAAGATCGCCAAACTGTCCGAGGGCGTCATTGTTCGGAGGCACCATTTGCATAGCCCGAGAACGCTATGCCATGGCCTGAAGACCCCATTTTATCTCTTGCATATCATTATTCAAAGGAATCATCGCTCGGAGGCATCATTCTCATAGCCCGAGAGCATCATTTCATGGCCTGCGAATCCTTTATTATACGCTTCATGGCCCAGGACGTCATGGTCTGAGGACATCATCTTAACCGTCCAAAGACAACATTCATGGTCCAACGGGAACTTGCACCACGTTTAAATTTATGCACAATATATGCGCTCGTATTGTTTATTTGCAAGTAAACCGGCTAGCAACGGCCATCCCGGCAGAAGCAACGCTTCGGTTTCCGCAGCTCTACTAAACTTATAACCATTCACCCCAGCCCGAATATCTCGTCCGTTCTTGAAAATCTCCATCGGCATGTTCCGCCGACGGATCCCGAACTACAGACGGCCTGATTCCTGTAAGACCAGGGATATGTAGGTAGCTCAGGAACCAGAGCACGTTCAATCATTTCAAACCATCCCGTTCGGCCAAAATTGGCCATCATATCTTTACCCGACAACTCTTCCATCCTTCCCGGCTAAAGAGGGGCAGCTGTTGATACCCAATTTTTCCCTGCATATTTTCACATATACAAAATACTTTCAAAATAACATATATACATATATAAGCATGCCTAAGGATTTTAGTATTTTTTCCCAACTTTTTAAAGATTTTTAAAATCAATTTATTGTCCATTTTAGCAGTACAAAATCAGTAATATTCCCAAAATCCTCAATTTTGGTGAATAATTTATTTTATTCCCATGTTTATACAAAAATATAGTTAAGGTAATTTTTTTAACATTTTTTTACAAATTTATTTGGTATTTTAAAGCTAAATTGCATATAATTACAATTCTAGCCTATTTTAAGTTTAATCGCATTTTAATTATAAAAAATTGGTTCCAGTATTTTTAAATTAATATTTATGTGTTATTAACTGACTCGGTACTTTTAATTTGCTTTTAAAATCATTTTTACTATTTTTATAAAAAAAAGGAAAAACTGGCTATTTAACATTTAGCCTCATTTGTTTGCAATTACAGCTTATTTACATTTCAATTTTAGCCCTCAAATTGACCCAATCCTAACCCCAATTGGACCGGCCCAATTCCAATTTTACCCAACCCCTTAACCCATTTGTTTAACCCGCCCGGATTTTCTTTCAATCCAGGCCGTTGATCATTTTGATCAACGGCCAGGATCACCCTTTTCCATTTTAATTCACCAACCCCACCCTAATCCCCCCATTTCGTTTAGTCCGCCGCCCTTGAATACTCTCCACTCCCAAAATTCTCTCGAAGGAACCCTAACCGTCTCTGACCCTTTTCCACCGTACTTTCACCGGAATCCATGGCTTCTCAGGCCATGGATGGTCTGTACTCACCCCCCCTCCACCATTAGACCATGGGTGTTCGAAGCTTTGAGGTTTGACCTCGATGATTCTCTTTCAGACCTTCTTAGATCTATGGTTCTATGGCCTCTCCGGCCATGCTCAGGCGTATTCAAGCATTAGGAGCCTATTTCCCACCTCATCCGACTCCAGATCGGAGTTTCTTCCGAGCCTTTCTCATTTATAGGGTTTCTCCAAAATCCTAAGCTATTCGAGGTTTTTCTTTGTTTGCTTTCTTAGATCTATGATATATTTGTGTTCTACTGGATTTTTTAAGTGTTTTCCCCAATCTTTTTTTGCAATATTATTTCTCTTCGGTTTAGGGTTTCTGAAAGGTTTTCAAAACATCTTTCTGATTCTTTTCTTTATGTGTGTTTGTCTATATTATGCTCGTGTGTTTTCCTTCTCTACCACGCATGTGTTGTTCTTCTGTTTTCTTCCTACTATACACGGTTCTTCTATATCTTTGTATTCTACTGTGCCTTTAGACTAGGCTCGCATGTTAATCTTTGTTATGTTCTTCTATCTGTTCTTTGCTATATTTTCAGTATTTTTCTACTGTACGTGTTTCCTACTGAGTTCTTAAATTTTGTTTGCTTTACCTGACTTTGTTTGAGTTCTAAGCATGCTTCCTTTATTGTTTCTTAAGTTTACATCACTTCTTCTCTCTGCTGAACTTGCTTAAATTCCGAAGCTTTTCTCAAACATGTTCTTTATGCTTTCAGACCTGCTATCATGTTTGTTGGTCTCTTATGAGTCTCTGAAAGAGACCTCTGAGTCTGTTTCAATGGCTTGCCTTCTCATCTCTGTGCCTGATTCGAGTGAAAACCCTAGAAATTGGGGGTTTCTTTGTCAAGTTCGATTTTGTGTTTGGACTGGTGTTCTACTTTGAAACCCTGAACTCTCAGACTCATTCAGAGTCTATAAATTGGACCTGAACCTATTTTATGACTGTTTCTATGATAGTCTTTTCTAATCAGCATGACAACTCCTTCTTGTATGATATTTGTGTGCCTTATATATGAGAAATTCTTCTTTCAAAAAGGTTTTGCCAATTATGATTGATTTCGAATTCCTTTTAGTAAGGTTTGATTGATTGTTATTGATTTTCCATAAGTAAAACCCTTTCCTCTCTTTTCCTGACTTGGTTCATTCGAACAAAGCCTGCGATTTTGATTTTACTGACTGTTTGATTGAGTCCCTGACTTAAGCATAATAGTAGCTACGCACGGACTCTCGTCACCTCGTGCGTACGTAGCCCCCGCAAATAGGAGCACATAACCAATTAACTCACCTATAGGGACAATTCCCTCTCACAAAGTTAGAAAGGAGACTCACCTCGCCCCGAAGATCCATAACCGGCCTTCCACGCCCTTCCGAAAACTCAAATTGATGCACAACGCTCCAAAACTAGCCAATAGTTATGCAAATCCATTAATATATGATAAACTACTCATATTAATCCAATTTATAACAATTCCTAACCCCGGTCGGAAAGTTGACAAAAACACCCTCGGGCCCACGTGCCCGGATTTCCAAAATTTTCGAAGAATAAGTTTGCCCATAGCCTCACGAACTCAAATATATAATTTTCTCTTAATTCCATACCCAAAATCGTGGTCAAATTCCAAGAATATCAATTTTCTAGGTTTCCCCTCAAACCCCAAGTTTTCTACAATTTCCATGTCCAAATCCGTATATAATCATGTATTTAACTCAAAACTAACATAAATTACTTACCTCATTCTTGGTGGTAAAAATGGCACCTCAAAGTTGCTCCAAATCGGCTCCAATGGAAGAAAATGGGGTTGAAATGAACCCAACCCCCGATTTAAAAGAACCTCACTACCTCCAGCATTTCCGCATCTGCGGTCAGGGGACCGCATCTGCGAGAAACGGGCCGCATCTGCAAAAATGGGCCAAAGAGATGGGACCGCATCTGCTCTTCTGGCTGTTTGCTTGCAATTTGGGCTTTACTACTACTTTTTCTCTGCTTACTTCTTAAATTGGTATGTCCTAATTTAATTTGAGCCATCACACCAATGTGTTTATTTACAACTTCTGCAATCCTATTTACTTTACTGTCCATACTCATTGATTAATCTGTATATTATTTTCTTTGCACCTGTTTTCTGCTGTGAATCCCTATACCCCTATTCCCTCTATGTGTTTGAGTTAAGGTTCAGGCATGGCAGTATCCAAATTGCTGCTCATGTTTGGACCCGATCCTTAATGGATCCTAACTCCCAAACAAATGTGGCTAACAGGCTGGTCAGGGGTGTGCCAGCACTCCTAATTGCTGGGTATGACCACCAGCCTGCCATGGCCTTCCCAGAATCCTCTCTATTGCACTTACACTCATTCCTAGTTTCTAAGTTCTGCCCCTCTCCTATGAGCCTTGCTTTGGGACCTTGAGTTCCCTCTGAACTTGGACATTTAAGGGCTGACCCTTCCACACTGCACTATAATTCAATTCTGTAATGAATTTGGGTGTAAGTACTGCCCGGAGTTCATGAGGCTCTTGGGAACTCTGACACACCCAGAAAATGAGAAAGGCTTTGGAAATCAGATCTTTGGAGTTGGGTTATTTCATGTTTCAGACTTGGAGTCTAAATTAGGCTCTCCTTGGTTGTACTTTAATTTCTGATGTATTTTTACTTTCCTTTATTCATTCTGGGTTGTAATAACTTGTAATAACTTACGGGGTTTATAGTGAAAAGGGGAGGGTCACTCATGTATGCATGTGGGTAGACATCATGTTCTTAGGTGTTTATTCCTACAATCTCATCCTGTTTTTCATCTATGCATATCATATAGAAATCCTGCTTATAGTTCTTCACTTATGCATGTCATATATAAATCCTGTCTATAGTACTGCACTTATGCATTTCACATAGAAATCCTGTCTAAAGTTCTGCACTTATGCATATATAGATACCATGCCTTTGAGGTTCTGCACTCATATAGATACCATGACTATAGGCTTCTGCATTCTTGCATCGTATAGATAACCTGCCTATAGGATCTTTTAAATTCTGCATTTTGCATCTATCGTTAGGCAAACGGTTTATAGGTTTAAAATAACAAAATCGCATTATAGATACCATGCCTATAGGACTCTCGCGTTGCTATAAACGTTTTAAAATCAATCACGCCTAGAAAGCATGTCTATAAGGGTAATCAACTGAATCTGAATCAAGCCTAAAATCAACAATTTCGATACTCAACATCTGCAGAGTGTATGTTTGCTTTCTTTGAAATCAGTATACTTCGCATTGCTAGATATCATGCCCATAGGTCTCACCTAGGCAAGCCATTAGGTAATTAATCAACTACACCAGTCTTTAATAATTACAACCAGCAGGCAGGCCTAATTTGGACTTCTTATCTGAAAATATGTGATAAATTAGCCACGCCTTAACGTTTAAGTTTAATTAAGACCTAATCAGTATCTGAAAGACATGCTAAAACTATATGTTCTTTATGTTTTAAGGAGGTTTGTTTGAGCCTTTTCTGTTATGTGCTTCCCCATACTTGTCATGTATGTTTTGAATGTCGCCATAGACTTTTGTCCTTTTAAACTCTAAAAGCCAATTTTCCCTCCCCTTTAGGACTAGTATCCCTAATACCTCCGGGGCTGATAGGAATGGGACGGGTAATAGCATGCAAAAGTAACGAGACCATTCCGCGATTTAATACCTTAACGGGGTGCGTAAGGGTAGACATGGATATTTTGACCACGCGATAACAACACATGTATAAATGGTTACCGGGTGTTGTGTGGGGTGATCCGTGTTATTTATAAACCTAGGACCCCCCTCCCTCTTTACTTGTTTACTTCCTTTTTCCATAAATTTAAAGCTGTTTAGTTTTCAGTTTCTTTAACTTCTTCTTTTACTTCAATCACTTGTACTTATTATGCAAATCTCTCTTTTAATTTTCTGATTTTCAGTACTGTTTCTCCCCAAACTTCCGCCTCTTTCATTTTTTTTTCGAATTACTTGCATGAGTTATTTGACCCCTTCTCTTTCACTTATGTATCTTTCTTTAATTATAAAACTACCTTCTTCCAAATTTCAGCACTCTTTAAACCTCTTGTACTTCTTTATTTGCAACCGTTATGTGAAAGTTACCTAGTATTTACAATGCTTGCTTGATTACTTGTTGTTTGTATTTAAAGTCACAATTGTAGCATGGCCGGAAACCACACTAGTGGATCTTGAGGGGTGCCTAACACCTTCCCCTCGAGATAATTTCAAGCCCTTACCCAACCTCTAGTTTTCTAAATCAAATTCATTTTTAGTGTCCTAATGCACTTAATCATTAGGTGGCGACTCTTCTAAATAGCAAACCCAATTCCCAAAAGGAAAAGAGTTGTCCGCCCAAATGTCATAAACCCGATTTCGCGAGAAAAAATGGGGCATCGACATACCCTAGACCTTGTTACCATTGAATTATCTTTGATTTAGCATATTGTTATTTTTAATATCATCTGAAGTAGTTAAACAAAAACCCAACCTTTATTGATAAAAATCTTGCATCTGGAAATTGTTTGAGTTGATAATAGCATTGCCAAGAGTTGTGATAGATAGGTTAGTTCCCTGAGGATTCGACTCCGGACTTAAAACCGGATTATATTTGCAATGACCGCTTTGTCTTTTAGAAGACGTAGTTGGGCGTGATCAAATTTTGGCGCCGTTGCCGGGGAATTAATGGTGTTATTTATTACAACTTAGAAGTAGTGTTAGAATTATTAGTTTAGATCAATTTCGAAGGTGTTGAACAACTTTTTTTCATTGAAATTCTCACGTTTGAACTCTTGTGGGATTCGGGTGTATGCCTAGAAAGTCTTCGAGGACTGGAGAACTGCTTGAAGGACTCTTAGACCCCGAGAAAACATTCAGGGCATTGAACCGTGCCAACAAGAAGAACCAACAATCACAACAACCACACCAACTTGAAATTGAGATGGGAGATAACGTCAACGGAAACATCAGGGTTGACCAAGCTGACCCAAACGTCAGAGTGGTGGCACCTCTTGTGCCAGAAGCTGCACTTTATGATTAGGCACAACCCACAGCTGACAACCTGGCCACTGCCATTGCTGTGCCCCCAATACAAGCGGAGACATTCCAGATCACCAACAACATGCTGCATCTTCTGCAAAATAAGGGATTGTTCTCCGGATCACACATTGAAGACCCTCAACAACACTTGAAAATTTTTCTGTCGATTTGTGTGACTCAAAGGCAGCCGAATGTGACCACAGAAGCTATCAAGCTGTTACTTTTCCCGTTCTCTGTGACTGGGGAAGCTCAGACTTAGTTGAATTCGCTCCCAATAAATTCCATTGTCACCTGGGAGGAATTAGTCAAGCAGTTCCTAAATAAGTTTTACCCGCCCAACAAGACTGCAAAACAGATTGATGAGATACTGTAGTACAAGCAGCAGCCTACTGAGACCTTGCAGGAAACTTGGGAAAGATTCAAAGGGATGCTAGTAAAGTGTCCCCACCATGGTATTCCAGACCAGATGCTCGGCCAGAGATTCTACATGGGGTTAGTTGACAATTTAAAGGCCAATGTAGACGCTTCAGCTGGGGGTGCATTTTTGAGTAAGACATTCACCGAGTGCAAAATCCTTCTTGACAAGATGTCCCAGAATTCGGGGTGGATGACTAGAGGTATAACACTAGCACCCATAGTGCATTTAGTTCCTCTTGACACAAATAATTCGCATGCAGAGAACATAGCTACACTCAGGACTCAGATGAGTATATTGACAAAGAAGATTGATGAGATGGGTACAAAGCAAGTGCATATTGTTGACACAACAAATGGAGGACTGTGTACACCCTGCGTTAATCAGTCTTATGTGTGTTCATGGAGTGGAGAAGGCGACAACCAAGGGGTAAGAGAAGATATCAATTATGTCAACAACTTTGGAGGTCAGAGATAAGGAGGACAACAGTGGAGACCGGCACCAAATCAGCAATACAGACCAAACATGCCACAGCTTGGGGGTATGCAACCCCAAGGCCAAATGGTGCCATACCAGAGACAACAGGGCTATCCACAGCAGAACCAACAACAATTGACATATCAGCCACCTCCTCAGCAGCAAGATAACAACATGGTAGAGATCAGGGGTATGCTTCAACGACTCATTGGAACAAATGGTAAGATGCAGGAAAAGTTGGCAGTGCATGATTCATCTATAAAGAACATTGAAAATCAGTTGGGGCATCTGTCTATGGCTTAAAACAACCGCCCCCAGGGAACACTGCCAGCGGACACAAACATTAACCCCAAGGAGCAAAACCCGAATCAGCTGATGGCAGTAAGTCTCCGGAATGGGAGAGATTTAGACAAAGAGCAGGAAGTTGCACAAGCCAGCAAAGAGACTATGCCAGCCACTCTAGTTCCATTAGAGGTAGATGAACCAGCAGAACTTACCGAGGTGGTGGTTGAACAGGGTCAGGATGAAAACGGTAAGGCTAAGGTGAGTGAACAAGCTGCAGAACAGGTGGTACCTCTTGTGCCACAGAACCCCAACAGAGAGAAGCCAGCAAGCAGCGCGCAAAGGGTGATACCTGCACCATTCCCTCAGAGACTAGCAAAACAAAAGAAGGAAGATCAATACAGGAAATTCATGGAGATGTTGCGTCAAATTCAATTGAATATTCCTCTGATGGATGCCTTGAGGGAGATGCCAGGTTATGCAAAGATGATTAAGGACCTAATGTCACGAAAGTTTGATTTTCAGGACCTATCCACAGTAACTCTGACACAAACCTGCAACGCAGTAGTGACAAGACCCATGGCTCAAAAGATGTCTGACCCAGGCAGCTTTACTATTCCATGCACTATTGGGAGTTATGCCTTTGCAAAGGCATTATGTGACTTAAGAGCCAGCATAAATTTGATGCCTCTAGCTATATACACCAAACTGGGCATTGGCAGAGCTAGACCGACTTCGATGCTATTGCAACTGGCTGACCGCACGGTTAAAAGGCCAACTAGGATTCTTGATGATGTGTTGGTACAAGTGGGGAAGTTTGTGTTCCCTGCAGACTTTGTTATTCTGGATTGTCAGGAAGATGAGGAGATACTTATCATTTTAGGGAGGCCATTCTTAGCCACTGGGAGAGCACTGATCGATTGTGAAACTGGGGAATTAAAAATGAGGCTGAATGATGAAGAAGTCATATTCAACGTTCAGCAATCCATGAGGAGACCCAGTGAATATGCTAATTGCTCCCTAGTGGAGGTAGTGGATGTGATCCTGCACGAAGATGATGTGACCCTGACTGCTAAAGATCCATTGGAGGCTTGCCTAACAAACTTAGAGGAGATGGATGGTGAAGGGTTGGCTGAGTGGGTCATGGCACTCGAAGGCCAAGGATTCTGGAAAAGGGAACCTCAGTTCGAGTCCCTTGAGTTAGAAAAGAGGGCTACACCACCGGCAAAACCATCAGTAGAGGAACCACCCAAATTGGAGCTGAAATCGCTCCCAGCTCACCTCAAGTACATTTTCTTAGGGACTGATTCTACTTTGCCTGTTATTATATCATCCGATTTGCTAGATGTGCAGGTAGAGCAACTCTTACAGGTGCTACAGGAATGTAAGACTGCCATTGGTTGGACCATGGCAGACATAAAAGGTATCAGCCCAGCTTTTTGCATGCACAAGATTCTCTTGGAAGAAGGGGCACAAACCTTCCAGAGAACATCAACGAAGGCTGAACCCAAATATGAAAGAGGTGGTGAAGAAGGAAGTGATCAAATGGTTAGATGCGGGTATCATCTTCCCCATCTCTGACAGCAATTGGGTCAGCCCTATTCAATGTGTGCCGAAAAAGGGAGGAATGACGGTTGTCCAAAATGAGAATAACGAGTTGATCTCAACTCGTACAGTCACGAGATGGCGGATTTCCATGGATTACCAGAAATTGAACACAGCCACCCGGAAGGACCACTTCCCCCTGCCATTCATTGACCAAATGTTGGACAGGCTGACCGGGCGATCTCACTTCTATTTTCGTGGATTGGTATTCGGGGTACAATCAGATCTCAATAGCCCCCGAAGACAGAGAGAAAACATCGTTCACCTGTCCGTATGGCATCTTTGCCTTTCGGAGAATGCCTTTTGGGCCAATGCACCGGCGACATTTCAACAGTGCATGTTAGCCATTTTCACAGACATGGCGGAGGACATTATGGAGGTTTTTATGGATGATTTCTCCGTGGTGGGGGATTCATTCGAGGACTGTCTTCACAACTTAAGAAGAGTGCTCAGAAGATGTGTGGAGACAAATTTAGTGCTGAACTGGGAAAAGTGCCGTTTTATGGTACAAGAAGGGATAGTCCTGGGGCATCGAGTGTCCAGTAAGGGAATCGAGGTTGACCATGCTAAGGTTGACGTGATTGAGAAGTTACCACCGCCTACTTAAGTCAAGGCGGTGAGAAGTATCCTTGGGCACGCAGGGTTCTACAGGCGATTCATAAAAGATTTCTCTAAGATTGCTAACCCTTTATGCAAACTCCTTGAAAAGGATCACCCCTTTGTGTTTTCTAATGATTGCAGGTTGGCATTTGAGGAGTTGAAGAAGAGACTGGTGACTGCACCCATCATTGTTGCACTCAACTGGGAGCAACCGTTTGAGCTCATGTGCGACGCAAGTGACTATGCCATAGGAGCAGTCTTGGGGTAGCGAAAAGATAAACTGATGCTCCCGATTTACTATGCAAGCAGAACGCTAAGCGGTGCACAACTCAATTACACCGTGATGGAGAAGGAGATGTTGGCTGTCGTTTTTGCATTCGACAAATTCAGGTCATACTTGATTGGCTCAAAAGTTATTTTTTACACTGACCATGCAGCAATTAGGTACCTGATAGAAAAAAAGGAGTCAAAGCCACGCTTGATTCACTGGGTTCTTCTGTTACAAGAATTCGATCTGGAAATACGTGACAGAAAAGGGACAGAGAACCAAGTAGCTGACCACCTCTCAAGGTTGGAAGGAGCTGAAAAGAAGGTAGAGGTTGAGGATATAACAGAGACATTCCCGGATGAACAGTTACTAGCAATGACAATGGAGGAGGCACCGTGGTATGCTGATATTGCTAATTATTTAGCAAGTGGTATTGTACCTTATGAACTCTCCTCAATTCAAAACAAAAAGTTCTTTCATGATTGTCGGTCTTATTATTGGGATGAACCTCTAATGTTTACAATATGTGTAGATAACATGATCCGGCGGTGTATCCCCGAGAAAGATCAAAATTCTGTTTTGCAGGCTTGCCATGCTTCACCATATGGTGGACACTTTGGAGGAATTTGGACAGCAGCTAAGGTGTTGGAGTCGGGCTTATATTGGCCAACTCTATTCAATGATGCCCATGCTTGGGTCAAAAGTTGCGATGAATGCCAAAGGACAGGCAACATATCTCGCAGACACGAGATGCCAATGACCACAATTCAAGAGGTGGAGGTTTTTGACATGTGGGGGATCGATTTCATGGGGCCATTTGTCAGCTCGTATGGTAACAAGTACATATTGGTAGCAGTTGACTACGTCTCCAAGTGGGTCGAAGCAGTGGCTCTCCCGACCAATGATGCTAAATGGGTAACAGGCTTTCTAAAGAAGAATATTTTCACACGCTTTGGCACCCCGAGAGCTATACTCAGTGATGGCGGAACCCATTTCTGCAATAGGGCGTTCGCACGGCTGTTGGAAAAGTATGGAGTTCGTCATAAAGTGACCACCCCGTACCATCCACAGTCGAGCGGGCAAGTTGAAGCGTCCAACAGGGAGATTAAAAGTGTCCTTACAAAAACAGTGAATGCAACAAGGACTGATTGGGCAAAGAAGCTGGATGATGCATTGTGGGCGTACCGCACAGCCTTCAAAACTCCAATTGGTATGTCACCGTACAAGTTGGTGTTTGGAAAGGCATGCCACCTGCCGGTAGAGCTGGAGCATAAAGCACTTTGGGCATTGCGGCAGTTGAACTTGGACATGGAGACAACAGGCACTAACAGAGTCACTGGGTTACACGAGCTAGAGGAATTCAGGTTCCAGGCATTCGAGAGTGCTAGATTATACAAAGAACGGATGAAACTAATGCATGACAAGCACATCGTGGACCGAAACTTCAAATCCGGAGAGCTAGTGTTGTTATACAACTCTAGATTGAGATTGTTTCCGGGTAAGTTGAAGTCCCGATGGTCAGGACCCTTCAGAGTGGTGCAAATGTTTCCAAGTGGAGCTGTAGAGATTGAATCAGAAGATGGGACGAATAAGTTCACAGTTAATGGGCAAAGGTTGAAATATTACCTTGGAATGGCAGATGAGAAAGGGGATAGAGAGATAATAACGTTGGAAGAGCCCCAGTACGCGGATGAGGAGTGATGATCCGAGCTTGCGTCGTGCCGCGACGTTAAATCAGGCGTTGCATGGGAGGCAACCCACGGATGTTGTAGTTTTTGTTTTCTTACGTAACTTCCTATAAAAAAAGGGGGGGGGGGGGGGGCATCGCACCGCGACCGCGGCGCGACCGCGGTAGAGGCCAAGTATTCTTCCTCATAATTGCCAGACCCACCGCGACCGCGGTGGGACCGCAGTAGGACCGCGGTGAATCGACAACATTCTGCCTCACTTTTATTAGCTCCCCGCGGCCGCGGTGAGTGCCCAGGTAAGTTTTTTTTTCTTTTTCTTTTTTCTTTTCTTTCTTTTCTTCCTCTTTTAGTTTATAATTTTTCAACCCCCCTAATACCATCTACCTGCACGCCCAACCCCCCTCGCTTCCCCAATTCCTCTCTCTCTCTAAACCCTAACCTCTCAAATCCCTCTTCTCTTCTTCTTCTTCTTCACTCCTCCTACTCCCTCCATCTCCATTCCTCTCACTCTATCTTCCATCAAGGTATGTCATTCTCCCCCCCTACCTTTTCTTTTATATTTTATTTTAGTTGTATGTAGTTTCATATTTTTAATTGTGTAGTATTTCTAGTAGATTTTTGTTCTTTTTTTCTTTTGAATTTTGTTTTTGTGGTTGCTTGTTAAAGGGTTATGTGTATAATGTGATGGAGAGGTGTATGTTTGTGGGTGTTGAACTAATTATTGGGGGGTGTAATGGTGTAGTACAACTTGTGATTTGGGGAAAGCATTGATATATTCATATGGGCTATATGTGCTAGGAAAGTGTCTTGCCCACAAGGTGTTTGTGGAATTGCCCCAATGGAGTTATAAGGGCGAATGTGACCATGGTTGTGGTGAAGTTTGAGTAACCACCCATAGTTCACACAACTCACACCCTCACTGATAGGCGATTCTCTGTTTGACAGGTAAAATGCAACCATCCAGGAAGAGACGCATAACAGGGTCCTCCGCTAGTGGACCGGGCAGCTCCTCAAGAGCTAGGGGTCAAGCTAGTGCGGCACAGTTTGACCGCACTAGGTTTGTCTCCAAACCGGTGGGGGACAGGTACAATGCAAAGGCGTCGAAGAAATTGTTACATGAGGTGCATATTGACCGGGAAGCCTTAGAAGTGGACTGCCCGAATATCTTTGATGAGTTGAGGAGGTGTCAGCTGGACATCTTCTTTGAGGAACCGGAAGAGGCGAACGTACAGGTAGTGAGGGAATTCTATGCTAACTTCCCGGAACACGAGAATGGGGTTGTCACAGTACGCAATACCCGGGTAAATGCGTCCCTCGAGGCCATACGCAGGGTGTACCGGCTGCCAGTATTCATGGGGGAAGCCGATAACTATTGTACTTATCGCCGATCAAGTGCCTTGTGGGCAACTCTTCTTGAGACAATATGTGTGCCAGACAGAGAATACATATGGATAAAGCACGGGATCACACTTAACTCCCAATCTCTCAATTGGGAGGCTAAGTGTTGGCTCACAATCATCAACAGTCGGCTGTTTCCCTCCAGCAATACTACCGATGTCAATCAACCACGGGCAACAACTATCTACTGTTTCATGACCCACCAGGATTTTGATGTTGCCCAACTCATTCATGATGAGATGTTCATCCGCTCACTTGAGTTACTCAAAGGTTTTTACTTCCCTTCTCTGGTCACCAAGTTGTGCCGTGCTGCTAGAATCCCTGAAAACCTCAGAGTTGATGGGAAATTGACATTGAAAGCCCCGTTTCGGGCGAGCAAAATCACAATAGATCGGAA